>NC_056714.1:17192211-17900961 GCF_018831695.1 Puntigrus tetrazona
TGCAAAGGGAGCTGGATGATGTAGACTTGGACTTGGACTTAGACTGGGCACCTCCCTGTATCCTGAGTTCCTGTTCCGTTCAGCTACCCAGTAAGCCCGCTGGTTCCGCCCAGCCGTCCCGTTAGCCCGCTGGTTCCGCCCAGCCGTCCCGTTAGCCCGCTGGTTCCGCCCAGCCGTCCCGTTAGCCCGCTGGTTCCGCCCAGCCGTCCCGTTAGCTCGCTGGTTCCGCCCAGCCTTCCCGTAAGCCGCTGGTTCCGCCCAGCCTTCCGTAAGCCCGCTGGTTCCGCCCAGCCTTCCCGTAAGCCCGCTGGTTCCGCCCAGCCGTCCCGTTAGCTCGCTGGTTCCGCCCAGCCGTCCCGTTAGCTCGCTGGTTCCGCCCAGCCGTCCGTTCCTGTGCCCGCGCGCACGCGCGCTCTGTCCCGCTCTGTGCCCGCGCGCCGCGTGCGTTCTGTCCCGTTCCTGTGCCCGCGCCACGTGCGTTCTGTCCCGTTCCTGTGCCCGCGCCGCGTCGTGCGTTCTGTCCGTTCCTGTGCCCACGCGCCACGTGCGTTCCGTCCCGTTCAGTGCCCGCGCCACGTGCGCTCCGTCCGTTCCAGTGCCCGCGCCACGTGCGCTCCGTCCCGTTCAGTGCCCGCGCGCACGTGCGCCCGTCCCGTTCAGTGCCGGCGCCACGTGCGCTCCGTCCCGTTCAGTGCCCGGCGCCGCGTGCGCGCCTCCGTCCCGTTCAGTGCCCGGCGCCACGTGCGCCCGTCCCGTTCAGTGCCCGCGCCCGCGCGCTCCTCCAGTGCCGCCTCAAGTTTTCCCACCCTCCCACCCATGCCACACCACGTCGATGGATCCCAGCAGCCCCTGCGCTCATCCTCAGCAAACCATCTGGAGCTCGCCACGGGTCTGCCGGTCTCCATCGCCATCGAGGTTGGAGGATCCTCGCCTCACCGTCCTGCCTCCGAGACCCAGACTCCTCCTCGGCCCGTAGACCCGTCGGCTCCCCCTGGGCTCCTAGCTCCCTCCTCTACACCGTGGTCCGTCAGTCCACCAGCTCCACCAGGCTCCATCGTCCCTCCGGCTCCGCCTTGGTCTGTCGTCGACCATCCGTCGCCTCGGGATTCCTCTCCTCCGCCGCCTCGTCCCTCCATCCCACCGGCTCTGTCAGGCTCCTCCTTCCCTCCGCTTCCACCTCAGTCCTCAGTCGCTCTGGCTCCGCCGCGTCCTTCCCGTCCCCCGTCTCCGTGTCAGTCGCCGAAGCCTGCGGCGTCGCCTTGGACCTCCAGCGCCTCGACGTCACCCTGGCTCTTCGGCTCTCCGTCTCCACCTCAGTCTCCTCCTCCACCTGCTCCGCCGCCGTCGGTCGGCCCCATGGAGTCGATGGCTGCTCCTCCTCCATGGCTCCTCCCTCCGTCTGCTCCACCTTGGACCACCATAGCTGGGCTCTGGATCTCCTCCTGCTCCGGACTCCTCCTGTCTCCTTCCTGGCTCCTCCCTCCATCTACACCTCCTTGGACCCTTCTGCCTTCTGCCTGCCCCATCCTGGCGATCCGTCCTCCACCAGAACCTCCTCCCAAGACCCGGTATCCCCAAATCCTAGTCATTTTGGTTTTGTTTGTTACCCTTTAGGTGCGAGGACGCACCTTCCGGGAGGGGGGGGTAATGTCACGTTCTCCGGACTTTGTTTATGTTTTCGTTTCGTGCCATGTGCTCCCTGTGCCCTGCCTTCCCTCTGTGTTAATTATGTTATTGTCATCAGCTGTCTCGTCTATTACCCGTGTATTTAAGTCTTGTGTTTTGAGTTCTGTTTGTCCGAGCGTCGAGGTCCTTACCTGATGTCTTTACGTGTGTTTATCCTGCCTGCCTGTTCTACCTGCCTGCCGTTTTGTATCTTTATTTTGCCTTTTGAGATTAAATCCATTTAAGTTTATTCTAAGCCTCGTGTCATCCGTCCCGCGGCAAGCGCAACCGTGACACAAGGACTCTCTCTCTCACTCTTCCTCTCCCTCCGTCTTTCCTCGAGAAGGTCCGTGCCAGCGAAGTCAGCTGGCAAATTCCTAAATTAGTGACTCCTTTCCAAGCGCAAGCGAAGCGAGTTCTGCATCAGTGGGAAATTGTTCAGCAAGTGACTGAGTGCTTGCCAGGAGAGGAAGAGAATTCAATCCCCACTGTCTCAACTCTTATCACTGTAAAATATACCTGAAAGAACATGATAAAAAGCAATTCTCGATGTGACTGCAAAACAATATATCGCCCCACACTTTCTCCTTTTGCTTAATACAAGAGCGCTGGCTGGGGATTTCATCCTGTTTACGCAGGGAATCAGTACAGTTAATGTCAGAATGTTTTACAGTTTCGGTGCAACTGCGAATTTGAGTAAAGGGATTCACGCGATAATGTAATGATCAATTAATTGTTATTTGAATCAATTCAGCTTAAAAGACGGCGAATTGCAGCACAAACACATGCAAGCTGATATCAAATGAAGCAGGCTCAACATAATGAGAGCTGCGAATAAAGACTGCACTCACTGCAAACAAGGTGATAATGAGTTAAATAATAAGTCAACAAGAAACACTTAAAATTACACCATAATTACTACAGCTGTATGTTACGCCAGCCTGGTCTCATCGTTTTTTATGCTTAGGTATTAGTATGTAACGTTTAAAAGAACATAACAGACATTTTTGTATGTTTTTATTCATGAAATGTATCATTTGCGTATTAAAGCGTTTAAAAAATAAAAACATCTATGCATTTTTAGCTAAAATATGTTAAATGTAAACATTTTTCTGCTGTAAACCGGTCATAAATTTAATTTAATTTGTAATTAGTGTGTCAATGTATTGCTGCTTAAGGCTGGTGTTTAGGATGGAGATGAAGATTGCTGAATAAAGGCTTTGATTTGATTCTGTTTCTTGTAGTTGTATGAATTCTTGGTATTTGGATTACGGCGCATGAATAAAATCGATCCTTTTATAATTATGTTGTGTTTTGGTGCAAGCTAGTCTATGTCCACCTAAAGCTCATTTTTCCCAGAGGCTAGCTTATTTTTTCCATTTTTTCCACACTAAGTGCTCTGGCATTTTCTCCGTAAATCCAACCACAGTGAAGGACTAATACTGACCAGCCATCAACTTGCTTGTATACCACAGATAAACAACAACTGAGAAGTTAATATCTCCTATGTCAGTATTATGCGTTAAAATGCAGAAAATACATCGGCATTATGCGTTTTAGTGCCTGTAAAGCATAAATAATTGTCCTTTTGAAGAACCAAGTTTTGAGTGGTATAAATAAAATAAAAAAGTAAAAAAAAAAAAAAATTTATCTGTGTTAACAGCAACAATGTATCAACTGAGAGTTAATTTAAAATGTAACAAATAAGAATTACTAGAGTGAGTACTCAAAGACTGATGGAAATCAGACATGAATAAGAAGCGGTCTCAAGTGATATAAATGCTAATAATGATGGCAAAGCTAAAAAGAGCACAGACGTCAGTCAGACTTGCACCCGTCAAAAAGCCACGCGAACAAACTTCCTCAACTTTCAGAATGAGTCATGTGAGAATGACTAATGCACACTATTTTTTTCTAAGGTCACTTCTTATGAGGTATTAACAGTGCGTTTGGGGTACAGCCCTCTCTTCAGTGAACTGTAATCATGCAGGCGCTTCTCTAACAACCAGACTTTAATTAAGAAAGCACATTTCTTATTAATACTTGAAAGAGCAGTCATTTAAAAAGCTGGAGAAAGTGACCCCACAACTTATCAACCTCTCCTTCGCTGTTCTTTCCTCTCTTTCCTTCTTTTTATTTAATGAGTTTTAGCACTACAGAACCTTATTTAACTCCTCAGGAGTGAAACCACAGAGTCCTTCACACTCGCAGACTAACCAGGTCATCTCACACACACATACTGTCAGTGGGCAGCCCGTTGCTCCCTTTATATCACCCTCAGAGCCGTGGGAATGGTCGCTAAGCAACAGCGAGTGGCGACAGGGCTCTCTGGGCCTCGTGGGATCTCATTTACGGACCGATCATAGGACCTCAGGAGAGTCTGAAACTCCTACCTGCTCTACAGACCTGACCTTCACACACACACACATAAACATAAAAACCGTTGGCCACACAGGTTTAGTTAGGCCACGAGGGCATTTTAACACAATGTTGATGTGTGTGTCCATGTACCAAAGGGCCTTTTCGCTGCCGGATATCAAGGTTAATTGTGATGATAAAGCAAAGATTAAACATTAAACTCACACTGGCTCACAGGACCGGAACATTTAAATGTCTTTTGAATGATTTGTTATATACTGGTTAATGCATAACTGGAGTGGATGGCTACATCAGATGGTCATTGGGAATTCTACTGTACATTTAATTCCAGGTTCAGTGCTTAAATTAATAGATCGATTTGGACCAAAACGATCAGCATTTCTAGGTAAATGTAACATGCTTGGTTCTGAGAATAAACACACACACACACACACACACTTTACGGATCACAAATCAGCACAGGTCATTTTAAGCTCTTACATATTTTATTAAAGAACAACATTTTAAGTGTATTTTGTTAAGTGTATTCATTAGCTCACTCGCATTAGTCTAAAAGTGTGTGAGTGCTTGAGCGATGGAGCTTGGAAAATAAAGAGAAAGGAAAAGAAATCAGAGAAAATCATTCATAAAAAATAACTGCAGTGCATTAAATTGTAATCAAATAACGCGCAGTGCAAATATGCACAACAGAATGACAGAACAACAGATAGATATAGATAAATACAGACAGATACAGATGGACACAGACAGATATAGATAGACACAGACAGATATAGATAGATAGATTTTCATGCGGATTCAGTCAATAGATGAAATGACAGAATGATAGATGGATGAAAAAACAGATAGATTGATAGCTAAAAAAATAGAACAACAGACAGAATGATGGAGGAACGGATGGAACGACAGACAGGCAGATGTTATGGAAAATACAAGAACGGATTTAAAAACAGACCTCAGTCAAGATCTTCTGACAGGGTTTCACTGAGTAAGGTGACATACAGCATCTGCACACATGGGAAGACCTGTCGCCTCTGATAGGAAAATGTTTACAATGCCTTAAAATTCAAATATTTGCAATATTTTGTGCAAATATATCTCTAAACTTAACACATAATCCTTCTGGGAGCAATAAACCGAGATGATTTTCCTCAGAGGGATAGAAAAAGCACTGCATAAAGAAAATGACCCCGTACCACTCCACCCACCCCTTCTGCAAATAAATAAACGCACTGAGAAACACTTGTGCCAGAGCTCCTGTGATTTGGATTCACAGATCTGAGTTGTGTTTATTTAATCAGTCTAGAGGAGGACGGCGCTCCAGCTAATGTGTTACCTCAGCAACAGCCACCATCTGGAGTTCCACCCTGTAATTACTGAGACCTGATCTCCAGTCCTGATAAGAGCTGCACTCCATCAGCTACTCATACACACACGTGTGTGTGTCAAAACACCTTCCACAGACCCACAGTTCACCCATCACCCACTCGATCTCCTCATCTTTACATCCTCTAATATGCTCTCAAACATGTGCATAGCGGAAATGTTCCTCCTGGAGGAAGCTGCGGCTGAATACTATCTTACACTTTTTGCAAGCAATCCCTCCCTTATCCAAGACATCTATCTTCTCCACTGATGTATTTGTATGTTTTGAAATGGCAGCTTTACAGAGGAGCTCTGTCTGGGGGAAGAAGGTCTTTGCTGAAAAAAATTGGCTGGAGGTGGTGATGGTGTGTGTGTGTGTCTGTGTGTCTGTGTGTAATAGCAGAAAAGAGTCTGCGATCTTTTGCTATGGCCATCATACTCACTTGGGAACAAGCAAAAAATACATTTCACACACACTTTTGCAAACTGAAGACAAACCGCACACCATTACACAAACACATCTGTTTCTCTGTGGTGTGGATACTCAATAGAGCTAATGTTTTTGTGACCATAATCCTAAACCAAACCCTCACACCAATTTTTATTTAAATGATTAAAAATTAGAAGTGCATTTATAAAGGTTATTTTCCTGAGACATTATTTGATTCTCAAAATTCAGAAAAAATGACATATATTTAATCTAGATGAGGTTTATTATTATCATCATCTAAACATTGTTATTATCAAATGCAACATAATATTTATTATTAATAAAATGATTATTATTATTAACAACAACAACAATTAAAGTAATATAAGTATTGTATTTAATTCAATTAAATCCATAATTCTTCATTTAAAGTGAAGGTGAACACACACTCAGAGGAGTGATTTAGATATAAATTATAAAAATAATTTCTCACACACACACGCTTCTAAATAAGGACAGAATTATTATCTCTCACACACAAGCACACAATCTTTGTTTTGCCTTGGATCTATGATTATTAGGCAGATTACACACGAATACACACAAACAATTTTTTGAAACCTCTGTATTTTAAAGCATCTATTTTTAAAGCTAGGTATGACTGCAGAGATATTTTTAACTCATTTATTTATTTTTGTATTATTTTTAAACATTAGGATTTATTTAGATAAAACATTTTCTCAGATGCCAGTCTGGTTTTGTTTTTGTAGCATTCTAAGTGTCTAATACGAAGCAGAAGTTCCCTGTTCCAAGAGTGTAAGTGTGTGTGTGTGTGTGTGTGTGTCAGGCATTTGTGTGTTGAAAGCAATGAATGTGATTGCGTTCGTGCCTGTCCTTCCCTCTTTCCCTGCCTTCTTTCATCATTCAGATTACCATCAAGGACTCCTCCCACTGTCCTTAAATCACTCTCTTCAGGCCGTATCTCTCACTCTTGTTCTGTGCCTCTCTTCTCTGATGAACTGCTGGGCTGGACCGACTTCTGATCCACAACTGACCTTACTGTCCAGCTGACAGATAGTCATTTATATCCACACAGGTTACACACACACACACACACACACACACACACACACACACTCTTTCCTCTTTCCTTCCTGCACTACTAAATACTAAAATGCAGTGTGACTATATGGCAAAAGAAATTCTACTTGAGTTGTGACTTTGCACGATTTGATTTTATGTAGTGTTTATTCACATGAATCATCCGAACAAACCAATTCGCTAGAATGAGTCAGGCATTTCAAATAGCATTTGGGCATGGGCTCTGAAGGACCATTTCATTTCTTGGTTCTACCTCTAATAAGACATCTTTCTGATGAATGAACATTGGTCTGAATTATGAGGAAAGGATTTAGTGATTCAATCCTTAAACACAAAAAGACTCCTAGTCCTGTCACAAATGTAACTTGCAGAAAGAGCCACAGAATGAGTGATTTTAGTGCACAGGATGCATCAGAACACTTACTGAATTTCTCATCTTACTGATTAAATACGTCAATGATAATGTGCAGTTAAAGAAAGATACATTTACAAGAATATTACTACACCATTATTATTATTATATAGTGCAAAAATGTCAGCTCTCAGTCACTTCTGTGCAACAAAGCTGGAGAACACGAGCGGCCAAAAAGTATAGAGATAACAAAGAATGCAGTTTTAGTATGATTCTATAGAGGAAAAAATTACTCCAATCTTGTGTGTGCTCATATCTACCAGAAGTGATTTCTCTAAGAGAGCACAGTGATAGCACCTTCCTATATCTCAAGAGATGAGAACGGCTCTTAATACAACAAACTACAGACCTGAGCTAAAAGAACAAACAAACATAATGCGCTCAACAAAAGATGCTCTGCAGCTCTCACTCAACGAGCAAACAGACTGAAAGGGTTCCCTAGAGTACATTTATAAAGCATCAGTCTACTCTAAAAGTCACTGTGAACTCAAATATTACACACCCTATAACAAAAGAGTTTTTGAAATTGCAGTCTTCATAAAAGTTAAAACCATAATGCAGTACAATGTACTAGAAACATTTTAATTATTTTTTTGTGCACTTTTCAAACTTATATTTACGCTTAAAACAGGCAGCGATAAGAGAGAATGGGATTTGGAAATGTTGCAAGCCGTTGAGTAGCCTGCATGCTCTCCACAGCTCAGTTTGTCTAAGCACATGGGCTTTGATGATTACGCAAAGTTTAAACCTGAGGAAAAGAAACCTGGTATCAGCAAATGTTTATTACATTACAATTGCTATGCAAAAAAAAAAAACTGTTCTAATCAATACGGAGTATGAATAAGATTTGAACATCTTTCCTCAGCTGTTCTTTGCTGACACTTGTTTGATGGCGGTTTCACATTCCACCTGCTTTTTAAACCTTGACAGATAAAAAAGACCAAACGGGACTGGAGGGTTTTTGAAAATGATCTTGAACCTAGTGAATGGAAGAGGTCCAGAATGCTGGAGAAAAATACACTGACGATGATACATCACACATACTGTATTTTCAGCTTCATTCACGCTGACAGTGACTAGATTATTCAGTTATTATTATCAGTCAATATCAGAGAGTTGTAATGAATGATATCAGACAATTGTAATATGTTTACATGACCATTGCTCTTATCTAATACACAATCTTTAAAGTCACTAAGGATTTAAAACCTACTATTATCTTTTTTTATTATTGTACCTTATAATGCTAGATTTGCTAGCCTTTGAAACGACTGATTTCAGTTTAGAGGGGTTTTTTGTATGTGTGTATTTAAGTTTTTCTGTTTTTTTTCTTTTTGATAAAATAGAGTAATATGACTAAACATTAGCAATGTATCAATTATTGAAGAAAAAAGCTGCTCATTGTTATAGTTAAGTTTTAATACTGTCAAATTGGTCACACTTTATTTTAAGATAACTTTTCTCAAACTCGTAATTACTGCTCATCAAAAGTTAATAAAGTAGTTGTTAAGTTTAGGTATTAGGGATGTAGAATATGGTCATGCAGAGTATGTGCTTTATGAGTATTAATAAACAGCCAATATGCTAGCAGCATGCATGCTAAAGCAACTAGTTAATTTGTTAAAAAATGGTCTACCATATTAAAGTGCTACCATCAAATAAATGTCTTCAAACGTCTGAGGTTTTGCCCACTGTGTCGCAGCGATACACTGACTGTTAAAAACACAAAGAAAGGCGTTAAACGTGGCACTCTCTAAAATATTTTTATCACGACATTTGACCCCTGCGGAGTCAAACCTGTAAACAATGTGAGAGCACCTAATAGCTGGTTCTGAGCTTAAACATACCATCAAAAACATATGATTCACATCGCCCGTGCTCTTATCGCTCTGGAGTGTGTGAAAGACAGCTGTGAGGGCAGATGTGTTCAAATCTACTGCACTCAGGGAAATTACTCAAAGCATCTACCAACACAGCTGTCGTATATATAAAATAAATGCGCGGAAATACATAGAAATACACATGGAAAATGTCAAATCACAGACAAAATCTGCACCGTATAATTCTAAAAACACCCTTGCTTGTTTTCCAGCAAATGTTATATTCACTCAGATAGACGCTGCAAGAAAACGGGAGACCTGAAACGTAATTTGTTTAATTAGGATGTGAAAAGAGCGCGAAGACAGTTATGCAAATGAACAAACAAATTGTTTAACTGTGTATATTAGTTCCTCGAGGTCACACAAGGTGCGCGTTCAAGTGAATGTGTTTTGCTAGAGGCGATTTCAAGAGCTGCCATGGTAAGTTGCAGACAGAGCAATGAGACGCTCAAAACTGGTCATTTTGCACCCATGGCTGAGCGAGACGCTTCACTAACGCTGCAGTAACATTGTGACACACAGATCTATATTACGGAACAAAAGATGATGAAATGCCTTCTGAATTTCTTTTTCTTCAATTTCCCCTCAGGGATCGATAAAGTGTGTCTGTCTATTCACAAAGCAAGAGATTGGAGCATATATGCATCATAACATAAGCATGATAAATCATTATATGTAAGATTATTAATGGCTGAAAATATGGTCATGCACTCAAAGCTCAATCAATACTGTCCAGATCAATACAGGACAAGAAATGGACGTAATGAAGAATAAAAGAGACGTACTGAAGGATGAAGAAAGAAAGAATGAGCTGATGCGGATAAATAAGGTGTAGCGAATATAAAATACTAAATGTATGTGCATCTTAAAGATTTTTGAAAATGACCTTTCACGCAGTGTGTTAAAACAGCTCTAAGTGAATGAAAACATCCTGTAGGGTTAGTTTTAAATCTGAAAGTGCATGGTGTATAAAGTTATTGTCTCTCAAAGGAAATAGTTGACTGAATCATTTCAACACCATTTGGTTTCAACGAAGAAGGCTAATATATTCTTTGCCACTAATAATTGGGACTGTACACAAAGAGGCACTGTGCTCTCAAATTTTAAAGCAAAAATCTTGCATCAGATTATTTCAATGAATATCAAGACCACAAAATCTAAATCATTTGTTATCCTGAGACTGACTTCTTTACCTATGGTCTGGAAAAATGATCAAGAAATTTTAGTCAAAACTACAACAAAAGAGTCCAAAGACGTGACACTTACAAAAAGCTATTGTATGACTTAAGGTCTCAGAATATGGACCATAAATGATATGGAATACTTTTTTATATGCATTATACTTATAAAATTTTAAAGCTAAATGGATTAATTCATTGTATTTGCACCGAAAACACTGCAACATTTGATTCAAAATGTTTTGTGTTTCATGGAAAGAAAAAAAAAAAAAAAAAGTCACGAAAGGCCTGGACCAACAGGAAGGAGACAGAATTTTCAATTTTGGGTGAACTAATCCTTTAAGACCAGGTATATGCAGCAATAAATCTCAAATGAATACCTATGATCGAATCAGAAAGACAGATTTTAATTGCAGGTTAAACCGGGGCCATACTGACAAAAAAAGTACTGAGCAAGAGAGGAAGAAAAAAGATTTAGCAAAGAACAGAGGGAGTAAAGAGAAGTAGTGAGGAATGGCACGAGTAAAAAATGAGAAAAGAGAGGTAGTGAGGTATGGAGAGGGAGGAGAGGTGGGTATTGAGGATGGACGTGTAAAGAGCTGGACATTGAGCAGAAGGCAGAAAATCAATGGTGAATAGCGGCTAAAGTGGAATCTGAACTCTGCCTGAAGTCATAGTCTGTGACGGAGGAACGAGCAGAGAGTAAGGAAGAGGGAAAGGATGGGATGAAGGTAGAAAAAGGCAATATTAGCGCAGACATGGAAAACAAATCCACAGCAGGCAGAGTAGCCACAAGCTAATTAAAATCAGGGGAGCAGGGGAAATCAATCGATTCAGGAGAAAAATCGAGGCTGTAATCAAGAGATTAGCTCAGGAGCCATCAATTTCACAACAACTTGCTAATGATCACTAAAGCACAGACATGAAACTAAGATTTAAAAATATATGGAAATGCGTTTGAAGATCCAACACTCAGTAAATGTAAATGTAAATGTAAATACATATTCCAAAGTCTTAGATATTAGGAGTATGTCTGTGTGTGTGTGTCTGCATGTATTCAAGCACATTTTTGATATTTTGACTTCTGCTTATAAAACACAGAAAATACTGCAGTTTTAAAATGCTTAAACTACTTTTGTCCATTCAATCCAAGTTATTGAATGGACCAAAGAACCAATTTTCAAAATACCATTTCCTGTATTATACAGAAAACAGAAATGCATTTCTGTTTTGTAGGTTAAAGGGAATAGTTTATTCGAAGAAAACACACTCACCATTCAGCCATCCAACATGTACTGTAGATAAGTTTGTTTCTTCTCTAGAACACATTTGGAGAAATTTTGCATTACATCACCTGCTCGTGAATGGGTCCTCTGCGGTGAATGGGTGCCGTCACAATGAGAGTTCAAACAGCTGATAAAAACATCACAGTAACCCAAGCGACTCTAGTCCATCAGGTTGGAGTATTCGCATTGGCATGCTTGTAAAAAAACAAATAAATCTTTAAGGTGTTCTAAATTTAAAACCTTCACATCTGGCCAAAATTATTCATATTCATTATCCATAGTCCATAATCTACAATAACACTCTGCTGACACGGTAAAAAAAACTGAGCTGCTTTTGCTTATCAATTGTGCTTGATCTATGTATACTGATTCAGACAAGACTTTTTTTTTTTACGGAGTAGGCAATGTTATAGAGGACTTTATTTTAGATAGAAGCAAAAACATCTTAATGATGGATGTGTTTCATACAAGCTCAAAGCCTTTCACTTAACAGGACATTTATTAATAGACTGGAGCAATGTGGATTATTATGATGTGTTATCAGCTTTTTAGACTCATTCTGACGGCACCCATTCAATACAGAGGATGCACTGTTTTGCATGTGCAAAACATGATGTAATGCTACATTTCAGAAAGTTGGTTTCTGATGAAGAAACACCTCGTCAACATTTTGTATGGCCTGAGGTGATGGGTGAGTACATTTTCTGTAAATTTGTGAACTATTCCCATTTACAGAGAAATAGTGCAGAAAATAAGAGTCTTTACAATGCTACTAAAATATTCTCTTCTCAAAGTGCAAAAAAATGACATGATCATCAGATTTAGCGATACTATTACAAAAAGTTGAAAGGTTATCACTTTTTTTTTTTTTTTATTTATTTATTACTGTAATATATGTATACATACATACATGTAACTTTTTTTTTTTTTTTTGAACAACCACAACAACACACACACACACACACACACACACACACACACACAAAAAAAGGGAATACACATACAAATATTATACAGAAAATAGAGGGGAAAAAGAAAAGGAAAAAGAAAACAAAAAAAAAAAGGGGGTAATTTCTAATAAAGAAAAGGAAATTAAATAAAAAAATAAAAAAAAAAAAAAAAAAGGGGGTAAATAAGGATTCTGTATCTATAATGCAGGTATGGTCTCAAAGAAGGAAAGCAGAGGATTCCACATTTTATAGAATGAATTGACAGAGTCACTGATAGAGTATTTGATTTTTTCCAAATGTAAGAAAGACATCAAATCTTTCAACCAAGAGAGATTGGGAGGGGGCATGAGGATTTCCAGTGTAACAGTATACGCTCTTTTGGCTATTAATGAGGCAAAGGCTATAATATCGGCATGGTGCTTCTTATATAAGCCATCAACAGGAGATATTCCAAAATTGCTGTTATTGGACAAGGTATCACAGAAACACTAAGAGCTTTTGACATTGTATCAAAAAAGAGGACCAGTAAGAATTCAGACTAGGACAAGTGTAAATGTATGAGTATGGTCTGCTGGGGACAACAGGCATCTATTGCATCTATCATCTTCTGATAAACAGAGTTTTTTTAATTTTGCTTTAGTGAAATGGATTCTGTGAACAACTTTAAACTGAATGAGATTTAAGCGAGCACAGATACAGACAGAGTTCATTTTGGCTAAAACAGTGTCCCACAGCTCCTCGTCAATTTCCTGTTCTAACTCCATCTCCCAGGTTTGTTTGAGTTTAGAAAGAGGAAGAAGATGTGAGGACCGAAGCAGGTCATAAATGGAGGAAATGCGGTTCAGAAATTTTGGTAGCAAGAATATATCTTCAATTAAAGTATTCTTTGGCTGCTGGGGGAAAGTATCCAAATGTTTTTTGGCAAAGTCACGCATTTGAAAATAACGAAATAAGTTTGATTTAGAGATTTTATAATTACTCAACAAATCGTTAAATGACCCAAATGTGTGATCAAAGAACAGATCCTGGAACTGTATTAAACCCTTTTCATTTAGCTGTGTGAAAGTAGAATCCAAACTAGAAGGGACAAAAAGATGATTACCACAGATAGGCGCCAAAGTGGACAATGCTTTTAATTTGAAATGATTTCGGAACTGTTTCCAGATTTTTAGTGAAGAGAGTACAATCGGGTTTGTGGTGAATTTAGTGGGACATCGCAGATTGGGGTCAAAAACCAATGCGGGTAATGAGGATAATACGCAGGAATTGGCTTCCATCCGACACCAAGTGATATCTGGGGAATTACACCAAAAATAAATTTTTTGGATATTAGCTGCCCAGTAATAAAAAAGAAAATTTGGAAGTGCAAGACCACCATCCTGTTTGGCTCTTTGAAGTGTTAACTTCGAAACACGTGGGGGTTTACCAGCCCAAATATATGAGGATATGATGGCATCAAGTGACTTAAAAAAGGATTTGGGGAGAAAAATAGGAAGCGTCTGAAACAGAAAAAGCATACGTGGAAGGATATTCATTTTAATTGACTCAATCCTGCCTACTAACGATAGCGGAAGATTATTCCACTGTTGAAGATCTGCTTTAATACGGTCTATTAATTTAGTAAAATTTTCTTTTTGCAATGATTTGATAGATTTTGAGATTTGAATCCCTAAATAACGAAAAACCAGTAAAAGACATGTGAAACGGAAGTAACGTCGGGAGATTTGTTTTGCCAACGCGTTAATTGGAAAACATTCGCTCTAGCAAAGTTCAGCCTATACCCGGATATAGAGCCAAACTCGCTTAACAAATGCATTATGTTGTTCATACAGTTAAGAGGATCTGAGATATATAACAAAAGGTCATCAGCATATAATGATACCCGATGTTCCTGTTCGCCTCTACTAATACCTGAAAACACTGAAGAAGATTTCAAAGCTATAGAGAGAGGCTCAATAGCCAAAGCAAAGAGGAGAGGTGAGAGTGGGCATCCTTGACGGGTAAATTCCGAGAGAGAGAAAATAAGTAGACATTTCAGAGTTTGTTTTCACACATGCTGAGGGATTGGAGTACAATAAACGGATCCATGATATGAATGTAGATCCAAATCAAAATTTTGTAGAACTGTGAATAAGTAATCCCACTCACCCGGTCAAAAGCTTTCTCTGCATCCAGCGAAATGACCATTTCTGGCTTTGATGACCTGGATGGAGTAAAGACTACATTCAGCAGACGGCGATATTGACGATAACTGGCGGCCCATTATAAAACCAGTTTGGTCATCTGATATAATGGATGAAAGATGACACTCTAAACGCTTGGCCAAAACCTTAGCTAATAGTTTAACGCCATTATTAATTAAGCTAATTGGTCTGTAACTGCCACAAAGTTTAGGTCTTTGTCTTTCTTTAATATTAATGAAATCAAAGCTTGGCTTAGGGATGGTGACAAGAATCCTTGGTCCAAAGAGTGATTGTACAATTCTAATAGAATGGGGGATAGCTGATTAGAAAACTTTTTTAAAAATTCAGTTGGGAAGCCATCCGGCCAGGGGCCTTGTTGTTTTTCATGGTTGCGATGCAAGAAGTTATCTCTTCCAAACTAAGAGGTGCGCTCTAGGCTACTGACTGCTTCTGAGCTTAATTTCGGAATATCTAATTGAGAGAGAAAATCATGAATAGCATTAGTGTCTGAGCAAGCTTCTGATTTATATAGCCTAGAATAAAAGGAAGCAAACTCCAAATTTATTCTGACTGGATCATTGATAAGATTATTTGAGGAGTCATAAACCTGTGAGATTAATTGAGAAGCCCGCTGATGTCTGAGCTGAGATGCCATGAGACGGCTAGCTCTCTCTCCATGTTCATAGTATGTTGCTCTTGTTCGATTTAGCAGAAATTCTGCCTTATTGGTTGTCAGTAAGTCAAATTCAGTTTGTAGTTTAAGCCGCTCCGTCTCTAAAGCCGTGTTTGGTGACCTGGCATTTGATCTGTCCAACTCTAAAATTTTATCAATTAGTTTCTGCTGTTTTAATTTTTCTGCATTTGGTCCAATATGCATTAAAGAGATTATCCTTCCTCGTATGTATGCTTTGAATGTTTCCCATAGCAGTGATGGCGACACAGACTCAGATTTGTTGGTGTCCAAAAAAATCTATATTCTTAGAAATATATTCACAAAATTCTTTGTCAGCCAATAACCTGCTATTGAGCTTCCAATTTCCAGCATGTTTACAAGAATTTTGAGGGAACGAGATCCAAAATGTGTGGGGCATGGTCTGAGATAATTATTGCAGAATATTCTGTAGATTTGACTAAAGATAAAAAGCTTTATCTATAAAAAAATAATCAATACGTGAATATACATGATGGACATTCAAAAGAAAGAAAAATCTTTTGCAGTTGGATTGAGAAATCGCCAGGATCTACACACCCCAACTGATCCATTACAGATGAAAAGGTCCTAGACATTGAACTAGGAGCTGATATCCTTGGCTGAGAACGGTCCAAATTCGGACTAATTGTGCAATTAAGATCCCCGCCAAAATAAGGTGGTGAGTATCTAAATTTGGAAAGTGGGAATATAGTGTAGTCATAAAGGCCGGTTATCAAAATTAGGGGCATAAACGCTTACTAATATAACAGGGGTCTGATATAGAGTACCTGATACTATTACGTAACGCCCACCAGGATCAGAGATTACACTGTTTGGGACAAACTTTATACGTTTGTGTATTACAATGGCAGTACTACTCTAGATTTACTATTAAAATTTGAGTGAAAAACCTGACCAATCCATGGTTTACGTAATCTGTTCTGATCACACATCTTGAGGTGAGTTTCCTGTAAAAAGGCAATATCCGTAGACATACTTTTTAAATGCGAGAAAACTCTTGATCTTTTAATTTGACCACCAAGGCCTCTCACGCTCCAGGTAACAAATCTGATAGTATTGCAAGTAAGCCCTCCACTTTAACTTTAGGAACACTCATTTGTTGTTGGAGAAAAACAGCACATAATGATGATAATAATGAAAATGATAAAATGAGCGAAAAGATCTTTGAGACACATGAATAGGTGAGTGAAGAATAGAAAGGGAAACAACAAAAACAAAAGAAAAGAAGAAAGAAAAAGAGAAAAAAAGAAAAACCTACTATACTTACAACTCTGAAGCTCGTCTTTTGAACATGACGAGATGCCAGAACACCCATTTACACCACCGATTAACCACTAACTACGAGAATTGTTCATCCAAAAACTTAAATTTACACCTTGTTAAATTTTAGTGATACATGAGAAACGTAAATCTTAAACATATTAATAACGTATCCGGACGTAATTGCAATAGAACGAGAGCTTTAACTGGAAGCATTATCTCGAAGAACCATGGTATAAACTGTACCTGTTAAAGTCATCCTTCCATCGCGGCAATACAGTTTAGTCTATAGTTCCAGAGTTAGTCTGTAAAGTTCTGATGATAGAACGACTCTGCTGCTTCAGGAGAATCAAAGATCCGTTCCACGCCGTTGCAGCTCACTCGAAGGCGCGCAGGGTACAGCATTCCAAACCGAACTCCTCGTTTGTAGAAAAGGCTCTTCACTTTGTTGAAAGCCGCCCGTTTCTCGCCGTCTCTGTGCTAAAGTCCTCATACATTTTGATCTTGTGATCCTTGTAAGAGAGGTCTCTCTGCGCTTTAGCCCATGTCATGACCGAATCTTTGATGATGTAACGATGAAATCTGACAATCAGCGGTCGTGGAGGTTCGCCCGCGCGAGGTTTGGGTCGGAGGCTGCGATGTACACGATCCAACTCAGGTGGTTCTGCTAGACAGTCGCCAAGAAGTTCAGAAAGCAGGTTAGTCGCAAACTCCCTTGCATTCCTTCCTTCAATACCCTCCGGAAGGCCAATGATTCGTATATTTTGGCGCTTCGAGCGAGAGATCAGATCTTCTATGCTAGCCTTAAGCGCCGTATTCTCTTTTTCCATAATTGTCATCTTCGTTTGAAGAGTGCTGACATTATGTTCGAGTCGAGTTAACTGGTCGCTGTGCTCCGATAGGCCCGCTTCCATCTCACTGATCGTAGCTGCTTGCGTTGTCAGGGTCGCACCTATCGATTCAATTGAAGACCGGATTGGTTCCAGAGAGCTGTTTAGAAGTGTAACGAATTCTCTAGTCATGTCCTTTCTGAACCTTTCGAGCTCCTTGACTAGAGATTCGGTTGTAAGTTGAGGGGATGCGGATCCGCTATCTGCCATTTTGCTGCTTTCTTGACAAGTCTGTGCATGTTGAGTTTTGCCGCCTGTCCTCGTTGATTTACTCATTTTGCGATTATTTCGACGATGTAAAGTTTCACAAGTATAAAAACTTTCCAATCTGCTGTTAAAATCAGGTGTATTCTGATGAGATTACATGAAATAACGCGGAGCGTAGACACATCGCGTCGTCTCAACCCCTCATTATCAAACCGGAAGAAGGTTATCACTTTTAATACTAAGCAATAAGCTGCCAACTCATTCATAGCTGGCAGTATATTTCACATAGTGCAGAGAGATGACCTTCTAAAAAGGCTAATTAATAAATAATTACTGTTTGCTTTATTATGGCCATATTAATGACACAGCTAACAAAAAGCTTGGCCAATATGGGGCACTGATTAAAGAGCAGATGAATAATTGAGACGTTAGCGAACGTAATTAAATATTCACAAGTCTGAACCAAAGCCAAGAGCGTGACTTTCAGGTCTTATTTACATATTTTGTGCCCATGAACTAATTTTTTACTCTTAAATTTCCTTTAAAAAATTTATAAAGCAGCACAAATAAAGACTCTTAACAGATTTAAACTGTAAACTCCAAAGACCTTATGAAGTCTTTCAACATTATGCATATGCAGAGATGCTCTTAAATGACCCTCAAATAAAAGAGAATAGGTTCATTATTTATTGTATAATTATATTTACTTAAAAGCAAAACCAAAAAAATCCAAACTACGCTATATTAAAGATAAAGATCTCTCATTATCACAGAGCTTTTTATTATTGTTATATTCATTCGGTCAGTTGTCTTTAATATGTATATTCGTTTTTTATGTGCCTTTATCCATTTGTATATCCATAACTGTAACTTTTACTTTATTAGTGAGGTTAAAACAAAGACAGTGCTGGGTGCTGAGACAGGGGCAGAGTTTGTATTACGCCTCGCCTGGCTGTTTTAATTTGAAGGTTTACATGTCTGAGCCCTTGAAAAGCCACTAGGATCGATATCACGAGTACAAAGATAGATTTCTCCTGTTTTCCTATTGGCTGGCCATAACTACCTATGAATAGTGCATTCTGCAATAACGTTAAGCAATGAAAGTCTATGTTTTAGAGTCTCAAGAAAAGACATCCAGTTTTCATTTACAGGAATATGTGAGATTACAGGTGTACATCCATGGACGAGAGGTTGCAAGGTGAAGTAGAGGAAATGAAGGGTGAATTATGACAGATCCATCAGAGAGCGAGCAAGACTTAGAGAGAGAAAAGCAATGGAGGAGGTACAAAAGAACTACATGTGGTGACCAAAGGTTTTTTCTGAGAGAAACAAAGTCCAGTAACAGTGAAAAGCCTGAGGACGAGATGGAAACGAGGAGGAGAAAGAGAAAGAAGAAAGGACAGGGTTTTGTAAAAAAAAAAAAAAAAAAACCTATAGGTATTGTGATAGCTCAACCTGCAAGCTATTCCCGCTCTCGTTTTCTTTCGAACTTTGCCTTTCATTTTCCATTTCTATAGCACTCGGACACCAGCAGAGTTTGAGAAATTTCACAGTAGAAAAAGAGCTGACGGCATGCTGAGAGAGCCATGACAGATGGAAAAAATGAGAAGGGACCAAGGGAGGAGTGGAGAAATCAGCCAGGTAGAAAATGTGTGTGTGTGTGTGTGTGTGTGTGTGTGTCTGCGCACTGTATGTGGGGGAGAATGAAAACTACGCCAAGATGAAATCAGATGGCCTCATCATTTCCAAAAGAACAGTGTGTGTATGTGTGTGAGCTTTACCTTTTTGGCCTTGCTAAGGTAATGCCCAAGCTGATTTTCTGAAGTTCACACCGTTGTTTGTCAAGTCTTGTTTGTCCAGCTGCAAATAAAGCAGCCATCCTAACAGATACCAAACCTGAAACAGGAGAAAATACAAATACATAAGTGCATAAAACAAAAATACACTGCAAAATATGATCGTGATTTTAACAGAGAAATATTTTGGTTTAATGCTTCTCACCGTGATGGTGATTAAAGTGTTTGCGGGAATGACACTGAGCACCTGCTATAAATGTTAGTCTTTAAAACTGCCTTTGATGGGTTTTGGTTCACCATGTGACTTCCTCATCACCACATGCATTTGGTGGTTATCAGTGTATTTCAAAGGTATAAAACAGATTTCAGTACTTTAATAGGATGGTATATTTACATTATAAAAACCAAAAACGTTGTTGTATTTTTTTATGGTAGAATTCCAGCAACCACAGATATTATTTTTACAGTGTACATATATAACATAAAAATGAATTTTGTATAAAAACACACACACACACACACACTCGGTATGTGCATATACACATATATATACACACACTCTCTCTGTGTGTATGTGTGTGTGTGTTTAAACATACAAAAATGTTGATTAGTTAGCAAAAGAATAAAAACTAAATTACTTATTGACAATTTATAATACATTTTGGTGTTTTAAAACCAAATTCTTTTAGGATTAACCTTTGTCTGTGGTAGGGCTGATCCCTAATAGTCAACTAACATTGGCTTGGTTGACCAAAATATTATTAGTCGCTTATGATTAAAAAAAAAACTGGATAGCAGCGTGCAAAATTGCAGGAAAGATGGAGGCACCAGAGCGGTCACTCGCTCTTAAAATGTCCTTTTTGAGCATACTTTCTGAATTTGAGCGAGAAACTCCACAACTCCATGTATGCTTGCTTTACTTGACAAATATCCAATAACAAAGAAATCACTAGTTTATCAATACGTCATTGTTAAGGCCATATTTGCTTATTTTATGTTTAATAATATTATATTTCTCTGTGTTTATTTGATAAATTTGTTGTCAATATTATGTTTCAGAACTATGTGTTTAATATTTAACATGGTGTCTCTTTAAGAGAATAGGATGGTGATGTTTAAAGATACAGTATAATATTTAAGCTGTGGAAGCACATGGTTTTACTACAGTGTCTTTTGTTTGCTTTTGTTGTATGTTTGGAAACCTGAAAAAACTAAGAAATAAAACTGACATAGATTTTTATGAAACGATAGAATTTATAATGATTAAAATGTTAATGCAGCCTCCCTACTGTGTTTTTTTGTTTGTTTGTTTTGTTTTGATTTGATTAGATTTTTAAGCATTTATTGGGTTATAAGCAAATAAATGCACATTATAATGATTTACATGGTTTATTAATAAATGCATGGTTCAACTAACAGCTGTTGACCAGAAAATAACTCCTTAGTCGAGGGCAGCCCTAGTCTGTGGCTTTACTAAATATTTTGCACTATATGCAAATTTTTTGGTTACCAAAATCTTTTATAATGTGCAATAAACAGAAAATAACTGAATAAATAAATTGGCATACTAATGTATAACTCATTCTAAAGTCTATTCATATTTTCATTTGAAATGTAAATCATTTCCATATTCCCTATTGATTTTAATTGTGCAGTTACACCAGGATCATGGTCTGGAAACACCGATCTGAGTTAAATAAGGTAAAATCTGGCACAGCTTACCCCACTCTCACCCTCAGTACATACATAAAAGTAGGCAGAGACAGTCAGTCAGCCACTAGTAATTAACAAAACAAACCTAAAGCACTTCCTGTGCACTCTTTCAGAGCTATAAATATTTGATTTCAGGCAGGATTAAAATAACCTTATTTTGCAAGAGAGGGAGAAACAAACAATCGGGCAGCTATGTTTGTACCCTGAAAAATGAGAAGTCAGACGCAAATGGGCTGTGGGAAAGGGTGTGTGTGCATGTTTTTGTTGTGCTGTATTGAAGTGCTCTTCACTTTATCACCTACTGTTACACTCTATACCCTCCTCTGATGTCTCAATAACACACCACAGAGAGTTCAAACATCTCTCACTCCCACTCTCTCTGTCTCTTTCTCTTTCACACTCTCTGATTCTCCTGAGCTGAATGTTCAGAACACTCTGTAAGTGCTCTCAATCTGTCAGATATCTATTAGAGAGAAAGAGAGAGAGTGTGTGTGTGTGTTTGTGTATGTTTGTGTACACACCAGACTCATTGCATAAACTAAGGATGGGAATCAAAGGAATTTAATGGTCCAGTTCAGATTCCAACATAAAGGATTGTTTTAAATGGCTAATAGATCTGGTGATAAAAATCTAAACAAACTAAAATGAAATCAAATATTTTAAATGTCATAAGTTTCATATTCACATTTTGAATAATGTATTGGCTTCACTTTTGCTCATTAACTATGCATCAACTCTCAAGACTTTGTTTGTACTGTATAAGTTATTTTTAATCAGCTCTGAAGAAAAGATCAGAATGCTTTCTAGTTTAATAATGCTTTTTGTGCTTTTGGTGGTTTTGAAACATTAGTGTGTTATTCAAAAACGCCAGTAGTTTTCTTTGAGAGGTAGGGTTAGGGTAAAGGGATAGAAAATACAGTTTCTCCCAAATATAAGCCGTTATGTATATGGAGAGACCATATAAACCATATACCAATGTGTGTGTGTGTGTGTGTGTGTGTGTGTGTGTGTGTGTATGCTGGTCTGTCAAAATGCGATGTCTCAGAATCTCAGTTTCAGCACTGTGTAATTTCCATAGCTAATAATGTAAAGTGAAGACCAAAGCACTTTTGCACAAACAAACTACTGTTTCAGCAGGATACAGGGCTATATATTATTAATCCAGTTTCAGACAGTGAGTAATGCATCAAATGCTGGTGTCAAACATCCTACGAGGTAGAGCAGGTAAGATGGGCCTAATAATACAAAAACTAAAAAACACCTTATATGTTATAATAAGCCATTTATTTTCGTTTTTAACTTGAAATCATTTAATCACGGTATTATTTATTTAGATTAATCAAACTATTTACAAATGAATGAAAGCACTTTTACCATTTAAAAAAGAAACTTAACACACACCTCCACAACCTCGTCATCCTCCTCCAGAAGATCCTCCAACACCTCTGTGGCCATCTGGAAAAAGAAAACAGCTTTTCATTTACTGAAATATGACATGTAATTAGAAAGTGAACCGCTTTTTAAGTCCAAATACTTCCTCCGCTGCTCAAAAATTACTCTCGCATAAAAGGAAACTGCAGTTAGATGTCATTAAACACAACGCCCAGAATACATCAAGCATATTCCATTATTTTAAATGGTAATTTTTTATTAAATCAGGATAAATTATACATAATGGTCACATTTTGAAATTTAAATTTAAATAAAACTTTTTTGCTATATGGTAATGAGAATTGTGTGCCACAGAGCAAAGAATTATAATGGTCTTAAAAATAAGTTTATTTGGAAATCTCACAGTATTTTTTCCTCGATTTACTGATAATCAAATCACAGTAAAAGTATAAGAACTGCATCAGTACAGTCTGTTTATTTTTGGCTTATGGTCAACAGCACTCTTTTTGCTGATTATTAATTAAGTGTTAACTGTGCTGTGCTAGCCGGTTCTCAAGGGAGAGAAAAGTGCTTATAATTTAATGATTTTTTTACTGCTTTATCACCTCAGTTCTTACGTTAATTTGTTAAACACCATCTTTATCTCTCCTTTGAGAGCCTGAGATCTTCATTTCCTGATCGGTGTTATTGATCTATCCGCTGTCAGCCTCTGCCTATCAGCTTAACCCATTCATCCAGAGTGTGTTTTAATTAAGCGTCATCAATACATAAGATCAAGAGCTGATAGACAAGGTCAGTTAAAGCCAAATATTGGGCCATTAAGACACTTCATCTCAAAGTCCTTGAGCTTCACATCAAATACAGATGAGAGCTGTAATCAGCTGCACAGCGCTTATGAATCGTGACCGTACAATGTAACCCAAGCTAATACCGTACATTGATTTTCTGATTCACAATAACAAGTGCAGATTTCTCCTCCACAAAAGCATTCAGATCTGTTACAGAGTGCGATTTTTAGATTTCCCAACTTTTAGAAACGCACTAAAGCTCCTTGTAAGTTTCTCCTGATCGATATACTGAGACAGGCTCTTTTGTTATTCCCTCAGGAGGGTCATGGCTTTGGCCGAGGGCCACGATGACCCCGAAAGCCTCTTTGAACTCAGATGTCAGCCACTCTCAGCATCCCTCTCTCCTCTCGTCCCGTCACACTCACGCCATCCATTTCAACCAGGGCCACAGAGTCAAGATCAAGCTCGTGTAATGCACGCGCTGATAGGGAGGGGGAGAAAGAGAGAAAGAGAAAGTAAAGCCAGAGAAAAGTGAGGACGGATAGAGCACATCGCTCGATGGATACGTAATTTAAGGGACTGACCAACCAATTTACGATCCTGCAAGGCCATAAAATTCAGCCTGGACTTAATAATAGCACATTTAATGTGACACCTCTGACAATTCCAATCTAGCACAAACCACACTCGCCGCCTATCTGTATCTGCTTTTGTGTGTGCGTGCCAGCGACTGTGCATGGCAGAAAGACGGACTGCGTGCAGGAGAATTTATACTCCTAGCCAGGCTGTGTGAAGGCAGAATACACACATACTCGCTTTCGCACCCGAATTTTACAGTCGCACCGTTTATCAAAGGCAACATGGCTGCCACTGGGAGCTAAAAACTTCACTTATATTTAGCCTTTTGGAATGAGGAGGAGCTGAGATAATTACTTTAGGGATTGATGCTCATGTTCGCTCTCTTTCCTTAGCCACATATCACTCGCCGATGCTGGCTCCAAGCTCTCAGCAACAGATAAAAGGGACGGATAAAGTCAAATGCTCGGCCCGGAGGAAAACCGCTATGGGGTACGTGGGATTCTCCATTTAAGAAGTTCAAATTGAATGCATAAATCTGCTTGAATGCTTCTTAGATACATACACGATTACGGACGGCTGACAGCAGCTGGCGGACCAGGAGCTGGTAACGCTCCCGAGCCCCTGTGGAGGTGTACAGCCGCTGGCAGTGTCTACGTCAACTCGGTCTATCTGATGAAGATGCTCAAGAGAGATTTAAAAGAAAATCAACGCAATTGTGGAAAAGTAATACCTTTTGATTACATCTACATAATGTGCAAAGCTTTAAAGGGACTAAAAGTATGAGTTTTGTTTGCAAACAGCAAAATTGAAAGGAGACTATCTTCTGAAGCCATATGTTAATTTGGTGTTTAGGGGTGGTAATATGATTTCACAACTTTACACAAATTCTAGAAGAAATGATAACTTAATGGTGATTCACATCAGACTAATTCAGTGGTAACTTCTGATTTAATTTTGTTTGGATCCACTCAAAAGAATGGGCTCAAAAGAGTCCTTTATTTATAAATCAGACTTCAGAAATCAGGTGCTTCTCTGATACACCATAAAGGTACATTGAATGACATCTCAATATAATCTCAATATAATTCTTTGTATTATGTCCTTCGTTTGACCTGTTTTGAAGGATATATCAGGTCTATCCTTCAGGTCCTTCAATTGCTCACAATCCTTTGCATTCCATTTCCCAAAGAAAATGACATTCATGACACCATGGGCTCATTGACCCACAAGAGGTGTGACCCTCACAGACTTCAAAAGGCCTCACTTCGGTGACCACTTTCTGGTCTCTTTCGACTACTTCTCGTCTTCGTAGCTGGTGAATATGTGCAAAGCGGGTTGCTGTTCGGCTGGACACTGAGATGATGAGAATTTGAGCACCTCTACAACCATTAAGTTTTTTTTCGCAAACCTTACGGCCTTGACTTTCCATTCAACCAAAGATCCTTAAATATCAGCAGATCTATCTCAGATCCCTTAGCTCTTACCACTTTCTACCTCAGAAGAAACTTCTAATCATCAGAGTAAGGACATCTTTGGAATTCATCACTCTTCAAACCTGGAATTGGAAGAACAAAACTTGAAACCATCAAGACTTTCATCCGAGACTGCCTCTGGACCCTCACCAACGAGGCAATGCAAGTATCATATATTTAACTAAACGTTTATAAATGGTGCTTATGGTTTACAGGTGGATGGCTTTACTTACTGACTGTATTTATACTTGTGTGCTTAGTTATGTGAGTGAGTGTTTAGATAATGAAACATTTATGCACAAATCTTAACAATTTTGACCCTTGCTACATGCTCTAATGCCTTGATATTGTAAGAAAGTATTTTCTGTGGGCACAAAAATATCCTTTTAAGAGTTTATATGAACTTATACTGAATGTTCACTGAATGAACAGATTAGTTGATGGCGATGTAATTCTGATACAGTTACTACTGGCAGCTGATATAAATAATTGCAATTCATCATAATTAATTCAAATTATTTATATACATTTCCATAATGAGCTGATTTGCTACACATCATTGAGCTTGTTCAATTTCATTAAATATTACGCTAATGCATTATGTTTTCTTGTGTTTGGTTTTAAATAAATCACATCATGCTAAAAAATACATAATGACCAAAGACATTTGTCTTAACCTGCACCACTTTGCAAAGAAAATCAGATAATATGTAAAATGTTAATATGAATTGTTCTTCTAATTATTGTTAAAGTAATTAATTCTAGCATTTAATGCTGAGAAAGACAGAAGGAATTGTCTAGGAACAACGCATCCTCACTAGAATGCAGCCTTCTGTTTGAGAAGCACCCTACATTTGTTGCACCTAACGCTTTGGGAGTATTTTTTTGTACATCAGTCCATGGCATTTTACAAATCAGTCTTGTAAATAAATGACTTTAGCCTTATCTACAAACAAAGCTATTGTTTGGCTTCAAAAGGCTTGAAATACTGCGTACAGACTAATGCATGATATACCTTACATTTGATAGTCTGTGGTCACCATTCACTTGCACTGTATGAAAACCGCAATTTATGTCAAACATTTCTGTTCTGATCTAGTGAAAAAGTATGTCACATGGGTTGAGAACGACATGGGGGCAAGACTTTTTTATCCATCCTTTCACGGAGAATTATCCTAAATTCTTATAAATACCTTTTCTCTGAACTCCTCTTTTGTTGGCCTGAATATGAAAATCTGTGAAAGAGAAATGTTGAATAACCCTATTGTATTTGTAGGGCTGTAATTGTCAGGTCAAATAAAGGTGTTGTCTGAGTGAGCAGGGAATCAAAGGAATGCAGCCATTAATATTAATATGTTCACACTCAGGAGGAGGCCTGTTCATTGAAAAGTGATTATTTTTTCTTTCAACCCCTGCTTATGCCTCCTCAGTAACTCCTATCATTTTTTCTTTTCCTATTTGCCTGTTTCTCTTTGTGTGCTAAATTGCACATCCATTTGTGCTTAGCCACACTAGAAGTCCTAATACTTTACCATATTTATTCATTATATAGACATACTATAGATGATTCATCATCCATATACAATGTATATGTATAATGTGTCCAAAGTGTAAGTTATATTTACTTTGAACATAAATTGGCTTACAACCACACTGCTATTTAAAAAAAAAAAAAAAAAGATATACACTAAAAACTTCAGGTTTATAGAGTTACTTTTGATGTTAATAAAACATTACCAAGAGCTTAGTCATAAACCACAAATCTGTTAAATTAAGTTTTGGCAAACTTTCACCCTCAAGATTTAGTATGAAGCATCCTAGGATGCACCATGAAGTTTTGCAATTCTAGAGAATATTTTTAATAATCCATCACTTTCAAAGAAAAAATGGTGTAACAAAATGAAAGTATCCCAGCTGTGTAAAAGATTTGATTGTGGGCATGACAATGTCTCTCAAAGATGCATTTGAAGGCAATTAAATTTTAAATAAAATCTTTTGAACCCATTCACAGAAAAAATGTCCTTCAAATTCATTCAGTGACCTTTCCTGTTTGCCAAAAAATGAGTTTTCAGTCTTGTTCGTTCAGTGCGTTTAGTCAGCAAGTCCTCTAAATGAGATCCAGTGCTGACCTAATCTTGTTTTGACTAAGTTTAAGCACCCTAAGCATTTTTTACCCACAGACAAAGTAGATATTTAACATTTTCATCCAATTTTCAGCTGCTGAAGTTTTACCAAGCTCTAGCAAAATCCAACAATTATCTCAATAAATGAAAGGCTTGATAGTTCATTAGTTTTTCTGAATTCAATTCAAAGTTTTAATTATAACACTAATAAACCCATTGTGTTAAAACATGCACAAAAACACAGTATGTCCAACAGACTACTTGGCAAATAAAAGTATAAATTCAGAAATTTAAATGAGGTTATTAGTTACTCACCATAATATCACCATGGACTACCATGGAAAATAATTGTTTTGAGATGCCAAATAAATATAATCTATTTTTGTATAATCTATTTTCTTTAAACCCAGCCTACAACAGCGTGCACAAGAGAATGCACACAATACATTTTTACATTTCAAAATACTCAAAATGTTTTGAAGCAATATGGTTTACAGTGACACAAGAAGTGTTCTCATAAAAAAAATGTATATTATAGTACCCATGTTATAATGCACATGTGTACTTATAAACAATATATACCAGAATACACATGCACGCGCACACACACACACACACACACACACACACACACACACACTGCTTGGTTGCTTTAAATTCCACTTTTAGTCTAAATGGGTTTTCAGACAAGTTTTAAAACTTATTTTTGAACTTAAACTAAGTATTTGAAAAGATTCAAACAAATATATTCTAGGCTGTTCAAAATTCCAGTGGAATGCAACACTTTAGGGTCAAATCACAGAAAAACAGATTTGAGTTGTGTACTTTATTTACATGAAAATGGAGAGTGTTGGGATTAAACGGTGTGTAATTAAGAGTTTAATGATGTAACAGGCTGTTAAGTGTTGAAAGTTGACGGTATTGATTGAGATTTTAGGAAGCCTTTACAGTAACTGCACTATCGATCTGATTGAGGTAAACAGCTCCTGTAGAGAAGAAATGACTTACACGTGGAAATAATGGCTTAATTAGGCTGCAAAACATGAGCATTACAAATTCTCAGTAACTGATGCAATACGACACAAGTCATACTGTTCAAAAAAGACATGCGTGAGCTACTAAAATGTCAAATGGCCAGAAAATACAATGGATTTGTGTTCAAATTTTCGTTCAGTGTAAGAACTAAGAGAATTAATAAAGGCCAAAAATAGAGACGATCATAAAATATAGATCTGCCACAAACGAAGACTATATTCTAAATTGCTCACTTAAGTTTAATGCGGTCGTCTCTTTAGCGGCACACCAGGCTGCCCCTGGCAATGAAAAAGCCTATTGTCTGACTCTGTTAACCGCTGGCCCACACAGCCCCTCATTATGACATCATTAGCCAGAGAAGACCGCAGCTCTGCTAAATGACCTTTAGAACAATGCCGGCCCATCAGTCTGTTTCAGAGCCGCAGAGGCAGCCTGTCAGGAGAAACAGCGGCCGGCTACGGGCCGCATTGTGCTCATCGTCTCGGAGAGTGTTTTAAACGAGCTCTGGATATGATGACACGCTTCGTAAGAAGGAGCGCTCTGACAGATCGCCTCGTGTGGAGAGCTCACAGAGGGAGGAGCGACGCTTTTTCTTGTCTTCTAACAGAGGTGAAATTGCTTTTTACTACACGTTTAAGAAAGTTGAAGGTGAGATTGGGCATTTTCTCTTGCGTCTACTTACATACGATTGTTCTTGGTGTGTGTCAGCGCCACCGCCGCCGCAGCAGCACTATTGATTTTCAAGAAGTGATTGCGAGCGGTGAAGGTCAGGGTACAGACGTTAAATCAGACAGGGCAAGAAAAGAAGCCGAAGAATCGCTCTACACACACAGGTGTAATCAGACATAATCCTTATGGAATCCTATTTCTACATTCTACATATCTGACTCTGCCTTTGGGGACGGTACTTAATTAAAGAAAGAACGGAGGCTGCAGATATAGATGTTTGTGAAGAAAGTTTCCGCAGATGTCACACAACTGAACTTGAACAACAGCTCTACGTTCTAAAGAAAAAGACTGCTCTATTTTTCAAACTTTAACAACAAACTCTACAATATGTTTACTCCATCTCTCTGAAGTCACACTGTACAAGGTCCCAAACAAATCGATACAAGGATTAGTATGTTGGACTGACCCAGTGCTCCATCTGTCTGTTGACTTATCAATAATACAGGAAGGCCTCTCCCGTGATGAAACCGTTCGGGGCTTTGTATCCATTTTTAAGTTGATTCCTAATAATGCTGCGTTACATTCAACTTTAAAAGCGCTACAGAACATCACTTGAAGTTGGAATTCTGAATTGCAAGAGCGTGTTTGAGATCTACAACCTTGATTTTGTGGAGCATGAGGAAACTGAGGGAAATATACAGTTTATGAATTTCATTTGCTTTAAAAAGGTTAAAACAAGAAGTGAATTTGTAAAATATTTTTGCTCAATTTTTTCTGAAATAAAAACGAAATAATGTAGAAAAAATTGCCTATGAGAAAGTACCTATTTCATATGAGAAAAACGAATGTCCACAGAGCAGGTATGAAACAAAGTCTCAACTTTTTTTTTTTTTTAAACACTATTTTGTGGCTCTTTAATGTGTCGTGACAGATCACTGTAGAAAACGGCTCCCATCTCAAGAATGCAGAAAATTATGTTGAAATAAAATATACAGCTTACCATAAAACTCTCACCTGCAGGAGAAAATTGTTCATCCACAATTTGGTCGCTAGGAAGCGTCTTATGAACATGTTCAACAGTGGCATTGCATTGACATTTATTGCCATTTGTCATCTTCTGAGATCGAAAAACCTTAAGCAGTAATATCCTAAACTCTGGAATTTCACTTGAAATTAGCATAACATGCATTCTGGGTTCACGGTTCTCAACACATCTGCTCAGAAACGAACAATCACCAGGTGCTGACGTAACTTCCCATTCACTCATAGCATAGAAGTCATTCTGAACGCTTGTTAACCACCTGCACACACACATCAGAAACTAAGGACAGGTTGTCAGGTAGCAGATGTGGCAGCAAATTATTGAAGCCAGACATTACTAAACTCTCATTAGTGCTGAGAACGCTTTGATTCATTCCCTCACTAACACACACACTCACTCTTTTTCCCATTCTATGAGGTCAGCAGGTGTCTCGGGCTCTGTAGGGCCTGTCTGAATGTAATTAAGATCTGCTCGTTAAGATGTTGCTCAGACCGTAACGCTGTTGGCATAGCGACTGCCCGCTGAGAAGCTGTGCTGATCGAATACCTCTTAGTGATATCATCTCAGCATGATGTCGGTGACTGAAGATAAGTGAGTGATGTCATCATTGTGCCCCCAACAGAGTTCCCACAGCTGATGAGTTAAATGCCTGTGCATGTTGCTCCATTCACAAAATTAAGATGAGGGGGTTTGAAGAACAAGCCTGGCAAAATAATGAGCTTTCACTACGATTCACACTCCTTGAATGTGATCTCAGTCAATTTATTATTTATAGTATCTATAGTAGTGCAAATTCTTCTATTTGGGATTTTTCAATTAAAAACACTTTTCACTGCAAATGATATTGTGAGCATATTAACAGGACCATTTAGGGAAAAAGATTCAAATAATTTTTTGACATTTCCATTAGCTGTGAGATTAAAAACAATTATTCAAAATAGAATGCATAGCAAAAACATAAAATGTAGAACAGTTAATGATAAAATACAAATACAAAAAATAAAACTTTTATTAAAATGAAACTGTATAATGCTCATGAAGTAACTCTCGGGGCAGTTTTGTTTTAGATGTTGTTTAAGTATTTATGTCCTCATCGAGACGATGCTGAAAACACTGCGAGCGTCACACACGCTTTAGTGTATGTAGTAAACAAAACTCTCTGCCATTCATTCATTCATTCATTAACCTGCCTGGTCTCATTGCATAAACATACCTGGGTGCACTTTTTAGCGACACATGAAATACGTACCAACAAGTATATATCAAACATTAGTACCTTTTTGGTACTTTAATCTCTGTGTAATAAAAAAAAACCCCATTTATTTCAATGAAAAAAAATCCAAAACTTTCAATTTCAACATTTTGAACAAATAAGGCCATACATTTTTTCTTCCAGAAATTCTTATGCGTTTAATTTTCTCTGATAATCAAATGGAAGACAAGAAACATTTATTCATTTTTAATCAAATTAAAATAAAACTTATTTTTGGCAAACACACAGAGGTTTACTGTTAAAATGATGTATGAAATTATATAATATGTAGTCTCTCATCTCTCATAACTATACTGAATCAAGCATATGAATTTTCAATAACTTAGTGATCATTACCATTAATAGATCATTAACCTGCTGTATGACAACTAAGACTGCAGCAATGACCACATCATGATTTGGGAGAATGGTGGAAACTGATTCATAAAACAGGGAAAGCCCAGTAAATGTAACATTTTATAGATGAGACAGGGAGTGAGCAACAAACAGAATACAATATTCTATGACAAAGTTCTGCATCCCCAGGATGTGATTAGATTTGCTGAGGCACCGGACTAAATTTCTGATTTGTAAGCGTGAGCGGGCAGTATTCCTAAGAGCTGTCTGCATGAGCGGAGCGTCTGAGAGTTGTTTTTAATAATGCATATGTGAAACACAGTTCTTGGGTCCCTAAAGTGCCGAGAAGTCTGGCGGATTCCTGCAAATCAATCCTTTTTGAACTGTTTGTTTCAGTGAACCGCATCCAAAAATCTGATTCATTGATACAAGTCATCCTAGAGTGTTAACATGAGTCTTTTCTCTTTTCGTAAGAGCCCAAGCAAAGAGGGTTATCAAAGAAGAAAAAAAAATTTTTCTTTAATAAGTAAAAGCAGGGCGAACACAAATTGAAACTTAAGTAGAAAACAAATGAAAAACTCAAAAATCAGTCTGGGTCAGATCTGTAGTATATGATGTAAACTCTAAAGACGGAGCCAATCACGCACACTTGTGCCAATTTGAGCAGAGAGAACATCGTGATGCACGTAATAATCCTTTTGAGAAGAGCGTTGAATGGCACTAATGTTGCTACTTTGATCCTCTATAAACACGTTGACAGACAATTAACCTCCTCTCAACGCTATCATCAGTCAACGCTGAGCAATGGCATATTCTTCCCCGTTGGCAACGCGCAGTGCACATCTGCTCGGATGTCAGGTGGCGATGACTCCTTGATAATAATCATCTTTAGGAAAGATTACGGTTCTTCCTGAGATTTTCTGCCTCTAATTACAGAATTTTCCAAACTGAATGAGCTGGCTCTGTTTCCCTGGTGATTAAGACTTCATTGGTCGAGTGTGATTTTGTTTCGCAGAATTTGAGGAGAGTGCTGAATTCAATCCCAGTCGAGAATGTAAACCATTATAAGATGTAGTAATCACAAGGGATTGATTGCTAATGTTTTGTCAGTGCTGTGCTCAAGTCTCATCTGCTGCTCTACAAAAAAAAAACACGACTTTTAATATGAAATAAAGACCCTTCTATGTCATCTTACACTTGCTGAGATATAGATCATCACAAGTACTTCTGACAACACCATGCTTTTTAATGTAGCCTGGCTTTGGGACAAAAGAGAGTGAATTACACTTGTATAAAACCATTTTCCAATCAATAATATTACAAAATATTACTAATTATTTCTTTAGAATTTTCATAAAATATCCTCCTTAAAAAGCATATTATAAATTCCACAAAAATATTAAGAAATACCACTGTTTCCAAAAATATAATTTTAATATATACATGTTTAATATACATGTATGTATGTTGAAATACACATTTAATTTATACACAAACAAACATATTTACCAAAAATGTATAAAACATACATATTTATGTTTGAATCCATGGGTAATCTAATGGTCACTTGTACATTTTCATTTCCCTTTCCTTTCTGCTTGTTTATAAGTCACAGCCATGCTTCATGTAATAAATTGTGGCATAAACAATAATAATATGTTATCATGCAGCACACAGTCTCTGGTAGTTTTAATGCTCATAAGTGTGTGAACATGTTTCCCTGCCAGTAAAAGCAGGCAAAGCTTTTAGAGAGGACTGATAAGCTGAAGAGGGAATACCGTTCCTTCATTTTTATGATTTAATACTTTTCTATAAGCCATCCAGCAAACCCTGCAACTGCATATGAACCCTCTAGATATAGCGCACACATGATTGAAAACTCCGCTATAAACATGTTTGCAAGCTTGCACAGTATAAACCAAGGCTCAACAATATGGATGCCTTAATGGCCCCAGGCCAGTATGAGAGGGTTTCGGCCCGGGCCACTTAACAGAATTGTCACTTGCCTTATTGGGCCAGTTAACTGCATACTTAACCTCATTGGAAAATTAATTATAGCGTTATTGAACATTGTTCTAATCTTAGTGTCAACAAGAAAACATTAGGGACTAATTGTAAAATGATTTGTGATAGTGTTATAAATGCTTTTTTTTTTGCTAATTATCTACCTTTTTTTTGCTTTTTTTTTTTGCTTTTGTTGGGTAGAATTATATATATATATATATATATATATATATATATATATATATATATATATATATATATATATAAAAAATTATCTAAATTAAAAGGAAAAAAATATTATTCACTTCCACAAAATAAACAAAAAAAACTTCCACATACAGTAAATCTGCCGTAATCAAAACAGGGGAACAGGGTTGTGTTTGAAAAAACAAAAACAAAAGCACATTTTACAGCTATATATAGAATGATAGCAGCTAGGAAGAATGTAAGAGCCACTTTTGACCATTTGTGAAGTCAGAATCACACACTGAGAAGAGATAATAAGGCAGAAATAAATCAGAACAGGTCAAGACCAGCAATCTCCAGATTTGAAACTGAACATCCAAACCACTCAACCATGAAGCTTTTTAAAATGTTAGCCATTTGAATGATTAGAATAATGCCTTGCCTTCAACTTACACACAGACAGATAATTTCAGATGTCAGACAGCCAATCAAGTCTTAACCCCAATTCAAAGTCATATAAAAGATGAAAAAGAAAAAGCTTAAATGTGCAAAGGAGCAAAGATACAAAGCAGGATAAGATTGTCTTCTAGAAAGAAAGTATTATAAAAGAAACTTCTGCTTCAACTGAAGCAGTAAAATCTGTCTCCACAGTGACACGCAGAGGAGATCTGTCATTGCCTTTAGACAGACATTTGTATACACCACTGGCTGAGGGCCTCAAATATACATCTGTATTCTACAGCCATGCCACAGATCAGATCAGAGGATTTCCAACTACCACTGAGTCCTGATGTCACCTTTAATTTTTAGTAAACAAACTGACACCTTTTTGAATGTAAGCTTCATGACTGTAATTTGTGAAACCATGCCATATTTTGATTAATATCAAGATCAACAGAATATATCAGGATGGTATCGAGATCAAAAGATAAACATCAGAGATGAGCACAGTCCCTTGCTTGCACATCTGTGGGATGACCCCATGAGGAAGCACGCACACGTAATCCAACCACATATACAGACGTGGACAAAATTGTTGGTACCCTTTGGTCAATGAAAGAAAAACTCACAATGGTCACAGAAATAACTTTAATCTGACAAAAGTAATAATAAATAAAATTCTATAAATGTTAACCAATGAAAGTCAGACATTGTTTTTCAACCATGCTTCAACAGAATTATTAAAAAAATAAACTCATGAAACAGACCTGACAAAAAATGATGGTACCCCTAACTTAATATTTTGTTGCGCAACCTTTGAGGCAATCACTGCAATCAAACGCTTCCTGTAACTGTCAATGAGACTTCTGCACCTCTCAGCAGGTATTTTGGCCCACTCCTCATGAGCAAACTGCTCCAGTTGTGTCCGGTTTGAAGGGTGCCTTTTCCAGACTGCATGTTTCAGCTCCTTCCAAAGATGCTCAATAGGATTGAGGTCAGGGCTCATAGAAGGCCACTTTACAATAGTCCAATTTTTTTCCTCTTAGCCATTCTTGGGTGTTTTTAGCGTGTGTTTTTGGGTCATTGTCCTGTTGCAAGACCCATGACCTGCGACTGAGACCAAGCTTTCTGACACTGGCTAGTACATTTCTCTCTAGAATTCCTTGATAGTCTTGAGATTTCATTGTACCCTGCACAGATTCAAGACACCCTGTGCCAGACGCAGCAAAGCAGCCCCAGAACATAACAGAGCCTCCTCCATGTTTCACAGTAGGGACAGTGTTCTTTTCTTGATATGCTTCATTTTTTCGCTCAGAACATACAGCTGATGTGCCTTGGCAAAAACTTCGATTTTTGTCTCATCTGTCCACAGGACATTCTCCCAGAAGCTTTGTGGCTTGTCAACATGTAGTTTGGCATATTCCAGTCTTGCTTTTTATGATTCGTTTTCAACAATGGTGTCCTCCTTGGTCGCCTCTCCATGTAGTCCACTTTGGCTCAAACAACGACGGATGGTGCGATCTGACACTGATGTTCCTTGAGCATGAAGTTCACCTTGAATCTCTTTAGAAGTCTTTCTAGGCTCTTTTGTTACCATTCGGATTATCCGTCTCTTAGATTTGTCATCAATTTTCCTCCTGCGGCCACGTCCAGGGAGGTTGGCTACAGTCCCATGGATCTTAAACTTGAATAATATGTGCAACTGTAGTCACAGGAACATCTAGTTGCTTGGAGATGGTCTTAAAGCCTTTACCTTTAACATGCTTGTCTATAATTTTCTTTCTGATCTCTTGAGACAACTCTTTCCTTTGCTTCCTCTGGTCCATGTCGAGTGTGGTACACACCATATCACCAAACAACACAGTGATTACCTGGAGCCATATATATAGGCCCAATGGCTGATTACAAGGTTGTAGACACCTGTGATGCTAATTAGTGACACACCTTGAATTAACATGTCCCTTTGGTCACATTATTTTCAGTGTTTTCTAGGGGTACCATCATTTTTGTCCATGCCTGTTTCTGTGAGTTTATTTTTTTAAATAATTTGTTGAAGCATGGTTGAAAAACAATGTCTGACTTTCATTGGTTAACATTTATAGAATTTTTATTTATTATTACTTTTGTCAGATAACAGTTATTTCTGTGACCATTGTGACTTTTTCTTTCATTGACCAAAGGGTACCAACAATTTTGTCCACGTCTGTATTAAACAAATGTTATACTGAAGTAGCCTGATTGCGTCTAGGCAGAGGAAAAAAAAACTGTACTAGAAAATAATGTCGTCTCTGGGGACGCGTCTATCAGTGAATCAGTCAAATTGACATATTATGAATTCAGAACAAATTTAATCAGCTTTTGTCTTTCTCGCTAGAACAAACAAACCATAAGTGAAACGAAATGACAGAAAAACATGAAAACAGATAATTATGTGTTAAGTTGATTAAGGTTTGTCCTAATTCTGCTTGATTAACTGGAACTCTGATGTGAATCATGGCACAAAAAAAGCAACAGATGTTTTTTCTTTAATAAAAACAGGCTAAAACTAGTGAAGACACAAAATGTTGTAACTTCTAGTAAGATCACAGCATTGAAAATAAAATTAAATAAAACAAAAATATTATTCCTGTCTGTACAAAAGGAAGACATTTTGAAGAATGTCAACTGTTTATATTGACAGCCCCTTTGAAAAAGAGACATTTTTCAAAATATATTTTGCTTTCACATGCTAAAGAAAAGGATGAGTAAAGGATAGAATTATAATTAATGGGTTTTACCTTAGAAACGAACAAGAAAAACTCTGTTTAACGCTACACAGGCTGGGTAATTTTCTTGACTTGATTTTTTTTACATAGTCCAGAGTCATTTGATGGTGTAGAAAAAGGTACTGTGTTCCTCAAGTAGGCTCACTAATTACTGGTTCTATATCTGGAGGCTGACATTTAGGTATGTAAATACCACTGATGTCAGTATTCACTCTTAAAGTGATGGATGGACAAGTATCAGCCCGTTTGTGGCTTTTGTTCCGTTGGGAGCGGACTAAAATAATCAGTCAAACCCCTGCAAGCACACGCAGCATCTGTCCTGAAGCCACAGGTCAGCCTAGCGTTTAGTCTTTAACTAGGCCTATTATTTAAGGTTAATTAATGTTGTGTAGCAGAGGAAACGGAAGAAAAGCCAGCATGTGCAAGCAAAAGTGTTGAGTTGAGCTTTCTTATTTTGGTCAACAAGAAAAATTATGACCTATATAGTGGGAAAGATTCTGGGCAACTTCAACTTGCACCACATTAGCATACGGTATTCTAGCTAAATTCTTTTTATGCCCTCAAGTCTATTACCAAATGATAGGACCGTTAAGAACAATAAGTGGCTAAAGACATTTTTAGAATATTACGGTCAAAATGGCTTAAAAACATTTTTGACCAATAGCACTGTTTTAATGGTGTGGTCAGTGTGAAATGACAATAATCGAGTTTCCATCCAAAATGAACGTGCAAAATTGGAATATCGCATAAAACATTCGCCAAAAGCACCATTTTCATTAGGGCTGGGCGATAAATGGGTAACTGATAATTATCGAGCAATATAAATGTAAGTGTTCGATGTAATGTTTATGAGGAACGATAGAGCGCTAGTCATTAGAAGCGCCCCACTCTGACTGTTTATCCACTCGGGTCAAGCTCAAATGCATGGTCTCGGTATGGCATTCCTTACTAGCTGATGAGTCCCGCTCAGTCCTGCAGACACTGAACAGCGCTGTGAGATCCAGTGTGAAGCGCTTAAATTCAGCAAGGAAAACAAATAACTTTACAGCCAGATCATACAGCGCTGACAAACAACGATACAGTCAGAAGACAAATCGACATAACTGACCATATTTAGTATAGTAACAATAACTGCACCATGGTATTGAGTCAGAAATGTGGGTATTCGTGTCCACTTTTTATTACATTATTAATGTAAACATTTATTGAAGGAGTAATGGAATATAATTACAGTATATTTGTGATTAACCTATAGCTGTTAATGTGTTTATACTAAATGTATTGAGGACTATATTTGTGGTTTTAACTGTGATTATAATGAAGACCAATAGTTTAAAAAAACTATTAAAAACATAAAAATGAGATTGCTCAAACCGTTACAGATATTATTATTTTTATAATTAACATAAATTTGCCTCTTCTGCAGCCCAGGTAAAGCTACTATATGTAGATTTCTAAGAGTCGAAAAGATGTTATATTATTGATATTATCAGGCAACACAAACCTATTATTAGCACATACAGAACCAAGATTTTTTTGTTACAATTACAGATAAATGAACGGAAAAGTGTAAAGAATTTAAGAATTTGTTTGTCATGTTCTAGTTTAAAACCACAATTATCCCTGTCTGGTTTTTACATTTTCCACAGTGAAGCAAAGATCTGCCTTTAAACTTTTAGAAATAAAGAATTGGCATTTATTGTAATGATTATCAATATCGAAAAATATCACGAAAAAAAAATTGATATTACTTTTGGGCCTTATCGCCTAGCCCTAATTTTCATATATAAATTACTTTCACAGGCGAGCAAAGAAAATACAATAAACGTAGTCATTGCTTTTTTTTTTTTTAAAAGTGGATGCCTGCTGTTTGGAAACGCAGTCATGTAAAAGAGGAGGCAATTATACAGAAATGCATAGAAGATTAGACTTTGCTTGGGCATTTAAGAATAACCATAACATTTCAGATGATGTGCAACAAAATCGGTTCGATGTTTAGTCGGGTTATGTGGTCTCACAGCGCAAGAGTAACAAGACTTTTTTGATGCCCATGAAGAAATGTATTAGTCAAATGCATTTTCATTCTCTCATTATTCACATTTTCCCTCAAACAAGCATTTTTCTTTAGAAATTTGGTGTTTCCATTACTTGTTTCTGATGCGATACTTCATAATGTGCATAAACAATGGTGATGGAAACATAGCTAAAGCATGACAAAAAGTTTGGTGGCAGTCTGCCTTATTCGTGAATGATTTGCTACACTGAAAAGTAAATCAAATAAATAAATAATTGCCAGCATGTTCTGAGCCAATTTTTGGGAAAGCAACAGTATAGGAGGAGTTTGAAATAGTAGGTTTCAAAGAAATTCAAAATGGCAGACTGCAAGTTCAACTGAACGTGGCATAATCAGTATCAATGTTCTCGGGATGATCCAGGAAATCTATCAAGACCACTTTTATTCAATTGATGTCAAATCAATCAAATGCTTTTGACATTCAGACTTCAATCCAATGAATCAATATTTTATCCAGTAACCATTCTGTTACCCTCAAGTCATTTCAAACTCTTCTTCAGAACACAAACAAATATATTTAACCATTTTTTGTCCATACAGTGAAGTTCTAGGGGTTCCAAAACAACATTGGACTCCTTTCAATGAATTGGCAAAACAGACACTTTCACCACTTTTAGAATAAAATATCACTGTAAAGGGAACAGTCACATTTGCACAATTCTGACAAAATTTCATAAACAAAAAAAAGTTCACTGTCAATAGCGTAATAACAGCTTTCTGCTAGTCAATGTAACACCGTGTCCTAACTACACATGATGATGCAAAACACAATAAAAGGCATCTAAATAGCTGCGAAGGTTTCTATTTCAGCAGTGTCGCGACAGGAACAACAGCATACAAACTATATGACAGTATACAATCTTAGGTCATTATGTGCTTTATTCAAAAGATAAAAATATTATAATGCATGACATACTGAAAGCAGCAGCAGACAGTTTACCTCAAAGCTTAAAAATACATTTAAGCAAAGATGTCCGTTTAAACTGTAAACACACTGAGAACCAATGAATGCATTCCATAAAAGAGATGTTATCAGTCACTCAGTATGTACATTTAATTAGTTCTTAATTTAAAGCTCATAAAAAAAAATATTAAAAATCCAATCTCCAAACTTTTGAATGTAATAGTAATGTTACAAAATCTCTTATTTTAGATAAATTCTGATCTTTTAATCTTTCTTTTAAAAGAATTCTGAAAAAATGTACTCAATATTTACTATTTTAAATATTGATAATCAACAAATCAGAATATTAGAGTGATTTCTAAAGGATCACATGACACTGGAGTAATGATGCTGAAATTCAGCTTTAATCACAGAAATAAATTACAGTTTAAAATCTATTCAAATAGAAAGTATTTCAAAATCTTACTGTTTTTGCTGTACTTTGGATCAAATAAATGCAGCCTTGGTGAGCAGAAGAAAAACACTTACTGTTTAAAAACCGGTTACACAGGCTCATTATTCTTATAGATTGAAACAAATTTGCTTCAGCCAGAAAGAAATGTCATAAAGGTGCTTCAAGTCATGCAGTAAACAAAAACAAAAAATATGATTCTCAATCCTTAAAATTTCTTTAGTGATCTCTAAAACAAAGCAAACAGCACATTCAAATAAACATCATTATTAATTCTCAGTGAATTACCCCTCTGAGAGATCCTAACACTTGCGCACACACATCCTCGTTCACTCTCCAACATATTTATGCATCAACACACACACGACAGGCATATTTATGACCTTTTAAAGTGATAAAAAGATTAAGCATCTCTGATGAAATGCGATAACAGAAGACCAAGTGTGACAATTTCCACAAGCGCAGCCTGCGGAAGTCCATACTTAACACAAGCAACACTTCTTCTGGCTGCCTAAATTTAAGACATACGCATTCCCAGCCAGTGGCATGTTGTAAAGTTGATAACATAATGCGATTACCATCTAATATAATCTCAGCTGAAATATGATTACGGAGAGCATGCTAGCACTAGCCGGTGGGCTATGCTTGTGTGCGCATCCTTATAAGAACATCTTTTTTTTTTATCCTTCGGCAAAAAATACACAGATGCAGATATACACACGAGCCCGTGCAATAAAAACAAAGCAGCGGGTGGATCGAATCATTTTTCACTGTAACCGGACATGCACGCTATGTGTATGCGAAGTAAATTGGCAATGTGAACAGTGTGCTCGGCCATGGATGCAAAATACAAACACACAAGCCAGAAACAACAACATTACATCTTATATCTCACCAGCACATTTTCTATGACAGGAACTGATAAAAATATTTCCACGGTTCTGCACAGTTAAACCCAGTGAAATGGAAAACAGTGGAATATCTCTTTCAATCTAGTGCAGAGGCTGTTAAAGAGATTCAGAAACGCTGAAACTCGCACACGGGAGAATTAAAGTCCTTCTTATTTTTAATGAGTTTCAGTTTAAATGTTAAACACTTCTCAAAACTTCAAAGACACGAGCTGTTCACATTCAGGCACATCCGTCAATGTCCTGTCAGGATATATCCTGACGAAACGCTAATAAGCAATGAGTAACTGTGCTGTAATTAGATAGTAATGTCTTTGTCTACATGTTTAAACAATAGAAAGTGACTGGAGGTCTGTACGTTAACTCACACCACCACCCACACAGAGCAACCCAGTCTTCTTCCTCAAACTCACACAGACACAGAAAGCGGTCCTTATTCTCTGAACAAAACGCTCTGCATTGTGGGCTCATCCATAATGGATTTGGATTGTGGAAGGATGAATGAATCTTTAACCTTATGACGCAGCCCCCTCAGAGATCAGCTTTACCCTGTCATGTATTTTTCATGGAGCCACAAGTTGTTTTATTCATCTTTGTTTTTTAAGACGGGGTCCTGGAGGCCAGGGACACTATGGAGGTTCAGGTCACAAAGAGTAAGCGCTTCAAACGTTCACTCTCACACAAATGTTGTTCAGTAAGCTTGGAAGTTGTGAGAATAGCGTCAACAGTTTACAGAAAATCTGGGGAATGGGGATTTATTAAACGTCATGCTTTATAGACCTTCAGGCCTCCCGACGATACTTTGAGAGGGCAGGCGGGCCCTTTCAGTGTCGTAGTGTGATTTATAGTCTAGTTAAAACCAGCAAAAACCTGCAAACACAGCAGCGCAGGTGCTCTCTACGAGGCCCTTTGTGATTATAACTCTCTACCAGTGCCGGTTATGACTGAGGAACATTATTATACTAGTTAGTAATGTCCGACTTGTTTAGTGGGACAAAAATGTTAAAATATGTCAGGGCTGTAATCAATGTCTCTTTAAGACTATAAAATTTCACCTACAAGGAGAAATCTTCTAGATAAAGGTCATATACAAGCATGTCTTCTTTCTTCTTGAAAATGTAATGAATGTAATAACCAAAAAGGCAGAATAAATGATAATGAGCGTGAAAGATTGCGTTTACTGCTTGATGACTGAATTCGCAAAATGGCCTCAGACGATTAGTAAATAAACTGCAGACCGTTATGTTTTCTTATACACGCACGAGCTGCATGTAGTTTACTCAAACAGTGCTGCGTGAGCTCGCGGCGTATCTACTTCTTAGCCAGCGCCCCAAGGTTAAATTTAAGCTGAAACAGTGTTACTCGTCAGATGCTCGAAAGGAAAAGTAATACAATTATTACAACAGCTCTATTAATAAATTTATTATACACACGCCAGAGTGGTTAAATTGGGATCTTTAATATTTTTCAATGTTTTCAAAGAATTCTCTTCTGTTCAGCAAGGCTTCAAAAAGGGGGTTTCAAAAATGTGGTGAACTATCCCTTTAAAACAACCACCACTGCAGTAAGCATGATTTGGATCCACTCAGGAAAGGAAGCCTTGCATGTAAAAACTGTTCTAATAAATTATAATAATAAAAGGTCACCACTTCAACTCCCGCTGAATTCTGACATCCCCAGATCCCATGCTGCTGCGCTAACCAGGGAGATGACTCCAGGTAAAGAGAGACGCACAAGGGGCTCCAATTTGCATCCCTAAAATGGTAATGCCAATCATAATGTTTATTAATATGACATTACCTTCCCTCTCTTTTCTCTGCCTCTCCTCATGCTCTCTTTCTTCGTCTATCACCTGCTGGGCACGAGAACATGTGTCACTCAGCATGGTGGCACACCAAGGGTGCGAGAGCAGACTCGCGGGCAAACACGCACGCACACAGTGGAAATGAAAGTTGCTTCGCGCCTTCAGCACTATTTATTGTGCGGGTGCATTTACGTGCGAGTGTGTGTGCGCGCACTTCTCAAGGATTTCTGAGAGGCCACTCAAATGGCGTTTATTGCTCTCCGCTCTAGAGGTGAAGTGCTTTCAATCTGCACTGAGAGAAAAGAGGCAATTATGAGAGCACAGAACACATTAGAATAACCATCATGTTATCATCAGCTCGGCTCAAACAGCAGGCGAGAGCTCTGACCCTTCTCCTCTCGTTTGCTTTCATCTCGCGCTCTCATTTGCTCGTGTTCCTCGGCGTATGATAGGCGGACTGTGATGTGCTTTCTGGTAATGCTGTTGAACATCCGCTATCTTTGTTTTCAATGGAAAGTTCTAAAAAGAAATCTAAAATGGATGTGCGGTGTCTTGCTTTATGAAAGGGTGAGACCTGAGCTGGAGTCAGTCAATTGAGCCTCTGCCAAATCTCCTACGACAAAAGCCGAGCAGCTGAACACACACAAACACTCACACGCACGCTCGCATCGGGCAAATTAAAAATTGATCCTCTAGGCTTCAGGTCTATTTCATTTTTGCTTGCTTCCGTCCTCAGTTACCCTTGCCATCTCTCTCTTTCAGGGGAAAGACTACCGCTGGAAATGTGAATGGATTAGGTTAGTACAAAGAAAGAAATACAACTGCACTCAGTGTGAGAGATTCAGGAAGTGGCAGATGAGATGATGCACACAATGTGACATCGGGCTGATATTAAGAAGCAGGGTTGGGTGATGCATCAATTTCACGATATATTGGCCGTGATTTTGCTTGCAATATTAAACAATGCAACACTGAGTATCGCAATGATTTGGCCATTAAGTTCCCTAAGACTGTGTCATTAGACTTCTATAATAATCATTCTTTGTCGCACAGCTCAAGAGCACTAATACACACACACACACACACAACATACAGTATTCAACATTTGAAGTGGAACAAAAAAGTTAAAGTTGTCCTAAAAACAAGTATTGTTTTGGTTTTAGGACAACAAAGACTTCAATCTACTTTAAATGTTGCCTACCGTATGTATGTATATATTTATAGGCTTTGGCCAAATGCGGGTAAAAATCAACTGTGGTGGGTAATGCTATCAAATTACTATATTATACTAATTACTATTATCACTACGCATATATATATATACATATACATATATATATATATATATATATATATATATATATATATATATATATATATATATATATATATATATACACACACACACACACACACACACACCTGCTCAGATATGTAACCACTGCAGGAAGACTCGTGAAGATTGATGTGTTCAGATACATGCAGACACAGATGATTGCAGATTCAAAAATGGCAGAGAGACGCCAAAAGTAAAGGATATACTGGATTAGTCACGGATGAGGCCCCAGCAGTGACAGTTTTACCATGGTGACAGGTTTTTGCCTGAGCAATAGGTTGGCGTTGTGACAGGTTCGCCACGGTGATGGTTACCTGGCGACAGGTGAGCACTCTGCGGGGATTGGTCCCTGGGGGTCGGTTCAACCAAGCCTCGTTTATCACTGACGTACACCACATGGAGTAACAGATGCCTGAATGTAGACGGCGGCGGGAGCAAACGTGTGTATGTGAGAAACAGAGAGCAATGAAAGCAGTGGAGGAGCGGGAAGACAGGGTATGATGTGCAAACCCCATAAATGGCATATGAAATTGAAACTGGCCTGAAATTATATGTGGCATATTTATTTTTCACAAAAGCCTCGACTCTTGAGTAGGCCGTGGGTGTGCTCAATGTTCTTTTAAACCTTTATTCATTAAAGAATCCTAAAAAAAAATAATAATTTTGCCACACAAATCTGTAGTTAAAATAAGAAGTTTTTAAGCAGCAAATGAGCATTTCAGAATTATTTCGGAAAGATCATGTGACACTGAAGACTGGAGTAAATGCATTTTACATTCATTTTAATTAAATGCTAATTAAACGCTAACATGAATTAAACACTATTTCTACATTACTTTCTTATTTGTTCTTTATTCCCAAATCTTTTTTCCAATTTGAATCATTCCAATTTTTCATTTGAAAAACAATTCAGTGATGGACAAAATAGATGGGAGGTACAGAACGCATGAGATGTTTGTGGTTTGAGTGCATTTGGAGATGTTTATGAAATCTGAACATGAGGACGTCAGAGAGAGACTTGTGCTGGATCTCGGAGTGCGTGTGTGCATGCTTGCGCTCCTATAATTGCTCTTAGATCCCTCCACTCTTTTGTCTAAGAGCAAGATCCGTCTTTCATTTCATTTCCTCCACTTCACCACAAATTTGAGTCTGCAGCAGGGGCTAAGCGCAAATCCTCCAAAGCCGACCGTGTATGTGTGTGTGCGCAGGCATCTGAAAGCCAGCGAGACAGGAAGAGAGAGAATTCAGTCGTACTGCAGCATCTCAGAAGCATTGATATGAAATGGAGCTCTGGGACACCAACAAGGTTGTCCAAACACAGCAAAAGTCACTCACACTAATGAAAGTTCCTGCACCAAAATAAAGCACTTCCTCCTGTAAATCATCAGCACCCTTTGCAGATATAAATAAATAAATACACTAAAATGCTTCTCTCTATATATATTTATTAGTGCTGTCAAGCAATTAATAGCACCCAAAATAAAAGTTTTGTTTACATAATATATAATGTATATGTACCACATATCTATATATGCACACACACGCTCAGTTTTTATTTTTTTAAATATTTACATATATACTTTAGAGATTCACCCAATGTTCAGCAAGTGAAAAAACTGAATAAATAAACCCGACAATAATAACGTGATGTGATCAAATATAGACTTCGACAGCGATGCATGCATCACATCTCTCCGATGGGAAGAAGAAGGGAGGTTTTAGCTGCTTGATGACAGATTTCACGAAACGATTAGTAAATAAACTGCAGACCGTTATGTTTTTTTATACACGTATGAGCTGCGTGTAGTTTATTCAAACAGTGCTGCATGAGCTCGCCGTTCAAAATCCAAATCTGAGCTGAAACAGTGTTACTCATCAGCTGCTAGGTAACGTCTTCATGTGTTTTAAAATAAAATAAGAAAAGACAATACAATAATACGATGATAATAATAATAATAATAATAATAATAATAATAATAATAATAACAGCTGTATTAAAAGGCACAATATGTTGAGCATATTTAGAAGTAACAAAACATTCTGAAGTGTGCATGAAGCCTTTTTACTCTGGGGAAAAAGAAAAATTCTTCATAATTTTAAGATTTATTTTCAGAAAACACACACACACACACACACACACACACACACACAAAATAAAAAGAAATGTAGAACTGTAGAAAATGTAGAAAAGTTTTCACCACTAGAAGTCGCATTTCTTGTCTCAGTTGGTATAAGTCTTATGTTTTCCATAATTTGCCAAGGGTAATAATCATGATCTATGAATGCACTTGCACAAGAAATACTTCCGCATTTGTCCGTGTGTTGCCGTAGTATTCATAGAGGGAAAACAAAGATAGTGCGGATATTGCATCATTGATGGGCGACAATGAGCAGGGACGTGTCTTTATTTCAATCTGGAATTTCTTTGCACTTACAAATCCTAGAGAACTTTGGAGATAATGTAAGTACACAACTGCATAAAATATATAACACTGTGCAAATGGTTTTTTGATATTTTGTAACAAAAATCTGATATATTGTGCCTTTAATACATTTATCATAAAACTCATACATAGTGTCCAGATTGGTATCTGTAATATTTTTCAGTGTTTTCAAAGAATTCTCTTCTGCTCAGGCTGCATTTATTCGTACAGTAAAAAGTTTTGCTAACTTATTTATGCTATATATATATATATATATATATATATATATATATATATATACACACACACATATACATACATGCACAGACAGAAGATTCTAAAAACTTCTAAGTGCTGAATCCAGTCAAAACCAAACTGCTCTAAGTTTTCCTTCAGGAAATCAAGCGTGACAGCCTTTAAAAGGCAAACAGATTAATAACTCATCTTTTAATCGATAGCTTCAGTGTTTGGCTGCTCTCTTTTTGCACGTAGACTGAAATTGCGGTTCATCTTCTTGTAGACATAACAGAAAGTTCAAAGGTAAACAAAACTCACAGAGATGTTTTCTTAAAGTGTGTGTTGCTTGGGCTTTCTATTCCTCAGTGAGAAACAGAACGGAGGAGAGGGGATAATAAGGGACGGGTAAGAGTCAAGAAGCTAATAAGGCCAAAGGAGGATGAAACATGATGCTAACATCAAATTAACCTACTTAAGCAAGAGATGACCAAACGCTCTTCAATCCAGCCTGCAGGGTTAGATAGATAGAGAGAAATTTAATTAGAAAGAAGTGTGGAGTCATGCGACAAACCAAATCCAACCAAGTAGGTTAATTAGGAGCACTTGTTTCCTGTCTTCATGTCCTCTCTCGCACTTTACTGCATATGTGCAAATACACTCTCAAGCGCTTCATGTACATGTAAACAACTTCACAATCCAGCATCAGCAGAACACTGTTGTGCATTAAGTGTAAAATTAACAATGAATCTCACTGAACAGAGCGTGGGTGTATGGAGTGTATGCAAATAGGCAGAGGAGAAAACAATGGGCCCGATACAAGCTTAAAGACAATAGGTTTTGAGTGACAACTCCATTCTAACCAATCTCTGATGAGAATACATGCCAATTACAATGAGGTTTCTGAACACTGAGTAACAATGGCAAACAGTCTGATTAATCCACCCTGTCCATTATCTCAAACACACCAGACACAAACAAGCAGCATATTTACTCAACTCACAGCATGCGTGCAAGCAAGGTGTTTCAAAAATTGAAAGGTTACCTAACTTTGAACATAGCCAATTTAGAATTACTAAAAGCGTGCACATACTAATTAATTTAGATTAAAACTAAATATACATTAGTTTCTATTGATCAAAAAAATCTTAGCATTATGCCGAACATCTGTTTTCAACATCGATAACACTCAGAAAGGTTGCTTGGGCAGTAAATTAGCATATTAGAATTATTTCTGAAGGGTCACGTGACACCGAAAACTGAAACAACATTTTAAAATACATTAAAACTATATTATGTATGAATATTATGATATATATATATATATATATATATATATATATATATATATATATATATATATATATATATAGATAGATAGTTAAATCTACAGAATTATTGTTGTATATATTGTATATACTGTAATAAATGGTGGCTACAGCATGCTGATTATCGTACTGGTCACACAAAGATTTTAGATTTGAAGCAAGGTGGTGTAAAATCATGAAATTGAGAAGCACTAAATTTCCTGTAATCACCGAGCACTTAAATTGGGTCAAATCACATTTTATAATGTTTGTTTTCTCATGAGGTCCACTTATAACGTTAGCCAAAATGTGTGCAATTTCTCAGTGTCTCTGACCTGTGCCGTTGTGGGTCATCTTGAAGCGTTTTAGACACAGATTTACTGCAGCTTTAGTGTCAACTTTTCAGCCTTCACAGATGTGACTTGAACATGGCAAATGGCAGCATGTCTTTCACAACACATGCAGCCTGTCTCTTGCACATCGTATCACTCACTCAACAGCAAACTACGTCTCTTGAGATGTGATTTGTCATGTAGGGTCAATTTAGCAAAGTAACAGCTATGCTAGATCTTCAAGCACTAACAACAAATTTTGCACCACTATAAAGACAGAGTTCTGTCATCAATACTCATTCCCATGTCATTCCAAATACAGTCGGGAATAGAAAGATCAATTCCAATTCCACCCATCAAATCTTGTATGCGCATCTTTATTTTTTAGATGGGGAGAAGTACTGCTAAAAATTTATTTTTCTTTTAATAGTTCATCATTGCTTCAAATCACGGACATTGTACAAAGAGACACGCTACTTATTATACTTCCTCCATAGAAAGAATAATTTGGAATGGTATGCAGATCTGCAACTGAGCAAACGAAATGAGTAACAATCTGGATGAACACAGACAAAAACATACTTGATGCAAAAGTTAATAAAACTGCAAACATAAAAATGGTTTTCACATAATTTCGACCTTTTATACCTTATATACTGCAAAAGGTTTTCACATAATTTCGACCAAACTATTAGTCTTCCGAGGCCTGGAAATCAACATATACAGTCATCAATAAATAATTTAGGGTTTTCTAGCTTTTAAGGCACTCCTAAAATTGACAGAACTAGACACACATTGTGTGCATCCAAATTGTTGATCACAAAACGCTCTTGTCCTTCAACGTCTTTAAATGTATCAGTCCTTAATAACAAAAAAAGAAAAATGATTCAGTATTTTTAACAATAAGAAGTGCCCTGCCTTTCTTTCCCTTGAGATTTCAAAAACAAACAATAAGCAGAAAAGGTGCAATTAGATTTTTTGGGAGAATTTAGCATACGAGTATAAAGTGAAGATCCAACTCTTAATCAGAATCCCAAGAGATAAGGTTTTCACAAAATGTCAGAATTGTAAAAAGCCTACAAATTTGTGAAGAAATGTAAACATGCACAGCTAAAAAGCCTTGATAAGTGAGCACTGGATCACTGGATAGCAGGTGCTGGAATATTGAAAAGCAGAGAGATGAAATTAGCAAAAAGCCTGCCATTCACGGCCGGCACAAAGGAACAGACAACACAAAGCTTGTTGTTGAACACGCCTCACTCAGAATTTGAAAGTAGCACAGCCTCTTGTGACGATCAAAGTAACGCGATTCAATGTCCTCTATTTACTTTCCTAACAAACCGTCACAGGACGGTTCCACGCGAGACAACTGAATGTATGATAAGCAGCCTATTTGCAGTATCAAAGGTAGACAAAGAAGCTTTCCTGTCATAAAATCAAGTCACGTTTTCAGGAGAAAAAAAAAAAAAAAGTCAGAAATAAAATACGCATTGAGAGAATTTTGTAAGAAAGACAGTTCATGGCTCTTCAGCCCTCTTCAAGATAAGCAACATTCAAATGTTTTCACATATTTGTTCATGCGATGGTTCGGTGTGTGTTTTTGTAATTAAAAACTAACTACTAATAAAAACAAAATAGCTCCAAGCTAAGAGGTCCAAGGTCGGAGCCTTGAGGGACATTATAATAAGGCAAGCGAGGACAAGCAGGGAGAGAGAGGAGGATGGGTGTGAAGACAAGAACAGTAGCCAAATTAGAGAAATTAAGAATAGAAAGCCAAATGTCAGGTCACACATAATTAGACTGGGATGAGAGAGAGGGTGAGAAAGATGGAGAGAAGGAGTGAGGAAAAAGAAATGAGATAATCACACAACAACTCGTCATTTACAGCACCACAAAGTTGCAAGAAACAAGTCATTCATCACATATCTAGACCTCATTACAGCTTTTCAGTTTAGACAACAAAAAAAACACTAATTTAAACACTCAGAATGATACAGAATGATCCTTTCAGGCAGAGTTAGAACGAGCATAAAAATTTAGGACAAGGTGAAGTGTACACTTAGAGGTATTGCTCACAATGAAAAATCGGAATGATTTTTAATGTTTTTTTAAGTTCATCAAACAGGATTATTTTGTGAATAAAAGTCTCTTCTAACAATATACACAGTTCAAAAGTCTGGGGTCAGTAATCTTTATTCTTTCTTTTTTTCTTGAAAGAAATTAAAACTTTTATTCAGCTAGGATGTGTTAAATCGATAAGAAGTGATAGCAAATATTTATATTGTTAGATGACGTTTATATTTTGAATAAATGTTGTTGTGTTTAACTTTTTATTCAAAGAATCCTGAAAAAGGTATTGTGGTTTCCAAAAAAATATTTGAGGTGTCATGCGACACTTCAGCTTTGAATCACAGAAATAAATTAAAATCCAAATATTTTCTTTTTTCTTTGAAGAACCACGGTTTCGAACTGACTGCAATTTTAAAAGTACGTTTTTTAAAGTCTAGAAAGCAATGTAATATCTTAGAACTTTTTTTTTATAAATATTAGAACATTTTATTGGGTAGAAACTGTGAGCAAAAAATATCTTTTAAATAGATAAAGTTTTTCCATCGCTGTGGCAACTGTGGGACTGTGAGACAAAGAATGGAAATGAGAAAAAAACTGAACAGTATTTTCATTAGAGGGAATAATTAATTAGAGTGTGGTGACTGCTGATGGGGGGAGCTATTAGGGGGAGACCTGATGAAACCCTTATTAAGTGAGAGAGCGCATGCCGGGAAGCGCGGATATGGGCTGCTGTGATTGCCATCACGAGCTTGTGCCCAATCCGCCACTGCTGATTGGACACAGCTCAAGAAAATTCTTCAGAGCGGATACCGTAACAAAACACAATGAATGACTGTGCGCAGCTAGATGACTGATGTCAAGCACTTTCTGAGAAAATGCACAAAATACACCGATGTACAAGGAACGATTTTCCTGGAAATGTACACCATGGACTGGTCATTTTATTGAACGGTGAAACACTGATGGTACACAGGGAAACTTTTTGAGCAATGCTGCCAGGCAACTTTATTTAATGTTGCTGTCAACAGGCAACCAGGTGAGACACAGTATCCGCGATCGATCTAAAGTATCCAGACAGAAATTTGTTACCCGCTTTTAGTGGGAAAGCGGCCAAGCAACATTGCTTAAAAAGTTGCCCTGCAAAACTGCTCAAAAAGTTGTACTGTGTATCATCAGCCAAAGATCTGCTAACAAGAACTGCTGTGCTATATAGCACCACAGCATGTGTCTGTCTGCTTCAATTTAACACGCGCATTTTACCACCGCGCTTTTTTTCCTTAACCCGTAACTTTATTTTAATGGTCAATTAAATATAGCCATTGTAAATATGCATGCTACTTTGCATAATTGAAAGGCCTTTTAACAACAAATGTGACACAAATAGCAGATCAAAACAGCTAAGTATTTAATACAAATGGAGCAAAAGGAGAATTTAGACTGATGTTGGTAACTGAAAAGATGTGTGGAAACAGGAAATGGGAATGAAGTATGCGCAAAGACTTGTCGTCCATACAATGGTAAGCATAAGGTGGTCGTGGTAATATCATGTTATGGTCTAGCAACAATTATTAGTCAATAGAAATATTTGTAGTATGTAAATAAAGCAATATTTATAGAATTTTTCTCTAGATGAATTAAAATACCAAAAAGTTATACAATTCTCAACTTTATAACATACAATATGAAACTGAAATTTAAAGGTTAAATTTAAGAGTGTTGTTTTCATAATTAGAGTGTTTTTTAAAGATTAACTGATGTTAGATGACAGCAAAAGGTAATTAAAATGTAATAACTAAAAATGAGCAAGCACAATTAAATATTCAAAATTGAAAAAGTAAATGAATGTGTTTATTTATTGATATGGTATATTTATGCATTCCTTTTTATGTAAGAAAAAAGAAAAACAGGCAGAGAGAAAGAAGAAAGAGGACAGTTACCAAAAGCCATTGATCTTGTTAACAATGAAAGTCAAGTGTGTTGTGTGATGTATGTGAAAGAGAGCAAGAGTAAGCACCAAAACACAAACATGAAGCAATGCGGCCTGTAAACTGTTTTTAGAGAAGTGAATGTTTGATCTCTCTTGCCCTCCGCTCATGGAGGTAATGATGAAAAGGACGACAGACCGAGAGCGACAAACACACAGGACAGATATCACAAAGCAGCCCCTCTCGTTATCTGCTTTTAGGTTTGCGCGTGTCTGATCTTTCGTGGCCTCTGCTGACAGAGGTATTGATTGAGAGAGAAAGAGAAAGCAGCCCCGTCGCTCCTCCAGATGTGCTGCGAGTCTCACTGCATCTCTGTGCTGATGCAGTAACAGGTTACACACGTGTATCAGCATGTCTGTGTGTGTGTGTGTGTGTGTGTGTGTGTGTGAGTGAGTGAAACAGTGCTATCTCTGTTCTCTCCTCTAATTCAGGCTACGTTTTCCTTCTCCTGCTGCTCCTGCTGAGCTCTGACGCTTCTACATGCCCTCCCTGACCTCTGCTGGCAAGACAAATAGATTTCCCTCTACCTGCATCTAAACATACACCCATGCTAACACACGCACAGACCTTATTAGTATTGTTATTGATGTTCTGTCAACGTGGCGCCTAAAATACACTAAACCTCACAACCCTGCACACTGTTCTTAACTAAATGCATGTACAAAAGAGTGAGTGTTTGTGTGTGTGTGTGTGTGCGCTTTTGTGAGAGAGTGAAGGTAGAGAGAGGAGCAGGGAGAGAGATAAGAGAGAGAGATATAGAGAGAAATGGAAACTGAAACATGGCACAAAAAAAAAAAACAATTGCAACACACAGGAGTATTGATATAAAAATGCGAAGAGTTAGGAAATATATGATATGAATATAAATAAATGATGTGCATTAAACATTTTATAACATCAAGGTTTCCCAAGCTGGCTATGTGAAGGAACTTAAGGGAGTTTGAGAGTTTAATGAAAAGCTAATAATAAATTAAATCATAAAAATGTCAAACAATTTTAAAACGAATCAATAAAACACTTATAATCAAAATGTCAGAGAACCATGTACAACTTAATAAAAAAATAATAATAAAAATAATTATATATATATATATATATATATATATATATATATATATATATATATATACACACACACAAAATATTATAATAGCATGAATACGTTTATGCGTTTTTTTACCTTATAAACATTATTTTGGCCTTTTTAATTGTTGGTTGATGCTATAATAAAATGTATAATAAAATTAATAATAAATATAATGAAAATGCTAAATTAAAGAAAAATTACAAATCAAATTGAAGCAGCAATTGCATAAAAATAAGTAAATATACAAAACAACATTTGACCTACCTACCATAAAACCTCCGGGTAAAAGGACAGATACAACAACCATTGTACATAGCATTGTTTGACCTACATAAAAACCTGCTGATGCGACTGCGGGTCAGCTGCTCGATCGCATGTAGTTCATTAGTCTGCCTTGGACATGTAATGGTAAGAGGAGCTTATAGTCCACTCAGCTGTGCAGTTCAAAAATCACAGCAGCACTTCAACAACGTAGAAGCAAGAAACACTGCCAGAAAAACAAAAACTTGAATGTCAGCTTTTACCCCACACTGTGATAAAAATAAAAGTCTCTCTTCAGCCTTTCTCAGCTTAAACCACAAATCGCGCTCGGCTCACCTTAATGTTAAAAGTTCAGCTCATGCTGCAGTGTAGAATCTTAAGAGTTCTCAACCAGCGATGTATTTCCTGTGTCCTTTAGAACACCTTTCTTTATGCACAGATACAGGGGATCTGAAAGACTGTTGATCTTTATACGGCATCATTTTAAAACAATGACCAAAATGTGTAGCTGAGAGCCTTGGGGCGCTGTATATAAAATATGTGCATTTATTAGAAACACTGAAGATGGATGGACATTAGACCAGGCTTGACCATGCCAGGATTAGGACATTTGTGACCCTCTCTGTGAAATCAAGGCAAAAGTTTCAAAATCAAATTTTGAGATGACAAGCTTCAAATGTTGATATCAACCAATAATTTCACTATAGTTTAAATATTTGACATGACTGTCGTAAATCAATATTAAAGATATCAAGGTTACATTTTTCACAGAATGTTTTTTTTTTTTTTTTGTAGAAAATAGTACTTGGGTTAATAATACACTTGGGTTTTCATATACAGGGTCACATTTATGCAATTTTTCTTAACTTGTCTTGAGATGAAACAAAGGCACTGATATATTTTAAGATCAGCCGGTGCAAGTTTCTTTAATTTAAAACAGCTCAGACTTACACTTTAGTCTGGGACTAGGCGTTAGCCTTGTTTGTAAGAGTGCGTCATTTTAATTTTGAGAATGAATATAAAAATGCATTTTTCCAACTTAGAAAATCTACCTGCTGACTGCACACGCCCATCCTAAGTGGTTGGAAAATGTCGCAAGCTGAATTCAAACCTTGCCATCCCCGTGAGCACCAGAGCATAATGTGTTGTGAACATGCAAACAGACAGCTTCACAGCATGCTTCGTAGCTCTGTAATAAAACGAACACACAGACAAACAACAACACATTCCCTTCCCGCTCGAGTTTGATTTGAGCGGCGGCGGAGCTGTCAGCCGCGTGCCGCCGCTCTTGTGACGCTGGAGTAGAGCTGAGCTCTGACTGACAGTCAGGAGAGAGCAGACGCTTGCTGACAGGACTCCAAACAAAGGGAAGTGTCAGTTTGCTTGCGTGACATGCCGGAGGCTTACACGTGGCAAAGAAAAGCTGAAGATGAAGCACTCGTGCCAATTTAGCAGCACTGCCAGTCCTAGGAGATTTTAATCTCATCCATGAGATATCAATGAGAGGCTGTCAAAGAGATGGAAGAATATTCATCTGTGCTCACTCTCTCTCTCTCTCTCCCTCATCCACACAAACAAACTCTGTATCACAGAGATAAGAGCATTAGCCCATTGGGAAGACACCTTTTACACAGGATTACATAAATTAACGGCACATTTCATTTGACAGATTCAACGTGAAACAGACACAGACTTCAGAAGTGTTAACAAACAATAAAGCGCCAACTCCAGTCCAAAGACAGAAGGACGAAAAGTACAATGTGCTGGTGACAGCAAATTACTTCAAGTATGAAGCTTTTAAATCGCATCTGACTGATCAAATTTAGGACTTAACTTCACATGAAACGGCACACAACGTCAGTTACCAAATAAACACTCTGGGTTTTCTTTCAGCCGCAATCTTCCAAATAGCCAATTAAACATGCAGGCGGTTTTTGTTTACGTTGTGCTGGACAATCACTACTTGCACTAATGGTGTAGATGCAGCATCAAGCGAAATAAATAAATAAGTAAATAAAAAATATGATGCAATTGTAGAAATACACTGTGCATTAAGAATCAAGCTGCTCATGTGATTTCAAAACTGTGGCCCTCATGAGGCAACCCACAGCGTGTAAAATAAAAGAGCTTTTATAAGACTATTCATACAACTACCTTTATCTCAGTGGTCCTCAACCTTGACTACAAAACTACAATATTTTAATATTTAAAGGCTTTTCCAGTTTTCCGTGATTTACTGGATAAGGAGTAAATATACATTTTTTGCTTAAAATATCTACCCAGTACATTCTTTTTAGAAAAAAAAAATTCATTATATTTTTTGTTCTACATAACTTTTTTTTACAATCTAGACATCCCACTGACTCTGAAATTAAAAAAAAAATAAATAAAATTTGGAGGGCTGAATTAAAATAAGAAATATGTAGATTTTTAGTTGTTTTGGTTTATTTGCAATAAATTTAAGGCATCTTGGAAGTTTGCTGAGGCCCCTGGTTGAGAATCAGCACTTTATCTAATATGAGTTTGAACGCTTTTTCAAAATATTATCCTTTTTGTGTGCATAACCCATTTTAATGAGCAAAAACACTAATAATGAGAATTTTGACAGCAAAATGTATTCCTTTTGCATTTTGTGAACCACTGATGAAAAACTATTACAAGTTTGCAGGAATAAACGACTCATTTATCCTGTTTACGGGTGACAGGCTTATGTGACAAAACTATATTCTCTGCACGAGCATGATAAAATACTGATACAGCATCAATTACCCAACTAATGCACATTCTTTCCTTTTCATTTTGCTACATTAGTGCTAAATGCTTCCCGTCTTAAGTGAAAAATACGAAAAGGCCCAAACATGCCCATGTTGTTCCGAAAAAATCACTTTTTATTTCACACCATATCACATCTTTCAAGTTAATAAGTACAAGGACTTGAAAGCAGCATTAACCAGCATTAGGATATATACTGCAACATACGAAAATTACATTTTCTTATTAGATCATCAATTCTTTGCACACAAATGGTCTTGGACAGTATTAGCCTTCGTGCCACACACCCTTCGATATCTGAACTTGCAGGAATAATTCGATGCTAAATGGTCTCAAGTTCATCTAAAAGTGGATGTTGCTAAGTTTCTGCAAGCTGAAGGAAGAGCCAATGAGGAATCAAAGTTTCTCCTGATGCTGTAAGTTGGAGGAAACCCAAAGCTACACTGTATTTCTGGAGCTGATCTTCTCAGCATTCACATCAAAGGCAAAACAACTCATTAGAACTCTTTGAATGACTGACAGGTCTATGTGAGAACAAATGCGTTTCCATGACAACCAGTCAGTTATTGGATGACAAGGGCATCATTGACAGAAAGATTAGAGCGAACTAGAGCCAAAGGAATACACGAGTTAACAACAATCGATAGGGAGTTTCGCACAAACACACACAGACCCGATAGCACAGACAAATACAAGTCATTAACTTAACAGATTAGACCAAACATGCCCAAACGCAAACTCGGAAAAATAATGTTTAGCATTTGCTCCTTTTCTACCACTTTCACATGATGAGAATAACAACAACAAATGCATTCTTTCACTATTCCCTCTTGTTTCAGAGTCTTTATCTGCATACAAAGAGCAGCCACACACATTCACTCCCACAGACTCACATGCATACACAACACAGGCCCTCATCAGCGGTGCTTCATTAAGCTGGGTAAACAGAACATTAATGATTCATTAGAGCCAGCGCTGTTTATTAGTACACAAACCAAGACAGACAGAGCCTGTCTTGTGCCCTCGTCTCAGACATATTTTGTATAGAGACACAAACACACTCAGCACAAAGCACTTCCAGACAAACATTCTTGTAAAACAATGGAAAAGCCACTTCAGCAATAAAAGTACAACACCTGAGACCAAGTCTCGCCTAACTAGATTTTGACTATCAGCATGAAGTCTGGATTACGTTACAACTTATTTTGGCCAGTTGCCAGCTTGAAATAGGAAAGGAGCATCTGAGTAACCAGACATTTATTAAAAGGTATAGTTTACCCAAAAATGGAAATTCTGCCAATAATTACTTACTTCATGTCGTTCCAAACCTGTATGGCCTTTGTTCATCTTTGGAACACAAAAAAAGATATTTTGAGGAAATCTGAGAGCTTTCTGTCCCTACCGGAACTACCGCGTTCGAGGCTTAGAAAGATAGCTAGAACGTTGTTAAAATAGTCCATGTGACATCAGAGGTGCAACCGTGATTTTATAAAGCTACAAGAACACTTTTTGTGCACAAGGAAAACAAAATTACGTTATTCAACAATTTCCTTACTTGTGTGTCAGTTTTTGCCGTAAATTTATTTCAAATGTATTGCATCATTGCTGCTGATTCTGGAGGTGGCGATCTATATAATGATGTCACATTGACAAGTTTTACTACCTTTCTGGTAGAATGTGTCAGTTCTACTGACATCTATGGAAGGGTCAGAAAGCTCTCAGATTTGATCAAAAATATCTCGATTTCGGGTTTGGAACGACATGAGGGTGAGTAATTAATGACAGAATTTCTATTTTTTTGAGGAACTGTCCCTTAAATGTAAAGTTCAGGTATTCAAAAAGTTTTCAGTCATTTTTACAGGAAAAAATAAAAAAAGTAGTGAATCCAGCACAATTTTTTAACTTACAGATGGTCATTTGTCCAAGTCCAGGGCCCTCCTGATAAAACCTTGCACAGATTTTAGCTTAAAAAAGGCAGATTTATTTCATTAGCTAAAGAAGATTTTGGAGTTTTGTAAAAGCATACATAATCCAGAACCTGTGCGAGATGTGCTGCTTATAACACTAGCTGCAATATGCATAACCTCATCTACATATTTCCATTCATTTGATACAACCATGTTTATTGAACAGGCTTAAAAACAAAATTATCCAGATCCAGATAACTGTAAATCTAAATATATTTGCCAAAATTAAAGTTTTCAGAGAACAATTATTCTCATTTATTCTCACTAGCAAAATATTTGTATTGTTTTACATTTATGAAGTTTTGCATATAACAAACATTTTAGGATGCTTGGATATTTTTTTTACTTTAGACTGACACTTTTTGCTGTGTCAGTACATTTGTCTGAGATCAACGCGTGACTGACAGAACATTTTAAAAATATATCACAGTATTTATACATCAGGCCATTAAACTTGGATTAATATTGGCTATATGGAGACTTATAAGATGTCAGCATGATAATCACTTAAAACAAACATGAAAGATATAAATAGAAGGAAATACCTCAATAGAACTTCAACTGAAGTGTTGAAGAGATAACTTTTTTTATCTTAACCTCTGGATATGTTTGATAAGTCAAATAGAATTAGACGTTTAGGCTGGCTATCCCCAATGTAAGATTCCATAAATACTGGAAAACACATTTTCCTGCATTGACTGCAATTTAATAGTAGCCATGCGTTTTGACAAAACTGATTTTTTGCAAGCAAAACATAAACTGCAGATATTTCATAATATTATAGCATGCAATTTCCAGTGCATAAATATGCTGGGCTCACAAGAATAATACAGTCCTGAGCCTTTCAACAGCAACTTCCTGCTGGTTCATGAGCCGAGAAGTGAAAAGCAGCAGACAGGGAAAAAAAAAAAACATTTAAAAAGAAATCAGACACTGGTGCAACTTTACAATGTGATAATTGTATTTTGGCAATTTATATCAAATAAGGTATTCTTTTGGAATGCACAGCTACTTTTAAAATAGACTGGAAAATCATGCTTTCAGTTTAGATAAGCCATCCACAAGTGGCTAACTTTACCAATCCTGGACTTGTAAGCCTGACAGCACAGTCTATTGTGAGTCTCATTGGCCTATGTTGACTCATGTGGTCCCTGCTTTTGGTCAGCTGGAAATAGAGGCCCTGGCCTGTCTATACATACCTGACCTAATGCAGTGCAAATGCAGTAATATAAAACTGGACTGACAGCGCATAAAACGGAGCTGGGAAAGATTTAAAGCAGGCTTGCGTTCCAGGCCCAGCCAGAACATTTTGTGGATGAGAAAATGTCCGGAAAAAAAAAAGAGCTAATGGCCCATCTCAAGTCTGCTGAGAGTTTGTGAAAAGGTTACCACACACACCGTTAACCTCGTTCATGTGACCTTATGACAAGACACATTCTTCTGATCACGGAATATGACTTATGAGGGTGTTACACGCTCATGATGACACACACACACATTTGCACGTGTGAGCATCCATGCGAGAACACAGAGGAGCGCATTAATCATGAACGGTGTCATTAGCCTAAAATGTCCCACAATGCGAAGGCCTGCAAATGTACAGGCTAATAACACTAAAATGTCCCACAATGCAGCGGGCCTGCACATTTGCAGTCTAACACACGCACACACACACACTGTCCATTTCATCTCTTTTGATCACTTTATCGCTGCCTGGGCTCTAGTGTTAAAAAGTAAACAAGCTTTCTTCCCCGGCAATCACTGGAGACATGGCAAACAACGAATAATTAATGATTAGGGCCGGCTCGTTTTAGTAACAAGGCTTCGCTGGGACCGAATATTCAAATGAGAATTTATGACTCATCAGCAGCTTCTAATTAAGCCCGACCGTTGCATTATTTATCAGCTGTTTACCACAATCACTGAGAGTGTGTTTGTCTCTGTATATGACTGTGTTTCATGCATCTACCTAGCAAAATAATATAAAATCGTTAAGACAGTCAGTTGCTTTCATATTTATATCGCATGAATTTAATTAACTTCAATATTTACATGTTATGTAATGTTACAGTAAAAATAAAGCTCATGTTTAAGTGTGGTGGTACATTACTCAAAGCACATGAAAAACTAAATCCTGGCACAAACCGCAACACCTTTTGTTTCCTGCTAAATATATTTCATCTGAAAATGAAGCTTTCACTCACATCATTCTAAAGTTGTATGAACAATAATAATAATAATAATAAAAAAGTTTTTCTGCTCTCCAAAGACTGTACAGTATATAACATTTTATAACCTAGCCTATGTTGCTTTTATAGTGTTTTATACTCTTTGGAGATCAGCAGCTTTCCACATTCACTTTAATTTTACAAACACAACAAAAAAATCTGTATTGTGAACTAACATAAACTACCGACATTAACGAACATTAATAAATGCTATGAAAACATAATGGCCATTTTTAGTTTATGCGACAGCTAATGCACCTCTAACGATTTTTTATTATTCTATTGCTATTGATGAGAAAATTTAGTTCAGAACCATAGATGGAGACACATACATGGAGCAAAAGAGGTTTGCATTTATGAAAAAATAGGATTCTTTCATTTTGCAGTCTATAAGACCACATAATCCAAAATTAAACAGAAATTTAAGACGCATAAATCATACATATTAAGAACTATGAATGATTTTGCATTATATATCACGTGCACATGTATAATCCAAAAGAACATTATACTATATATTATTGAATACTGATTAAAAATTAATGGATTAATGATTTTATTAAGAATAAAACACGGGGTAGGTCGGTGAAACTCAATAACTGTAAAGGCCCCGCTCTCTTTAAAATGAGATTTAAAGTTAAGTGCTCCCTGCAGAAAGTTCTGATTAAAGATATATGTCGAACAAACAGCCTCTGGCATCTTTAGGTCAAAGTGCTTGAACACTAAAAGCGTATGTGAGTTTTCACATCAAATGGCGCATCACAGCTGTCTCCAAAGCTTTAAAGTCATATCAAATAACTGTTTGATTTGTGTTCAATAACTCAGTGTCAGTGTCTGATGAACATTTCATTCTTTTCATTAGCTAAAAGTTCCTCTAACCGCTATTAAAAGTGTCAGCCAATCACTCCAGCTTAGAGCTGTGGAGAAGCATTATCTCAATTAGAGAGAGGCTCAGAGTGGCATTAGACTGGGAGTGAGCTTATGAGTCCCGCATGAAGGGATAGAAACATGACTCCAGGGTCACTGCAGAGACGCTTCAGAAATCTCTCTTTATATTACGCACTGCGGGCAGAGATGAAAAAGTTATACTTGGTTTCATTTAGTTCAGGTATGGGCACATAATTAAAACACCACCACAGCACTTACATCTAAAAAGAGAGACAGAAAAAGTCATTACAATTTATAAAAGTACAATAATTAAACCAGCCTGTTCAAACCAAAAGTGATGAAATGAAATGGAGAAAAAAACAAAAAAACAAACAATATATAAAACAAATCTTCTCAGGAAAAACACTTAAATGTTAAACCTAAATAAAGTGGGAGATTTCTTTTCATTAAAACCTACCTTCCAAAAAAAAAAAAAAAAATCTATATATTTTTTATTTTCCTCTATTATATTGTAATACCATGGTGTTAAAATATAAACAAAATATACATTTTAAATCTATAATATTTTGTCTAAATCTTTTTTGGGAGATTTGCTTTTATTAAATATTACTACATTTAGTGTTCTTAAAAATTTACATTTAGCATTAGATTGTGGGCATTAGGTAAATGTAAAAACGTATGCATGCATATTTTTCTTGCAGTTATTGTGAACATTGAGAAACATTTACCAGCTAATTTTAACTTCAAAATCTTATTTTTACACAAAGCAACTAAAATACTGACAATTTTTAACAGGTTTCTCATCACCTGCAACTGGAAACAACAAAACAACAATTCCGCCTCAAAATGATATCATGGCTGAGCAAATGTTGCTGTATTGGGCTGGTCGACAAACACACAAACATGTTTTGATATCATCTCAGAGGCCTAAATCAAAACAATCTGTCTGTAATCAAACGCAAATGCAATTCTATTACGCAACCTTATTAGATCACGCCAGCAATCACATCAGCAGTTTACAATCATTTATCGGATAGCAATTCAAACTAGAAAAATATCCTCAACAAATGAAATCTCGACAAATCAGTTTAACAATCTAAAAAACAAAAAGTAAACAACAAAGATGACCTCAGCCTTAACACACACACACACGGCTTCCTCGCTTCTAAAAATACTCCGCAGTCCTCTTTTTTGGCCCCCTGAGACTGAATGAAGGAAGAGAGTATCTTCCCAAATTATCATTCTTATCAGAGCCGGTCTGGATTTCTGATGAGTCTCTCACCGAGCTCTGACACACACACACAACAAAAGACCGGAATGAGAAAGAGATGAAAAAGAAAAAGAAAGAAAAAAGCGAGAACATTATTCGTAGCCGTGAAGATGTGGAAATGTGTTAAAGCCTTAAAGCCAGCTTAGTCTCTAAGAGACTGTCATATGCTCCTTCACTCAGAGGAAAATCACTATAGAAGTCACATCTATAGCTGACACAATGTTAATCCTGTATAAAGGTGTCCTGACATCAACAAAAGCCAGGAGCAAGAAATTCTGACAAGTACAAATCACATCACAGAGTAGCATGGCGTAGCAAACCAAACCAAAAGGTTGTAGGTTCCCCAACAAAATGTTACATGAATTCTACTCTGTTCTGTAATAAGTACTTTATCACTTTCAAAGACAAGCTATTGGACAGTAGCATGCCCCAGAGAAAGTCATTATTTTGGTTTTCTTTACTTCTGTATCAAAGAATTCTCAAAGCCTCATAACAATTAAGGCTCTGTATTATTTTAACAATGTCTTTACTACCTTTATGGTACTTAAACGTAGTAGTGGCACTGCTGTCTATGCAGGGTCAGAAAACTGATTTCATCAAAAATATCTTCATTTGTGTCCCGAAGATGAATGAAGGTCTTACTAGTTTGAAATTACAAAAGGGGAGTAATGAATGGCAATGTTTTTATTTTTAGGTGAACTATGCCTTTAGGAAAATGGTGGCTAATCTGAAATTTTTCAGGAAAAACACAATTTGGATGACTTCTGAATGACTTTCACTCAGCTAAGGCCCACACCAGCGAACGATATGGTCCGTTTATTCTAAGAGCATTCTCGTATACAGCAGGATGGATTCTGATTGGTTGTCAATGTTTGTATCGTTCATCCGCCGGAGAAAAATGATATAGTTTCTCTGTGCCTTTATGGTTGTGGTGTGGACTCTGCTGTTCTTCAATATTGAGAACGATTTTTAAAATGATATCTTTATCATCATCTTTATAGTTATTATTCTTGGTTTGAATGGGCCTTTACAGAAGTTTCGTATTCAACAACAAAAAAAAAGGCTCAACCAAAACAGGTATAATATTTTGTAACCTAACGCAATGACTTTCAGACATTTAAGCACGACCTAAGTATCCAGATACATTTTGCGTTTACTGCCGCTGTGTTCAGATAAAAAGTGTCCAGTTTTATTTGAAGTAGTGCGCTGGTGTGTGGTCATTACCTCCAAAAGGCTAATTAGCTCAGGAGTCTCTGTGTGTATAACCTTGCGTGTTGGTCCCTAGGGTTTGAGGTTGTTTTAAATATCTCCCCCTTTAAAGATAATTAAGTCCTCCGCTACTGACATTAAACAATACCTTTGTCACTTTTAAAGGGCAAGATTTCCTTCTCCCAACTACTGCATTTCATACAACCATATCTCTTTCCGCTCTCTCCTTTCCTCCCACCACTCGTCCTGCTGCCTGTGTATCTCTTCCTCTCCTCCCTCTGTTCAGCCCACTAGCAAAGCAAGACATCAATCTTGTGCTGTCACAGAGTGTGTCAGGCTCTGACCCAGCTGGAGTGGAGCAGGAAAAGGCCTTGCTAATATTGAGTTAACTCATGCAGCATGAGCCGCTGCTACACACAAACACACACGTGCACACACACACACACACACTCTCCAGAGTCCTCAAAACTCATTTTAAATTGCCACTGTCTGACAGTTACATACATAGCCAACAAAACTAATATTGAATGCGTTCATGCAGGACGCACCCATTATATATAAAATCTATCAAGCAAGTAAACACTTTACCTCTGTAAAAATAATATAGCCTTTCTCCCTTCAAAGGATAACATGAAATTAAAAAATAAAAACATTATCTCTATTTCAAAGTATTGCAACATTTTACCTCAATATACTTTGTCAGAATATTTAAAATAATGATCATTTTGTTAAATTGTTCATGTTTTAGGGAAAAATGAGTTTAATATTTTTGGGGAAAAGGAGAATTAGGTTAATACATACTAATGCAAGATTATATCTGTTTGACCAAAGTCTGAACTGAACTCAGACTAGCAACAAATACAGAATTTAGAATTTAGTAAATAAAATATCAATATATAAAAACACATACATTTTTTAATTGCTAAACATAAATAACCATGATATTATTGTGTTTTTATTATTGTTAAAATAATAAAGTTACCTTACTATGCACAGTAAAAAAAAAAAAACTATCAATACTTTAACATTGCATTCTATTCAATTTGACTGTAATATAATGTAAAAATTTAGTTTTTTAATAAATTCAAATATATGAATGGATTGCTATTTAATTTTATTTTAACCACTGCTGTTTTTTTCTTTAAATTATTTACATTTTCTTTTATAACTGGATATATTTTAAGTAGTTGACTATTATCAGTATTATTTCGATTTATGTAAAACACAACTAAGGATTTTTAAAAAAAAAACAATTTAGGCTTGATTTTTACTCTGCTGAATATAAAAAAAAAACCTGAAATCGACCGTATCTCTGGAGCATGAACCGCTTTCTCGATATCTAAATTAGTCCATCCTTCTCTTTCCCTCTCTCTTTCTCTCTGTTTAGAAGTGCTCACCTTTCCCAGCTGTCCAATCAAAGGGCCTTGCTGCCGGGGGGCCCGGCTTCTGTCTAAACACCCGCTGTCGCAGAGACGACCCTGCAACCTTTGGCATCATTTTGACAGACAGCCAGGTGACTGGTTTTAATATTAATATGTCCCCCGTGCTGAGAGGAGATTCTATTTGTGTTCGGCTAAGGGAGAGCAGACGCTTTTTAAAAGTCAGGCAGCAGCCCTCAGTCCTTCACTGTCTCCTCAGGATGAACCGAACAAACATAAGCAAGAGTGAAAAAGAACTAAAGAAAAGTGTGCTCCTCACAGCTGTCAATTTATCATTCTCTCTCTCTCTTCACCTTACAGCATCTCATCCTGGTCCTGCCCTACTTCATTCTGTCTCTCGACCTCGTCATTCTTCCTTTTTCCTCCTCGCTATTATTTAAATTCTCTGTTCTCTCTCTTTTTCCCGATACCTCTCTCCGAGTGCTGGACAGGTGTCAGGCCGCTCGCACACCCTGCACAAAAAGAGTCCTACTGCACACTCACACTCAACTGCAAAGGTCACGGTAAAGTGCAAGTAAAATACCAATCCTGCATTATTCAAAGGACACCTTAGTGCTGATAGAAAAAGAGAAAAGGATTTAAAGGGAAACAAATCTATGGTCTTAGCCTGATTAACCGTGAACACCGTCTCCCTCAGAACTCCAAAAGAGCTGCGGGACACCTTGATACGAAAGACAACTACTAAGCACTGCTACAGGACTTTACAATTCTGAATGGTTGTGTCTCACAAACTAGTCAGCGTGAAAGCCATCTTCACGGTGTTTGCATGCATTCAACAGAACAGGAACACATTGGTTCAAAATCGGTTTCTCAAAAGCGTTTTTAAGCAATAATATTAATAATAATAATAATTCCCTACGGGTTACAAGAAGAGCTAACCAGTTTGTTTACTTCACCAGCCTCACGGCAGCCATAGACGCAGACATCTTTAGATAGCAAATAACTGTTCTGCTGACAGTTATACAGTATTATACACACTGGGTGATGGTTTACTCTACAGCTGCAGTAGAGCTCACATTAAACCTTCTCATTACACACAACACTGACAGCTTTAAGCCTGTTTGTTAGACATACAGCTAATATTAGTGTACTTGTAAAGATGTATTCTATAGGTCTTTAAACTAGCTTGCACAGCAAGAATGGATCGTCTTGGATTAAAATGCGCTCGCACTGGATAAATAAAGAGTGGCTCTAGAATGGATCCAATGCACTATTATGAAATGATTTCTAACCTAGTAGCTTGAGACGAGCTCATCAGCTGAACCTGTATATAGACGGCATTGGTACAGCCTCAAAGAATTACTGACAGGCACTTTGCGCTCCTCTTCAACATTCACTGACATTTCTGTTCTGCAGAGGAGCGCTGAAGTTGAACATTCTGAAACAGGAATTCTCTAAATGGATCGAAACATTTGAAAGCGTTTATGTAGGCCGTCATCTTACCTCGTATTCTTCGGACTCGATCAGCAGCTTGGCCGTTGTTATTCTGGATTCATAAGGCGGGATGTTGCTCTAAAACAAAAAGAAAACAATGGAGAATATATTAACTGAAATGTAAATTAGTTGAGGATCATAAAAAGGCTTCATGATGTGATGTGAATAAAATTATGAAACCTTTTTTCATAGGTTTTCATCATTATAGAAAAAAGGTTACTTTTTAACAGCTAACTTACAAAAACGAATTAGAAAATAAATACACTATTTAAAAAAAAAAAAAAAACCATTCAAAAGGTTTTTGTTTTTTTACAGTTTTTAATGAAAGACTCTTATGTTCACCAAGGCTACATTTATTTTTTCAAAAACACAGCGATATTATAATATTATTATTTCATTACTTCATATCCATATTATTTTAATATATTGGCAAAACTGATTTTTAAAGAGCAATTACTCCAGTCCTTGTTGTCACATAATCTGCTGCGTTTGTGTTAAGAGACATTTCTAATTATTACTGAAAACTTGCTTGATTTTTAATCAATTGTAAAAATGCACGGTCACTTTTGAGTTATATAATGCGACCTTGCCGTTTAAATGTATTTCATTTATGTTCTTTTAATGAACTTTTTTTTTTTTTACTGAATATCGTTTGTACTGCTTCTACTGGAAAAAGTCTACGAATAAAATGATAAAACTGACAAATAGTTTGAAAGATCTGCGCTCTGTAGACCACACACACACACACAAAGCATTTGTGCAGAATACTCAAAGCTGACGTTGAAGGTATTGTCAATGGTAATTGACAGTATACTACAAATGCTTTCAATAAACCTTTGACACATTTTTACTGCTTAAATTTGGACAGAAAATGCCAAACAATTCATTGTCTACTAGCAAGAAAAGGGAAAACATCTTTAGATTTGCATTTGAATAATGGTCGATTAAATAAAGAAAAGTTTTGTTTGTGACTGATTTTTTTTTTAAGGTCTCAAATCAATGGACATTTAAAAAATAAACAGCCTGAAGGCCACCTCATTTCCTGTGTTAACTGTAAATGTGTGATGCTGTATATTATACAAACACATTCTCTATACTGAATAAATGGTTTTTGTAAAGAGTTGATGAGTGCTATGAACTTGGATTACATCATGCTTTAAACAGGCACATACTCTCCTACCTGCCGCGATTTTCCAAACGTCACAAAGCAGCATCTAAATATGACAAATTTATGTCTAGTGCCAAACGTTCCCTGACATTTTAGCCAGCAGAAAAGTAAACAACTTTTATAAACTCCTTCAATGAGTCAGTTCAAGTGAGGCTTGTTGTTCTGTTGCTTCAGCCGAGCAGAGTCCTCCTTAAAAGATGATCTGCAAAAATGAATTTAAGTACACACAAACGAAAATATGTTTTCAAAGAAACTTGAAACCCGTAGCCTTAGGCAAAATAGTTTTTAAGAATAGGAAAGACTGTCAGCGGCAAAGTGTGGTCACTTGATGAAGGACTTGTGTGTGTGTGTGTGTGTGTGTGTGTGTGTGTATGCATGCATGTGGCCCCAGGGCCACCCTTGCGGCAGTCTGCCACAGCCTTGGCCTGGCGATGAGAGAAAAACGAAAACATAAAATAAGCTAGTTTGTTTCCTTTCTTCCTTATCTTTCCCAGAATAAAAACTTTTTAAGCTCAGTACTATTTTGTTCCATGCCGACAGAAAGAGTTCAAAGGAGAGGTCACGATGCATCCTATCTTTATCTCTCCAGTGCCTTTGGAACACAAACACCTGTGCTCACACCTTATTCTGGTCTTCCTCCTCCTCCATGTCATGCTCTGTGCTCGCCAGTGACTCTTCCTCTTTCTGTAGGCTAGGTAACCATGACGACACGCTCTTCTTCAGGTACTCACGCCCCTCCTGCATAAAAACATAATAACAAAGTTGAAAGAGCCTCTAGGTGTGCATACTTTCAGGAAAAAGGATATGTTGAGAAGAAGAAGGGTATGAGGAATGAGGAAGTAGAATAGGATGACAGTAGTGGGACAGGAACAGGAAGTTCTACGAGAAGAGGGGAAGTGGTATAAGATGAGAGGAAGTGAGAGAGTTAGGATAACCGGCAGTGGTATGACATGAAAGGAAGCAGTAAAAGGATAAAAGAGAGTAGAATATGTTGAGGAGAGGAAAATAGGAAGTAGGTTAAAGGGAGAGAGAAAGTAAGACGATATGATATAGATAAGATGGGATGAGAGAAAACTTATAATACAAATAATAGAATAAGATTTAAGAAACAGTGTTGTCGGGTTCTACTTCCTGTCATTGTAGTGCTCTTTCTCTATAAGATGAGGGGAAGTAACGTAGGATGAGAGGAATTCAGTAGATGGCAGTAAAGGTTTAGAGGACGTAGGTAAGGAACAAATTTTAAGGATAATAAGAGATAATGTACATCCAGCAGGTTGTTATCTCCGAATAAAGTCCGACGTAAAGCGAAGGGCTGTACTATGAGGGCTTTATTACATGGCTTCTTGTCACAAAAGTAAATAAAACCTTGATCTAAGTTGAAGTATTTGAAAGCAAAGCTTCAGTGAAGAAGCCGTTGCTAGGAAATTCAAACTAGACGGACATTTAAGGGAGGCAGTTACCCGGATGAGCCTGCGCTATTAGTTATACCGGCTGTTATCTGGGAATAACAAACCTTGGAATGTGGCAACTTACCAATCAGAATCGAGCATTTCACAAAGCCGTGTGATAAAAAGTACTAAAGTGGGTGACAGAAAGTAGAATAACAGGTAGTTGTGCGCAGAGGTAAAATACAGAATAGGATGAAAAGAAGTAGGTCAGGGTGAAAGAAAATTAGATGAGAGGATGAGAGGAAGTGGTACTGTATATGATGCATATACTGTAGAAAATAGCATGAGCAATGAGAAGTAGTATAGACTGAGAAGAAGAAGCGAAGCATGAAATAAAATGAAAAAGCAGCATAACAGGTAGTAGTACAAGAAAAAGTAGAATAGGATGAGTGGAAGTAGTAAAGGAGAAGAGAAAATAGAATAGATTGAAAGGAAGTGTGATAAAGTAAGGAAGTCAGAGTGAGGGACCGTAATATAAGATGAGTACAGATCTTACAGAAGGACAGGAAGTTTCATGTATGTTATGAAAATATTTAGGAAACAGCAAGTTAAAATAAGATGAATAAGGAAGCATAAGATGAAAGGAAGAAAGAATAGGATGAAGTGAAGGATCATCGGATGTAAAATACGTTGAGAGGAAGTTACTATGAAGTGGTATATACTGTACATTGTGAAGTGGGAAATTGTATGGACAAAAAGCAGTGGTTTAGGATGAGACAAAATGGCACTGAATGAGAGGAAATAGTAAAGCTTGAGAGGAACACAATAAATAGCAAGAATAAGATGTACAGGATAAGAGAGCACGATAAAAGACAAGAGGGAGAAACACAGGCAGTGACATAGGATGAAATGGAAAAAGTACAAGCCTGAAAAAGGGTTGAGGTTAGAGGACACAAAGAGATTCAAGTTTATGATTGTTGAGTCAAGTTTTGCTGTCAGCTCTCTGAAGGGAAATGGAAGTATCTTCTAAAGTGAAAATACCCACAAATGTTACGAGAGCTTTAAGCTGCAGATTGAAGCGCAGACGTGCTGGTCTTGTGTCTGTTTGCCCCCTAGTGGTTCAGAGAGGAACTGCACCAAAGCGGGTGTGTTTGAACCAGGAGTGAATCTATCTGTCCCACATTGAGTCATATTCAATAAGCTTGTTTTATTAATGGCTTGTAATTCATTAACTGTGACCTAACTCTCTCATCTACCATCGCTGCCTATCCCTTTTAAAAAAAAAACAAGTGTACATGCCCAAAACCTGTCTTTCTTAGTCACTGCGTTCTCTCACAATTTCTATCCGTGTCTCCTCAGAAATACATGACTCAGCTTTCTCAGCTGTTCTCCACCTACACTAATTATGACTGCATAATGACCCACTGCTAGGAACGCTGCAGTTAACAGTGAGATTCCCTCCGCAGTTGTCCTATCGTACCTCGGTTTTCTCAACGCTGAACAGGTAGCTGGCCATCAACTGGAGTGCTTCGGGGTTGTGCTCGTCGTACTGTAAAGCTTTGTCGATGGCCTCTTTGCAACGGTCAGCGGCGCCCTCCTCCATGCTGTCAAACAATGAAGAGAGTTATAAAGCCGTTTAAAGCACGTAAAAACAGTCAGTGATATTAAACTTAAATGCAAACACGACATTTCTGCATTAAAAACCTGTGTGCAAATATTTTCACAAAGAAATTATGATCAATATCTACATTAAAAGACAAGAGATATTGAAAAAGGATAGGAAGAAAGGAGGATGATGGGTGAGATATAAAGTAAGAGATATAGGATGAGAAGAAGCGATATAGGATAAAAGGAAGCAGGGCAGAATGAGATCAAGTGGGAAGTAAGGTAGGATGAGAAGTCATCATGCAGGTTAAGAACATATTGAATAAGATAAGAGAAAGCAATGATGAATGAAAGGTAATAGGAAGCAGCATATAATAAGTAGGAGGATGAGATGAGAAAGTAAGAAGCACAAAAATGTCAATCACAAAAGCTAATATTAACCTAAAATTAGAAAAGACAACTCAATCTCACGCAAAACAAGTAAAAAGTCACTGCTTAAATAACAATAAGAAACGTATTACAAGCAATAGGAAAAAACGGCAGTAGAAATGCCGACATGCATTGTATAAAGTAATCAAATGTATAAAATCACTGCACATTGCCCTGTGTCTATATGAAATATATATTTGTTCTTATTAAAGGTTATTAAAGCGATATAGTGAAGAGTGCTTTTCTACTTCATGGTATGGCAGGGTAAAATACGACTAACATTCGGTGGTTTTTCCACAGTTTATAGAACGTGGTACTTTTTTTAGTATGAACCTCAGCTGAGATTCCAAACAAGCTGTAATGTTAGCAAAATGTGATGTGTAAACCCTGCTGGGTTCCAGGTTTCCTCGTTGATAGCTGAGGAGTGGATCCAGCGAGGGCTTGATGGGTTGCTGTGGAATTAAAAAGTTTATAATCCCGCCCACTCTAGAGTGGTACTAAAATGCTATGGCCAAGTTGAGCGTGCGAGCCGAGATAGGGTTTTTTGTGAAAAAGAAAATGTAAAAAATAAATAAATAAAATAATAATAATAATAATAATATTATATATATATATATATATATATATATATATAGATAGATATATATATATATATATATATATACACAGAATAGACGAATATTATATATGGATTAAGGAAAAAATCAAGTTATGACAATCATATAAACAATGACAATCATATATTTTTACCATGATTTACAAAGGCTATTGAACAAAAATCATTAGATGACCTTAAAAGACTCTTGTTATGGATAATCAACCCCTCAAAGCCAATCAACTGCAGTTTTAAATCTGTACCAATCTTTACCACTATTCTTCAAACCACTAGGTTTTAATCATTTAAAACACACTAAATTAGTGTAATTACTTTTTCTTTTATATATTTTAATAAGCACACGTTAGGTTATGCATGTCGTTTCATTTTTATATACATAGATCTGTTACCCTTAATGATCATGGAACATTATTTTACTCATTTTTAGAATTTGATTTTTTAAAAAGTTATCCTAAACATTAAAGTAGACACTTTCCTTAATACGTACATTTAATATGCTTTTTAATTTAATGCGGCCATCAAAAAGAGCCGCATCAAATATGTATTAGGATTAAATGATTTTTTGGAACTATTTCAAAGTAACACACGCTGCGTGATTTAGCTCTGTACGGGTACAATGTCTACACCAAAAAAAAATTACAAGTTTGACCAATAATTGAACTAAACAAGAGTTTCCACAGCACCCAGGGGCATCAACACTAGTGAAGAAAATGTTATTTGTTAGCACACACACTCTTTCCTGCTCTTGATTTTCCAGTTATCGCCTGCAGCAAACATCTACCACAACAACAACCCCGATATACACGTACAACCATACAGTACATCAAGAGGAAAGGCACAGAGACGTACTGTACTTTGCTAGAGGCTGCTGCTGTACCTTCATAATGCACACCAATGTGTGAAAATGGTATGGTGCTTACTTAGTAAATAATCCTGAATTTCAAATCTCTGGGTTTGAACGAAGTCACGTCGTGCCAAGATCCTCGGCAATCAACACTAAGCGCATCTCCAATCCAAATCTACTTTTCATCTCTCTCCTACCGTACCATTACTCCAATCCTGAATTCCCAACCCTCTCCCTCTTTCTATCCCTCTATCAACCAGTCTGTGATTAGATCTTTTCTGCAGGCCTCAGAGCAGATGGGCTCCAGTCTGCAGCGTCCCAGGTGTGCATGCATGTGTGTGTGCGTCGCATATCTCATCAGGTACAGAAAGCCAAAAAGGTTGAGAAATGAAAAGAGTGAGAAAGGCCAGAGCAAACAAAGATGGGCAGAAGTTGAACAGGAGCCAGCACATATCTGTGTAAAAAAAAAAAAGATATTTACCAGAGATCTGTGAAGAAGATCTCAGCGATGGAACAGAAGGCCACAGACACATCCTTCCTTGTGACAGCACAGGCAGATGGAAATGCAGCCGCTCCGAATGCACTAGCCTATCAGGGAACAGAACCACATGTGACCATGAAATAAAATAATAATAATCATCATTCAACCTGTCATTGTTGACTCACCTTATGTTATTGAGTTGAACTTAAAAAATAATTGTTCATCCTAGTGGCTCCTTAATTTCAAAAATTGGCACAGATATCATGCGCTATATTCCAACATAATAGCCGTGAGTAATGAACAGACCAAATTTAAGTCATTATTCACCGCTCCTTCGAGACTCACAAAATAAATATGCCACCTGTTCTTACGGCTTCAGCAAACTTTTATCCTTTATGTTTCTTTAACCTATCATAGCACGAAAGTTTCATTATTTTATGTTGAATTATAATATTTGTTATTATATTGTTTTGAAGTATTTAACCAATTTATTACAATAATATTTTTAACACACATTTAGCTAATTGTCAGCAGACAGCGTTTCTCCAGAAACCTCGGGTTGCAGAAAAGCTTTAAAAAGAATTATTTAAATGAATATATTGTTAGTAGCGGTATTAATATCGTAATGTATTCAAATAATCAAACTCGATTTAAATGATGAGAAGCATGCAAAAATTATTATTATTTTTTTTTAAATTGTAGTTGTTTTCAGCACTGCTCTATAGGACTTAATTTTCTGCTTATGTTTTATTGCCCTCTAGTGCTGAAAGACTCAACTGCATATTTATCACTAAATAAATCATACAACCGACTCATGTTTGTTCAAACTAGTACAACTATCCCTCAAGACAAGTCATTTAGACCACTGAGGGTGTACATTTTATGCTGCCACAATGCTCATTATTCATAGCATCCGAATTCAATACGCAGTAATGTATGCAAGGCCCATGCGGTCATTATAATTGATTACAGTTTGCTTTGATGTACGACGATATCAGTGACCCGCTGGTTTCCAATGACTCTCTACCTACAGAAACAACAGAAACTACATCTGTCCTTCTATCTTTCCCATTTACCTGGCCTGTGCATACAGACGCAAACAGCGCACACCATGAGACCAGCTCAGCATAACTAAATGCCTCCTGCTATTATGTCAGTGCTAATTCTGTGCCTTCCAGAAAGCATTACTCTGATTCAGCAGCTAACTTAGTAATCAATGCAAAGAAAGTGCTGTCCACTGGGAAAATGCACCACAATGATGGAACACATCCATTATTCATTAGCAAAAGCTCTCAGCGTTCTAAACAAAATTATAATTCCTTTGTATCTTAGAGAGTGATATTCTATTTACATCAGGTCTCAGATAGTCTATTTGTTTCAGGGTTCTGTGAAACTTTAAAACACATACAGTCACATCATATTTTACTGTACGCATACTTTATTGTGTTTTTATTCTAGCTATAACTTAAGGGAAAAAAATCTAAAAACTAAAAACTTTGACAACGTTCCCCAATATGGTAATAATTTAGTATCATTTCAGAGGGTTTTGAATTAGTTCATGAATCTATCAGACAATACTAATGTACGTATAAATGGAAAACTTAACTTATTTACTTACATATAACTTTTATATAACCATTAACTTCATTAAGTGAAAAAATCTCTGTTTTCAGTTACATTTTACCTGGATTTGCAAATTCTTGATAAGAAAGCATCTGACCAAATAATGTGTATGCCGGCATTTTTACAGTCCTGTTCCCCATGTACTGTACATATACTATGTATTTATTCAAGTAATTACACAAACTAGGTAATAACCAGGTAATAACCCTGTATGCATTCTCCTAAATCTAACCCTACCCCATTCAGTTACCTTACATCACAGTACTTTCTTAGTTATGACACATTTTTGTCAAGTCTCAATTTAATGTCAAAAATGCCAAATCCCAAACATTTGAATGGTAGTGTAAGTAAATGACAAATCTATTTAAAACGCTTGAACTGTTTATCAGCAGTGACTTGCCTCATTGGCGTGTTTGTCCATGGCGTTGAGCATGACCTCGGTTCCTTTACTGAAGTACTGTACAGCCTCTATGCCTGTGTGAATCTGCCCCAGGTACATGTACTTACTGTGGCCCTCCTCTGGACTGAGCTCCACAGCCTTCAGATACACGTACACCACTGTTAAGGACTGCAAGACTCAAATACAATCACAAAAGGAAAAACAAGCCCGGAGGCTTCACAAGGATAGTACAGGATAACATATTCAATGTAGCAGTCCGGTACATGTCTAAAGGATATCTGTTTAGCTTTCTCTGCATCTCCCAGTTCAGCGCAAATGTTCCCCATCATGTCCAGGAGGGTCAGGTTAGTCGGTTCAATATCCAGCGCTCGCTGACAGTACAGTCTGGCCATGTCAAAATCAAAGTTGTCTATACACTCTTCAGTCTGAGAAAAAAAAAAAAAAAAAGGTAAGAGTATAGTAGCAATCTAAAAACAAGCACTCATATTTAATGTCTGTAATATGTCACTATAGGAAATGCATTACCTTTTCAACTAGTTGATCTATTGTGTATTTTTCAGCTGTTTTCTTCTTGGCTCTATCCTGCATCTTGGCTTTCATTCTCTCCTGTGGTGACATCAAGGCACCTGAACATCAAGAATAGATTTTCACAAACCACTCACACAAGGTTTAATGTGAATAAATCTAGGTTAAGTACAACCACGACAAGTTTGGAAACCATTCTTTATTGCACTCTTATCTGGCATTCGTCAGATCACATGGATATTAGCTGTCATGTTTACAATAAACCGTTACTGTCAAAGCAAACACTGGTGACTGCTAGAGATGGGTTCAATTAATGTGACATTTTTAAAAACGTGTTTTAAAAAGCAGTATGATGAGATAGTTTAACATTGTAGATTCTTAAGACTGACATACCTCCAGTTGGTTTAGTATCTTTTCTTTTAGCTTTGCTTTTCTTTTTCGCTTTTGCTTGTCCGCCCATTGCTGTTAAATAAAATCTGTTAATTTATGTCACTTTTTATAAAGGGGAAACACTTCTCTACTAGAGGTGAGTTCACTTGCCAACGTGAAAGTACGCATGGGCTACAACGTGAATCGGTTAGACTAACTTCCTGTTAAGGCACATCTTTCCCAAAATAAAAGTCTCCGAGCATTTTCTTTTTTAGGTTTTCGTGCGTCTGTCGTTGAATCGTATATAACTGCTTCGATTCTCAATGCAAGATATGTTGTTCGGATGCAACTTTGTACAACCAATGGAAATAAATCATTAAATGCAACTTATTTTAGTCATTGAAATATTGGTAGTGAAAACAAGTGACTATACATGCTAAATGTAAATAAATAAAAACGGCAAAAATAATTGTTGTTTAATTAATTGTTAAATACGTTTTTTAAAATCAAGTTTACTTTTTTACGTATTTTTTAGCCAATTAATTTTTGCATTTATCATGTTCTCACAAAAGTGCCTTGATACCATGTACCATAGTGCGTGGTGCAGTGCAAATGCATGTAGTATTTATCTATTTAAAATGTTTAGGTGGTAATATATCCAGAAGAAAAGTCATTGTTTTCTGACAATCTATTCACTGTACAGTTTGTTAGGTTACATTGTCGACAAGACATCACTATAGCCTCTGTGGGCGCGCCTGCTTCACAGTTGGTATTTTAAGAATTTATGGCTGCCTAATCTCTTTCTTATATAACATTGCTTAGCCAAGCTTTCTGTATATTCAAGCTCAGCCTCCGTATTGTAGGTGGGTACGACATGCGACGTTGCCGTATGATTGATGGGCGGAATAACCAATCAGACCACTTCCTAGCTTGACGTCACCAGAACCTTCTCGATTTGAACCAATCTCTCACAAAGTCGAACTTGAGGTGGAGGCACGTAGTAAATAAACTGAATGGATCACAGAGCACTCTGCAATTACCCCAGCGAGCGTTTTTCACTGGATTTCACGGCATTTTCTTTGGGGGTTGTTTAGCGGAGCTGACAGTCGTTGACTACTCTTAAAAACGGGCTGTCGGAGGAACGAGCTAAACGTTTGTTTTGGACGTTTAATAACGCAACAAGCCACAGACCGTATGGTGAGTGAGTTACTTCGGTGAGGGCATACCAGGCCTGCCCAGTTAAACAGACAGAACAGAAAATTAAAGAACTGAATAAAACGTAAGACGTAAGAAAACATTCGTTTCAGACGCAACGCGAACCTGTATGTTACTAAAGCCGTTGTGGCGTGCCGCTGTTAACAGTCTGCGTCTTCAAAAGCTAACGTTCTTTCACGTTTTTGGCGCGAGCGTTCGGTCGCTTATCGCTCGTGGGACAGGTTTACGCACCAGTAGCGCGTCTGTGGCCAATGCCACCTGCTCACCGAAACCAAATCTTTGAGATTGAGCGGAATACAAAAGCAGGCCAGGACGAGTTCGCTAGCCACGTCGCGTGCACTACAGCGGTTAGCTGTCACAAGGATCTCCATTGGTCTCCATGCATGGTTTGAGTTAATATCGGCGAACATCAACAGAAATGTCAGACACTAATAAAGAAGTAGTGGATCTGGTGTGGGGCAGACCCAGTGGCGGAGGAGTGCCTGCGTCCCTCTTCCGCAGGTGGTCACAAGGTAAGCTGTCTTGATGTTTATTATTTTTTTTTAAATTCTTTAATTAATAGATACTAAAAGAAATCTTAGTTATGCTGACTTGTGTTGTAAAATCTGCAGTGGTCAGCACAGAAGACCGATGCCAAGACCCTGTTACTTCAGCTCGCCCAGTTATAAATTGTGATGAATTGCTAAACTGAGACTTGTGACATTGACTTTGGTTTGTGTTCACCGCTCCTTCTTACAGGCTTTGTGTTCAGTGAGGCTGAACGCTCTGCACTGGAGCAGTTTGAAGGTGGACCGTGTGCTGTCATTGCACCTGTGCAGGTAGTCGCTGCCTTATTTTTTTTCTGTTCATAGGTTATGATGTTTAGTCAGTAATGAAGTATGCGTGCATACACGCCTTTGTGAAGTCCAAAATATAAAAGCTGTGCTGCAGTGATGTAACATACAGGTTGATGACAAATAAAAGGAAAAATCCAGGGAAACCGGAAACATGCCGGAGTACTTTATCATGGGGCTGTTCTCTTCCAGGATGACAATAGCCCCATCCATAGGGCACAGGGGGTCACTGATTGGTTGGATGAGTAATTTTTGATAGCAGTGAAAATGAGTTGGCGAGGAACAGAAGTACAGTGTATATGATGGCTTGTGAAGTTGTTTAACAGGTACAGATAGTATTTGTATCATTTATCAGCTGGAGAAAAAAAAAACTTTTAAAAGTGATATCAATAATACTGTCCTGTGCCATTGTTATTATTGTTGTGTGGAGTCTTCTATTTTTTATTTATTTATTTATTTATTTGATTTTATTTTTTTACATTTAGAATTTTTTTTGAAATTGTGTTTTGTTATCATACTTGGTGAGCCCCTGCCTGTGGGAATACCTATAGAAGATATTTGAACAATGTTTTAAAGCATCCTCCTCCACCACCATTATCAAAACACCTTTTATAAGTATGGTATTTATTTCCACCACAAGAGTTCCAGGGACTTCAAAGCCAGGGTGCATTGAAACATTATTAACCCAACACTGCCAAGACACTAAGTTTTTCCTTTCCTTTGTCATCTGCCTTTATATCAGTCTGCAGATTCTGAGCAGTTACAGCTGAACAATTCCAAAAAATCCCATGTTGTCTGGTGGGCACAGATTCAGATTTTTCCACTTCAGACTGAGGGTTCAGTCTCGTTGGGAGGATCAAATCTTTTTAATATTTCGACCCGATTTTAGAGCATATTGTTTTCATTTGTCATGCGTCTCCTTGCAAATTTCTGCGTGAGCTTATGTTGAGAAAATACATGAAAGTCTGCTAGGTGTGATCCTCAGTTGCTTAGTGTTCTTTGTAACCACTTAAAAAGTTGGCAAGTGTGTGATACCTGCTGTTTTAAAATCTGTTCAGATTTGAAGTCATATTATTGTATTCCAGCCACTAGTTTTGCACTGACATTCCATAGCTATGTCAAATTCTACTTGATCTAGACATTTACAGGATGTCCTACCCTTTTCTTTCACCACTCTGTTTCCGTAACACTGGTGCAGTTGCTATATAAAAATAAAACACACTTTTATTGAGATGTGCTTTATTGTCAGATTGATTCTTTTGCCTGGTTAAGTGGAGCCCTAATGATTTGTATGTTTTGTTTGTGTTATTTCTCAGGCTTTCCTGTTGAAGAACATTTTGTTTAACACTGAAGGCTCAAACTGGAAAGATATCTCAGGTTTGGTGTGCATTATTTTATAGGAATTCCACCTTGTTTCTACTTTTGTGCACTCGAAACTCAGACCTCTATTTGATATTTAGGTTGTGTCAATACATAAATTAGGCCTTGTTATGATGAACGTCTTTTTAATGCACCTTTCCGCCCCCGTCATATTTCTGAGATGAAAGAAGTCATCATGAATCTTGTTGTAGGTACATCTGTGTTGTAGTCTTACAGTGGTCCTAAACAAGGACCAGATTTACTAACAGCTTACAACCACAGCAAATCCTCTTTTAGTGCTGAAAAACATGCAGTGAAAAGGTTCGGACACAGTCGACTTCATATGCGTTTGTAGGAGTTTTCCATTTTAGATGCAATTTATGACAGGAGAGTATTTAAATGAATTACATAATATAATTTACATTAGTTTGCAGCATTATTTACCGCCTAAAAAGCATGACTTAACCAATTTGGACCTGTGTTAGCAGATTACGCGCTTATTATAGCTCTGCTTGTTTTTGCTGCTCTTAGTAGATTGCATTGGTCATAATGGAAATGCACCGGTTGAACCTGTGCTCTTTTCTTTTTTGCGCATTGTCTGTAAATCACCTGCATTTCTTTCCCCGCTCCCATCTCTGGTTGTGCTCTCATGCTAATTTGCCCCGTTAAGTAAAATACATTTCTTATTAAAAGTAGCATTCTAAAACCTTTATTACCTGTCACCTGTAATACTTCTGCCTTTTTTGAAGACATGTGACAGGATTGTTGAAGAGAATATGTTTAGCCAAATGTAAAAAAAAAAAAAAAAAACGTTTTCTTCCCCTCCTCACTCCGTGAGACATACACTACACTAATCGTATTTAACATTATCTCTTGTCCTCATTAGTATGTGTATGTGTTATCCTTCTTGATAAACATGAACAATTGTCATTTCTTACAAATTTAAATTTGTTCAAACTCTGGATTAGTTTCTTGGGTTTTGCAGGTCTTTTGAATTGTATGCAAATACAGTTAATTATTTTGTTTACAGTTGGTTGTTGTGCACTTCCTTTAAACATTTATTTTAATTCCTAATATATTTGGCTGGTACCGGTCAAAGTTAATGGCATGGAACTATACTGGGACGCAATATATAGATTCCAACACGTCATTTAGTGGCAAAACTGATCAACTCGAATCTTTAAAGCAGCACAGAAAATGGATGCGTGGCATATGTGATGTTTATCCTTACAGAGGAAGAGCAGAGGACAGTCCTGTGCTCCACCCTCAGCGAGATCCTGGAGTCTGCCTGCCTCAGTAAGACACAGGCCTTTCACCTGGCCACTTTGCCTCGTGCTAAAACCACAGACAGCAGTGACATCACTGACAGCCACCCGGAGCCTGAGTCAAGCCAACCTACCGACACACCGAGTAAGAAAATAAGCAACAGTCATTCTCATGTTTCTGCAGATACTGAAAAGGGCCAAGTGACAGTGTTTTTTTAATAATACCTAACACTGATATGTGATATTTGGAATATCTTATCTCCTTTGCATACATTTACAGCAGATGATCCAACATAGCATGTTAGTGTAAACTTCTGGAGATGTGTGTTCTTATTAACCATGAAATTACAAATAATTTTCTCTGGAGCGTTTTGTCTTGTTAAATGCGTTTGTGTTTTTGCATGGTGTGTGTGTGTAGCTGCTTTGGCTGCTGAGGAGCTTGGCTTTGAGAGGTTTCACAGCATCATACAGTAAGTCCACAAAGTCTTTCCACACCGCGTGTTTCTCTTTCCTTATGTCTTCGCTGGCTTACACTTTCCTTCTCCTTGTGTTACAAATAACAATTTCCGTTCAGAAATCTCCAGTATTGCAGGGGCAACTAAATTCATAATGAGGGTGCAGCTTAAAAAACTTCTGGATAAATTCAGTCAATAGGATCTTTCCCAAGGCTCAAATTGTGACTATTTTGGTCGCATATGCTTCCATAACTTAATCTGTGCGACCTCAAAATTTTGCTTTTGTGCGAGTTCGTGTAATTGTTGTAGTGCGACCTGTTGACCTGAAAAAGCAGTGACTGAGTGATCAACAGCTAATATTAACCAACCCAAAATCTGCATTAAAATTAAGAATGTAAAGATGAAATCTGTTAATATATAATTTTTTTTTCTTGTGTGTGCTCATGAATTTTTTTGCTGGTGCTCCTAACCTTTTAAAGTTGGGGGCACCAGCTCTACCAAGTAAAAGTTCAAGCCCTGTTTCCCAATTGATATTCACATTATGGTTACTCCTTCCTCAGGAAGAGGACTCTCAGGACTGAGGTGGAGTTGAGAGAGGTGGTGCTGTCACTGTACGACACTTGGAAGAACAAATTTGGGGTTCTGCTATTTCTGTACTCTGTCATACTTACAAGGTATATCTTTACGTTTCTCATCCGTAAAGTCTTTTCGCCAGTTTTTGAAAATTCCTTTTTAAAAATAAGAGAATAATGAGCTTGCAGGGTAACAACCTTACATCTACACTACTGTTCAAAAGTTTGGTTTAAAAATGTTTTGGCCAAGCAGCCAAAAAAATAAAGATCTTACTGTTAAGCGTATTTTATTGGATTGTACGGTTTTAATATTTGTGTTTAACTGGTTTATTTAAAAATGTTGCATGAATGTTTTTGTAGAATTTTATAATGTTTTGATCATTGCATACGTTGTGTAATTTATTCTGAAATGGCCATTAAAACAGCCTCGATGCTGGCATGCCATTAAAAAAGTGAATTAATAAATAAGTTTTGAATGATAGCATAGATGGTTAATTATGTATATAATTTGTCCAACATGCTTATTCTTGTGTCTGCGTGTGTGTATTTATGCTCTGATGGAAATCACAGGGAATTGAGAACATAAAGAATGAGATTGAAGACACCACTGAACCTCTGATTGACCCTGTGTATGGCCACGGCAGGTAAAATGCATAATAGCTGTTTCTTGGCATTATATTTGATTGTGTGACTTTTAGGAAGCTGTTCCAATTATTGGTTCTGATAGGTTTATCTTTTGTTGTGTAATGCTGTTTCATAACACTGCTTTTATCATTTAATGTTAGTGCTGGCTGTTTTGTTAACCTTTTCTTTCCATACTTTTTAGCCAGAGTCTAATCAACCTTCTGGTGACGGGTCATGCTGTATCTAACGTTTGGGACGGTGATAGAGAATGTTCTGGAATGAGTATGCTATATATTTTTACTGAATATTATGTACATGTGTTATGTGGCACATGTGTTAACATGCTGTTTGTTTTTTAAAAAAACTTGAATCACAATATGTCACAGTTGTGCTGCTTTTGTAGACCACTTGGTGGCAGCATTAGCTAATATTTTGTAAGAAATGTCTGCTAAAAGGAATGCTACAGTCATTAGGTTAAGGAGTGCTTAATGTTGGACAGTTTATTTTTGTGCAGTTGACTAAAATATAATTTCTTTTGATTTTTGTTTTCTGTAGAGCTTCGTGGCATCCATCAGCAGGCCTCTGTTGGCTTCCTCACACTAATGGAGTCACTGCGCTATTGCAAGGTGGGCGTCTACTCATAAGCACCCTCACAGTACCTTCCAATACTGTAGTTAGATTTATCATTCATGTGGTATAGATGGTGTTCTCAGTCTACAGTGTAGATAAATCTGGAATCCCATTTTGGCAAGTGTTGTGTAAAAGATGCAGAGTGTCTAGATGCCAAAGCTCACAGTTTCTTTGTGGTTTTGCTGTTCTCCAGCCATACATCTCATAGGGAATTTGTGAAATGGAGTTGCAACATAATAACCTACTGAAATACTGACTGCATTGAACAGACTAGTGTCACAGTCATCACTCAGGCTGTTTGTTTTCTTCTTCTTTTTTTTTTTTTTTTTTTTTTTTTTTTGAAAATTTTATGATGAGGAACAGACATTGTCTAGGTTTCTTTTCACACACAAAACAACCACACGGAATTCTACATTTCCATAATTATTTAGTCCCCATTTACTTTATTGTTGTTCATGTCCTCCATTTTTCTTTTCTGTTTCTCTTCTCGTCTTATTTTATCCCCTTACTTTTTTAAATGTGTTTTTTCTTTTATTCTTGGATTCTTAGTAGTACTTTTGTGTGTGTGTGTGTGTGTGTGTGTGTGTGTGTGTGCATGGTTCTCTGCTCTCTAACCAATGTGTTGCCCTCTAAAAGGCAAACATCAGAGATCTGGCACCTAGTGCATGCATCCTGTATGTTTTATGAGCCTGGACAGGAATGGCTCTATTGTTTTAACCTGTGGAGAAAGTAATTAAGAAGCTGCTTTGTTTTGGATGGCACCGTGCTACGCAGAGCTTCAGGATATGTGCAGTGAGTTGTGTTTTGACTAGAGGAATGCAGGAATGTATCGCTTCATATTTAGAACCATCTGAGCCTCCATCACAATATTCATGATCATTTTAATCCGCACACCCCTGGAAGGCTTTCCCGCCCAAATCTGCTGCTGATACTCACCTGTTGAGTGATGTGAGCTGAGTGTGAGGGCTTTCAGTGTTTGGATGCACTGCTGGAGATCGAGCTGTAGGTAGAGTGTGCAGAGCTTCACTTTGAACTCTGTGTTTTTGAATAATTCCATAGTCTTGTGTTAAACTGCTGACTCGCATCTCATTCTGTTTTAATTTGGTTTTGATTGGTGGATGTGGTTTTCTGTGCATGCAGCATTTGTAATGTGGAATCAGGGGTGTGGAACTTTTATCATAACAAGAGCCATTCATGCTGCTTAAAAGTTTGGGCTCAATAAGTTATTTGCTATATATATATATATGTGTGTGTGTGTGTGTGTGTGTGTGTGTGTGTAATGGACAAGTTGGACACATGTTCAGTACCATCTAGGGCTGGGTGATTAAATAGATTTTATCGAGTAACTCATATGTAGTTTACGTTCATCTATTTGAATGAAACTCTGTTTTCTCTTTTAACATCCCCTCTGGGCTTCCGTAGTTCCGTGTACAGAAAGAAAATGTCAAGTACAATAGAACTTTATAAAGGGGAAAAAATACCAGATGAGTTTTATCGCAGTTTTTTTATCATTGGGAAATCATACTGTATATAAAATTGCAGGAATCAGGGAACCTTCTTTTGCACAATCGTTTTTTGGTTTACTTTCACTTTTGAGATTTGTGATCACACATACTATTTATACTACAAAGCATCTATTTAAATCGAAAATCTAAATAAACATGAAATATGAATAAATGTTAAAAATAAACATTATTTTAGATTGACAGTGATTTAAAAATTTTCGGTTTTGTTTTATTAATTTTTTTTTTTTCTCCTTTTGGTAGTTACAGAACGTTTTTAAATGGCCTTGCAAGCATGTTTAAATGGTCTCTGGGGCCATATATAGCCAGGAGTTGACATTCACCCCCGCTGATATAGAACATGTTTCAGTGCTCATAATACAATAAACTATTCATAATCAATTATAGTGAACTTTTTCGTTTTTTGTTAATAGGCATCTTTATCATTATATTGGGAATCGCCAGCTATTCAATCAATCAACTTATCCCAGTGAATCAACCTGTTTGTGATGGTTCTGGAATGTGGCTGGCCAGGCCGTCATGGCATCGGTATGGAGATTGCTGATTAAACTGTTGTTTTTTTTTTTTTTTTTTTTAAAGGTTGGCGCATTTCTCAAATCTCCAAAGTTCCCTATTTGGATCCTTGGCAGTGAGACTCATCTTTCAGTATTCTTCACTAAGGTGAGTTAAGAAAATAAGCTCCTTTTCTTCCTTCTTTCTTTACTCTCTATTCCTTATCTGAAACAGTCTGGCAGTTTACTTTTTTATTTCATTAGTAAAGACTCAAAAATACAAGAATGTGCTAGCTAATAGATTTAGTGCTTTAGACGTCTTCTGGAAGAGAAAAGAAAGTGGGGAGTATGGGGTGGATGATGAGAGGCAGAAAGAGGTTTTTGGACTTATAAGGCATCCAGTGTGGTGTGTCCTGGCTTCAGCCCACGCGGCATGCGGTCAGATTTGGCACTCTGACATGCTCACAGAGAGGGATGGCTAATGTGAGGTGTATCTCGGCTCTGAGTGGAAATGTCTGTTCATGTAACCGTAGTACTTGGTGTTAAAGCACGTCTTCATGATGGATAATCAGACTTCCAAAGACTTGCCGTTAGGGCTGAGCAGTAAACTATATAATTTTAATATCATGAAATTTATCTTTTTAACAATACGTTCTGGGCACTTTTACTCTGTATGGATTAATCTGCCAGCCTGTCTTACAGCAGAAATAAAACAGCCAGTCAGTGCACGTCACTAATAAGTCTCCAGAAAATACAGCTTTTAGGGAAAACTAAAATGGATGTTACGGTTCCCTAAAATGTAGCTTTTTTGATTAATGTCGTAGAATATGAGGAAAATAATATTATGATAATACATTTGGCCATACAGACCAGCCGTACTTGCCATATGGTTGCTAGACTCTAATGGGTACTTGCTCAACTGACCAAAAGAACCCCCTCCAGGTTTTTGGCATATTGTGGTCCCTAGATAGGGCCTAGGTCAATCTTTCAGTGTTTTTTTCCCCATTTTATTGTTACCCTGTTGAAAGCCCTAAACACATTGCTTGGAAAAGTAATAGCACACCTCAGGCTGAGCTATTTGAGGTATAATTCATGTTCACAGCCGAAACGGTATGGGACATGTTATGCTCGGATGTTTAGTACCTGGGATAGAGGTATGTTCAATCTTCAGACTGCAAGTATAACAATACAAATGGTGACTCTTGTGTTTTTCATATTGTTGTTGTCACAATGCACTGCTTCTCGGGGCTTACAGCTTTATTTAAGTACAAGAGAGCAAGACGTTTTAAAACCCACTGGATTACAGTGTTTACAGAGGTTTGCGTGAGCACCCATGTGTTTTATCCCTTTAATAAAGAGAGGAAATGCATGTTTCTCATGAAGGTTTCCACCTGGAGGCAAATGAGATTGACAGCAAGCATTAATCATGGTCTTACACTTAAGGCCACTTACTGTCAGTACATTATCCTCATCCGGCGTTTGTGCGTGTGCCGAGAGAGGGTGCGCGCTAGAGACTCTTTTGGTCCATGATTTGTTTCCTTCCTGTTCAGGAAATTTTCTGACAGTGACTGAGTATTCTTCCCCTTAAACTTTAAAGTAGACACTTTTTTTTTTATGCAGATTCAATATAAACAAAATTTGTGTGATTTATTTTAAATGCAGTACATGTTTCCTTTTAAATGTCAAAACATTCGAGCCAAAATTTTAATGGTTACACAAATAACTAATATTACAATGTAGCTGTTCTGTAGGCAGCACTAACATAAAGTCCTTAGAATGTAGTTATGTATTATTTAGAAATAGACGGGTCTCTCAGCAGGGCTAGCTGATTTACTGTTAATGCATAATGGACTTGGAGCAGCCGTGCTTTAATGTATGTGACGACTTGAGTCTTTTCATAGTTGATGTCTCATCCTGATTAGAGCTGCAGGACTAACAAAGGCTCATCTCATACTTCTGCCCATAAATCACCTTTCACCCATCTGCCCAGGTTCCTGTGCGTGGGCCAGTTGTACTGTGTGTGTGTGTGTGTGTGTGTCTGTGTGCTGTTAGTGTAGTAACTATATAGTCTATGTAGAGATTTTCTACATAAGAGCTCTGAAAGTAAAATTTACTGTAAGTGTCCGTCTCATCTAAGTCACTACACACTGATAGTTTTCCCATGCTGTGCTCCTGCTTTTCCAGACTTCTTGGTTACTTCCTAAGTTTCCTTGAGCAAATCTTAGCTTGACTACAGTATGATCTGTTGGTCCTGGTGAAGTCAGATGCTGTTGGGAAGTAACTAAAAGCAGCTGTGCTTCCAACATAATTGCATTCTACAGTAATGTGGCAGTGTTTCAGCTGCTATCAAGTAGCATCTTTTGTCTGATTTGGCTAGTTTAAAACTAGTTTAAGTCACAGATTTATGCAGTTGTTCACATAATTATTTTTTGCTGTATTTTGTCTTCCATTTTGTCTTCCAAATGATTATTTCATTAAATAATTAGTTTGGTTATCACTATTTTACAGCACTCTTCTTTTCAATTGGTCAGTTGTTGTGTCATGTGATCAAATGTTTTTATATGATCACTGCTACACTGGATAATTGTAACCATTGTCCCAGGTAACCGTTAATGTTTCTCATATCACTCTGGTCTCTTTCTTCTCCTATAATACAGTGGTTACAGTCCAAATATTCCATGTCTATTTATTTATTCAGGAAATACTTCAATATGAGAGAAAGCTGTGCTTTTAATTTGTGAGGCTCTTGAAGTTGTCAAGCATCAGTTTCAAAGTCGTTTCTCCAACACTGCACAGATATGCAGTTTCTCACTAGCCTTTTTTTGTATAGGTCTTTATTCAATAAATATTGGACATGAAGCGTCTTGATGGAGAGCTAAACCTCCAACAGATTTTACACATTCTCACACTCAGCTACTCTGTGCCCGTGAGCCCTAGAAGATCTTAATGATTTAAGGGCCTGTTACTCTCTGCTCTCTTATACAAACAGCAGCCCCATTCAGTGTATACACACACACACACACACACACAATCATTTGAACTGTTATGCTCCTCAGGGCACCCACTTCCCTCTCTCCACCTTCTCTGTAGGGCTGGTTAGCGGTGTATAGCCTCAGGTGTGTAATGCCACTGTTTCCGGTAGGAAAGCCGATCTTTTCCCCCCCTAGAGCTCTGTGTGTGTCCATCTGGTGTCGTTTTCCCGCTGGAGTCACCAGTAGAGTCAGCCACTCTGCCAGGCCCTCAGAGAGGGAGAAAAACTCTCAGGCGACAACTCAAAGAGCAGCTGTTAACAGGATGCACACTAAAGCCTTTGGATTAATTGGATTGAAGATGCATTGCCTAGTTAGCTAACTTGATGATACAATTCTGTTTGTTTGATCTTTTGATTGTCCTGAACCAATCAAAAGGCTGCCTGCTGGTTTTTATTCATTAGTAGTGCACAATATTTTGATAACCATATTTTCTTTTAATTTAGCAATATGGTATCAGTATGTTATCTTTGTATTTGACAGCTGTTCATCAGGTGTGGAGAATCTGAGATGAAGTTCAGTGGCTTCCTTAAAGTTTCTTTTAGACTTAAAGATTTCTCTCCCATGGGGATTTGTCTGTTAACAATTTGTTTGCAATGAGACATGGAAGGTAGTTTTAGTTTTTTCTGGGGTTTTTTTGCCTCTCTCTTTTTGTATACACACAAGATGGGTGTTCCTTATGACAAGTTTTAAGCCTGTCTCCCAACGGATCCATACTCCTGTGACCGTCTTTGTTTGTCTCTGTCTTTGCTTTTAGCTTCTAATAGGGTTTGTGTTCCACTCTTATCTGATTTATGCGCACACAAAGCAGCAGACACTATACAAATGACCTTTCACAGAGGTCCTGAGAGGGCCACGGACACACACAGACACAGCAGTGGTCACTAAAGGAATGATCTCAGGTCCCAGTGGATGAACAGCCACACATACCCCTGAGGACAGTGAGTAATGGAATAGCAGCTTTTAGCGCAGCTAGTAACTATAACCGTGTATAATGCAGAGAAACATGATCTGCGACTACTGAACCACAGTAGCCCTGTTTATACCAAATCTGATGCTTCTCTCACTCACACACCCACACACAAGGTGATTAATGGGTCTGCTGACGCTGTGGCCCGTGTTAGACACAAAGATGATGGCGTCCATCTTCAACTGCTTTCACTTTTTTTAACCTCTCATAGCTGCTTTCAAGCTCCGCTTTTATTTGAGGTGATGAGCTTCACATCCCTTATTTCCTTCCATCCTGCTATGTCTCTCTAGAGGCCCTTTGTCTGTATCTAAGTATGGGATGTTAACTTTCTTCTTATCCCTCGTTTCCTTGTTCCACTCATCAGACCACGTACTGTCTCGGATCTGATGAGGTTAACATCCTCATCATTTTATAGATCCCTTGGTCCTCTTCTCCTTCCTGTCCACCCTTTAGGGGCCTGATCCCTTGTTATACCCACAAACCACTGCAGCCGGCCCTTAGCTTACAAAGCTGTTTTCGTCCAGTTTCCAATTTGGCCCCCTGCTTGGTGCAAAAATACTTCTTAAATGATGGCGCTACAAAACTGAGGGATGTTATTTAATGGCTCTGTTCCAAAATATGAGCTACCTGTGGAGAATATATTCTGGGGCATTGTAGGTATGCCTTGATATGAAGGCTCTTGATCACAAATATTTGCTATTCCTAATATTATTTTATTTTCCCAAGCATTAATATATTTGTGGTGATTTTATTTTAATTTTTTTTATGGGCGAAATTTGACTTTTGTACAAAAAAAAGTGAGACTGATCTGCACTGAATTTAAAACATTGTTCTTAAACCAAGTATAATATTAATAATAATAAATAATAATCATAATATTATTATCATTGTATACATTGTATTACAAAAACATTGTGTTGATCCGATTTTTTTTTTTTTTTTTTTTTTTTTTTTTTTTTACTGAAAACTAAACGCAATTAATGGCAAACCTTTTCCTATCACTAGGCATAGAAATATGAAAGATTATAAGTCTGAAAGTTTATTTTTCTATGCTTACGGTCTAAGGCTTAATATTAATTGAATGCAGTTCATTTATATTTAATCTTATTTAAAATATTTTAGTTTAACTTTTAAATGCTCCTCATAGATTTTAATAGTTTGATGCTAGAATGTTAGCCACTATAAAGTTTCTGTGGTTTCGATGTTACGCAACGGCCTGTGTAGGTAATAGTCGGCAAGTTAGCTAACTTTAGGTTTTCGAACAGAGCTCTTTGAGAGGAAAAAGACACCGTAATGCTGGTAAAGTCGTCTGGTGCGCCCCAGGGCTCTGTCATCCTCTACTAATTTACTGACTCCATGCCCCCCAAACACAAACACACGCCTCACTTTTGTGAGTCCCACAGGAGCTCACCTCACTGCAGCAGTCGTGCTTCTGTAGGGCCCTGTTCTGCTACTGTGAGGAGCTCTCCATCTTTTGTATCGCCACATAGGACGAATGTGTTCTCACAGCGATAGTGCAACAGTGAATGTGATCCGAAACCAACACGGGTTCTGATTTCTGTCAGCTTGAAAGACTTCAATCACATTCTTATGTCTTTCATGAAAGGATGGCACAGTGGGATGTACGCTAACATATGTAAAAGAACAGAATAGGAAGGAAGGAAAATAATATCGCTTAATAGATTCCAGTCTCATCAGACACTGTGTGTTTCAAGTTTCATCAGACAGTTGTCTCTCAGAGGCATTGTGCTTTCTGACACATCATTAATCATTCCTTTAGTGGAATCTGATCTATTATACACGCTTCAGCTTTGTAGTGCCGCACTTACGCACGCATTTAAAAACACAGCTTTTAAAGCCTGTTCACACCAAGAATGATAATTATATTACCATCCACACTAAGGGTGGGCATTATGACCAAAATCTTATGTCACAATATAAGTAATTTATTTTACAGAAAAGTATGTATCACAATATAGTTATTCTTAATTTTATTTCCAGTACTAAAGTATACAATATGTAATAAACAAGATGTTCATCTGGCATGTAACAGAACTAACAGTCTTTTGGATATTGAAAACAATAACTGTAATCATCTGAAGTTAACAGCAGCAACTGCGCAGTACATTCAGTAGAAACATAGATGGTATTGACATCAGCGTTTAGCTACATATAACTGTTCTTAAGTGAAAACCTTGTGAAACTAAAGTCAAAACAACACAACCAACACACATTCAACGGTCCAAAGAAAAATGTGTTACTTAATTAGCATTCAGCACGTTTTCTTTTTTTTAAATTTGGTGTGAAGAAAAAAGCTCCACTTAACCAGTTAAACTAAATAAAACCAAAACGTGCTATAAAGAAAATTCCAAAATGGTAAATCAAATCGTGTTTAGTGCGATGAGTTAAACAAAGTTGCTACAGCAGGTGCTTTTTAGATCAAATTAAGTGAGAATAAAAATCATCCTGTACAGAATTTTGGCTACTTCTGGCTTTTCAGAAGTTCATGCAAATTCTTCTTAACACTGAAATGCTTTAGACTAACTGAAAGTTAGTCTGGTTTTTTTCTCATCCAACACGTGATAAGCTGTGCTAAACACCCGTTAATTGTGTTTAACACAGCCTCAGTGAGCACAGGAAAGCAGCTCTTATTTGTGTGCCAGAGCACCACACGGCTGTTCACTTCTTCTTTGTATCTTGTTTTTCCTGTTATGCACAAATTATATGTTCCCTAATGATTGCAGTGTGTTCTTGGGCACACCACTGGAAAAATTGACCGAAAAAAACAAAAACCTCACCAGTTCCGATTCATGACCGGTCATCCGGTGCATCCCTATTTATGATATCCTTTTTTTTTTTTTTTTTGTTATACCATAGAAATTTCATAATTCACAAAAACTGCACTGCATAATGTTTTCACATAAATGTGACATTTTCACATATACGTGTGAAAATGCGAACGCAATAGAAATCTCTACCGGTTAATCACATTTACCAGAATATCACACGCGCCACACATTTGTATGGTTGGACATGTCATTTTCAGCACTGCCTTGAATTTCATCTCTGTCGAGGCTCTACATGGCTGTATGGACAAACATACACGCACTGCTTTATACCCATGGGGCTCGTAATACATGCAGAGCCTTACATCCACTCTTAACCCACAACAATGGCCTCTTCAGCAGCCTCTCACTAACACTGACGCCTGGATAGGGAATACTTCACCAACAAAAGACATAGACACAAAGAGAAAACGACAAGGAGATGGGGAGATAGTGTTAAATGTAGAAACGGACAGACCTCGACTTTAAGAGAGAGACGCCAGAGGGAGTAAAGAGTGGATGTGATAGTCTAGTCAGTGACCCAGCCAACTCTGACGTATCAGGTGTCTAAACCAAGTCTGTCTGATGCTGGTCACATTGGTCGTGGAGAACTTCAGAGGAGCAGTTGTACCTGTAGTTTGAGTTACAGTGGTCTGGTTGGTGTAATTGGTAATGTGGCTAATGTGACTTCGTAATTGTTGCTGCTGCTTTGATGTTTGTTAAACACTGTGCTTGTTGTTCAGGGTTTGACTGCTGAGAGGACCTCCATGAATGGGTTTTCACCTCAGAACCCATGAGCCTTTGCACCTGAACCAGACTCTATCAGAGATACTGATCTTTCCTGCAAGACTAATCGCATTTGGTTGAAGGTTTCAGTGAAAATAGCTGGTCTTTTTCAAAGCATTGTCAATTCAGAAGCAGGATTGTTGCTATTAGGTGTTCTCACTTATAGTATCACCTTAATGATACTTAATCTTGGGCTGGTTATTGATTTTGATTGACAAGCTTTCAAATTGATTAAAATTAAGAAATTTCATTCTGATTGATTTTTAGGTTACCTTCCCAAGAAGAGAAGTTTGACAAACGTGACATTTAAGAGTTAAGTTATTAAATGTGGCAAGATAAATCAGCTTGGTTCTGATCTGGGTTCCACCTTATGATTTTTACCTCACTAAAGCTGGAATGTATCAGGCTGGCCTGGGATTTGTGTGGATGACAGGAGTGTAAAAAAAATGCACGTCTAATGTTCAGTCTCACATCACCTTTTAAGGTTAAACTGTTTTAATTCTACGCTTTCTAAAAACAGTCGAGCACACTCTTTTTCGTCTCGTCTGTCATCTGCATATGACTTTCTTATCACAGTTTTGATACTTTGTTTAATCATATATGACTTGCTTAGAGGTGAGGATGAGGTCTCTCTCTCTTTCTCTTTTTCTTTATCTTTATTTTACTCCAGCTTGCTGGCTTGTATATGTAAAGTACTTTTTTTTTTTTTTTTTTTACTTTTGCAACAAAAAAAAATCATTGCCTGTAGATGCTGATAAAGGGATTCATGTGAGTGTTCATGACATTTGTGTACAGTGTTGTGAATATTTCTGAAGCTCAGTCGTCAGCATCCATTGGCTTTTCTCGCTCCTGTGTGTGAGCCGCTTCTCTGATCTCCATCTATGGCCTCCAACTGTTGCTTTCTACAGTGCGTGTGTATGCTCGTGTGTATTTGGGCCTCTAATGAAAGCCAGATTCAGGATTCTTAACAAGTGACTCTGCTTTACAAATATGTTGAAAAATGATGCTCACTGAGCCTGTTGATAAACAGGCATATATAATATCCCTGTATCTTTAGTGCACAGAGTGCAATTGGGTATGTTACCATTGCCCTGACAGAAATGCTCAAGGCACTTGGCTGAAAACACCTGTATGACTTGACTTTGCCCTTTACTATGTGTAACTTAAGAACGTTTTAGACCATGTCGCTTTTTTTAGTCAATAAACGATGCTTTGTTTGTGTCCCTGAAACCCAAAACCGTACAGGATATCAGGTCTGTGTGGAGAATCTGACTTCAGTGTGGCTCTAAGGGTCCGTCTCAGTCGAATCACTCATCGTGGAGAACCATCCCGCCGCGAGCTGAAGTCTATACCCGTCACACTGCTCTGTAATTCCCCTCTATTAGAGTGTGTGTGTGTGTGTGTGTGTGAGAGAGAAAGAGAGTGAAGGAGAAGCACTGACTCAGCAGGGCTGATTACAGGACTAGTTGTGTTGTTGTGAAGCCGCAGTGTTAGCATCAGCGGAACAGCATGTTGTTTTTGTCACCAGGGGTCAGACTTTATAACAAGACATGCACTCATTTGCTATTAGCATGGAGCCACAGTGCATGTTTGTCCGTGAGTAAGGTAATATGGTGGGTTTATGTGCACAAACATGTGTCATGACTGATATGCTTGATGGCAGGGCACATGCACAAAAAAGGATGATGTTTGCAAACATGTTGTGATTTTTCTAACCAATAAAACATTCTGCTTCATTGACATTCTCCACAATGGCTGGCCTGTGGCCTGTATTCATTATTCAGTGCAATGAAAAGACAGTTTCCGCTTTATGTAAAACCAGTCGGAATTTTTATATTCAATGTAACATGAAAAAAAAAAACTGTGCATAAAATAAAAGCATAAAGTGAGCCGTTATTGAATCAACCAAAGTTGTCATTAGCATTGATGGTTCAAATCTGTTTTTAAATATGTATGTGTTTGTGTCGATTTTAATTTTTGTCAAATAGGATTAAACTGCATAGATTTGTTTATTATTATTATTATCTTCCTCCTGAGTCAGTCAGAATGTTTGACCCATGAAGCAGATGAACTCCGATGAAGAGTTTATGGCAGATGTCTTGCCTATTGAAACCTCTCACTTGTGTAATTAATATTCAGTTTTTCTTTGTTTCTCACCACTGCTGAGCTTTGAGCTACCGCGATGCGTTAAAACGAACAAATCTTTTTCATTACTTCAGGAATGAGGGTTTATAACTCCACTTGGCCTCAGGCAAGCTCTGAAAGTTTAATTTAGTTTTGACTACCTGCCATTCGACTGTAGAAAGGTGTCCGGTTTGACTTTGTGGAGTACTAGCTCAGATTATGGTATTAAGACAAACAGTATCCAGCTGCAACTTCTCCTTGTCATCTACTTTCTCATTCTTTTGTACCTCTTTTTTCTTTCTCATTGTACCTCCTCTGTTGCTCTGTCGCTCTTTCTTGGTGTGACTGTGAGCTGTATATTTACTCTCTGAAATAAGAGGAGATATTTGTGAGTGTTACACTGAAACCATACTGTGAAAGTATACAGCCTGTGTTTATGTTCACTCTTCCATGACCGTGTTTGTATGTTCATTGCTAATGTTTGTTCTTTTCAATTGCAATAAAACACTTCATATTTGAGAGGGGTGCCGAGGTTTTCAGGGTTCGGTAAAGACAGATTTTCTTTCTGATTAATTTTTTGAAATGGCTCAATTCTAGCCTAAATAAATGAGCTGAAAACATTTAGATTTCTTATTAAAACAACAGCCTTTTGTGGTTTAACAATCACAGACAGTAGTGTATATCACCAATTACATTTGATAACACTAATTTAAACGGAATAAAGCTCTTTCATCTAACACTCATATATGCTTCACATTTGAAGGTTATTGATGAATTCCCATGTAGATGTTTTTGATAACATGACCTGGTTCTTGACCATGAGAACTAGTTAACCCCTTAATCCACCGCTTTCTTTTCTAATAATGAGAATCAGAGCTTGTGCGAGGGAAACACAGATGATGAGAATGAGATTATAAGGTGAATGGGTTCAAAAGAGGGGGAAGGTCAGAAGTTTGAATCACTCAAAGTCTGCTCCAGAAAGCATCCTAACTGAAATGGCACAGATTGAAACTCAACGATCACTTTAATGGTTGTTAACAAAATGATTGTATTTATTTATTGTATTTTGTTGATGTTCTGGGGTCATATTGCATATTTCTTTTGTCTTGTATACCATATGGTGTATATTCAAATGCATATATGCTTTTCAAAAATGCTTTAGTTTAGAACTTGGTTCCTATATGAGGCTAAATGAAACTGTAAACGATATTGGAATGTTGAGAGAGAAAACTCAGCGAACAGTTTTTAGCTGTACGTGATTCAACCGTTCATGCTGACTCTGCATATTTTCCAGCTTGAGTTGTTTTTACACACACACAGATGTGTTTTGTTGTCCCAAGTCCCTCCGGCAACACGTATTGATGGGGCAGTGATCCCGCTGTAACTCAAACATGAACAAACACACATGGATCTTGGTTTGTTTTCTATTAATCAGCAAAGTTCGCAGCCTGTTTGTGAGTTTTGCGCATGTGGGCTCTTGTTTTCATTAAAAGATCTGTGAGATTGCTTGATGGAAGGGCAATTTTGACGTTTTATGAGATTATCTCTAGATCGGTTATACACTCATACACGCACACACCCAAACCTAATCACACACAGTCCTTTTGCAAACACACACACACACAAACAATTTGACGCAAGTACTGATCATATAAAATTTTTCTGATTTTATTGTTGTACATTTCAGCAAGGGCTCTTAAAGCACATTGCATCATCAGTTAGTGCCTTCTCAGTACTCAGAGATTTTCTGAATGCTCGGGTCGTTTGAGGTCAGATCTCCCTCATCCTCTCAGAAAAAAAAAATCTTTATCTTTGAAATTGTAATATTTTAGCATCTCAAAAATAATATTGTCTATTTGTCTATGCTTTTAATTGTCTTTTCTTTTTTTTAATACCTTTTTTTTCTCTTTCTAGGAGATGGCTTTGGTTGCCCCCGAGTCTCCTTCAGAGCAGGCTAGAAGAGTCTTCCAGACCTTTGACCCGGAAGGTAAGATTATAAAAAAGGAAGAATTTCATCTGTTGTGTATGTTTGTGGTCCTGAAACAGAGACTGAAGAAACTCAATGTCAGCAGCTGAGTCAACTTGTCCTTCACTGAGAGGAAGATGAGCTTTAGCTACACAAAATCCAGAGCATGTTTATTATCACTGCAGCTTATCAGGCAGTGCAAAGATCCTACGCTTACAGTGTTTGTTTATACTTCAATGTAACTGTGGAGAGGAAATGAGGAAGACAAGGTTACATTTGATCTGATACGAAGGTGTTATTTCAGTGGAGTATAAGAGTGGTAATTTTTGTTCTACATGGAATTCTGTGTGTGTGTGTGTGTGTGTGTGTGTGTGTGTGTGTGTGTGTGCGTGTGCACCTGGTATTTATCACGTTATGGGGACCAAATGTCCTCACAAGGATGGAATACCACTATATGTTTACCTTGTGGAAACATTTTTAGGTCCCCATAAGGAAACAAGCTCATAAAACATACAGGAATGCATTTTTTTAAAAAACTAATTTCCTTAACACATACAGTATAAAACCATTAATTACGTTGTGTTTTCCCATAAATCATGGAAACACAACGTGTGTGTGAGAGATCAGATATGTTGTTCAGTGGGCTACATTTTTAGGTTTAAGGTTAAGCCCTTCATTCTTTTTGATGACTCTCCCACAGTGTCTCTTTACACAGCTAGATATCCGTCATGAAGACCAGACTACACTCCCTTACATCCACCACCATGCCGTTTCTCTGCCACTGTTTAAACATGCTTCAGATGACAAGCCAAACCTGAATATATGAAGTGCACAATTTTCACACAACTGATCTTTGACAGAGATCCTGATATATTAACCACAACTCACAAAGTATAATATAGCTCCCAAATCCCAAACAACTTAAGCATAGCTCACAGGTCCTCATGAGGCAGAAGCCCTTTATTTTTTTGGTTTATGTGCTTACGCATCAAAAGGTAGGGGTCTTGAAAAATAATGCACACCTGACGTGGTGATAATTCAATGGCCCGTCGTCATTTGTTCTGCTTCTACTACGGTTGCCACACCTCAAGACATCAATCAGATTATATATTTCATGGTATTTGTCTGGTTTTTGTGTTTAAACCGCTACTCTGAGTAGGATTATTTCTTCCTCATCTTATCCAATGCTTTCGTTGTTAATTCCAGAATGTCATTTTAAAAGTCAAGTTTGTTAATGTGTGTGCATCTCTAAAGGGAGAGAGCGAGAGCATGCGCTTTCCGTACGTGATAAAACAGAATTTTGTGGCAAAATATGGAAATGAGCTGTCATTATCACATATTGATTATTATATATATTTGTTTGGGATTTGGTGTTGTGGGTTTTGGTTATTTAGTTGTTTTAAGACCTGTGAAATAATAGAAAGTGCAGTTCACTGACAATATGTTCAATCACATTCAAGCATTCAACGGGCCCAAAGTATGTCTACATTAGGGATGGCGAGATAAGCATATCGGTACCGCACAGTTCTTGGACAAATTCCAAATGGAAGTGATCATTCCTATCCCTTTGGAGTGAGCTGGGCACATGCATGTCGTTTGGAATGCACTTGGTGAAGAGAGTAATGTAATTTTCTCATTGTCTTCAGTTGGCATGTTCCGTGACAACGTAGTGCAGCCTCTGTCAGTACTGAGCAGATTTGCTGATGGACACCCCCATAAAGTGTGTGTGTGTGTGTGTGTGTGTTTTAGTGAATGTGTTCAACTCCAAATTGAACAATATTCATAACAAACTAACTGATTACTTTCTGTATAATGTTTTCCATGAATAACAGCCAACAGTGTTCTATTTGTGAACAGTTCTGCCGAGGATTTGTGGGGAGGACACTCTCACGTGATAATTTATTGTTTAAGATAGTCACTGTGCTCACTCAGCAACGTAGCTTTATGAATAAACCGCTGATGCTCTTTTAGTCATATGCAGTGCAGTATATCTTTGCCTGTATATCCTGTTTGTGTTGTGTGTTTTTTTCCCCAAAGTCTGTTGCATGAAGTACTACTTTTTCCTCTAATATTTATTGCTTTTGATTTAAATCTAAGACTCCTGGTGATAATATAGAGAATAGGTAGAGAGGGAGTTTGATGTAAGAAATGAGAACCTGGAGCGGAGATCACCCACTGCTCGTCTCATATCTGCCAGGTAGAAGAAGTTTGTGAGTGTATATATCACTGAATATGTCACAGTGAGAACGAAAGTGTTCTTCCAACGTTTTGATTTAAAGTGTCTAATTTACAGCACACTCTCAAATAGTCAAATTGAAATCGCTTGGCCTCTTTTTTGCCTTTTAACGTAATAACATTCCTGTTCCTCGCGATAATAAGAACAATACTTGAGTGAGTGAGTGAGTGAGTGTGTGTGTGTGTGCGCGTGTGCATGCGTGCGTCTGTGTGCACAAGCATATGAGAGTCTGTGTATTATTGCTCAATCTCATTTACCAGCACTTTGAATGTTTATATCGACTCCAAACACAGACAGTTTAGGCATTTAATGAGATCTTTCACATGCATTTCGTACAAGAAGGAAAAACTTTCATCTGACAGTCTTGTGTAGATAAAATACTATAATGACATGAAATCAGAATTGAGTCACTTACTTACAAGATGAATGCCCTTTGTGTTAATATTAATCAGCGCATTTTTTTTTTTTTTTTTTAAGAAAAAGTATTTTCATACCTCATGTACAATTCATCCATTAAGATTATGCAAAAAAAAAAAAAAAAAGGCAATAAATTACGCTGACAATAATGATCACATTAAACCCTGATGGATTGTGCTACCCCACATTATTTCACACTGACTATAGTTTTACTCAGAAATACCTTCTTTTTTTTTTATGTCGGTAGTATAGAAGCTATTTTAGCCAAAGTCTATGATGCATTATTCAAAACGCCTGAGCGTATCTAATTTCATGCTGTGGTACAGATATTTATTGTTCTTAATCCAGTCACTGCAGGAAAGTTTAAGCAGAGAGTTCATTTTATAGGGAACGGAAAAGAGTTAGCATACCAGCTGCTCTGCAAATATCCTGTCTGACACTTGGAGACGAGAGGAGGAAAAACAGCATACACCACTAGTTCATCCATTTATCAGCCATTGTCTTCACGTGTTTGTGCACATATGTGTGCGTGGTCAGCAGAATGGCTTCAATTAGAGAGATGAAACTCTCGATTTATGTTTGGCATAAGACACCAATGGTGTGGGTGCTGATCAAGACTCTCAAAAGCTCTAACCATCTGCCTCTCTTCTTTTCTCCTCATCTTCAGATAATGGGTTCATTCCAGACACACTGCTTGAAGATGTTATGAAAGCGTTGGATCTCGTCTCTGAGCCAGACTAGTAAGTTTGTTGTTACAATAATGTTTTAGTTTTAAAATTGTGATTTAAGTTCAGTTATTTAAATATATATATATATATATATATATATATATATATATATATATATATATATATATATATATATATATATATATATATATATATATATATATATATATGAGTAATGCTTACTGTAAAAAAATGTTTACTGTATGTAAACGTTTTTTGCTCTTTTTTTCTGAAATAAAGTGTGGATGTTAGGATGCATCAAAACATTTTTTTATTTTTTTTTAACTATTTTTTTTTATTCCTCAAATTCAAAATTTGCACAAATATTCAACAGTTTTCATTGACAATAATAACATTTAAAAACATTTAATAACATTTATCAAAAACATTTAAAAAAATCATACCAACCACAAACGCTATAATGGTAGTGTATAATATTTGCAATATATCATTTTATTAATGTCCAGCAAACATATTTCTTTATTCCTAATGCAGCAAGGTGACATTTGTGCATATAAAAACAGCTATGCTCCCTCTGTTTGGGTTCCCATGCCATTCAAACAGACTCATTACTCTTGCAGAGCAAAGAAGAAGAGTAGAGAGTAAAGTCCCAACCTTCCACGTAAAGCCTGTTTAAAGCCACTCACCCTAGTCCCTTTGAAACCTTTACCTCCTAAACAGTTTGCCACTGTCATCCGAGCAATTTTAAACCACCTGCTTTCTTACATCAGCTTTTGACAGCTTGAAAGACGGCTTCAGCCTTTCAAAGAGTTTGTTATATGAACGCTAAATTGACAGAATAAAGTTCAGGTCATGTGTTTGCTTTTACACAGCACCCTATTTTGTCAAAAGCAGTTTAGTCAAGTGTCGATGAAGTCTGAACACCCTTTTGGCCTCTTCTGAAACTACATACAACATAATCAGCCTTTTATTATTTCAACAACTGCCAATTTTTATGTGTATGTTAAAGTGACCTGTGATCACATAAGAAAGCATTTATCATCCTCTGATTACTGAGTTTGTGTGGGAGAGAGTTAGTAATGTTATCAGTCTCGCTGTATGACTTTAAAAGGAAAAGACTGCCCTGTTTTAACATCACTGAAGTTGTTTTTAAAACAATATTAGTCAGATTCCAAGCATTACTCGCTGTTATGTTTAGTATCTGATCATAATTCATGATTACAGCTCATTTTGACAACTGCCTCAGACAACACAGAAGGATGCCAACGAGCAATACATGCTGAAGACATGCACACACTATGAGCTACACCACTTAATGGTCCTCTCTCTCTCTCTCTCTCTCTCTCTCTCTCTCTCTCTCTCTCTCTCTCTCTCTCTCTCTCTCGCTCTCTCTCTCTCAGTGTGAATCTGATGAAGAGTAAACTGGATCCAGAGGGGTTGGGTATTATTCTGTTAGGCCAGTTTCTGCAGGAGTTCTTTCCTGACCAGGTAATACATGTGTCATGTCTCTCTTTCAAGTTGATTAAACATTTTTACCAGAATTAACTTAACAAAATTACCACTAGGCTTTGATCAGAATAAAGATCTGTGAATTAATTTGGGGGAAAAAATTGGTGAAAGAAGAATATCAATTATGAATATACTAAAATTATGTCTTAAATATTTAAAACCCATAGTCTTTTTCTCCTGGTTTCTTCAAGTTAATTTACAGTTTGTTTTTTTAATGGGTTTTTATTGATTGTTAGCATTAATCATCAAACGGTTATTAGATTGAGCATGTTTCTGTAATTGTTGATGGTAAATTCTAAATGAAAGCAGAAGGAAGTTTCAATCTATTAAATGTTAAAAAATAGTGATTTTGATCCACAGATTCAAAATATTTAAGAAATTTTTTGAGAGATCGTTTAATAAACGAATAGAGGGACCTTATTGGATATTTATTTGGGATGCTGTCTGTGAAGGCAGTAGACAGCTAAGCAGTTTTGGAACATAGCTAACGCTCCAATCATAGCTATCCTTACTCTTGCTCAACATTGTTTGCTTTTTCTTACTGTTTTTTCATTAAGTTCAAATAAACCTACAATCAGCCCCAGATCAAATCTATGTACATGTAGCCCCTCAGAGAGAGAGATTGGGAGAGAAGCTGACGGTTATAGCTGGCATGGACTTGCAGCTCCACTGCTTTGTGTTAAATAGATTAGGGCTTTAGGGATACATGCAAAAAGGCCTCAATTTACCATCAAATCAAATACTCTAACCGTATTTCAGGCCCACGCAAACACATGCACACACGCTCCGCTGTTGTAGTTCTGGCAGCGAGGCAGGCATGCGGTATGGGGGCTAGACAGAGGTATTTGGCTCCTGTCAAGACTCTGTGCTTGGATTTTGCTGCTGGTTTGAGTTGGTCTGCAGAGTTCTGGCACCGGTTTGCAATCAGCTCTTTTCAGCAGCTGCATAGGGGGGTGTATGTGATTGCTTTAGACTTAAAGCAATGTATTCCAGTGTACTGTCAGTCCTGAGCTTGTCGTTACATATAAAACCATTCACTGAACCGTTGTTTTAGGCTCTCTTGTCCAGGTTTATGGAGTGTGTTTTGATGTGTTTGAGCTGGAATTTGACGTTTTGGTTAAGTTGTCTTAACTCACGGAAATGTTTTTCTGGCATCCAATGGATGGAGTTAGATCTAGGCAAGATGTGTCACATAGAATAAGGACACGTAGAGCTGTTTGCTGATGTTTCACAGACCCAATGTACATGTCCACACTGACACGCGTCATCTCGCTTTTCCAGGATTCTGTGATCCCAGACTCATTTCCTGTGTATCACTATAATGGCCTGAAGCAGTCCAACCACAATGAGAAGGTAAGGCACACTCATGCTCATTTTGTAATGCCCAAGTACAATTTAATAGCATATATTGCCCCTGCTGGCATAAAAGCCATGGTGGGTCAGTCTTATCCTGTCTGATCCCTGGGATGTGGGGTCTGCGAGCCGCCGTGTCCTATAGCCCACACCAATATGATCTCTCAGACAAGCCTTCCAAGTCATTCCTGTGAATGTCGACAGCTTTCAAGACTGGGCAGAGTATATTGAAGCCACAAAAATCTGAAACCGTTTTACAGGGCTAATGTCTCAGGCTCTCGGTTCTCTCTTTATTTTGATTTGTGTTTAAACAGAGTCAAACTAGGCAAGATGATTTGCATCATTTAAAAGACACATGGTTTAATGCATTTTATTATAATATTATTTTCAATTTGACTTTAAATTTCCGTTTAGCTTTATCTGTGGTTTTGTTAGTCATTGTTCAGTTTTAATTTATGATCTCATTTTTAGCAATTATAGCAATAGGAATAATTAAGTTGTCATCATTTACTCAGCATTATGTTGTTCCAAACCCATAAGAGGATTTTTATTTTTTTGGAACACAAAAGTAAATATGAAAAATGATCTCTGTTGGTTCTTAAGTGTCTCCAATATTAAATTGGCGAAATCTGAGAGAACTTTTAATTGTTCTTTTATAAAAATGCAATTTGAATATCTCACTTTAATATTTTTTGTTGGTGTTCACATTTTATGTCGTATTAAGTGTGTGTATACTTTTTTTTTTTTTTTTTATGTACACAAAAGCATTTAAACCAGTTTTGGTGGTTAAAATAAGTTTACAAAGCAAAACAAATATTGAAACAAAGACTCCTTTATATACTTTTAACATTCACTCTGATGTTGTTCCAGATGCTTATTCTCATCTCATGTTCGCTATATTGCCACTGGTAGTTAAGTGCTTTTTCTAACCATTGTGAAGAATCGCCCATATTCCATATACATCCCGTAAAGAGTGCTAATGACATTTACACATGCCATCCTTAAGCACTACAGAAAGCACTCCTGACTGCCTTGTACGTTCATTGATCACAGTGTGCGTGCGACCCTATACGTCTTAACAGAAGTGCATGTGTGTGAGAAGAAGATTGACAGACGTTTAGGGATAATGGGTAGGAACTGCCACATCAAGCCCCGGAGGACACACAGGTTACTCTTCATTACTCTGGCAAACGCATTAGCAGCAGCAGTAAAGTGTGCAGCCTTTGTTGTTGAGGTTTCCTCTGTGCCACTCGTATATTCACAGGAGCCCTTTCTCAGGAACCAAACACCTTGCAAAATGTAAGGAGCTCCTCTGGCGCTAACATAGACCATACTGGCACTTGGAAGCCAAAGCCTAGACTGCCTTTCTGTTCAAGTCATATAATCATCCAAAGGGATCTCGTTCCATCTTCCTCCAGCACTTCTGCTTCATGTCACTTTTGCTTTCTGGACCACTTTCACGCTAGTCAATATGATTAGATAACAAGTTTGTGTTTTATTGCCAGAGTACTTGACAAAAAGCTTAATTTATTAAATGTTACTGCTGGCTGTAATTCAGTACACATTCATAAGATTTTCACAGAATTAAACACTATGACTCATTCCTTGTTAAATATTTCAGATAATTTGATTAATTTCAGGTACTCTTAGGGGTCTAAAAAAAAAACATTGTCATAATTTACCCTTAAAGGTTAAAGTAATTCACTAAATTTCAATGCAATGGCAGTACACTCTACATTTACATAATATTAATTTAATAAAAATTTAATGGCCGATATTATGCTATTATGATATTATTTAAATATTTTTGATGTTATATATGTGTATATATAAGCTTTATACTGGATCAGTCAGTTCTTGATGTGGTACTTGTTCAATCACTGCCTTTGAGTCCGTGTGTGGTCAGACTGACATTCTCTGACTGATTATGAGCACACATGCATTTGTTTTAGTCTGAATATAAAGAAATGTTTATTTTAAAGCATAGACTTCGAGCTGAACCCAAGCTCAGCTAACCAATAGCAGACTGTCATCTTCAGCCAAACAGGCCAAAAACCTTCAGAACGTGAAATCTGCCTGACCAGTGAAAATTTAGATTATTTAAAGTAAACATTACATGGTGTTGACAAGTTATAAAAGCATGTTCTAATGGAGAGAACCCACTGGTCCTCACTACCAGAGCTGACTGGCTGCAATGATGAATGTGTGCCTTCTAACAAGATGTTGTAGGGCTTTATTGTGACTTGAAATGGCTGGTTATGGTTCACAGTCTAGTCAGCTGGAGGATGTCGCTCTTCCTTCCATTGCATTGAACTGCCAAGAGCTAATGCACAGCTGTAAAATGGGGATTGATGGGGTTTGGTAAAATAGGCAGCTTGAGAAATATGGAAGTAATTGTAATAGCACAGGCAGCTGAGCCGTGGTGATTTGCAGATCTTGAAAGTTCAGATTTGAAAGCTCACAGTTCAAGAGATCATCTCAACATCCTTTTCTTCACCTGCCTATTGGCTGCTTGTGCAGTCTTAAATCAATCTGACATCTTTCTGTAGTCAAAGAGTGCATCAATATGTGTGTGTGTTTTTTTTTTTAGTGGATGGTTCTTTCAACTCTGGGAAAGCCGATAAACACTTCATTGTTGATGACAAAAGCAACTTTTTTGCTGAAACGCAAGGTTGAGTGGAGGTTAGTTGGCTACTTAGAAGAAAAATGACAAGAGGAGACTTGCAAGTGTGTGATCTGATTCCCAATGGTTTGGACGCTGTTAGAATGTCTGAGCCTCGCTGCATAATGGGCTGGAGATGTTGGTGTAGAGATGTTTGTGGCGGCCACCAGAGGGAGCGCCATGGAGCTTTATGGCTTTTTCTCAAGACTGGCTTGAATTAGGTGATGCCTAAAGGAGGTTGTTTGGCCAATGAATGTCCAATCACACTTACTTTTGACACCAATGAAACACTTATGAATTTTCGTATTTTACTTGTACACAATGTACAACACCAACCAATAAAAAGAGGACGCACATTTACCATGACATTTTGTCAAGGGCAGACTCCTTCCTGGCAATATGACGCCCTCCATATGGAAGCCATCGACTGTCTCATGTCTGATGATGTCATAACAAGAGGCCAGGTCTGTAATGAGACACATACTCCGAGAGACACACTGGCATTCCCAGAAACAAGGGCTGTTGTTTTATTTATAGGATGATGAAGTAAATGAAACCTACACAAATGTGTTGTATGTTCATCCATTGTGTTTCTCTCTTCCAGGTGAGTTACGTTGAGGGCACTGCTTTGGTCATGGGTTTCGAGGACCCCATGGTACGTACGGACGACACCCCGGTCAAGCGCTGTCTGCAGACCAAATGGCCCTACATCGAGCTCCTGTGGACCACAGAAAGGTCGCCCTCCCTCAATTAACCTTTATCTCTCACCTTTCACCCACCAACCTCTGGCTACACAGCCCGCTGACTTCAGGAACGCTCATAGGACTCCTCACTCTCTCTGCACTACATTCAGAAGGCCAACTCGAGGCCTGAAGTTCAAACGAGAGACGATGCTCATCGCCTGGCACTCACACAAAGCCTCTTGTTTGCTTTTTACACATCTCAACTGGCTTGATTTATTGAGCTGATTTTGTGTTTAAAAGCCCTGAAGTGGAACAAAAAAGGTGTTTTTTCTAAATTATGTTACTGTCTGTTGCCATCTCTTGTGAATACCAAATGTATTTGCTTTTCAGGTGTTCATATTATTTTTGTTAACTTTCTACATGATTTTGTTTACTGGTCTGAAATGATAAATCTTGGAATTAGCGCACCGACTGTGATGATCTTATGAGTAATTTATGTAATTGTTAATATGTATTTTTGTTTGAAGTTTGATTGTTAGTAGCTGTAAATATTTAAGGGATCATTTGACCAAAGGCTCTGGTTGGACGTAAAGTACTTGTGTTTGTCAGTGGTCAGCTGAGAAGCTGCTATGATCTGCAGCGCTCGGCCTTGAGAGGAAGTCTGTTTAGACAGGTTTACAAAAGAATGCACTACAACCCCATGCTGGGCACCAAACGACAGTGGGAGAATAGGGCAATTTTAGTATTTAAACTTTGAAGTAACAACCCTCCGGGAGGGTATCTGGAATGACAGGAGGGATTCTCTGCATGAGAGAGAAGAAAAATAACACTGACAAACTCTCACTCTTTATTTATTCTGATCCTAATGGTTCACTAAAATAAACACTTTTGTTCTTCACGTCTGGACTGTATTGTGTTTGTCCTGAAATATAACTGAAAACTGAAATCACTGAAAAACTATCCATGTCAATCTAAATGTCTTTCATGTTTTCTTATGCAATCAGTAGAGGAAGCTGTAGCAGTTGCTGACGTAGAGTGACAGCTTTGGTGCGTGTGTGTATATATATATATATATATATATATATATATATATATATATATATATATATATATATATATATATATATATATATATATATATATATATATATATATATATATATATATATATATATATATATATATATATAATATGCACTTCACATTCTGTACAATCAAATATTGATTATAGATATGTGGATTTCTAATTTTCTTTTAATTGGATTTGTGTTGCTATTTATGATTGAATAAAATTTTATTTTGCAGAAATAAAATTAGTTGTTAATTATATTAAAAAAACTATTATAATAATTGAAATGCCCAAACATGGCAAATTATTTATTTGTGTGTGCGTGTATATGTGTATATATATATACATATAGCTACTTTTTTTTTTTTTTTTTTTTTTACAGAACATACAATTTACACATTTGCACATTTGTCATAATTACAACAGAAAAGGCAGGAATAAATATAGTTCATACATGGGCCCTTTGAATAGTTTGTTAAATAGTGTGGGGCCCTCAAGTCACAAAGATTGATAGCTCCTCCTTTATATTGTTGCTTGGTGATTTTTGTGTTTCTTGGCTATAACGGCTATCTTTTGTTGGGTTTACTTTCAGTCTTTTGGGCCGCTCCGTCCTCAACTGTTGAAAGGGAGATATTAATACTTCACGCCAATTACTGACAAATTGAATTGTTTTAATTTCAGGCTTTTTGTTTTTTCTTTGACTTAGCGGTTCATTTTTGTGTCAAATGGTCATTATCGGTATTTGTTGTGACTACATATTAAAGTCTAAATCAAAGTTTGGTTTAAGACCTTCCCATCTAATGAGTTTGATGTCTCAGGATGTGATCGTTGCGGCCGTGTGATCCTCAGGGTCACAGATCAAACTGCTCTGGTTTCCTCTGTAAAGGTCAGACCAACAGATAATTAAAAGCGTTCCCACTAAGGCTGCATGTGACATATGGAACACATCTTTTATGGGCCAAGTGACTTGCCTAAATTCCACGTTATTACAGAAAGAAATAAAAGCGACATTTAGCGGAACCAAATTTTTCATTAAGCTTCTAGGGAAACGACTTGGCGCCACATCAAACGACCAATATTCAATGGCAGAGAAAATAAATTCGAAACAAGATGCAGAATACAGGACTTTTATATGCAGAGGGTGCCTAAATTAAGGTCTTTTATGTCTCAGTAGTTTCTTTTAAATTCACTTTTAACAATATTATTTGGGACTGGGACGGCTAGGAGTTACAAGATGTTTTTTGCATCATTAGCATAAACAATCTTAGCTAAAATGATGTAAATGTTGCTAATGCTGTGGTCATCTCTCTATAAATATTGCGAAGTGCACACTGTAAAGGATTTTGTTATGACTTCGTATCGCTCCAGTCAATCTATGTATATTATAATGGCTTCTATATGTATTATAATCTGCTGTGAGAAAGGTGCTTCTAGATGGTGTTAATATTAATGTCTGTCTGAAATATGAAAACATGGTGGATTTTATGTCACGGCCAGAGTTTATAAGTTCTTGGCAAAACAAAAGTTGAAGAAATCTTTCTAAATGAACAGAAAATGTGGAGGAGGGAGTATTTTGGGATGGTTTATTACGGACATCACCGGAATAAAAATAGAAAGCGTCATCCGTAGAGTAAAAACTATTTGGACCCTTATTTTCTGTGATCCTTTTTTATTGAATCTCAGGCAATGTCCTCTTGCTGGTTATTAGGTTTGAATAACAAGTTAAAGGTTGGCTGTGAACGTGATGTGAATTATCAGTAATGAGGATGCTATATCAAACTATTGAGATGACTCTAGAAATGATTTACCCTTAAAACTCATTTATATGATCCCCGAGAGCAAAAAAAAAGACTTTAGTAGCTGAGAGTGCACCGGTTTATCATGTAAAGTGCTACATAACACTGGCCTATGAGAGGATAGAACAAAAGAAGCTGTCACTCGAGAACTGAATAAAGCACATCTGGAGTTTGCCCATAATGCAGATATAAGAGTTAAATAAGCACATTCACATTTCAAAGTCGATGCTTTGACACTGCAGCAGATTTGACTTTTTATTTAATAAGACACTGGATGATGTGTCCATTTTTTGCTGGTATTTTGCACGATAAGGTTGGATAAGTGTTTCTGGCCGGTGTGATAAAAGTCTGCCTGGCTCTTCGAGGGGAATTCAGAGAATGTTCTCCAGCTCTCTCGTTCCTCCTGGAATGAAAGTACAACACATGGACCGTGCCTAATCTATAATTTTTTTCCTGTCAGATATGAACTCTTCTCATTGTTTACGAAAAGCCTTCAGAGGCAGCCGAGCCAAATATGTCCCTTCTGAGAAGAGAAGCGGGTATCCCTTCACTACTGTAAAAGTGTGTTTTATTAGACCAGACAGAGCGATGACAGCAATCGCTGGAGATCCAATACTGAACCCATTATCGTCTATGGAATCGAATCACCATGCTTTTAGTCCTGGGTTGCGAAGACGACGCTATATCTAAGATTGTCGCCAGCAGTCTTCCCCGGGACACAAAAATGGAGAGCAGAGAACACTCCAGACCCGGCCGATGCACGTGGGCTTCTGTGAAGGGCTTCTTTTATATATTTCACCTGCTTCTCTTTGAGAGTGGGCCAGAAACATGCTTTGTATCTCAACAGCAGCAAGCTATGTAAGGAAATGTTTTGCTAGCTCTACTGCGGAGTGCTTTATGATGAACGGAGAAGCAGTGGAATGCACTTTTGAGGTGTTTTTATTCTCAGAAGATCACACGTCTTTTATTCACCCTCACTTTTTTTTTTTTTTTGAATCATGAGTGTTTGAAAGAACGAGCTGGATGATTCGCAGAGATGTTTGATCGCTAAGTATGTTCTGATTTTAAACTAAGAAAGCGCAAAGACTTTATTTAATAAGTGTTTTTTTTAAATAACCTTTCATGCAGCGTAGGCGAATTGAAACATTCTGCAAAGCTTTGCATATTAAAGTGCATGTTACATATTATAAGGTTTACTGAGAGTCTACTGGCAGTCATTAAAATGAGTCGCTTTTAAAAGGAGGCCCAAACCGTTTCATGCTGAAGTCGACATGAAATATTAGCATATTCCCCGCCCACTTGTTGGTCTGAATGAAAATGCGCGCTCATTGTTTGCCACTAGGTGCCGCTTTCTGGAGAGTTAAAAGCTCTCAAGCACTGCTTTAGATGAAGCGACCGATCACTGGAGGGGTTTGGAAAAATGAATCGTTGAAGGAACCGTTTGGGCGTCAAATAACAAAATAAGGTAAAAACAGCGTTTTTGACCTTGTATGCATTCAGCCTGTTGATTGGGACTCCCAAAACTACAATATGAATCTTTCACGACCCATAATAGGGGCTCTATTAAATCTGCACCTCAGTTGTATCATGATTGTTTGATTTTAATATTGAAAATGTAATGTATACAGTTGTCAACATTTGAAGTGGATCAAAAAAGTTAATCAAAAAGTCATTGTTTTGATTTTAGGGCATCTGTGCTCTGATCCACTTCAAATGTCAACCACTATGTCGACATGTTTCTGTGCTAACATTGTGAGAACATTACTAAAGACAAGCAGATAACTTCCGATATTTGCTATATTCGACTGCCTCAGACGGAGCAGTTGCTTATTTTCTATTTTATTTTATTTACTTATTTGTTTCGTGTGCGCGCGCGCGTGTGTGTGTGTGTGTGTGCGTGTGAGACACAAGGTGACCATTTCATTAAATAACATCCACATGGCATGCATCCTAGCGATTTAAAATGTGTTTTTGAGTAATTCTCTAAAAAGTGTGAGATTATTTATACAGTTGGAACCCGGACTGTTTGGTGATCACAGGATAGGCGGTGAAGCGAATGACTTCATTTAGACAAGATTAAAACTCTGACAGCCAGATGGAGAGCACACACACACACACACACACACACACACACACACACACACACACACACACACACACACACAGAGTCTTGAGCTCAGATGTGAACACAACGTCTAAATGTAGGTTTGCTCCAGTGAAGCAGGTCGAGCAGGACGTGCGATTGTAGGTTCTCTTCAAAACATCCGCACCGTTTATTTTCCAAACGTTATACTTATTGCGCGCGCTTCACACCAAAGTTTAACTTTGGACGTCTAACGAGGATAATTACCGTTCATTATTTGTAACCGGTGTTAAAATTGCGTAATTAAAATCATCGGCTTTAAGGTTGACGGATTGAAGCTCCATCTGAGTAGTCTTACTATTAATTGAATGTATTATCTATAAAATATTGAATTGATTTATACTGAATATATAACAATATTTCCATAGGCTATTGGGCTATTATCATACAAATGTATATATTACGTCATTTTGTAATGTTGCTTTAATTTTTATTAAAATAATCTGTTATTTACATCAAATTAAAAGGCCTATCGCTGTTTATAACGCAGTAGTAGCATAATAAAGGTCTTTTCATTTCTTAATTGTCTAATTTGCTGTGCATTTTGCTTCCTTAAAAGGAGTTGGCCGGATGCTGTGTGATGTGGTGCGGGAGTCCCGTCTCGTGCGCAGCTCATTACGATGTTTAGTGCTCAGAGAGCTCGCCTCGCGCAGAGAAAGGCGCGCAGCTCGCAGAAGGTAACAGCAGACGCGTGGAGCGCGCACTCAATTTCTGACAGCTGAACACGGACGTGGCTTACGTTCAGCCTGCGCATCTTTAACCAAAACGTTTGGATTACATTTATAGGCACCGGACTGACGCCATGCACCCTTGTTTCCTCCGCGTGTGTTTTCGTGCGTTTTTGCTGATATTTTCTATTTTATGCGGAGCCGCTGCTTTCAACCTGGATTTGGAAAAGCCGACGGTTTACAATGGACCAGAGGGAAGCTACTTTGGGTATTCGCTGGACTTTTACCGCCCAACACAGGACAAAAACGTGTAAGTGAAATAAAAAGAACTTTTTGTCTTTAATAAAATGTACAAGCTCCCAAAGAGAGGCACCTTCCAGTAGTATGTATTTCGTAATAAGCACTTTTTTCCCCTCAGAAATGAATTCAATTTGGATATACAAGTGTTCGAGACTTTTCACGCAACTTTTATATTCAAAAAGCTTTTCAGCACCACCAATATGGACCAGTGAACCCAGACACCTGGGGTTGATAGCTTATGTAAAAAAAAAAGGCAATAACAGGCTAACTCACGTTTATAATACGTTACTGGGATAGATTTTGTCACTTAAAAGTGTGTTACTTCGACCCAGTAGGATGCAGTTGTATGTATTTCTGCCTTTCTCTCTCCAGCATGTCGGTGCTGGTTGGGGCTCCTAAAGCGAACACCTCTCAGCCAGGGATTGTGGAGGGAGGAGCGGTGTACTACTGCCCCTGGCCGGCATCGGACCCAGACTCCTGCCGCCAGATCCCCTTTGATAAAGCAAGTAGGTACCCCCGTGATTTAGAACCTGTCAACTAATACACAAAGTTCGGAACGGTTTCTATTGAAACGATTAGCCCATTTGAGGTATAACGATGTGCCTTTTCATGCGTTTCCCTAAATTGTCGGATTTAAATTCATGTCATTTAAAAACGTATGCTATGTTGTTTCTTTATCTTATTTGCTAACATAGATGTCACAGCAACGTCTTTAGAGGAGGTTTCTTAAATTCCTCTTCCTCCAATAAAAAGATCAAAAACCACATCCAAGAAAGAGTTAATTTCACCGCATATGGTTTGGTTTAAAATTTCAGGAGCGGAGTAATTACCGGGGAAAGGCGCGTAACTTTACCTCGGCGCGTAATCTGCCGTAATTTGGACGTCCGTCGCGCGCGCCTATTATTTAGGTCAACACAACATTTTATCTTCACGCTTAAATGTATATGTTCGAGATTTCTGCGGTATTTGTCGTCTAATTCATTTAGTGAGGAATCGGTAAATACTGCGGAATCAAACCTGAAGTGCCAGAAAAAGGAAAAGTTGATTTGAGAGTCACAAAACATCACATTTAAATCGATTTTGTCATCTGGAACGGAGGTCGCAGGAGTGCTTATGATATTACTGGACTATTTTGAGGAGCCGTGGCCTGCCGGTAAATGCAGCGGTCGGTTTTGGACTCAGAAACGCGGCATGGATTGGAGACAGACTTGGATGCAGCGGAATTTGAGCGCTGGTGTTTCGTCAGTCTCGTGGTTTTATTCATAGCGCTCTCCAGAGGGAGCTTTGATCGCTGTATTTATGTGCTGTTCCTGTTTCTACCGTAGGCTCTTATCAGAAAGGTCTATTACATGACCTTCTAAATAAAGAACCACGCGGTCAGTGCGGTCTGATTCTCGAACGAATGACTCGTTCGAGCCAACTCTTTGTAAATACAGGGCGAACAATGTAGAACGATTCTCAAACAAGCGAGTCAAATGAACCGGTTCTTTTTTCAGTGAATCAAAAACAGTACGATCCGTTTCCCGAATTTATATATATATATATATATTTAATTTAACAATTATTTCATTATTACTTTACATTTTTGCTCGATTCAGAAGATTCAGCCATTTGTAGGTGAGCCATTGAGAATAATTTGTAGATGAAGTACTGAAGTGTGCATGAGGAATTGACATTGAAGCGGATTGTCTTTTGGAGATGAAAGCAGGGGTGCTGTGGTTCAGGACGGATGGTTATAAAAGGAGCCCGATGGTGATGAGGTGAGAGAGGCAGAGGGAGATATGTGAGAGAGAGTTAAAAGAGCTGTGAACACCAGGGGAATAAGGAAAGAGACCAAACCGTGTTGAAGAAAGACAGAAGCGCTGTCTGTTCTTTTTTAGTGTCTGAGAAAACGTGTCACGAATTTCCAGCGTCTACTCAGCAAGAGCATCCACGCCGAACACACACGTTTCCAGATTCATTAGTCACGTTGTTTTTAACACACTTGACCTTTGATCCCGTGTGCTCTTCCCACTGTGGCCCTCAGAGCTCTCCATGGGGGGCACGGCACGTGTGTGTGCGACTGACGTTTCTGATGACAGCCTGCGTGTGTGACTAATGCGGTCCTGACTAAAAAGTAAATTCATTAGATACACCAGATAGGGTCACGTACCAATGGTCCTTGCCTTGCAAGTTTTCACACAATTCTCTCACACACAGCTTCATAGTTAAATGTCTAGATATTATAGATGACTTATAGCAGATGCATTCCACAGATTTGAGGTAAATATGTAACAATTAAGTTATTATTATGAATTTATAAAATATTATCAGAGTGAATGTGTAAGTCAAGACTATCTGTTTAGCAGCACAGGTCGCTTTCATTTACAAACATCACAGTTGTTACTGTTATACAAGCTTTGATTCAAAACAAGGAATCGTTTACAACAACTTTATATCAATGCAAAAAATGAAAAGAAAAATGACAAGCATGTGTTTTTGAACCCAAAAATTAAACAGATGTTGTAAAGCATCAAATGATGGCATGCTGTGTTTTTATATTAGTCTGGCCTTGCATTTTAGAGCCATCTGTGACACCAGAACATGTGTTCATTTAAGCAGAATATCCTGTTTCGTGCTTTTGTGTTTGAGCAGTCTTATTATGTTTATACACTGAAAAATAATACAGCGCGAGTATGTTTGTGCCGATCTCACTCAGCAACAGCAACTTACCACAATGCAATGGTAATATTGCACTTAAGTACTTTCATATAATAACAAGAAAGTTACTTTTGGATACAAATTTTTAGTGGGTTCCTGTGTAGAACTCACTGCGATGATCCTAAAGCATTGATTTGTGGTTGCTAAGGTGTGATGGGTGGAGTCTCAGGTCCCTCTTTTATAGCAAGGCTACAGAATTGTATTTCCAGGTGAATTATATAAATCAAATGCTTTAGAAAAGGAGTAGCAGACTTTATTCAACAAGCTGTATGGTTTAAGGTATACATGTTTATAGCACAGACACAGGAACAGCCTATGCTGTGTCCCAAAGTTCATATTGAACGAGTGGTCACATTAGTAGAATTTTGCCAAATTTTGCTGGCAAAAATGTTAGTTGTCCATTGTCATTAGTCTAGCTATGCAGCTTTTCTTTGGTCAACCAAGCAAATTTTGTATGACTAAATTGTAAAATAGACTCCTATTGGCACAATCTTAACTAAGAAAAGTTGGTGAATAACAGTAAATGTGACCATTAGAGTTTGAAAATGATCACTTATCTACAGCAGATTGATAATGATACTTGTCTTAGCGGTGAGACTTTAAGAAAGTTATATATAAAAAGAAAATTACTTCAGAATACTGTGAAATCTTATTATGCAAGTCAAAGCATATGACTTACACATGAGGAAAAAGGCCTGGGAGATGGAGAGAAGAAAGCAGAGAAGGCTTAGAGTTGATGTGTTTTTATGAGGTGTAGACTGTACCTTATGGAGCTCTAAACAGGCCCAGCTGTAGCGAGATCTTTCCTGGATCACGCTGAACCCCTGTAGACACAGATCCGCAGAATCATGTATCTGTGTGTACACACTCTGAGAGTAAAACGACCCCCTGTAGATGTGCCTCACATAAACAAACACACTCAGACTCTTTTGAAACCTAATTTGCTGTTTCATGGCTCATGTTGTTCCAAAATGAGTATATTGGCACAAGTGTTCACAATGTGTTACGTTTCTCAGCTGCCTGATGTTTATTATATAATGTAGTCCCACTCTGTATTTTCCGTAACTTTCGTTCTTCTTCTTTCTTGTCCAGATAACCGAATGATTAAAGTGAACGGGACACGGGAGCCTCTAGAATTTAAATCCCATCAGTGGTTTGGAGCCACAGTCAGGACCCACAAGGGCAAAGTGGTGGTAAGTGATGCTCAGAAATATAATCCAGTTAAAGACCATTTGCAGTCATCCTCATGCTGGACGCATGCTTCCGTGCATTCATGGATGTGGTTGGAAACTCTACTCTTTATCAGTAAGTAGCTGCCCATCAATGGGTTTAATGTTGTTTAATGGCATTAGTGTTTCATTCATGAATGCATGGGAGACAGAATCTGAGTTTCATTCATGAATGCACAGTTTGTTTTGATAGGAAATGTGGCTCTGTCCCGTTATTGAGTGAGTTTTGGAAAATGTTGATTTGAGGTTGACCATGCGAGGTAGAGAACTGCTGATGTTTGAAAGAAAAAGCCCAGAGTTATTACATGAGGGAAGGCATGGTTCCCAAATGTGACTGTTGTTCTCCAAACATTTTGCTCTTTCAAAGGCTTTTACTCAGAAAATGACAGAAGACTGGATGTTTTTTCATCTTCGGCTCTGTGCTAAGGAGTCTCTTTATGATCTTTGTCTATCAGTGCTGTTATTTACAGTAACGTGGTGTTGTGTTGTTTTGTAGGCTTGTGCGCCCCTCTATCACTGGAGGACAGTGAAGGTCAGCAGTGAGATGGATCCAGTGGGAACTTGTTATGTGGCTGTGCAGAACTTCAGTGCCTACGCTGAATATTCTCCCTGTCGAACCAGTGAGCATTTCACACACACAAGCACGCACACACACACACACACACACACACACACACACACACACACGCATGCACGCACGCATGCATACACATGTTTTATGGGGACATTCCATAGACATAGTGGTTTTTATACTGGACAGGCTGTATTTTCTATTCCCCAACTCTACCCCTCACACAAAATTTATGCTATATATAAATTATTAAGCTGTTTTCCTCATAGGGAACATAAAATGTGAAATTTTACTGCTATCACTACTGTATGCTTGTGGGGTCCCCTAACATAGAGAACGCCAGATACACTCACACACACACAAAGAAACAAAGAGTGACACAAAACCAGTGAGCACTGAATTAACTTTAACTCCTTGAAAATTTAAAAGCCATTTTTAAGCTTTACCAAATTTAGTATATCTCAGGTTGTTTAGAAAAGTAACAAGTTTGTGGTCCATAAGATGTATCTACAGTATGTCTATCTACCTATCTAAATTACATTCAAATAGAACATTTTTTGCTAAATTGCAGTTATATTTTGCAAAATTACTGTTTTACTGTATTTTTGGTTAAATAAATGCAGACTTAGTGAGCAAAAGAAAAACCTTTCAAAAACATTACAAATATTTTTTAAGCCAAATGTCTGAATGGTAGAATAGCTGCATGACAGATTTGTATAGAAAACAGGAATGGTCAGCTATATTTGAAAGTATTCAGAAAAATAGCTTCAAAAAGCTTCATAAAGTTCAAATAGCATGAACTCAAAGCATGGACACAATAAAAGTTAGAAGTGTATCTAAGGTGGTCTGTGTTCATTTAGTGTGCTCACCTACAAGCCAAAATTCTTGCATACCGCCCTGAAATGAATCAAGTCCTGCCCAAAGGCTGACAGAACCTATAAGCCAGTGGAACATGACAGGATTTGGCACTGTTCGTTGCAATGCAAACAGCATAAATCTGTGTAATGAAGTATGTATGCTTTTGTTTCTCACCTGCATCATCCTCAGCTGCACACGAACACACTCACAGACTCTTTGTCAACGCAGTGCTGAATGATACAAAAAACATCACAAAGAATACGGTCACCTCTTGAAGTTTGTTGACATTCGTTGTACATATGCTTACATATATCTTGTGGACTATTTTTTGATTGACTAGTTGACTAGCAAAAAGTAAGTAGTTGTGCCAGGTCTGCCTCTCACACAAGTGTCCACCCAGTTGTTCCAGTTGCCAAAGATCAAATGGGAAACCCGAATGTTTATTTTGATGTAATTTCCTGATTATTTCCTGTACTTTAAAGTCTCATTCACAGTTATGGTAGTTGATACATTTACTCTAATTCCTTGCCGTCATATCAGATATACTCATCCTCTTAAATTTACATGGCATGCACATACACAAGTGTGTACTAACAGTTTAGAGCGAAGGGCTATATTAATAATGACAAAACCGCCTAATGTGTACTGAGGGAAAATTGTTATAAGACACACAAGACCATAATGACTGTGAATTACTTTCCTCATTCTTTGTCAAACAACCTCAAGTGCCAGCCGTCTCTCTGCCAAGACTCAGGGCAGAGATGTTCGGTGTTGATAAAATCCAGTTTGTTTTTGCTCTGCTATGGACGCTTTCATAGATGCTTGTATACACACAAAGTAGTATTGAGAAAATGTGAGAAATTACATACAAAGTAAAGTCTGGCAGAAAAGGCAAAGAGTGTGTTTACTGTATTTTTAAAAAGGTTACATGATGTTGCTAAAAAGAACATTATTTTGTGTATTTGGTGTAATTCAATGTGTTCATGTGCTTTAAGTTTCAAAAACACATTATTTTCTACGTCGCCCGAAATGGGTTGATTTGTACAAAGCTCATTGTTCTAAAAAAGGGAGGTGTGCTCTGATTGGCCAGCTATCCAGTGCATTGTGATTGGAAAGTAACGCCTCTTATCATAACATGATGCTGTGTCCCGGCGCTTTGAAACCAAAGCAATAAAACGCATTGCAATAATTACTGATTATCATGACTTAGTACTGTCTTTTTACTCGTCACGTTGCATCAGGTCGTATAAACATAACACCAACACTACCTTTCACCGCTCAAAACTTAAAAAGTTTGAATAGTAAGTAGCAGACCCTTTTAATAAGACATTGTAACTTACTTAAAGGTTGTGAGTCAGAAGCGCCAGATAGTTAAAATTGCTCCACAGCCTCTGTGCACAGCTAGCATAGGCTGTTACCAGGTTCAGGGAATAGTCCTCCGTAAATGCACTGAACACAGTCTAACATTTGTGTCGAACTGTTCTGGAACAGTGTTGTAAATACAACTTAACCACTGATTTTTAGTCGTTCTTTTGGAAGCACAAAGAAGGAAAAGCACATGGCACCACAGCACAGAAGGAATAGCTTGTGCCTTCTTTGTTTGCGTAAAACAGACTTTAGTCTTTGCATATTTAGGAGTCTTATCTAACAGCTTGTAAGAGAAAGGAAATTTTAAATTGCATTTTATGACCCATTTAAAAAACTAGGGTCTGGGATTTGGAAGTGATGTTCCACCTCATTAACCCTTCCCACCTACTGTCCAGCACATTACAGCAACACGCAGGACACAACTTACTGTATATTCTTGTTGGTCCTGGAACCACATTTCTATATTCCAGTCAGATTTTGGCCTGGACATGGCGCTTAAACATTCTTATCACTCAGTCATCTTCTTGTGACTAAAGAGTTGGTTATGGTTAGGTTTAGGATCAAGCATAGGGTTTACACCATATTAAAAAAAACTAAAAACGTATTTTTTTAGAAAAAATTAAAAAAAAGTTTTATAACTGCAGACCGTTGGAAGGATTTGCACACATTTGTGTTGTCATGAAATGACATACATATCTGTTAAAACACAATAAATGAATTATTATGCATTGAAGCATTTAATACTGTATGATTATTTAACTATTTATTCGTCCCAATATATTCAGTAATTAGGAAGTTCAAAGGGGAATTTTGTATTTTTTAATTTTTATTATTTACCCTCATATTTATATTTAATCTCATTTAACAATACCATAAAGTCTGAATTTGTAACTTTTTACATTTGATTATCCATTTACTTTTACTATTTTATAGATTTATCTTGGAAATGCTTTTCTGTACTCAGTCATATCCTAATGACCTGTATTGCTCTGATCTTCACAGATAACCCGGACCCCGAGGGCCAGGGCTTCTGCCAGGCGGGCTTCAGCGTTGATTTCACTAAGGTAACAAATCTCCCCCCTCAGCCCTGTCTGTGTATTTCATCTTAATGTGCGACATGTCCTGATTTTTGTTCAAACCCAAGCATAAGTCACTTCCAGTTTTATCTGAAAATGCTTTTCTGTATCACTTATTCCTTATTATTTCTTTTATCTCTACGTATACAGTTGCTTGTAAGTCTACCTCCCTAATCCTGCTCAGATGCACAAGCGAACACACAGAAATAAGCACAAACACATTTTTGAGGCATGTGTCCTCATTTCTACCTACTCTCCTATTTCCTCACTTATTTTTTTTCTCCATCTTTCAGGAAGGGACTCTGGTTGTGGGAGGGCCAGGGAGTTTCTACTGGCAAGGTAACACACTTCTCCTCATTATTTTGTCTTTTCCACCATTCCATCCTTTTACAGAGTCTCTCTGAGTGAGATTGGCAGACAAAAGTCTCTCTTATCCCAGACTCACAGTCTCAGAGGACCACAAGAATCTCAGTTCCGTCCAACAAACTGACCAGGCTGACCTCTCCCCCACCTTTAGAGCAGAATAACAGACACTCAGAACGATGACACGTCACCTCCCATGAGCCCTGTTACCAAAATAATCAGGGATTATCTCAGTGTGTTAGCGCTACCATTTCTGCGTCTGTTCAGCCAATCTGTGAAGTGTTCTGCCGCAGTTCACTCATCACAGATGGGTCAGTGATATACATGTAGCTGTAATATAGTGGTCGTGATAATAGAAGACAGATCAATGCAGTCAATGAGCTGCTCTTTCTGGTCAGCGGCTTTGTTTGCTCACCGTTAGAGCTGTAATCATCTCTTTTAAACTGTAGTGAAAGCAGGTTAATGAATCCCTGCACTTCTTCACTTTTAGCCTCAATTGTACGTTCTGCACAATTAGCAATGAAGCGCATTTAAAGAGAATACAGAAATCTGTTCACCTGCATGTGTTTAGTGGTGTTTATGCTAGAGATAAATAAATTGGGCCATTTAGAGACTGCCAGCATTAACTCACCGAGCTGATTAACAAAAATGGTAGGTCCACTTTGAGTTGAGTTGACCTACTTAGCTTTTTTTTTACAAAAATAAAAATCGGGGATTAAAAAAAAAAAAAAAAATCAATAAAAAAAATGCAAAACCTTAAGTTTCTAATACTTAATTTCTTAGAAGCTTTTTATTAAAATAAATAAAACAAATGAGAAAACCAGTCATAAGAATCTTTTTTTTAATCGACATACATACAGCGTACAGATACAACTATTTAAAAATCTGAAATCATAGTTTGCAAAAAAAAATCTAAATATTGAGAAAATCGTCCTAAAAATTATCCAAATGTGTTTAGTTTTGATATGTTTATTAAAGGAAATCTGCTAAATATCTTCTTGCAACATTATCTTTGCTTATCTTAATGATTTTTGGCTTAAATTAAAAACAATGTGTTTTTGGCTATTGCTACAAATATGCCCGTTCTACTTATGGCTGGTTTTGTGGCCCAGGATCCAGTTTGTGTTAATCATGAACAATGTACATGTAACAAAGCTTCAAGAAATCATCTAACTATATTTCTTGTAGTGAAGTGCTCCTCTTGGATTAAAAAATGCATGGAATGGATGTTTGGCCCTGACCAAATGAGGCGCAGCTAAATATTTTGTGGCCGGATGTATATGTAATTGTTTAAGTGTCTGAATTTGGATCACAATGCTAGATGTTTGTTGTGTAATTGCAGTCGTATGTTAGGACATGAAAACAGATTTGTTCAATCTTCAGACCCCCCACAGCCTGAACTCAGAGTCACGGCCCTTAATAAATACTAATAATACTGGGTTCCACGTCAGGTCTCACATGTGTTATTGGTTTTTGTTTGTAATGTAGAGAGAGATGACTTGAGATGACACAAAAATGTAATGTCAGGCACAAGATCTCTCATATACTTCATGCTGTGGACAAATACAGATGCATTAGAAGTTATGATCTGCCACTCGCTTTGTCTCCTCTCCTCTTTTCCCACGCTCAGTCCATCTTAACCTTTGCCTTTCATCAGGGGGGGGCAACAGATTTCTATGAAGAGAAAAATTATAAGTTGTGTCTCGTGTGTCCACAAAGCAAATGCAAATTAATAGAGGCGCATGTACACACAGGCACAGCTAAAACACACACATTAAGAGAGATTAATGCTTGGGGTTCGGGTCATGCTGTAGACTGGTAGTAAAAGAGAGTAATGTGTTTATTGAACGTGAACAACAAAAATGGAAGACATTCCTCTCAATCTTACATCTCAATCTGAGATCTTGCATCTGTGTTGTTTTCCTCAGTTCTTGTGTAATTTCTAAATGTTGTGAAAGCAATAAAGGGAGGTTTTAGCCGTTTTAAGAGAAGTTGTGTCCCATTTGAATGTTTCTGCCTGTTCAGAATTAATTATCAATTAATGGACCATTCTGCGTGGTATTTCCACTAGAAAATATTCCAAATATGCCGATCCTATATTACGTATATGCTACATTTGTTAAAATTAATTCAAGGTCACACTAATTCATAATACAATTAGAAAGATATTAGGAATAAGAAAAATATGAATACATTTTTTTATCTTTATATCATTTTATAACTATTGTAACCGAATATAATTAATTATAATTTTTTAGAATATAAAAATATATTTTCAATAGGAAAAAAATTATGCCCTTAGCCTGTAAGAGTTTTTTTCACCAAAAAAGAAATTATATATATATATATATATATATATATATATATATATATTGCTGTTTTTAGTGCAATGATTTCTACAGTCATTTTTGTAGTACAATGTCTGGGATGCACATTAACACACGCTGGCACGAAATCAGTAACTAATGTGTATTTGTGTGTATTTAGGTCAAGTGATCACTGCAGGTGTTGCAGAAATATTGAACGGCTATTCCCTGAAAACTATTCTCCGCAAAGTTCAGGGAGAGAAGCAGACTGTGGCTGCATCAGACACATATGATGACAGTTACCTAGGTAAGAGACGTGTTTGTGTGTTTGACTTTGAAAGGTAAAGATGCTTTATAGTACACCAGCGATTTGCTTTGGGGAACTGTTTATGGGTCAGAGGAGCAGCCCTCTGTCGATTTAATAAACACACGCACACATGAACACACATGAGCTTTTTAGGTGGATGTTGAAGTAACCTTGACCCTCTGTCCCATAGCTCAATTCGGTGCTAAGTTTGTGCCTACTGATAACATTTCCATCTGGAACTACAGACCTCAAAGCACTCACACACACATATTCTTTAAATCCTAAGTCCTATGAACATTTTCCCTGTACTCTAAGTAATCATCACCACAGCTGGACCGTCACGATAATAGTGCAATCAACAATAAAACGAGGAGATAAAACCAACCTAAATAAACATCGTTTTTAAACCGACACAACTTTGGTTAGCTGCATTAACTGTTCCTCTCCCTGTTTTTTATGTTTGGTTTTCTCTTTCTGTGTCTGGTAGGTTATTCTGTAGCGGTCGGAGAGTTCACAGGGGATTCGGAACAAGGTAAGAACTTTTAAACCGTTTATATACGCGATTGATACACATTAAAGGAATAGTTCAAAATAATAATTCTATACTTCTGTCATCATGTTGTTTCTGTGGAACATTGTGCGTAGACAGAACATTGTTTAAAATATCTTCTTCTCTAATCATAAGTAGTAAACACATAAACAAACCTCTGCATCTTTTGTAGAGTTTGTGTATTAATGTGAGAGCATGAGACAGAGCTCTGTCTCTGTGTGCGGTTGTTGTGTGGATTTGTTGCTTACTGAGCTTTGATCGGACCCTTCAGCCTCAGACCATAATTACAGAGCACTCTCAGGATTCTGTCCCTGACATGCCACCCAGTGACAAACAGCCCATCTGCAGTCTGTCATCCCTCTCTAACACACACACACATGCGTGTGCCCACATTGACTCATAAGCAGTCATTAGCCTACCTATCTATCAGACAGTACCGTTCTGTAAAGCCCTGCAACTTATTTACCAACCACCCACAGGCCAACTTGAACAGACTAAAATCTGGTATAGAATAATCTTGTTTGAATTATTATTCTGTGTAATAGAGTGCATCTAATTGAAAAGTACACATTTAAATTTGTAAAAGTTTGTTTACATTTTCTACATTGTAAAGACAAAGCCCGTTAGAAAACCACTGAAAGCCACATAATGAATCAAAGTTGCAAGTGGTCTGTCCATAAAACATGCTTAAATGGTACTTGCATACTTGCACTGGGTGATACAAAGACCAAACACCATTGTGGTAAAGCTTATGACACTAAAATAATGCAATAAATATTAACTAAATAATGCAATAATTATTAACTACATATAATTATCACCCAGCTCTAATCTGGTAAATGTGACTATAAGGTATGGATATAACAAGATATTATAAACATTAACATCATGTTTTCCTGTAAAGCTGCTTTAAAGTTATGTCTATTGTGTTGTGGAAGTGAACTTGACTTAACAGAAAATAAAACAATTAACACCCTAATGTACAATTAAGAAGAAACAAAACTGATGGAATATGATTTGTATGATACTCTAATTTTTATGTTAAAAGTTTACTTCCAAACTGCAAAAGTTTACTGCAAAGTTACATATAATGTGATGTTAATACATTCACAATTTTTCCTGTATATGTGACCCTGGACCACAAAACCAGTCATATGGGTACATTTTTTGAAATATTGACATATTTGTTGAGATACAAACAAAAATTTGGAAAATCAGGAAATCTCATGCAAAAAAAAAAAAAAAAAAAAATGTAATAATGGGAAAATAGTCTTTAAAGTTGTCCAAATTAATTTAATTTAAAACATTTACAAAATATCTTAATGTAGCATGATTTTTAGTAAATATCCTAATGATTTTTGGCATAAAAATAAATACTTTTAACTACAAATATACCATGCTACCTATGACTGTTTTTTTCTTCGGTCCAGGGTCACATATGTACATCTTTTTCTGTTAAAATGACAAACGTTTATATCGTGTACTGATCATGACCGCAGTAATTCATCAAATGATGATCATAAAGTATGACAGACTGCAGAAGTCTCCTGTGTCATGCAGATGTTATCACTCAAAACTGACCTGCAATACAGAAAATGGTGACAAAATTATGATCAGCACCGTTTTTGGTGGGCATATGTGTTCTGTTAACAGACATTAAAACAATGCAGACAGCATGCACAAATAATCACTGTTTCTGTCACTGGTTTCGCTTCATTCTTCCCAGAATTTCCTCTCCGTCTTTCTCAGACATATGTTCTTTCTGGTCTGGATTAGTGTTGAATCCAGAAAGGAGAGACATGATGATCTCCTTTTGTCAGAGTTTCATTCATGGCCTTTGCTGTGGCACACTTTGTGGTCAAGGAAGGCGGGAAATTTGAGGTGACGGGGGGGGGAAGGGTCGAGGGCGACGAACGGGGCTGTAAAGGTTCACTGGGAGATTTCGAGTTAGAAACAAGGCAGACTTTTGAACGGTCCCTCTCCGATCTCAGTGGGTGGGACAGATCCGACAGACAACCGCAAACCCTCCCACCACATCACTATCTCCAAGATCATCCATCAGGCCTCAGACAGCCTCTGTCTCCTCCACTATGTGTCTCTCTGTCTCTCTCTTTTAAATATTTATAATAAATGAGTGACTGGCATGGGGTTGACGGAGACGAGATTAACAACACCTCACTGTTTAGCCTGAGATGCGCTAGATAAGTGGTTGTGAGCGTGGAAACATTCACTCATACACACTCCTCCCAAAACAAGAAAAGTGTATGTTTTATTATTGTTGCGTACTGAAGCACATCATTTGTTTCTTCAAACTCTGCGAGCCTAAGACATATAAACCTGCTGATGCATATGTAAATATCCCAGGTATGTTTACTGTATGCTTTTCTTATGTCCTCTAATGCAGAACTGGTAGCAGGGGTACCTCGAGGGGCGCACAACTTCGGTTATGTAAGTATACAGTCCTAAACAGACTTTGTTTCCTGTGTTTCTGTCACGGTAAGATATGGAATCAAAGGTCAGAGGGAAAGGTCAAGGGGGAAGGAAGAATGTGAGAAATGTTCAAGAGGTTAGTCACTACCTTTGTACTAAAATTGAGACATTTGTTTGTTCAAATAAACCAAAAAAGCTGTATGTTTTGCAAAGACTGGTATTCCGGTAAAACCTCGTCACTTGTGTAAGTGCATGCGAGTTTCTCATCTGGATGTGATTTGAAGTCTTAAGAAGGAATTCCCAATTAGGGCTGTAGCATCTAGGTTGTAGGGGTGTCCCCTTTGGCCCTAAATTAAACAGAATCATATTCAGCTAGATGGGAGGTTTGTGAGACAGACAGTACATTTGAATCTTTTTTTCATGCTGCATGTTATATTCTTGGGTATTAGCCATATGTGGCTTTGTTTGATTTAGGATCTCAGTCGTACGTGTCCCATAAAACATCCACTAAGATCAATCTGGATGTAATTATTAGAGCGCTAAATGCCTAACATGAGGAAAATCACTCTGGTTTGGAGTGGAGGACAGACATGTGGTCAGATACACAAGTCCTGCAGTACATCAGAGTCATGGCGATCTGTCATGAATGGAAACAGTGTTTTATTAGCACTAATACAATCTGACTCTTCTCTTATTATAGGTGGCTGTGATCAATGCGACAAACCTGACTTTTATTCAGAATTTTACTGGGGAGCAGGTGAGTGACCGTCCGACATTTGATTTTGTTTTTGACTATAGTTTTAAAAATATTTATTTGATGTTTTTTGTAGTTAAACATGCTATTTGTTCGCTATGACTTATTTGCAGGAGTTGTGGGTCAGTTCTAAGTTGTGGAAAATGCAACAGACAGCCACATTTTGACATACTTGTATTTTATTCATTTATACATTTATACATGTATACTCCTGCTTCTGTATTTTTAGACAGAGAGGTAAAATGGCTTTTTTAGACAATGATAGCGTGACTGCACTTCACACCTGGGTGCATGCGCTTTATCATTTGATGATTTCAATGGCCCCATAATCAATAGAAATTGAACACAAACATTTCTTTTAAATTATTATTATTGTTATTTTAAGTTTTCCCTTCCACAGCCAAGAAAAACACAATTTTATTTAATTAATATAGTTATGTCTGTCTAAATTGAATGTGTTTGTTATTGGTTTTTTTCTGGCAGATGGCCTCTTATTTTGGATACACTGTTGCAGTGACTGATCTAAATGGAGATGGGTAAGTCAACATTAAAATTAATGTCCAATGAAATGTAAGTGTTGTTCTGTGTCAGAGGTCGTGGTAAATGTGGTAAATCTGTTTACATGAAGTTCATATGTTTATCCCCATGAAAAGCTTCTCAAAAAAGCACATTCTGTAGTCGTAGTATTTAGGTCTTCCTCATGGTCTGTCTGCATTGAATCAAGGCTTTATTATCTGTCCGTATTATTCGTTTTAGAGCTAATTGAATTTACCAGCTCACGCTGTATTTAGTTACAAGGTGTATTCAGAACTAAATAGAACTTGGACCATATAAATCATATAAATGGGGCCATGAGGTTTTATATAGGCTTTGGCTTATTTTGACTCGTGTATTAAGCTCTGGTTTACTTGACCCTTGTTTAAATGCTCATACCGTCCAGGAGAGAATATGATATGTATAAAATTTGTTTCTAATTTGGTCTTATGAGGATAGAAAACTTTGCTGACACATCAGCGCCAAAGCTCCTTCTCTTATGTCTGAAATGCTGACATATGTTTATGCCATTAACCGAAAGGCTTCCTTACCAACGGTACATAGTTGAATACAGAGTAAAACAGCAGTATGCACAAAGAAAGAGCGGTTAAATGATACACCAGCAATGACCAATGTACAGAGTGAATTATAGCTCATTACACTTATAGCTGTTGAAATGGCTCATTTGCTGGAAACAGGGCCAATCAGTCTTTAGTGTTGAAATCGATGCAACGTTTCTGTTATTTTTTGGCTACTAAATGCTGAAACGTATAAATCACAGAGATTTATTTTTAGATATCAAATAACATACATAGCTTAGTAATACCTGTTATCTTAGATCTGAGAAGTCTGCAAAGGGCAAATGTGAATTTTATACAATGTTTCATTCCATTTTATCATTGGAATTCCGCCACCATCTTTATTGGTTTTAGTCCAGGTTATTCTCAGAATGCCCTGTTCCGTACTGTAGGAACATTTTGGTATTCCTCCATCAGTCCTCCCGCAGTCCAAAACACACTCCTAAATCCATATTTCCAAGCAAAATGTCTCTGTTTTATATTATCAGCATTTATAAGATTTATGCTTTATCCCCCGCCATGATACTGTCATGCGCTGGCCTGTCTTTGTCTTCTCTGATGGCTCATATTTTACAGCGGTTCAGTGGTGCACCTCCTTGTATATATCGCTGTCTTGAAACCTCAAGGGTGGCGTCCTGTATGATACTTTGACTTCAAACATGCACTATAAAGCTGCAGGTCTTCATTCAGTTGTTAACCATCCATTCAGTTTCCAAGTCAAGCATCTTCAAAACAAATATGTGTACACTTTATGTTACTTGTGGGCCTTCAAAAATTCGAAACCTATAGGTGTCCGTGTCAGATTTGTGAATTTATGTTCATGCACAGGCTAGATGATGTGCTAGTTGGAGCTCCACTCTACATGGACCGTGAGTTTGAGAGTAAACCTCGTGAGGTGGGCCGTGTGTACTTGTACCTGCAAGAGGACGTGCTTCTCTTCTCCTCTCCAGTCACGCTCACTGGCACGCACCTGTTCGGCCGGTATGGAAGTGCCATCGCCCCTCTCGGAGATATCAACCAGGATGGCTACCTTGGTAAGTGTGTTAATGTAGTTTCATAGTGTTGTCTTCCGTGAGTTTTTCCAAGGCCAGTGAGAAAGAGGTTACATATACACCCATTTCCTACTTGTCTTTTTTCTGTAGGATATCCTGTCTATCTATCACACGCTTGAAATGTACAGTTCCAGCTAGTCGGGAAGGGTAAAATTAGTGATTCGGTGCCCTTGTGTGCATTTTCCTGTGAAGAGTTGGGTGTCAACCACTCTGTTATGTGTGTGTGTGTGTGTGTGTGTTTGTTGAGTTTGTGGTGTGTGGTTATGTGGTTTATATGCCCGTTGCTATTCAACCACTGGTATTGCAAAATAAATAAATAAAGGTCAACAAAAAATGTGTATGACTGAAAAATCTACAATACTTTAATTTAAATATGATTTAAATGTATATTAAATACTGTCATAGACATAATAAATCATTTATTTTAAAAAAAGGTTTAGAAATTGTAAATTCGCCCCTACAAAATTATGACTTAAAACTGAAATTGAACATTTAGAAAATTTTGGCCTGCCTGGGCACACAGAAAAAAATCCCATTTGTTGAACCCTGTTTCTCAGTTTCTGTCTTGATCATCACTAATTATGTTGTCATGGCAGCATTTCTCTATTTACCATGATTTTTAAGAGATCTTTCTGCATTTGAAAAAAGCCAGGTGTTCATGGGTGGAGTTTAGACTAATCAGCCACAGGTCATCTCCATCACTACAGACAGATTGAGAAGAGTTGTAGACAGAGGTTTTCTGTTGTGCTGGTCACTGTGTGTGTGTGTGTGTGTGTGTGTGTGTGTAGGCCTATGCGTGTGTGCACATGTGCACTCTAAGAATCAGTTCCATATGTTACTGTAACAAGATCTGATATGTCAGTGTAATTTTAAAATGACACTTGATGTGAATGAAAATATGATACCCATCCATGAGATGTAAGCCACCCGATTCTCTGATTTCCGAAAAGGATGTTGTCATATAAGACTTTACAACTGAGGCTCAAATGTTCTATATAATGTGTCTGAGTTCTATGGTAACAAAACCCACTTTGATTTATCCAGGGGTTCATTTTGTTGATTACTTATACTGTAGGTCTTGACTCATTTTTTCTGGATATGTAAAAGTATCACATTATGAGATGAGGCTGCCTTGGAGTTTTGGAGAATAATGACTTAATCAATAACTGATATGGTCATAATGAATCTGATATCACACATTGTATCTCTGTTACACCAGCCATATGGCTGCACTGGTGTGATGAAGTGACTCTTGTCACAGTGTCTCTGTGCTTCTGTACTTCTGCTGAATTAATTATTCTGTCTTATAGCTTGGCTTCTTTGGTTCTGAGCTCTGTTTGTTCATTGTTGTTGCACTGTTGCCTCCGGATGGATTTGCTTCTTGAGAGGATACAGTGATGTGTGTGGCTATACAGTCTGTAGTGTGGTGTTTAGTGTTGCTTGTTGGAGACTTCATTTTTTTTTACAATTTGGGGGAAAATCTTTTTAACGAAAGTACATTTAACAAAGTACTTAAGAGCTTATATTTAGAATTCCATTAGGTCCAGAAAATGAGATTAGGCCATGACTTTACAGTACATGTGTGTTATTTTTGGACCCAGTGGTTTCTTATGTCTGTAAAATGTCTGTTTCCCTCCACTGTGGCATGTAGTATATGTATGCAGTCTATTAAGGCCAAGCCACACAATTAAGCATCTTGTAAAGTGTCATAATGAATTCGGTCTCATATATATTATGCTGTTCTTTTTTCGTCGACAGTCTGACTGTTAATGTTGGGGGTCTTTGGGCACTGTGCCAGCTACTGTGCCCACTGCTAGAAAACAGGAAAAGGAAATGATCAAAAATCACCAACAACACGCGACGGATATTTATAGAGAGGAACTCGCCCAAGAGAAATAGTGAAACAGAGCATTATTACATACGCTAATGCACTCACAAACGCGCGCGCGGTGGTCCTGTGCACGGAAATGAGCGCTTTCTTGTGGTGATGATTTTATTTTTCTAAGTCTAATTAAACTTTTCGTTCCCGTCTACCTCAGAACGGTTTGCTTAGCTCAGAAGATTTCCATGAGCACACATTCCTCTCAGATCTGTTATTAGTCATGGGCTCTCTCTCTTTCCATATTCTGTATCCTTTTATCCCATTGTTTTTGTCAGTTCTGTGGAGTTTGTCAGTTGTTTTCATTAGAGTTAGGCTATAGGCGAAATTCAGCTCCCCTTGAGATTATCAGCAGACATAATTATCCTCAACAACATTATGGTTTTTTACATTTCAGTTGCAGTTTCCATGTCTACACTACAACCAAGTGACACAACAGGACAAAAACACTTTATATTCAGAAAGGCTGTGTACACCAATTATGAATTATGCACATGGACCAAATTCTAATAATAATACTAATAATAATGGCTGATAAAAATTAGATTATATAGTAAATTAAATTAAATGAAAGCATACAGTGATTTGTCACTAAACATTAAAGAGACACAAAATGGTATTTATTGTTTGAATTTCTAAAAAAGTACAAAATGTATATTATTTTAGTATTTTAAAACAGAAATAACCTACTCTACATTGTCAGTGTCCTTTTTATCCCTCAGTATATTTTTCATTATTGTTGCTTACACGCACTGTTCTGAAGGTAGCATACTGGAAGCATTTATGAATTTTATCAATGAATTTATGTGCAAATAACATGTCACGATTAAATTCACTTGGTCGACCTTTTCACTTGAGTGAAAAGGGTCTTTTAAAGAGGTTCCAGTACTGTTTTGATAAATATACGAGGCTGATATGCACTTTTAAACCAAATGAAAGCCATATATCATTACTATTACCAGATAATTCAGTGACCCCTTGTCATTTTTTAACATCAGCCCTAAAGCAAAGTAATGTGAATATCCCTGACATAGATCTTTATAGAGCTTATTTCCTTAACATCCCCTCAGTCGCTCTGTTCCTCTGCCTTTCTGCCCCTCAGTGGGCATCTCTGTCTGGGTCAGCATTTCTTTATTTCTTTAGTTTTCCCCTCATGTGCGTGTGCTGCTGCCCAAATGTAGGTTAATGACTTGAGCAGCGCTTCTGGCAGGAGGAACACTTGAACAGATAACCCTACCCTGGAGATTTATTGGCCATGCAGTAGTGGACTTGGACTTGTGCTTGTGCATGAGTCTGTTATTGTTCTGTAATAGCCCCTCAGTGCCGAAGAGAAAAGAGCAGTCGCTCCCTGAGGAGCTTTGTGTAAATCATCTGTATTCTTTTCAGCAGCATCCTCTGTTCTTCCACATGAAAGCATCTCTCTGTTCCTCTCCAAAATATCAAAACACTGAAATGATCAATAATAAATTAGAAATGACAAAATGGATCAGTTCCAAACTTAATGTGAATCCTGGTGATCTGATAGGTACAGTTTTTATGTCAGAATACAAAACTTTTTTTAATCAAAACCTCTTTATATCTCTTCATATCTCACAGTTGCAGCATCATGCTTTTATCTCAAAAAGTGACTTTTTATCTCAGATCAGACTTTATATATCACATTGTGACTTTATATGATGTTTAGACTCTACATTGAGATTTTATATCTAACAATGAGGAATTTATATCTCACACTGTAATTTTCAGTTCTTATATGTCACATTGTGACTTTATGCATCAGAATTGTGACTTTATATCTCAATGGAGATTTACACTTTGTCCTGCATCACACCTTTATATCTGAAAATTACGATTTTATCCTTATCAACTGCAACTTTAGAATTCACATTGCAACATTGTCTCACAACTTCAGCTTCTCTCTTCACAATTTATGACTTTGACTCTTATTTATCAGATTTGAGACGTTATATCTTACTATTAAAACATTATTTCCCTATAATTGTGACTTTATAACACAGTCAAGACTTTAAATCCCACAATTCATTCTGCAATCAATCAGTTTAACTTTTTATGAACTGCAATTATTATTTTATAACTCGGAAGAAGAAACAGGCATCCATAGGCAGGCTGTGTGAGGAAACAAATAGGTTATACGTCTTGTATATGCTGTTATTGATAAAATATTGTTTCTATATTTTTTCTTACTCAGATGTGGCAATAGGAGCTCCGTTCGCAGGAGAGGATCGTGGTGGCAGGGTCTTTATCTATAACGGGCAAAAATCTGGGCTGATGTCACAGGCATCTCAAGTGCTAAAAGGCGACTGGGCCTCATCCGCCATCCCAGCAGGCTTTGGATTCACCCTGCGTGGAGATTCTGACCTCGATAACAACCAGTACCCTGGTGAGTAAAGAAAAACTTTCAGTCTCTTCCTCTCTCTGTTTACGCAAGTTTCTGCTAAGACAATCATACTTAGGAACTGATGTAAGCCAGGGAGATCAGATGTAGGAGGAATGAAAGACTAAGACATCCAGGTTGAGTCACACTGTTGGTCAGTCCATGGGTCATTTTTTAACAAATGTGTGCAAGTGTTTTCACTCATTTCTTGGTATTTTCTTTGTCTTTCTTTGTTTCCTTCTATGGAGGGTTATTGTTCCTGCATATTTTCCTCGTTACTATGTTTCTCGTGGTTTATTTATCATGTTTTTATGGAAAACAATCTTTAGCAGTGCGTGATGAAATCCATGTGATTTCTGATGCTCTCTGCTGTCTGAGCCACATCAAATCTTAAATTTATGAATGATATTTCAGCTTATTTTTATCAAGTACAGTGATTTTGGAGTTTACCTGAGAAGGTCAGAACTTATTAAACATTCAGATACTTTAAATGAAGTCATTTGAGACTGTGGAGATAAATATTTGCAGGTGACTGAACAAGCTATTTATAGTGTGTGTGTGTGTGTGTGTGTGTGTGTGTGTGTGTGTGTGTGTGTGTGTGTGTGTGTGTGTGTGACAGATTGTTGTGTGGCAGATGTTGACTGGGCTCCAGATGAAGTTTTAAGGGTTCAACTCTGGTTCTTCAAGCCATTTTGGTTCTTTCTCTAGTTCTTTCACGCGACATTTCATAAAAAAAAAAGAGTAATAATTGCTTTATTGTGGATGAAATCTAACATTTAAAGTGTTTATATACAAATATGCCATAATGTATTAAACCGTGTCCATACAAAAATTTTTTTATTTAGAATATGTTCTGAACTGGCCTGCATGCAGGTGAAAGTCTTGTTTTCCTGTTAAGGTCTAGAACTGTTGAAAAATGGAAAAATGTCATGAGGTTATTAGTTTAGGCATCACAACATGGTGTTTGTGGATTAGTTTATATTGATTTGAACTGCCAGAGTGAATATCCAGAGCTTTCTGAAGAACATGTTCTCACAATCCAACACAGCTGCGCCATAATCTTGTTTTGACTATCAGAAATATGAAATAATTGTTTCATTCAAACTGCAAAAACATTCAGTGTGTTTCTAAAGCTAAACTCTGTTGTAATGCCTCAAGCCTGTTTCAGCCAAAAACAGAGCAGTGTGTTCATTCTTTCTCTCCTTTAATCTCCTCTTTCATTTTTTAATGGCATTGTACAAAATCATCAAAGCAGATGCTGTCACATGCTTTCTTTAAAGAGACGGGAAGTCAGATGGGCAGGCAGCTTAAATGCACATGTGTGTGTTGGGAGAGTGTGTGGGTGTTTATTCTTTCATGGCGACAGGATTGTCATCTTAAATATGCTCTAATAAAAGCAGATCTTTTCCATACATGAAAACCTTCAATGGACGGCAAAGCGATCATGCACAGGTGTACATACGCACACTCGATGATGCTGAACAGACCCAAAGCAAAACGAGAGACAGAAAACAGGTTTTCCTAGGTCTCTTATTCTCGAAATGGATAAATTGCAGCTTTTTAGAGATATGATCTTAGTAATCTTTGATCAGTGTGAATCTTCTAATTGGCCTCTGAGTATATCATTGAAATGTGTGCATGTACATTTTTACATGTTTTTTTCACTTTCTTCAGTTCATTTAGATGAAAATCACTTTGTTTTGTTCCTCACTGAAATAAGTTACAGAACTTTTTTAACTTGCTTGGTCTGTTGTTCTACTGGCTAGCTTCATCCACTATAAAATCTCATTGGCCCAAAATCACACTCCTTATAATTGTACAATAAAGACAGAAAGAAAAAAATTATTACGCACTTCATGTTGTTCCAAAGCAGTACAACTTTCTTACTTCAGCAGGACAAATAATAGTATATTCTATCATTCTACAGAATATCTTAGAAGTCATTCAGGTGAGGGACAGAACAACATTAGGTTGATGGACAAAATTGTAATTTTTGTGAGAATTATAAGTAGCAAATATTTTCTGGTTGGCTGTGGCTTTATCTTATTGCGCAGCAATTTCATGTTCAGGATAGACGGTGTTGGGAAGATTACTTTGGATATGTATGGTAACAGATTACAAGTTTTTACAATTCAATAAGTAAAGAAACTAATTAAATTTGATTACTTTTCAAAAATGTAAATCTGTTACATGTAGCTAGTTACTCCCCAGTTCTGAGAATGAAAAACTATTGCTTGTTTCTGAAAACTTGCTCGACAGTATGTCTACATAGATTATGAAAACTATTTTGTTTCCAAAAAAAGCCTGTTATTCATTATATGTTATAAATCAGCACACATGGTTACCTTTCCTGCCTTTTCTGTATTTTCATTTGTGTGTGTGTGCTTTGGGGTTAATGTGAGGGTTAACGTGAACTTTGTGGTTAAACAAAAAGGGTTTAAGTCAAAGGTGAAGGGTCATTCATCATGACCTGCTTCAACAGCAGTGGAGATTTTGTATTTTGCATTTCCTGTTCGCCGCTTCAGGCATTGTTCTCAGACAGAACACAAAACAGACACCCTTTGCAAATTTGGAAACAATTACTTTATTAATTGCATTATTTGAGAAACAGTTAAAATGACAAATAGTAACACAGAGAATTAGAATCTGTCATTCTGATGCTGAAAAAAATGGAAAGATTTGTGAACAGAATTCCCCTTTACACTATATTTCTATATTATATTACTTCCAAAAACATATGCTGTTTCTGTGTGAAACTGATGTTACATTCAGGACCCATTAGAAATGTTTTGATAACTTGGGTGGGCACCTTATATCCCTTTAGTGAGCCCTCCAAACTCTGCATTTACTCCCAATCCGATTAAGAACATTTCCATCCAGACATCTACAGGGAGGAGTTAGTTTCTGATTTTTTTGGAGGGTAAGAAAGAAATGGATGGAAGTGTGATTGTATGTCAGGTGAAATGAGAGAGAAATTCAGAGCTGGAGGTAAAAGAAAGGATTGCATTAGTTGGCTGTGGTCCGACATTTCATTGGCTAGAGGATGAAGATGACTATAACAGACTCTATCGTCATTAAAGTTTAAGTGCTTGAGCTTCTTCCATCTCCTCCTTCAATCTTTCCTCCTCCTATTAACCTATTCGTGCGGTTAAGACCTCTGTGTTGTGGTGGCCAGAGGGTTCGACCTGAATATTTTGGGGTTGACTCTTGTTGCACGCACACACATTTACACCTCACTGCCGTTCTGAGGAAGTCGCTCAAAGTGAGCACAAACGGACTTTCCAGATGTGAGAATGTAATAGATTGAATTATTCTGTCATCATCTCTGCCTCACAGATACAAGGTGAGAGCTCAGGCCTTCGGGGTGTGCGTGTGTCTGTCAGTCTGCTTAAGTGTGTGTATGTTTCTGTCCGTTGTGTTCGAGGTGTGTTTTCTGTCACAATACCAAAAACTGCTGACTCTGGCTTACAGTGGGATCTTTGCCAAGGGTGTCTCGTTCCTGAAGGCAGGACCTGATGGAACGAGAAGCCAGTGATCAACCTCAGTGAAACAAGAATCAAAGCCGCAGTCTCTGAGCACTCATTAGGGTGCTGGAGCTGTTCTGGAACATTCCTGCATATGAGTCTCTGAGTTTGCCTGACTGAAAGCATCCCTCCAGGACCGATTTGTATTCTTCCTTCCTATTAATGCTTAGTACAATTCATAAACTGAGAAGAGGAAGTGTTCTTTTGCTCAAGCTTGATGAAAGACCAAATGAAACCGACTTTGTGTGAAGGTTAAAGTTTAATGATTCGTTTTTAGAAATTCTATACTTCTATCACAAAAACTATTTCACCACCAAAGAAATCAAATGTCTAATATTGTAATATAGTCTGAGCGGGTGTCAGAATCTGCTTTTTTTGCTATCATTTATATTGGTTCAGTTATACATACTAGTTTAATGAGATGTCACAGATGAATGAATGGTTATAGCTTTAACAGAGGCCACAGAGGAAGCAAAAGACTACAAACACACACACACACACACTGCCAATATTTCCACAGTTTCATCTCAGGTACAGGAGTACCTAAGAATTAGTAAGAATGCTACTTTTGTTATGTTAAATTATTTAAATATCTAGATGTATGTTGCCTGTATTATTATCATACACTAAGGAAGAGAGAAAAATGGGATCAGGAGGTACATTATGTTATGCAGAACATCTCATGTAAACAAAAAAAAATTACATGTCGATAGATGGATAGATAGTTTGATTAATTCTGTCGCATTTTGTGGCATAAGCTGGTTTGTCTTACTTCACATTAGGGATCGGATCACATTGCTTTTATTAAACCTAATTGTGTAATACTGTGAAGGCCCTGGTTTATTTAAACTACATTACAACTCCTTCACTGCATCACATTAAAATCTCATATGGGTCGAAAGTCAGGTTTATCATGCCCACTTTCATTAAAAGAAGAGGGAAACTATTCAGTGTGCCGTATTTACCTTCACCTTAATCAGATGTGGCTCTGTGCACTTCTGAGTAGAATGAGATTAAAGCCTCACACGTTCTCCTTTCAGGGACGGCAGGTGATGTAAGATTCAAGGCTAGTAGAATGAGAAACGGGTCGACGAATCTTTGATGGAGTCTGCTGGAGACCCAAATCACTTCCAGCTGCAGTGTGCTTTGAAGCTTTATGATCCAGCCACTCGTTCTCTTTCTTCCTCTTGCTTTTGCAACACACATTTTTCTGTATCATATTGTGTCCGTCCCGCAGCTCTAAGTATATGTCTTTCTTTTTTATAGATTTGCTGGTCGGTGCATTTGGAGTGAGTAAAGTTGTGGCCTACAGGTGAGAAATCGTACACTTTATATACACCATATTAATTCAACATTGTCAAAATGTTAAAAAAAAAATTATTATGAATACTCATTTGTGTCCTGCTGCATAAAACGTTGTAACTCAATAGGAGTTATTTTTGATCAAATGATTTTGAAAAGCAAAAATATATATAATTTTATATGTATGTAACAGGTGTATAAATATATATGTAACAGTTTGTTTGTGTGTAGCATCACATATTTTTTCTGGCTTAAGCTCTCAGTTTTCTACACACATGCTTTCCCCATTAGAGCAAACGGCACAGAAAACACCTGTGTTTGAGGTTTAGCTGGAAGGAAACCTAATACATATGAAGTTTTTTTTCTTTGTTCTATCATACAATTGTAAGACATTTTCAAATTGCATAACAGAAAATATTGAAATGTCTGGTTTCATAATGCATTCATGAGGAATTCCTTAGCTTGAGTTGTCAGCGAACAGTATACAGACTTGTGGCATGTCCAGTCTGGGTATTCGAGACTTCGCTTGGGTGTTTTAGATCAGGTTTCCCTCAGAAATGTTTCAAAATAGTCCCTTTTTCCTGCCTCAAAGCCACCAAAACACACAGACACATTAACATGTCCCAGCACACACCCTCACGCACTAGCAGTGTTTTGGTGTCAGTGTTAAAGCGATTATCTGTAGTGGGCTCTGGTGTATTTATGTAAGCTAACATTTCCACTGTTAATCCAGTTTGAGTGCTAGTCTCAACAGGCTGAAAGCGAGATCGGAGCAGAACAGAGACTGACCTCATGTTAAGTTCTCATTTACTCAGCCTGTCTGATGTTCTATTAGAATAAGGCTCTGAATGTTTAGTTTCTGTTAGTTAAATGTTCTGTAAGTGAATCTTTATGTAATAGAGTGCGTGGAATGTTCATTCAGATATTACTGAAACAGTCATCCTGAGAAATTACAATTCGTTTTAAGCTAATTGAAAATTCTTCTTATCAGACATTTTGATATTCATGTTTGCGAACAAAATTGATATTAATATTTTACTTTATAAATGCACGTTCCTGGTCATATTGTGAACAATAACAAAAACAAGTCTTTTTATTACCTTCCTGAAAGAACTATCGCATATTGTTAACCAACAAACAAAAATGTATAAATGAAATTTTTGCGAACTAGTATTCACATTTAAATATCTAAGATAATAATAATAGATAAGATTAATAAAATGGCATGAAAGTCTTGATCCCCTCAGTGTTTACATTGATTATCCTGTTTCAAATGTAAATACATCACCTTACATATTTAAAACTTGTTGTGAACTGAAATGTACATTAATTTATTTAGACGTTAAAGAGTCTAATTTAATGGTTTTCTAATGTTTATGTGCAGCTCTGAATTCAGCTTCCCATTCAAAAAATCATATTAATTACATCAGTAATTTACTATTTATTATCCCGTTGTATTATCTCTCAATACTAGAGCAAGACCAGTGGTCACGGTGGACGCTCAGCTGATTTTGACACCCAGAATTCTCAACCCTGAGGACAAGTCTTGCCGCATACCCAATTCTGATGACATGGTAACCTGGTAAGTGTCAGCCACAATTATTCAGTGCTAGTTACTGAAGTTACTGACGCAAAGAGTGACTTTTATGTACTACAAAAACAAAAACATTTAAAGTTCATGTTTTGATTTATCTCTTCTTGATGAAGTGTTCGGCTGGTGGGACAGAAATGTTGATCTTTAGTCCTGGTTAAGGGTAAACCAAAGCAGTCTGGGCCAAAGAGCTATGACTGACTGGGAGGTTTAAAACCATGTGGTCTGTAGTACCACATTACAGCAGTTTTTGTCCTTCTCTGTGGTAAAACTAAGTGTTTCTGGAAGTCTCAGTGCATTCCTCTAAACCACGCAAACATACACACAACCCTGCATTCTTACCCCTTGTGTGGATGGACATTGTGTCCCACAAGCAGTTTTTGGGCCCCGTGACCGTAAACATACCAGATCTGTTTGGCTGCTTGGGGTGCATGTGCCTGTGTGTTAGGGTTGGCGAGAGGAAGAAAGAACTGGAGGTTTTGGAGAGACAAACGAAAGAACTAAAGTGTGGAATTCTGCAATAACAAAAGAGTAGCTTAGTAAAATAAATGTACAAACTCTGGTTGGAAATAAAGAGAGACAGAGAGAAACTTTGAATCACACAGATGAGCACAGAGAAACAAAACAAGACAGAGAACACAGCTTAAAGAGATCCAGAGGATGAAAAAAAACACCACCAAAGTTAAAGCATTACTTCACTACCAGAATAAAAATTTCCTGATAATTTAATCACCCCCATGTCATCCAAGATGTTCAGGTCTGTCTTTCTTTAGTCTAAAAGAATTTAAGGTTTTTGAGGTAAACATTTCAGGAGTTTTCTCCATGTATTGGACCTTAACAAGGACAGATGGGGTTGAAGGTCCAAATAGCAGTTTCAGTGCTGCTTCAAAGGACTGTACATAATCCCAGCCAAGTAATAAGGATCTTATCTAGCAAACTGATCTGTCATTTACCAAAAAGAAAAAAAAAGGCAAAATCACGCAGTCTTTAGATGGACAGATCGTTAACAGCTGGTCTATGTGGTAATACAGCACAACGGTCAGGACATCCAAATGCTTGCCTATTTTTCATCGTCCTCAAATATGACTTATCTGAAAAAACTATTAGCAAGTTTGGCCGCTCAACCTGATATATATGCACAATATATGCAATATTGAAGTGACTGTGAACTGTTTCTAGTTTAATTTGGACATATATTAAATGTTAAAAACTGTCTACATATATGCAGAGTGTAAAAGTATGTTAAAAAACCACACACACACACAAGGGTGCCATTAATACTCTGAGGAGTGGGCAGTAATTACAAATGGCAGATGGGCGGCCGAGTCAGAAAAGTTGCAGTGGGGTCAAAGCAGGGGTCGGTGGGGGTCAACCTCCGGGCAGTGGAGTGTTTGTACGTGCGTGCTTATGTGCTTACCATTGCCACGGGGGAAGAGAACTAACAAGGCATCATTAAATTATGTATAGTGGAGCCATTTCCTCCCTTAAATATGCATACTCCCTCTCCCTTCGCTCTCGCTGCACATCGCACACGTGACTTCGGCTGTGCGTTTTAAAAAGTACCACTACCTGGAGGGGTCATGGCAGGGTTTGCTTGGTTAGAGCACAATGCACAATGCTGGATTCCATCAAGCACGGCCTCATGGGTATTTCGTGTTGTTCATGAGGCACAGCATCCAGCTGTTTATCGCTAATTTAAACTCAGACACGCTCAATGCTGTGTGTGTGGGGGGAGGCTAATGGGGTGTTTCTGATTAGACATATTTGGGTTATATGGAATGCTATGCATCGGATTGGCCCTTTGGGCCATTAAGACTGCAGTTGTGAGTCCCTGAGCACAGATATCATTACACGTTCAACATAACGGAAATACAGTTATTGAGCACCAGATGGAGAGGTGTAAGCACGTTTTTATGCGCTCCCACCTTGCAACATGTTTGTGATAGAGTAGCATGTTTTAAACCCTCCGTCCTTGTTCTATTTGTGTTTCTTTGCAAATGAATGGCTAGTTTTACACACAAAAGCCCTGCAGCAAATGAACTGCCATCTTTAGATTCCAGTAAATTACTTGTGCGGCCCATAGCTGGAACATCCTGTGTTGTTTGTGTGGATGTGTTTGCATATTAGACTTTATATAAAATGCTGTTAGAATTTTTAAATACAATAAATTATTTGTATAAGATCTTTGAGAAAATGAGAGAATGGTTTTGTCCTTTTTTTACTGGCATCAACAGGAAGTCACTCTTGGGCCAATCTAATTGCTGGCCTCTATTACTAGACTATTAAAGAGAGGGAGGGATAGAGAGATGAAGCAAGGAAAGGACAGATGGACAAGAAAAAAAAGGCAAATTCGATTAAGTAATTAAATATTGAGGAGCACAGGGTCCCTTAGCGTCCCAAGTCTCCATTCAGCTCCATCTATAAACACTCCACCCATATTAACAATCCTAAATGTTGTCAGTGCTTTTAGGTTATGATGTCAAGTTATGGTGTACTAAATGTCTCTTTCACTCTTTATTTCTTTCTCTCAGTCTGTCAGTAAATGTGTGTGCAAAGATCTCTGGGAATGGTATTCCTGATCATGTAGGTAAGTGCATTTATTTTTCTGTCAAATAGATTGTTTCGGTAAATGGATATAGTCTCATCAACAAATGTCTTGAAGAAATTTATTTGGCTAATTATATGTGAAATGGATTTTTTTATTTTTTTTAAATATCTGTTAAAAGGTACTTGCAAGTAAATGAAATAGACATCCCATAAAGCATCCCAAATGACTTACACCAATCAGGTTTGGCCATAATATATAAAACTATTAACTTTAAATTTTTTACTATACATTTTTTTAAAGATGTGTACTTCTATTAAATTAAACTGAAGTGACAAAGATGTGTATGATGCTACAAAATTGTATATTTCAAATAAAAGCTTTTGAACATTCTGTTCATCAAAATGTATAATTTCTCAAACATATTAAGCAGCAGAACAACAAATGTTTATGAGCAAAAATTCAGCATGTAGGAGTGATTTTTTTAATGATGTCAATACAGAATGGCTGCTGAAAATTTTGCTTTTCCGTTAGAAAACAGTTATGTTAAATAGAAACAATCTTTCACAAAAAATGAACAAATATATATATATATATATATATATATATATATATATATATATATATATATATATATACAAACAGCTTTTACAGTTGTTTCCAGAGTAACAGGAAAAAAGAATGAGACTTCTAGAACTGTCATGCTGCACTCTGCATAATAATGAAAGAAAATGATTTCATCATCTAATACACATTGTCTCATGGTGCTTGCTGACAGGGATATTTTATAGTTTTCACTTCTATGTGTTGTGCTCGGTGTGAGTTTGTGCCTCTCAGCACTTGCTGAACATCTGTATGTAAGTGGCTTCAGTAATGGCCAAAATGGAGAAGGTGCCAAACTCAGTTAAACCAACAGGCAATAAAAAGCCTCTTTCCCAGCACTTCTGAAAGCAGGCCTGTTAAAAATCAGTGCGTATGGTTTCGGAGATGACAAAGAACAGGTGTAGCTGTGTGAGTGTGTGTGAGGTACACGTTTGTTGGAAGAAGCATTTGATTGTTGTTCAGAAGCCCTGGTCATTAACCTGTAGGAACGTGCAATTTTTATGGTCCAAAACCTGTTTGGTCCGAGCAGAAATTGCAGGAATTAGAGTCTGAAAAGGTGGAGCTAACAATAGCATGGCTGTCTTTCTCTTTCTCTCTCTCTCAGCTCTGAGAATGGACCTGCAGCTGGATTGGCTGAAGCAGCGCGGAGCAGTTAAGAGGATCTTGTTCATGGATTCCCACCAGCACCAGAGAAGCCAGCAGTTGGTTGTGGGTCAAGGGGACCGCCAGCATTGCCACAACTACTCTGTTTACCTGCGGGTGAGCCTTATAGTCCACACACAGCACAGAACAATGTTGAACTGGCCTCGTTCCTCATGATAAATTCTTTTTTTATCTTTACTACAACTGAACCCATGAGAAAGTTAATTGTGAGCCAAACCGAGCTCCTAGTGCAACATGGCTCATCTGGACGAAATAAGCAATGTGAGAACGCCCCTGTGAGAGTGCGTCTCAAAAATGAGACCAAAAACCCTGCTGGGCCGAGGTGACACAGGAGTTGAAGTCTGGGTGTCTTAAGTCTTAACACACAGGCCATGGGAAATACTTCTATTTGCCAACTCAATTTAACTTATTAAATCTCAGGCAACATGACAGATGTAAAGCACAACATCGCACAACATAAGAACAGAAATTAGAAACATGAAATTATTAAATAAGAATAATGCATCTGGTCATTATTTATTAATCATTACTAACATATCATTATTATTATTATAATTATTAAATAAAAAGTTTGATTTTCTTTTAACAAATATCCAACAACATGAATTATCATTATTTTATTGTAATATTATATATTATTATAGTAGATATACTAATAATTATTATTAATAATAATAATATATTTTGAATTATTTTGCTATACTATGTGACAGATATAAAGCATAAACACCTACACATAAAAATAAATTTGATCATTTTAAATATATAAAATGTTCGTATTGTGATTCTTAATAATTATAATATACATCTGTATTAAATAACTATTACATGCAAACATTTATTTTATAGTTTTTTATTTTAAGTTCATGATTAAAAAAAAAAATATATATATATATATATATATATATATATATATATATATATATATATATATATGAATCTAAAAAAATGCAAAAAATATTTTGAGTAAATATTTGTGTGGGTAACAATTTGAATGTGTGCAAATAATGAGTGTGTTTTTATGCAGCAGCATCACACTATAACAGCCTGGCAACCTTTCTATTCTAAAGCTTTTTTTCAAATCCTCGTAACTTAATAAATAATTAGATTTACTGCCCTTGGACCTCAGGGGCAATAATGGTCATACAGCTAGGATTTTTCTCTGTCATGTAAAGGAAACAGATTGATGTCAAAGGACGAAGATAATCAAAAGAGTAGAAAAGGTGAAACTAGGATGAGAGGAAGAGTAATTCAGTTCTGTTTGCAATGTCTGTCTATCTGCGTGCAGGATGAGGGAGAGTTCAGAGATAAACTGAGTCCTATCAGCGTGACACTGAACTACAGTCTGGACCAGAACTCTCCTCCACCTGGCCTACAGCTGCGGCCCATTTTGGACCACTACAGCAAGACCTTCCACCACGAGCAGGTCTGCGTGCAGCATGAATGTTTTGCATTGTTTGTGAGATGCTGCATGTGTGCATTCATATGCGCTTTACTAATTCAATTAGAACCACATGACATACAGAATTTAAATAAGGTTGTTTTTTTTAAATGAAAATCATGACAACATCTTCTTGCCTGATAAACATAGTTAAGTAGAGAGAAAGTAAAACATAAGTTCATTTCAGTGAACAAACAATCCAAAAAAACGGAAAGAGCTGATTTTTTTTCTCTCCCTTAGGCAAACATCCTGTTGGACTGTGGAGAAGACAACATGTGCATCCCAGATCTCAAACTGTCTGCTAAAATGTGAGTCAATGGGTCTGATGCAATGCACCAGTACAGTATATGTGGGTTCCATTTAACAATTGTTTTATGTGCAGTGTTTTATCATTATTCAGTTTGGTAATGTTTTATAGAAAGTCATTCTTTGATTTTGGCCTTATATAAGAGGTTTTTTACATGCAGGTTTGATCATTTATTTTTATAGGGATCAGACTGAACTTATAATCGGGGATGACAACTTGCTTATGTTGACCATTAATGCAGCCAATGAGGGCGAGGGGGCATATGAGGCGGAGCTTCGTGTGACCCTTCCACCAGAGGCAGACTACATTGGTGTGGAACGCAAACGTGAGGTAAAAATTACCCACTATCCTTTGTTACTGTACATATACTGTATGTATACTATATATTGTACTGTAATGTCTAATGCATGTTAAGGCTGGGTTTTAGAGTAACACAGCAGGACTAGACAGTAAAAACAACTTGAGTTTTGCCTTGTAGCTCAAATTTGGAGACTATTGACTTAACCTGACCTGTAGTTAACCCTAACTTTCATTGACCCAATAGAGCAAAAGCGGTTAATGTGTGTGTGTTTATGTGTGTGGGTGACTGGATATAGAAGTTAATTAATATTGCATTTAGCAAAAGTACTTTGTATGATGTCTTTTATTTATAGTTTCTCTGATCATAGAAGGTTTATTTTAGTCTCAGACTCTCATTGCTTTGTTTGGATTATGACTCACTCATTGTATTCACTTCCAGAAAACAGCTGCATGAGTTTATTTTGCTTATTATAGTGCAGAAATAATTAGCATTTAGTATGAATATTAGATGCAATATAGACTATTTATCTATCTATCTATCTATCTATCTATCTATCTATCTATCTATCTATCTATCTATCTGTCTGTCTGTCTGTAAAATCTATTCATCATACTCTCTATAGTTCGATCATTCTGTACTATTCAAGACTAAAACGGCGTTTTATTGCATTGCACCTGGTCATGACACAGTGTAATGTGAGCTCAGGTCTTGTGAAACATCAGATTTGCTAAAAACGTTAAATCCATCATGGTAAAATGCTAAATCTGTAATCCATTCTGACTCAGAGTTAAAAACACAAACACGAGTTCTACAGTGTCTTTGATGTAGTAATGAGGCAGGAATGCAGTGAATGTTGATCTAATTATGGGTAGAGTTTCTTATTAGCCGTGGTCTAAAACATGCCTCATGTCTAGGTGTACTCTGTAATGCATTGCTGAGATCTAACAGTCTGTTTATCTCATTTCATATAGTCCTACATTCACTTATCTTTTTTCATATCTTTGGCTGTCTGTCAGTCAGTCGTTCGTGCATCGCTGCGTCTTCCCGCATGAGACACTGGCGCTCCGTGGCACCAACCGCAAAAGATCCGATCGCTCTATGTCTGTCAGTTATGAGTTTAACAGATGCAATGTATAGCTGGTAATTGCAGCACGTGTTTGAGAGTGGCTCTTAATGCAATTTGCACAAGTACATTAGCTGCTCTTCTGGGAACAGACTGGTTACGGTTTGACTCTGTTTTGGTGAGAGGAAGTGGTTGCCAGAGGAGGGAGATGGAGGAAAAGAGAGACTGATGTAGGGGTTGACGAGACGACAGGAGGAGGGCCTCAGTGATGTATGAAGTGATTACTATCAGGGAATACATCATGTATTTTCTCTCTCTTGTTTCCTTTCCTCTGTATCTCTCTTGACCCTCCAGAGACCTGTTTTCATTGGCTCATGCTAGTTATTGACTGGGTTTATTATTGCCCGGTTTTGTGTTAAGTGATTTTATTTCTTTATTACATTTTTTAAATTATTATCTGTTTGTGTTCCTCAGACATTCATGTTTTGTTTTATATTTCATACTGAAGAGCTGAAATCTTTTTTTTCTCTCTGTCTCAGGATCTTCAGCGGCTGAACTGTGAACACAGGACAGAGAATGACACCAGAGTTGTGGTTTGTGATCTGGGAAACCCAATGGTGGCTGACACAAACGTAAGAGCCATCAGCTTTGGTTAATATGATGTAATGTCTGCATGAATGAAGTGAGCGAAACACACAACACTGTAGTAGTAGTACGATGACGTGAATGCTTGGCTTTGCAAGTGTGTGGTACATGCTTACATTATAGACATATGGTGAATGATGCGCTTTCTTGCATTACGTTGATGGTAACAAACCTCAGCACTCATGGGAGAGATAGGGTTTCTCTCAAATGTCTGTGTCATTAAACCAGATATGTTATCATTTAGGTAGCAAACTATAAACCTAACTAACTTGCTCAGCAATCTTCATTTCAAACAGTTAAAGATTTTTTTGCAGAAGCGCTGAAAATTCAATACATATTTAGGTTGCATTATAAATTGGATTTTGATGCATTAATCAACACATAATATTGGACTTTTGTTCATATGAGTGTGCATAGGTTGTATTCTTGCATACTTGCATATATTCAGTGACAGCTTGAATCCCTCAATGCACTAACATAAATGAGCAGGACAGAGGATTTTAGAGAGCTGAGAAGAGAGTAAGATAACATATCAGTTTGCCCTTTAATAGCCACATATTTAGCAGCACTGTCAGTTTGCTGAGACTTTGGGCCCTGTATGAGACACCTGCCGATGAATCGCACACACACACACACACACACACATAAACACATATCTCTTGATCCTGTTCAACTAAAACAGGATGCTGAAACTAAGGATTCAGCTGAATATTTTATTGCTAATGAAACCAAAGATTAAACACTAAACCCATTCAAAATTTTGGATAATTCGGGTCAGTTTACCCAAAAATGAAAATTCTGTCATCATTTTCTCACCCAGGTCACCATTGACTCCCATAGTATTTTTTTCAGTTACATTTTTTGGAAAACTGTCTATTATCAATAATGTGAATAATAAATAATTTCACAGTATTGCTGTTTTTAATAAATAAATGAAACAGATAAACTCTGGACACAAGTCTAATTTAGGAAATAAAAATATATATAATTTATACTTTATCATTTACATTTAATAATGTTTTTTTTTTAATTTGGTTTTTCCATTTTTCACTTTTTAAACATAAACCTCACTATTTTGGCTCAAAACAAGAAATTCTTGGTCGTATCTCGTGTTAGTTGTACACAAAAATCACTAAAATATCAAGGAAATATTTTTTGCTGTGGAACACTTAATTATCTATCCATCCAAAAGACGGAAACTATGTTTCTGTGTATGTCCTTACTAACCCAGATGTTTTTTAAGACCGCTTGCCTACTGGCCCCGTGGACCCTCGAGAATGTAGCTGTTATACAGATGTGTTCATTCATGTGCCATTAAGGACAAATATACGTCTCCCCGATGATATGAGCATGTGTGTTGACTAAAGAGAAAACACATTTTTTCTGCACAGTTAATAGTTTGATCATTTTTTGTGCGTTGCGCAGTTTTCTTCTCCTTCTCTCCTCTCTCTCTTTCTTCCCTACCTCTTTCTTCCCCGTTTGTCTGTCAGGTTGATGTTGAACATTGTTAATGAGAGTCTGGAAAACAAAACAGCGGGGAGAGAGAAAAAGTGGAATGATGGAGTGAGTGTGTGAAGGGAGGGTGTAAACACATTGGGACACAGTTTGAGGTTCAGTCTAAACACACTCTCCATCTATTTACCAGTTACCATGACAACCCGTCTCCAGCAATCCCAAATATCTCAGCCTGGGGTGCACTTATAACAGTCACAAAATGCACTCTTGACCTGTCACATATACTACTTAACACAGCATCCTGCATCTCATACACACACAAACAAACACACATATTCACATAGTCCAGAATATTTATTATTATTTTCAATTACAAATAAATGTACAGTGTTTTGTTGTTATCGTTGTTGTTTGCTATTTCTACCAGTAGAAAATTGTGAATAGCTTAATAACATTTATAAAAGGACTCTCTGTCTCTCTCATCAGTTTCCCATTTCCTCAAAGCCCTCCAGGTGCACTGTTCATTAGGCTCCAGTCCTCTTCATACCTGCTTCATCCATACTGAGCATGTACCTTTCATTAAAAGTAGGGAAGATTAAATTGTATAATTATCCTAAATTGATATATACAGCTGTACTTTATTTTTTTTAGTTGTAGGAGAAATTTTGTGACTTGGACGCAGTTCAAGACATAATATATTTTGGAACATATTATTAAAGCTTCTACATCTAAAAAGTGGCTATTTACATCTAAAATCTTAGCTGGCTGGATATAAATGAATGAATCTGAGTTACAATAACAATGGTCAGTTGTTTTGTGAATCCATGTATAGCGTTTAATTCATCGAGCAACATTGCACCTTTTGTGCAATTAAAATTTCCTTTGAGTTTCTTCATGGAACCACAGATGGCAATGAATATCTATTTTTAATTGTATAGTATTATTTACTAAATTATTGACTTTCTCCTGTTTCTGGGCATTCATTTTTGTTATGTATCTGACACACATACCTGCATCTTTATTAGCCAGTTTACTCCTCTCCTCTTTTGTTTGTTTGGATTGCAGTGCTTGTTAAAGCAATTGAAACGTAATTCGTCTGTAATTTGATGCATAGCTGGTAAATGCTTTGGCTCGAACAGTGCCAGCTCACTGAGAGCGGAGGCAGGGCAGAGAGGTTTATGACTGCGTTTACTACCGCAGGTCAAAAGATTATGCTGCTCATAAAATATAAATCAGAACATCACAACTGAATAGGCAAAATTTTACCTGAGGATGGGTGTGCAATATGAACCTGTGGTTCTTATTGCACACAACTGTATTAGTCAGTGTGTGTGTGTGTGTGTGTGTGTGTGTGTGTGTGTGTGTGTGTAGTCAATTGGCTGTATACTCAGAGGTCTGTGTTTTATGTCGAGTTGGCCTGTCACAGCGATGGATTGTAGGCTTGGATTAGAGCTTGTGGATTCATTCTGAGTGTCAGCATGTAAAATGCATAGGGAGCCAAAAAGAAAAAAATATATTTTTTTGTTGTTACAGTACTTTCTTCTGTCAAAGCCATTCATATGAATGACTACACACTGCACCTTGTATTTTCCTTTACCTTGTAATTTTATTTAAGTGTTATTATTTATTATTATTAATATATTATTTAATAATATATACTTTTTATAACTTTCATTTTAATGTAAGTTTTAGTCAGTTTAGTTTTAGTTTTAGTTCTTTTGACGTTATTATTAGTTTTTCTATATAGATGCAATTTATTTGGTTTCATTTTAGTAAACATTTAGGTAACATTTGAAATTATAATTAATTTTTTGAAAGATTTAAATAATATTTATTTATTTCAACTTTCTGTAAGTTACAGAAATCAGTTTTCTTTTTTTTTACTATAGTTATAGTTAATCATGATAAGACATGCAGTAAAACGTGAATTTGCTATGCCTTGAAAGTGCACAATTACTGCTTTTTGACAAAATATGTTTAGGGTTCAAATCACGTCATATGTAGTGAACAATTCTTGGCAATCAGCTAACTTTTATTTCAAACAGTGCCGTTTATAGGTTTTTGAATATGAATTCTTCATTCTTTAATATACATGAGGAGCAGGATCTAAATGACAGATAAACCTATTCTCATTTGTTTCTGGTTAGTATTAGCACTGACTACTTTTTTATCTGAATAACGGGGTAGTTCGGAACCTGTTTGGAAACAATCATTAAAGAAATAAAAGTTCTGTTGTCATTTACATGCCGTTCCAAAATCCAAACTTGTGCGAATGTCTTTGTTCAGAAGAGAAAGCGAGTTGTTTGGCTCTGTGACCTGTTAACATGTTCCAGATTCGAGACAGGCTTCGTCATGGAGCCTCCAGGGTTAAACCCACATGGGCCAAATTATCGTGGCACCAGCCGAGGAGGGTGACAAGGCCTCAGATCCCCACCTCACATACAACAAGCGAAATAAGAAAACACGTCATGAACTCGCACTCACAGAACACTCACACACCGTCGTCACTGGTGTCATAAAATAGTCGTACCACACATGGAATCAGTGTGTAGCCTGTGATCAAATGCAGTATGTTTTTACTTATTTTCTGTTTTCTTCCTTTTTCAAAACTTTCCAAACTATCCTCTCATAGCCCATAAAACGGAAGTCATAACCATGTGGTGCAGCTCATTCATCACAAATAGGGCATCACAGGACCAGTGTGCACAAAATATGTTAGACGCACCACTTCAAACAGTATTAGCCAGAGTTTTATACAAACCTATTCTCTGAAGTAGAAACCAGTTAGACTTTCAGGTTTGTAGAAGCGAAGAAAGAAATTAAAGACATTTAAAATGTACGGTTTTTGTAATAAAAATATTAGGCCCAAATATTAGAACAATTTTTTCACCCTTAATAAGAATAAAATCTGTATATTAGAATGATTTCTGAAAGATGAGGTGAGACCGAGTTTGTTATATTTTGTTTTGTATTTTTGTACATTTAAAGACTTTCTTTCACCTTAAAAAATCAGGGTTAACTGCTTCAATGATGTCTTTAGCTTTCTGGGCCTTGAAAGTGATAGTTGTGTGGGATGTGAATGGAGGGACAGAAACCTCTTCCATTTCATTACATATATCTTCATTTGTGCTTTAAAGATGAACGGAAGTCAAACAGATTTAGAATTTCAATTTTGGGTGAACTATTACTTTAAGGACAGGAAGTCATCAGAAGTGCTGTCCATAAAGCATTGTCTCTTTTGGCTCTTAATTAAAAAAACAAAAGAAATTTCTCCGTCTACCTAATGTGAATCTTCTTTTTTAATTCAAAATGCATTAAATTCACTGGTAGTGTTAAAATGGCTGTGTAAATGTCTTTTGTAAGCCATAATTCACAAATCGGACATGACTCGCCCCATCTATTGCTCTCACTGTGGTATTCAGTAAAGAAAGTTTCATGCTCTGTAAAATGAAACGCACTGAATGAGTTTATTGTTTCACCGACTCCTACCCATTTGAGTTAATGTCACATTAGGGTGATATAGATTCACAGAATTTGGCAGCGGTTAATGGCTTTAGTCTCTATCCACAGCACCTCGAACAGAAGGATTTTCCAGCGTCTTTCAAGCAATAAAATTATTTCTTGAGAGAGTGGGCCGATATTTTAGGCGTGATACACTCCTGATGACACTGTAAATAATAGATTGACAGGCTTATTTGTGGCTTACGTTATTCTTTGTTTTCAGTCAAGTACGAGCCAGCCATTTTCCTGCTTCCTGGATGCACTCTGCCCAGCTTTACTTAGTCAATCTGTAATCCATCTGAAAAAACGCCGTTGCACATATGCATTCAAACACAGCGCTTTTGATGTCTATGTTTATGCTGTTTCGAATGGAAACTGCATCTAACGTTTCATTCCTACGCTGTGAAATGCATTTAATCAAACACACTTGAGGAACTTGTGCATTTTTCCCATGTTATACACTAGGATCTGTTCTGAGTTTCATTAAAACTTTCGATTAAGAGTTATTGTCTCATTAGTGTAATTAGATGATTACTGTTGCCACAGAAACATATGAACCAAACCTTGTAAACTCCGACTAAGATGAAGTCTCATTTCTCAACACATGCATGAAGTTGCAGAGACGTGATCTTCATTTGATTTATCAACTCTCTGGGTTTTAAAATAGGATGCAAGACCACAAAAAGAGGCTCCGTGGCCAGTTCCTCTTTAAAGTTTAACAGCACTTGTTACTCTCACCCGTTTGTTATGAGGCGGCTTTGTAGTAAGGAAGGTTTCCGCCTGGGGAAACACATTTATGGGGCTCCAGAGTTAGCACATAGCCTTTAGCTAAAGGACTGGCCTTCATTATCCATCCCAGCAGCCATTATCAGACTTCTTCTAATGAACTACACCATATGGACACAGTTACAGCCAACGAGAAAGAGATGATTAGTGAAATTTTACTATTTGTTTGCGAATGAAGATTCCAGTGTTTAGACTTCGTTCAGCAGAGCAGAAAGACAACAAATGATATAAATCAGAGAAAATGGCTTTATAAAGACGTTTTTAAGAGCTGGCATAGTTTTGACTGTACATAAGGGCAAATTGCAATTACATAAATACATTGGTAATATATTAACAATAGGTTAACAATAGGGGTAACACAATTTTCACTAGTTGCTTATTAGCATGCATATTATTAACATATTGGCATGGCCATGTTCTGCATCCCTAAACCTACCCAATATCTAAACTCAACAATTACATTATTAACTATTAAGCAGTAAATTAGGAGTTTATTGAGGCAGAAGTCATAGTTAATGGTTTGTTAATAGGGAGAATTGGACCTGATAATAAAGTTTGTCCACAATAGCTGATATAAGAGCTAATGCAAAGAAAATAATGAGCTATACTCTTACATCATAAACTTGTCTTTGAGTGAAAAAAGGCTCTGTGTAAATTGCTGATAGTCGCAAAAATTAACATTAGCACTGTAGAATACTTGTTTCTGATTGGTCAAGCAAGATATTCAGTAGTTAGTAGAGATGGGGAAATGTAACTGTAATGTAAATTATGTACAGTAGTGATTGACTTTATAAGTATAAATATACTTCTTGCATGTTGCTTAAGTGATTGTTTTGTCCATTGTAGTTGCAGAGGTTTTGAGAAAATATGCAGATAAACTTCAGATTAAAATAATTTTGACTCAGTCAGCATTTGAAGTGGATCAAAAGATTTAACTAAGTTGTCATAAAACAAGAATACATTTTGGCTTTAAGACTTCGATGCAATCACCATACGGTGAAATTTTACCAGTTACAGTTTTTGAAACAAAAACAAGTTCAAGCCATTTTTTTTTTTTTTTCTTAGAAAATGGTGTCAAAGTCATGTTTTTATGTTTTTATTTCAACCATAGCTTGAATGTCACAAACGTTATGGTTATCCGAAAGTTGGCTTGTCTCTAGGATTTTTAAGAACAGAATTTTGGGGGAAAATGAAATGAAAATAGAAGCACAGCAGTCGAGTATCACAAGTCACTTTACTATGGTAAAAGACCTATTTTGAAAAATGACCCCAAGGAAGACACCACACTTGCAGTCATTTGAACATTAAGTGTTGTATATCTGTTCATAAAGCATCACAGATTACAGCATGCTGGCTCCTGTTCCTCTCTGGATTTATAACACAGAAGAAATAAATGAAAGTAATAGAGATTGAGGCGAATGAGATCATTTAAGCCAGTAGCTACTTTTCTTACGCTCTGATACAGCTTTATTATACAAGCTACATGGTTTATTTTGATAGGTGAACTGTCTTTGTGGGAAAGAAAGACACCTTCACAGTGTGTGTTATCAAATTACCGTCAAAGAAAGAGAGTCTTTTCCGCTTGCCACAATAAATCACAGTTTTTCTGCACTAAGCAGGTCAGTTTTAAAAAAATATTTGCAGAAATGATAGACAAGATTTATAGAGCAATACTGTCATGAAAAACTAATTTTGACAAAAAAATTGACGTTCAACCTATTTTTTTGAATTTCCTAAAACGTCCCAGTGTGACATCCGACTGGTTTTCCTAGATCGCATCACATTTGTTGGTGGTATAACAGCAAGTGAGACTGTCCAGACAGACCCCACACTCCTCCCCCCCAGCATGTAAGACGGCACAGTGTTAATTGTGGAGGGTTTTTCCTGTTTGAAACACTGGGGGTAGAGCTCTATTCTGTTTTACTGAGCACTTACAGATGTCCCTTAAGCTTTTGATGTCTTCATGTTTTTCCCTTTCTTCTCTCTCTCTCTCTCTCTGGCTGTAGTTGTCGGTTGGTTTACGGTTTTCTGTACAGCGGCTGGAAGATGCCCCTCCTACCATTGGCTTTGAGCTTCAGATACAGAGGTACAGTAAATATTGCCCTTCATTTCACCTGTATGCCAATTACAGACCTACGGGTAGCTTCATTGGTCTTCAAGTAAGCATAATGCATTGTCACAGTGATGATCTTTTACTCAAACACACACATTCATCGAAGTCCTTACATTCCCACTGGTCATAAAGTTTTAAAGTGAAAAGGCGTGTATGTCTGAGAACACATTGCTGGCGAACATTTCTGGTACCTTAACTTGTAAGTGGTAAGTGTTGTGTGTCACTTTGATGTATGTTTTAGGGGGTCATTTTGTAAGCAAGGGCCCCAAGTGTTGGTCGTTATAGAGTCAGGGCTTCAGAACAGGAAGCTGAGTGTTGATAAGATGTCCTTGCACGGGTCACAGAAAATGGATGGCATACCTAAAGAGACTCTGTTTGTCTATGTGTGGGTGTATGTAGAGAAAAAGTATCATTTGGAAAAATATTGGGGAGGAAAGTAGGTTCTCTGTTTTTTTGGTCACCTGTTTTGCCGTTATTAGAGATGGGTCGTAAGGGTCTAATCATCAAATGCTAGTTGAGTAATGAATTTGTCTATTTTACATGTGAGCAAAAGTGTTGTAAGGGTTACTCTGGAAATGTAAAAGGTTACAAATTACAAGTTACCATATTTAAAGTGTAATAAATAGTCTAAGTATTTTAGTTATTTTAAATAATTTAACTGATTACATTTGATTACTCTTTTGATTACTTTTCAAAATGTTTTCTCCTCTTAAAAAATAAAACGTACATAAATAAAACAATACAATTTTTATTATAATTTATATAATAATATTTTATTATAATTTTTCTGTTAAATAAGCATGTGTCCTCTTTTGTAGGATTAGGGTAACTTATAATATAATTATGTATGTTAAGTACATGTTACATGTAAAAAAATGTATAGCTGTAATTTAATTACACAGTTTTTCTCAGTAACAGATTACAATTACATTTGTTATGGTTTTTGGGGATTTATTAAGATTTATTTTTGGCATTTTTAGTCAAACAGGGGACACCCAAAGCGCAACGGCACTATTTGTCAGCTCACTATCGGTGCTGACTACAATTATATATATATATATATATTTTTATTTTTGTATTTCAGCTGTGATTCATCTATAGACATCTTATAATACAGATTTTGTAATATAAATGATATTAAGGTTAAGTGTTGATTTTAAAGTTTTGCATATCATTACAATGTGTATTTAGCAGAAGTCCCCACTTGGTTTGCATGTCCTTGGCCATGTTCTGTTAAGCTCAGGGGTGAAGTGTATTTGTTATAATAACACTCCTCACTGTGATGTTACTTACACTTACGCACAGGGAGGTTTAATGTGCGCATGTTAGTTTTGGGGTGTTAAGATGACTGCCAGGCTGCTCGCAGAGGAAGGTTTTCCCTAAGGGTTTAATCACTGAACCCTAAAGTCTCACCATAACTCAGAGCAAGGTTAGGTCAAACAGGAGGGCGAGTCTGAGGGTGTGTTATGTGTCTTTGCCTGCACATGTGAGCGTGCACATGTAATATGTTAAGTGTGTGTGCTGTATGAATGCATTTGTGGTGTGTGTCTTATCTGTTTCGGTATGTGCGTCTCTGGAGGGTAGAAAAATTTTCTTGTGACTAATGTTAGCCACATGTTCCCCTGCCCACTCTGATTTTTCACCTTGAGACAGAATAAGAGTGAAAGACAGTGAAGAAAGAGAGAAAACTACAGATACAGAGAGGGATGAAAGCCTGGTCTCATGCAGCAAGAAAGATGGTTTTGTCTTTCTAATCTTTTCAAGTTGTGGTTCTGCTGGTTTTTTTAATTTATGTAATTATTATTTAAAGAAGTCACTTATACGTACTGAGGCTAAAGGCTGTTTATTTATTTAAAACAAAACAAACAAACATATATATATATATATATATATTACTTTTTATATATATATTACTTTTAATCAATTTAGTGTGTCCTGGACGAGTAAAAGTTTTTGGACACCAAACTTTTAATATTTAATTTAAACTTATTTAAAATCCTTTTTCTACTTTATAAATAAGTTTTTATTTTATATTGCTTGGATTCTGATTCTCTCAGGATGCAAATGTAGGAGCTGGAATCAAGGTATCACATTTCTTGACTCAAGATTTAGTATCTGAATGAATGAAACAAAATCTTATAAGATTCTGCGGTCTCATAGTTTTATGGCAGATAGTAAATATATTGTTTTTTTTATGAGCCCTAGTTATTCCTCAAGATCAAAGTTAAAACTGTCAGACCCTTATGTTTTTTCTCTGTGTATGCATCCTCTCTTTCCACTTCCTAGATTTCTGAGAATTATATATTTTTACTTTTACTGTTTATTTAATGTTTTAATAGCTGCACATTAAAGTGATATTTAATAAGGTGTGGTAGATATATTAGGAGAGAATCTGAAATTTCATGACCAAAAAGAGGTCCATGAGTATTTAAAATACAGTACAGTGTTTAATTTTGCTATAGTTATATGACTTGGAATATATGGAAAAATTGTAAACATACTTGCAATTTTATTACTTTAGAAAGGACTTCCTTTTTGTGCCTTGTCACAAATTAAAATGTGTTGCAAAACAAATAAAATCCATCAGTTGTGTTCGTCAACAATCTCCGGCCAGACGTTCACTTCTATAATATTTACATTCATTGTGGTGACTTACTGAATCAAATGAGGTTTTGTCTGATTTCCTGATGTATGTGTGTGTGGCTGGTGGGGATACTTCACAATGACAGAAAAGACAAGCATTGTTCACTCTTCATCCTCTCATCTTCACATTCAGACAAGTTCACAGAACACAGACAGTCAGCCTCAGGCTCACACATGGAACCGGTCAATAGTCTGAGACACTGTGGCCTACTACAGAGCCTGATACTGTTGCATAAAGAATAGTGTTTATTAATGTTTATAAATGTAATAAGATTCTTATTGCAAATTAACAAAATATTATTTGCTTCTCTAAACAGCTCTAACAAGGACAACTCGAGAAGCATTCCAGTGAATTTGACTCTGAGCATTGCAGCAAAAGCACAGGTGGAGATCAGAGGGTGGGTATCTCTCATCTGTCACCTGTTTCTCTGACTCAAAATGAACAGTCTCAGTCCAATTTCAATAAAACAACCCACAATGCCACTGTTTGCATGCACAGGTTATTCACTGGGCCACTATAACTACTGATTACTAAACACTTCTGTTCAATGTAAAATATTGTCTCAGTAGAAGGTCAAAGTGCATGATAAATAAGGAATTGATAGAAAATAAAACTAGTTTTTTTTAGGTTATAGATAATGTATTAGGGAATAATCAGTGTTATCTCTTACTTTGACTTGTTCTTTATTCAATGTACTCTTTCACTTGGAAATCTATCACAGAACCTAATTTTACCAAGTGTAACATGTTCCTGGATTAATGTCTTTGTTGATCCCGGAACGACATTGTGATTAACCAATCAGATTTTTAAGAACTAGTTTATTTAAAATAAAAACACATGCAAAATCAGATCTTTGCATCTCACAGTACCTGTTTATAAAGACAATCTTCTTTTTTTCCTCAGTGTGTCTCACCCAGCTCAGGTTGTTTTGCCTTTCCCTCGATGGGAACCCAAAGAGAAACCTGTGAGAGAGGATGACATCGGCCCTCAGGTTCAACACATATATGAGGTGAGGAATAGACAGACACAAAACGAAACATTTTTGGTAAACACAGACTGCTTAAAACACAGGAATAGAAGAAGAAATAGTGTATAAACATACTGGCCAGAAAACAAAACAGCAAATATTCCAAACTGTGGTGTAATCAAAGTGATCCACTAGAACACACACACACACACACACACACACACAAAGTACATAAACACACAAGTCGTGCCATTTTATCAACATAAATTATTAAAATATACTGAACACACTGAGTGTGAGTCAGTTTATTTCTTTTTATCTGAAAGACAGTATAATTTTATGACTCAATATTATTTTTAACAACAACCCAATTATCTCTCAAAACAGTAAAATTAAACACTAATCTGCTATAAGAACTCTGGTATGTTTACCGCAATAAACTTTCCCAATGGGCTGTAGTGCGTTCAGCTAGCAAAAAAACTACTTCTGGAAAGCTATTTATTTGTTGTTTGTTTTTGCGAGCCTCTTGACCTTTTTTGCTGCGAGAGGGCCTCACTAAACGCCATGTGGCCTGCGGCTATTAATTTTTTAATTGGCTTCAATGTTGGCCAGACGCTGTACAGATGGTTTATGTTAGAAACAGCTTCAGCTCATGTTCGATCCAACCGCTAATGCTAATGCTAGCTGAGAGTTTGATTTGATTAAATGTTTCAGTTTTTGTACATTCTTTCAGAGTAAAAAACGTCTGATGATTCATATTAATTGATCTGGCATCAATAGCACTATGAAAAATTGTTTTATTATAGCATTTTTTTAATACACTGTAAAAATATTAATGCATTGTAAAAATATTAATAGCCATTTATTGGTTGTTGGTTATAACATGAAAACTATAATCAGTCTATTGTTATTAGCCATAATTTGCATACCAGTGCATCACTATAAATGTTTATAAGAAACAGTAAATAATTTAAAAAATAGATTTAAATGAATTCAGCTTATGCTGATTTTGTTGTTAATCTCTTTGTATTTCTCTCCCTTTTCCCAGTTACATAATAAGGGTCCGAGTTCAATAAGCAAGACTGTATTGGAGGTGGGCTGGCCCAGTCGGTACAGAGAGGAGCACCTCCTTTATGCCCTTCAGATCATCACTGATGGACCCGTTCAATGCAGTGTCAACGGCTCCCTAAACCCACTGAAGTTGGAGGTAGCACATGCTCACAAACTCTTTTCTCTCCTTAATCAGTTTTTTTTCCTTGAGAGTGTCCTTCTTAAAGAGATCACATGCAGGAAGAAAGTGTTGAGTAAAGTTTTTTCCTCATACACAGGAAGTTATTTGATTTAGTGTTTCTTTCTCCATCTGCGTCACGTCTTTCTTTTCTCTGTGTTCCTTGTTGCCATAAATCTCAGGTTTCTGTGCTTTTACTAATGAGACTCAAATAAATGTAAAACTATGACTTTTGAGTCCTGCTCGTTTTTGATCAGAGAGCGTTGGACTAATTCTGACCTCTCTTGACTGGACTTTATTATCACTGTTCAGATTTCACGCGCAGTCATTATGAACCGTCACTACGTCCTCATGAAGTCTCTGTACATTGTAACTGATCTGTGTTCACGCTGAGTTCAGAATTTTAACCACCTGGACTGATATTAGAGCTCTTTTCCTTGTGAACTTTAGAGAGAATTTTGGCCAAGAACTTTGTGTCTGCCTCTCTGGCCAAATTCACACAGTGACAAACACTATTAAAACTATACACTATTAAAAAAAGTGATAACTGAAGCACTGAAGTAAGAATATTCAATATTAGAACAATAAAAAAGCTAAATTCAAAATGCTTTCTTAAAAGCTAACTGAAACACAAAAGTTTAAGTGCTAAAATTACCACAACTGTAACACATCGCACATTGTATTATTATAATTTTTTTTTTTTAATTGCTCCGTTACCTCTCTCCTTTAGACCTCTACTCTTCAGGACACTCCAGAATTACTGGGCTTTCTGAGGAACAGCAGCGCTCCGACTCGCCATAGACGATCTGTTTCTACAGCCCAGAGTTACAACAGCAAGATACTGGTACAAACACCGCTAACACTCACACAAACCACCTGAAGAGCATGACTGTACGCCCTGTGGGAACAGCCTCATATATGTGACAGATATTCTCTTATGTTGAACCTGACGTGTTATGAGGACCTGTGTTGACCTCAAAGGCTGAGTTCACCTGTAAATCTCATAACAGGTCATTCATATTATGCTTATTTTCTTGCTCTCTCAAAGTGTCTCTTTAGGGGGTTTGTGTGTATGTGGATGGACCAGCTGGTTTTGATAATCATAGTCCATCACACCTAAGGCATTGAGATAAGACAGGGCAGAGGTCAGGTCCTATGCACATACACAAACAGTTGACATAGATACTTAATACATACACACCATCACTCATCTCTTTAAATATGACCAAAACACATCACTCAAAATGAAGCATGAGGCTTTCAATGCACACAGTACATCTATAGAGGCTCAACAAGGTGAAAATGTTTCGATTTTTCACTTTTCTAATTTAGCACTTTGCTATTATTACAACCAGTAGTATTATCAGCAAAGAACTGTACTGTACTGTACTGAAGTGACAGGTTGAAATGAAAAATTCATAATGGCATATACACTGAACCCCCTTTATTTTTTAAGACATTTAATGGTTTCTACATTAACGGAGGGGAGTTTTGGTTCCTTGCCACTGTCGCCTCTGGCTTGCTTAGTTGGAGACACTTAATTTCTAGCGATTATCATTGATTTGATTACAAAGACTGTCTCTGCTTTTAATTAAAAAATTAAATGTTTAATCTCATTATTATAAATTACTATCACTCTATTATCCTATTTGATATCAGTGCTTTGATACAATCTGTACTGTTAGAAGCGCTATATATAAATAAAAGTGATTGACTGATTTATAATATTTCTTAGCTGTAAGTTTTTAGATGTTTTTAGAAGTTTTAGATGTTCAATGCCAGACTTTTCTATTTTTAATGAAGAGAGATCTGAGACAAAAACATATCTCAGAGTCATTCTTCAATTTTTCTTTCATTGTGTGTGTTTGTGATAGAACTGTTCGAATATCAACTGTCTGATGGTGGAGTGTGTTGTGGATCGATTGGATCGAGGGCAGAGCGCGGTGGTCAAGTTCAGATCTCGACTCTGGGCTCACACCTTTTTGCAGGTAATTTTTATTTTTTCTTGCTAATAGAGTAATCATAAACTGTATAACTCTTTTTGATGTAGAAATAATATCCCATAAGTTCTTCAATATATATTTTGCGTTCCACAGAAGAACAAAGATGCGTACAGGTTTGTCACTGTTTAAAAATAAAGCCAAACAGTGCGTCATACAGTGTGTCAAATAAAAAATAAAAAAACTAAGAAGAGAATAAGTAAACGGAACACCAAAACATTCTTCAAAACATGTTATTTTCCATTCCAAAGAAAGTAAGTCAAAATGACAGATTGAAGCGATTGAACAAAGTGGAAAAGCGGCATCGATAGCACAACATGTGAGGGATACGGTGTGTGTAATTACAGACAAAGATGCAGCGTGGAATCTACTGTAGTGTATAAACATTCACAAACTGTCACAATGTTTTCAGATGTTATCTTCACTGTATCCCTGTAAAGTCCAGCTGGTGATTTTCACTTCTTAAATCACCGTATGATCAAAGGCCCTTATTAAGCTGCGTTTACACTGACTGTGATTTGCAGCAACAAAGCGACCAGCAGTAATTCATTTTCAATGAGAGCTGGCTATCTGAGGCGACAGGAGTGACCGTGGCTGATGCAACAGAGCTGAGCAGAGTTCAGCTTCATGCAAATGTACAATGACATCATTTGGAAGCTTTTACTTGGAGTGCAGACAGTGAAGTTTAGAAACTATTAAATGTCTTTAACAATAAATGGGGTTCAGGGTTCGTTTGGACCGTTCTTCTTCAAAGTATTTTTTTTCCAGTATTTTTTTTCCCATTTAAAACAACATATGGGTGAGTAAATGATGTCACGAAATGCACAACCTAAGTTTTTAGTCGCAATGATGTTTATGGCCACCTTTCCTTCTTTCTGAACGCAAGATGTTAGGTTGGTATCGTAGGAGATGACATCACCAGGCTAGTTTGACATCTTGAACACCTCAGTCAAGTGACATCATAAACCCTGACATCGTCAGAACAAAATTCCTTTCATCTCATGTCCAGAGGATTGTCCATAGAAACCAGACACATGTATGAGAGCACGTACACTAGTGTGTCTGCAGGACAGTAGTGATCTGTGTGTGTGTGTGTGTGTGTGAGTGATCCTAGTGTGCAGGAAGTACTTTAAGTTTTTGTTTTGCTGCTCTTTTGACCACTGCTTCTTGCTAAGCCTCATCCATGCTGAAGCCATTACAACCCAGCGCCCTCTCAGACACCCGCCATGTGCGTTCTGTTAATGTTAATCTGACATTTTCCTCTTCTGTGAGGGGCCGGCCTCTATCCCGCGCACTTCGAGATGTTTCCATGTGTGTTGTATTTAGGCTAATCCATTGCTTTCCTCCGGCAGAGACGGAATGACCACTACACGCTAAACTCCACAGTGTCCTTTCAAGTGATGGCCATGCCTTATCGGATCAAAGCTCATTCACTCCCACACCAGAGAAAATCAGTGAGTAATCTAGTTTGTTTGTGTGGGTGCAGGTTGAGGAACGTGGACAACAACAGAGGACAAGAGAACGTGGAACGTGGAATACCAAAAATTAGAATCAATTCTGAAGGATAAAGACTATAGTAAATGGCTACTTAAGATTCCGATTTACCATCATAAGAATACATTACATTTTAAAATTGGACATGTTACCATATTACTTCCATAGTATTTTGAATATGTACTATATTATTCTTAGAAATACATTGGAGTACCATTTAAATACAATGATATGATTACTGAATGCTTTTATCAGCACAGTACTTTTCGCATGGATCTTTGTGCATTAACAGCATTAAAGACTCTAAGCTGAGTGCAATAAACAAAACATAATACCCATGTGTGTTTGTGTGTGCGTGTGCATGTGTGTGTGCTAAAACTGAAAGAAAGGAAATTAATAATAATAATAAACAAAGCCTTCCAAAGAAGCTTCTGTTGCATTTAATTGTAAAATGAGACAGAGATGAGAGGCAATAAGGGAAAGTAAGCTATCAAACTGATTTATGCAGGCTAATATCATGGATACATCAGTGCTTGTAAAAAATTAATGACCTCTGTGTTTGTGTGTGGTTGTGTTTTTAAGATTGGCACATTTGTGGTGTGGGCCATTCCTGACGTTTCTTTTGCCATCCCCCTGTGGGTAATAATTCTGGCTATACTGCTGGGACTGCTGGTGCTGGCCATGCTTAGCCTAGCAATGTGGAAGGTAGGTTGACTTAACACACACACACACAGTCTCACACTGATCTCAAGTGGCAATTAGATGATTTGAATACAGTAATCAGTCACAAAATGCACTTCTTACAAATGCTTTTAATATAGCTTTTCTGTTGATTGTGGTTGACAGGAAATACATGCTCTCAGAGCGTTTCATGTACATGTTGGCATTAGTCTTAAAGAACGGCGAAATGCGTCTGTCTATGCTTCAGTGAAATAACAAAACAAAGGAACTTCAGGGGGTAGAGAAAGAGATGGCTATTAGAGATAGCGTGAGAGTAGGAGATGGTGGAGGAAGCAGAAAAGGGGGTCAGAGGAAGTGAAGTGAAAAGAGGTATGGGGAACATTGAAGAACTTGATGAAAATTGGCAAATCAGATAAAGCAGAGAGAGCGGGAGATAGAGAGTGCTGTTGCAGTTGGGCATTAATGAGCCATTTGTGATGTTATCAGTGTTTTGTCTGCAGGGCCGTTCTCAGGCTCTTGATTGGGTCCCTATGGAGGAGACATGCCCTAATTGGCTGACTTACACACACACACACACACTCTAAACACACTGAAGAGTGACGGGTGTGCGTGGGTGCACAAGAGGAAAATATCAATCAGATGCTGTGAGGGGAATTTTAGAGCAGCTGTGGCTCTATATTTCAGTTTAACACACAGGCAATTGTATGTTTTATAGATAGTGGCACATAAAATGAATTACAAAAGTAAGGAAAACATTTATGCATCCTGCTGAGAATACAATGTAATGGCCCCCTCTTGTGGTGAAATGGGATGTTTACAAGGTGTTAATGAGTTTTTCATCTCTCTCTCTCTCTATATATATATAGAGAGAGAGAGTTTTCATATATATAGAGTATGTAGTTTTAATTTTCTATATAACAGCATATTTTTTATGCAATACAGTTATATTATCAGTGAAAATGTAAATACAATTTTATTTCCCATTTATTTACAGGAATACATTTAATTTTGTGTGTTGATGTTTTGATTAATGATAGTATTATGATATAAAATAAATATACATATATTACGAAATCATACAAACTACATGTGCATAATAACTGGGTGCTGTAAAGCTGCATTCATTATGTCAGCTTCTCAGAAACCTGAGGAAGTACTGATTACGATTACTGGCTTTCTGCTTATCACAAAACATATATAATTGTAAAGGAAATTGCGTCTGTATAATTCACACCGACTGCAGTCTTCTGAGTGAATCTGAGGTCTTAAATGGGCCATTGTTTTCAGCCTCTCAGAGCACATCTGTGCAAGCGTTTTAGAAGACAAAACACTGGAAGAAATGAATAATGTCTGTTATCCCAGGGATCATATTCTCATCATCTGTTCTTTGTGTTTCCCACCTGCTCTGCTTCTTAAGTGCGGCTTCTTCGATCGAGCGCGGCCACCCAAAGACGACGACGTATCGGATCGTGAGCAGCTGACTGCAGAAAAATCCACAGACGCGTGAGAGCACAACAGATACGACGAATATGAACACAGAGGCCATGGGATGATGAATCACCATGAAGAGAGTGCAGGAGCTGTGGCCGAAGGTTTCAGTGTTTTTGTAGAAGTCTACAAATCCAAGCCTGTAAATAAACTACAGCTCTCACACTGGACTGCGATCTGTGAGCTGGGCCACAGTACCACTCAAAAACATTTCTAAAGCTTTATTTAAAATGACGGAAGAGCAAGAACTCTGGACTTTGCACTCTGATTGAGCTGCAACGTCCACACGATCCAAAGAGCCACGTGCCAGAACAAGACTACAGGCTGATCGATGCAAACCCAAAGATCCACTTACATTGAAGCCAAGTGATTATTTCCAATGATATATAGTTTAACTTTATCAGCGGAACTTCCTTTCACTCTCAGTCACCAGCTCAGCACGAGATCTGGATCATTCTCATTGGCCACATACACACTGCAGCTAAATATGGATTCCCAGTGGACTTCTGTTTTGTGTACACACACATTTAGGCGATTCACACCCACACTTGTATATGGTTGTCACTCCCAAAACTTTGCAGTATGAACATGGCTATTTTTATCAGAATGTCGCTGTGTGCAAATAATTTATGTCACCTACGGTGTGTACTGCACTTCGTATATTGCCTTAAAGTTACTGATAATGATGGTATAGTGGTAAATTGTGCGATCTGACTAGAATCTCACAAAGCTGGTCTGCTGCATCATCAGCCCTCAAGTGTAGTTTCACAGCATTGTCTTATTTCACGACTGTACCGATTCTGAAGCTTGTAAATGAACTGCTCACTAAGTACACAGATTGGGTGTGGGGGTTATGAACAGATATATATTATATGTGCAATAATGGGACATTTTTGAGTTGATCATTTGTGTGTACACTGGCTCCAAAATGTTTAAAACCTGAGGTTCAGGTTGTTTTGTATATAAAGTTAAAATACGTATTTGTCAGGCTGATGCGCTGACGTGAATATTTCTTTTCCAAACTAAAGGGAACAACAATATTTTGTCTTTCGGTGCTCTAAATGCATTGAGCGATAACGTTAGATGATGTGGGCACATTTATTTCATCTGTTGGGAATTAGTTTTTTAGACCGCTACTAAAACATGTTGCATTCAGAGCATGTTAATGATGTTTTTTTTCTGGTTTCATATGAATTTTTACCTCAATCAGTGTCCACCAATGTATGTCTTTCAATGCATGGACTGAGAATACAACTGAGAACCGATTTAAAATAATGTTAGTCATAACAATAGCAACCACATCTTGTCATATTTTCTCCTCTGGAAGGACATGATTAATGTTTCGGTTCATGATTGATGTATTATGATGTGCACCTCTGTCTATTTTTTAGTTTACACACATCTGAAATTAAAATAGAATTTCGAACAATTTCTGTATATTTTAATTTTTGCATTATTCTACCTTTGAACTGAGCAAAGTGAGGCAAAATAGCAGAGGCTTTTGAAAAAAAGGTGGGAATACATTATATAACAACTGGATATTATATATATATATATATATATATATATATATATATATATATATATATATATATATATATATATATACACATATATATATATATATATATATATATATATATATATATATATACACATATATATATATATATATATATATATATATATATATATATATATATACATATATATATATACATATATATATATATATATATATATATATATATATATATATATATATACACACATATATATATATATATATATATGTGTGTGTATATATATATATATATATATATATATATATATATATATATATATATATATATATATAAATACACACATATATAATTATCATCATTATTATAGAGGTCAATAACTTGATTAAGCACAGTATTTGTGCTGTAAAGAACGCTACCTGACATGGTCTGTGAAATCTTAGACCACGTGTTTCTATATTTCGACGATAAAAATGAATCTCGTCTATTTTACGATAAAAATGAATCTCGATCTTACTGTAGCTGTCACTGTGAGGACACGGCAAACTATCAAAAAGAATGGCAGTGATAATTTAAATGAAAGTGTACAGCGCATCTATAGTACTTACACTTTAGAAGAAAACGAAAGCGAAAGTTAGTTACAAATTGTAGGTGGTTTCGTGAGGTTCTAACGAAGCAGCCGCGTTCACTGGCGCGGCGCAGACAGGAAGCAATGGCGTCGAAACGTCCCTTTTCCGAAGAGGATTTTACGTGTTCTGTTTGCTGTGACATTTTCAGTGACCCGGTGCTGCTTCAGTGTGGTCATAGTGTGTGTAGAGTCTGTGTTCAACAATACTGGACGATCAGAGGTTCAAGACAATGTCCGCTGTGTCGAAAAAGATCCACCAACAAGAACCCTCCGGTAAACCTGGCCCTGAAAAACCTGACTCACGCTTTCCTGAACTACCGGGGTCCTTCGGAGGAGCTGTGCGAGCTTCACCGGGAGAGACTGAGTCTTTTCTGTCTGCATGATGAAGAGCTCTTGTGTGTAGTTTGCAGAGAGTCGTGCCAGCACAGAAAGCACGAGTGCCGTCCTGTCACTGAGATAGCAGAGGAACGTAAGGTACGTCCTGGGCATCTGACCTTTTTGGGGATATTTAATATTCAGAGGCACTCATGTTATCTTACTTTTAGAGAGTTTTCCGCCGTGAACTTGACCACTTGACCAGAAAATTGAAGATTCTGCAACATGACAAAATTGTATGCGGTCAGCAGGCTAAGCACATACCTGTATGGAGGATGAGTTTGATTTCTGAGTTATTGTTTTTATTAACCGTGAGGATTCTTGGACATTGTATAATTTGTATGTGTATTCGGTTTTCAGCAACAGGTCTGGCGCACGCAGAACTTAATCAAGAGTGACTTTAATCATCTTCGCCAGCTTCTGGATAATGAAGAAAAAGCCATACTTGCTGCACTGTGCAATGAAAAGAAACTGAAAACACAGATTATGGAAGACAAAATGAAGACATTGATGGAAGAAATACATTCTCTGAATAATTCTATCAGGGACTTGAAAGATAAATTGAGTATTGGAGATGTCCAGTTTCTTAAGGTCAGCCCTTTATTCTTTCTTCTTCTCTATCTGTGTTTTGTCGTTATTGCTGTTGTTTTTAATTATGCATTCACCTTTTTCTTGAAAAGCCTATGGATGAGCCTTCCTGCTTATTATCCACAATAGGGAAATAACTAGAAAGCAGCAAGGCAACCTGTGATAAATAAATGTTTAAAATATATAAAACCAATCTAAAAATGCCTACAACCAACTAAATGATTTAGTGTTTGCTGTTCAGTCTTCATTAACTATTCATATTTCCAACATTTTCAATAGAGCTTCAAGGACATTTTGGAGAGGTGAGCAGATTTACTCAACTTCCTCTTTTTTCCCCTCACTATTGAAGTTGAGTGGCATTCTGACCTACAAATGTATTTCCAGAGCCCAGAACATGAACCAGGAACCCGAAACGGTTCAAGGAGGTCTTATTGATACTGCACAGTACCTGGGAAATTTGAAGTTCACGGTGTGGTTGGAAATAGGACGGTCTATCAGTTACAGTGAGTTGATTCTCATGAAGCTTATTCACTTCGTTCACGCGATGGTAAAGGGCTGTTCACACCAAAAACAAGGATAATTCTGCAAGAATAGGGAAGTTCACGTCAGGTGAAAACAATGGCCCACGTCACGTCATCATCTTTAACAGTAACTGTATCTTTGGAATCACTTTGAGTGATTTTAGTTGGTTAACATCGACAGCTAGATGGAATCCGCCGGGCATTTAAAGTGGCAGAACTGCAGCACATCCTTAAAATAAACCGAAAAATAAATTGTCGTTACAGTTTTTGTAGTCATCTTTCATGTTGTGAATGGACGGTGAGAGGAAAAATCTAGAAAAGGGAACAAATGACTCAAATGAAGTTTAAAACGCAGCAGGTTCTTAGAAATGTACATGTGGTTTTGCAAAACATTTAGATAATTTCAAGAAAAGTTTCAATTTCATTTATGTGGTGTAAACATACAAATTATTATGCATATTTTCTTTACACATTGGACACATGTGGGTATTATTCATTATTATAAAAAAGATTTAAACTTTTTGCAGCACCATTTATGAGCTAAATCGTTATAGATCCGTTCTAAACAAATGGATTCTGATGTGAAAGGACAACAGGGGAAGGATTTTCTCAGAATTAAGCTCTATTATGAATTATGAATTTGTGTGTTGGTCAGCGATGGTTTAAATTTAACATACCTTGATATTGGACTCGTCATAGAATAGTGAAGTTATCCGATGCTTTACTTATTGACACCAACGTAGTTATGAGGTTGAGCAGAGTTTGTCTCTGCTATTTCCTTTTTTCAGAAACAAAAGTTTCTAAGCATTATTAATTGATTGTATTTATAATGCAACATCTTAGCAATTTTCTCTGGTTTCAGCTCCTGTGGTGCTTGACCCAAACACCGCTAACTCTCAACTTATAGTGTCTGAAGATCTGACGTGCGTGAGGGACCGAGATGAACAAGAGGAGGAAGACATAGCCGGCATGCAGAAGAATCAGCTTCCCGATAACCCGGAGAGGTTTGATAGGTGTAACTGTGTCCTGGGCTCTGTGGGCTATTCTTCTGGGACGCACATTTGGGATGTGGATGTGGGAGACAGCACTTTCTGGATGCTGGGTGTCACTACGGAGTCTGTCAAGAGAAAGGGAACCAAAAGCTTGCCCAGCGAGGTCTGGTGCATCGGCTGTGACAACAACACGCTCAATTTGAAGGCTCCTTGGGAGTCATGCATCCCTTTGCTTGGGTTTGAGAAACCAAAGCGAGTGAGAGTGAAACTCGATTTAGATGAAGGACAGCTTTCTTTCTCGGATCCTCTCAGCAGAACACTCTTTCACACGTTCACAACCAGCTACACTGAGAAGGTCTTCCCGTTCTTCTGCAGTCTGTGCAGTGTCTCTCCTCTGAGGATTCTGCCTCAACGCTCCCATAAAAGAGATGTAAAGTCTGTTTAAAAGTTTTTGTAGGTTTGGCGTGATGTTTTTCTAAAAAAGAACTGTGGTTCAGTTATGCTTTTTTTTTGTTATTGTTGTTTTCTACAGTAGTACATTTACATTTAAGACAATTAAAATTCAGTTTTCAAAAGATCATTTGGATCGCACTGTAAAAAGTGTGAACGGGAGCATTTTATAGATATTAATTTTGTCATTACTATGTATAAAGTTCACTGTGATGAATCTTTTGTTATTTTTGAATGCACCTTGTCTCTCTGTCTCTCTTGTTTCCATGTGAGTGAGATGAGGGACGTTGTTATAGTGTTAGAGTAGTTATGAAAGAAGTAGCAATGTCTGATGAAAACAGAAACGGATGCCCTACACTTGATATCATAGTAAAAGGTATGAAAAGTACATGTATGTATTAAAGTAATCCATCCATTCTCTAATCCACGTGTCCTCTTTGTGTACAGTTGTGGTCATAAGTTTATGAACACCTTGCAGAATATGCAAAATGTCAATAATTTCAATAAAATAAGAGCGATCGTAAAAATTGCATGTTGTTTTTTTATGTAGTACAGTCCGGAATAATCTATTTTGCATAATAACAGATGTTTAATAGATAATACTCCACAAGAATAACTGAAAAAAAATACCCCATTTTAAAGATACACAACTTTTTTTATATTTCGTGATAGTTCATGAGTCATTTGTGGGTCATAAGCGGTTCAGCTCCCCGCTGTTCTTCAGAAAAGTCTTCCAGCTGCTGCACGTTCTTTGGTTTTTCAGCATATCCTACATATTTGAACCCTCTTCAGTAGTGACTATGATGTTGAGATCCATCTTTTTGCGCGGAGGACAACTGAGTCACCATACAAAGCTATTACAAAAGATGGAAACATTTACCGATGCTCAAAAAGGCAACACAATGCATTAAGAGGGTGTAAACTTTTGAACATGATGATGATGATGTGTTAATGTTTATTATTATTAATAGTTTATTTGCTACTGTACTTACAGGTAATACATAAAGGTTTCCCAGAAGACTGCGAAATAAGTACAATTTATTCTGATGATCTGATTAAAAAAACTTTAAACCCCCAGCTCCTAATGTATTGTGTTGCCTGATGTTGAGCATCAGTACTTTTCACCTTATATAATAGCTATGAGTCCTCCAGTTGTCCTCCACGTGAAAAGATGGATCTCAAAATCATATACTGGAAGAATGTACAGGAGCTGGATCCTCATAACCAGGTTCTGGTCACCAACAGGAAAACAGGAGCCTTTGTCATCACTACAACAGAGAAAAAGTCTTTTGGGGGGGTTTTGGGATATTGTTGTTGTCCAGTGGGAGGCCTTGAAATCAAAAAGCTTGACAGCCGCGAGGTAATCGACAGTACTGGGCAGGAGGTGGCGGTCTGGTCCTTCTTTCTGTAGGACAAACCAGCGCCATCTGTTACTGGCGCCGAAAGGGTTAACGCTGGAGCTGTCTATGTCGTTGTTTCGAGTCGAGTTCAGGGAAAGCAGCGGCAAAGCGGAGATGCTGAGCGGAGGGCTTTTCTAGTCGCCCCTCGGTGTTCAGTGACATGAGCAGGTTTGCTAAAACACCAAATTATGGCAGGGAACCTCAGACGCAACGAGTCTCTAAATACTCCCGCCGCCGCGTAGAAAAGCCGCATTGTTGAGCGAAACCCTTGTAACGAGCAGCAATAATGCGAGGCGCGGAAAGCAGCGGCAGGTCTGCCGTGATTGTGCTCTGCCTGCTGGGATGCGACTTATGGACGGCGGCCGCCAAAACGCTGCAGGAGAGCAGCGACGCCAAAGGTACGAGACGCGCCGTTTACACGCACGGATACTTTACTCCCGTGTAGGTTTCTAAGGATCTTGGAGGAGCTTTGGAGGCTTTGCTTTGACTTTCTGGATGGCATTCCCCGTGCTAACTGTTAGCAACCTTAGCATACAATAACGCAAAGTGTGTAACGGCCGTAACGCGAAGACACGTCTTATCAATGAAATGGTTTTTAATGTAGCGTTGTTTTAACAACGCAGACTTTGTTAACTGTTCGCAATTGGACTGATCTAGTGTTTTGTAACTCTCGAGCCATCTGCTTGAAATCGGATCTCATTTTTGTGATGCCTGCCCGTTGCAACAAGCATCTCTGCAGCTTCCAGCGCGCATGAACCCAGCGGCGCGTGTCATGTTGTGTAGATGAGACCAAGCAGCGTTTTTGTCCGTTTCTCAATGTTTTTAAGGCGTTTGATAGAGCATATAATCAGATTCAATATATATATATATATATATAAATAAACAGTAAGAATCAATGTTGAATTCCATGAGTGCTGTTTAATTCAATGAATTAATTTAATTACAAATTAATATTTTATTCTAATAATATATGTAAATTTATTAAAGAGCTGCTGCTCTTGTCTGGTTAGTCGGGACTTCTTTTTTTTTTTACATTTATAATATTCATTATTAGACGTATATACCTATTACATACGTACGTATATACCTACATATACGTACATACCTATTTTTTTTCTTTTTCTTTTCCTCTAAGTATTTTATATATTTATAGAGAGGCTTAGAAACTGAGAAGCTTAAAGACTTTGTAGTGATTTCACATTATCTTAGGATCTCTCTGAAATCTTAATGGACCTTGTTTATTTATGCCGTGGTGATTTTAGCATGACATTATTTTAGGCTTCGGACTATTTCTGACTGTTTTAGTCTAAATGATCTCGCTAATGTATAACGTAATGCAATATTAAGTGTGTGTGCATTAAGATGTCAATGTGCCGGCGAGGAAGGAAATTGAAAAGTCGTCTTCATATCGCTAATTCACATTTGACATTTACGTAATCCGGATAGCGCGTTGAATACTTTCAGGTGAAGCAAGGGTGTTAAATGATAATGTTGGCAAAGCTCACCTCCTGACAGTAGATTGATTCAGCAGTTCATAGACTGCCAGTTTGGTTAAATCCTCCCTGTCTGAGCTTATAATGTGAGGGATCCCCTCCTCTCTCCCGATGGAGTGTCCTCCTCCCCCTCCGTCTCCTGCTGATGAGCAGCGGCAGCACAGATGGGTCTGCTGCTCTCTCTTCTTTAGGACAGTAGACTGGCACATTGCATGCTTTGAGTATGCAAAACAGGGCTTTCCTGCCTTTTGTCCGGTCTGTGCCACTTCCTCATCTCTGGGATCTGAAAAGAGAATGCCGTGTGTGAGGCCTTGACGCTGCATAGTCAGGCCCGGAGTGAGTTTTGCCATGCAGCCTTAAATCCTGTTTGTAATCTTCATTTCTTCATTTCTTACTTAGAAAGTAGTTTACCCAAAGCTTTGTTTTAGTTACTAAATGTCTTCAATTTTTATGCTCCACGTTGTTTAAAAAAAAATTTAAAATAAATAAATAAAATATTTCGCAATATTACAGTACTGTATTTTCCATTAAATACATTTGAAAAAAATAAAAATAAATATATATATATATATATATATATATATATATATATATATATATATATATATATATATATATATACACACACATATATATATATATATATATATATATATATATATATATATATATATATATATATATATATACACACACACATATATATATATATATATATATATATATATATATATATATATATATATATATATATATATATATATATATATATATATATACACATATATTTATTTTATTATTTTTTTTTTCTTCATCTTATCCCATGATTTGGTACCTAATTTATACAAGCATCTTTGTGACCACCCAAATCTAGTCAGAATGCCTTGTGCTTCTTGATAATGGATTTTGCTGAGGTTATGCGTACCATTTTATACCACGATGCAATGCGTCTAGCAAAGGAAAGAGTCCAGATTAAGAGCTTTAATTGAAAACAAACCGCATAGCTGGGAATGAGTAATAATATACTCTCTGCTTATACAAATTTTTTGTTGTTGTTTATCTATTTGTAATGACCTCCAAATATGTCCCATGTTGCTAATGCCAACAGTCGGATATTTACTGTAAGCAGCTGGTTGTTGTTGCACACTTACCTAAAAAATGGACTGCTTAATAGTTTCCTGCTATAACGCACAGGGGTATAGAACAATAGGTCTTAGGAAACCAGCTATGTTTTAGAGCTTAAGAGCCTCATAAAGGCAGATAAAGAGAATAAGTCTGGTGTTTTCTTACTTGTTAATTCTCAGTTTTCTGGGTTTTGCTTGTTACACTGCAGAAATGGAAGCATGTATCTGTTTGTTTGCCAGCAAGCATTTCAAAGCATTTTAAGCACACGGGAGACCCCCGTTGTGCTTAATTTTTTATGTGGTCATGTTTTCTCCGAACACTCATTTTCTCATCTCTGATTACCAAAACCAGACCGTCTCCCATGGGCAAGCTGGTCAAGCAATTCTTTCTCTCTCTTTCTCTTCACTCACAAGCATTATCTTACAAACAGAGATAGTGGATTTTTATATCACTCTCAAAGTGCCTTGTTAAGCAGCATCTTAAAGAGGCTTGGAGAGTTTTACATCTCAAATCTGTCATAAATACTGAGACTAACAGTATTGAAAGTTGTGTTAATGGCACCAGGCCTGTTTTCTGAATCATTGTGTTTCTTTATTTTAGAAGGTTGTGATGTTTTACTGATGTATAGGGTCATGCTTCATTGGTAACAGTCATTAAACAGCCCTCGAAGAAAACTTTCTTGTCCACTGTTGCCTTAAGTTTGGGTTTATAAGTTTTAATAGCATTGTTTTAGCTGTGAAGGTGTTTTAAGAAAAGGTAGAATGAAAAAAAAAATCCTCTGAAGGAAATGCTTTTAGATCTGATTAGAATTTTATGGGCTGAATCGCCTGTTTTTTGTTCCTGTGAAACATGATAATCCTCTAGACAACAGCAGTCTTTTAACTTTAAGCAGAGCCTGAATGTACTGAATGAGCGAGGAACTCTGTCTCATTCACACACACACACACACACACACACACACACACACACACACACACACACACACACACACACACACACACACACACACACACACATGGCCTGTGTCTCTCCTTTTATAGAGGGAGAGGGGGAGAGAGAGAGAGACACGGCCAGTCTGCTGCACATCTGGATAAGTCATTTTCCACAAAAACGGAAAGACAAGCTTGTTTTATGTTTTTAAAATGTGAAAAAATGAAATGTGTTAGAAAGTTTTGCTTTTAGACATGTGAAATAATCATTGAGAAGCATTCAAGAAGAGTTACGTTACGTTAATATTTAAATAGCATTCTTTGGAACTGTTCTTTGCCAATGTAGAACAAGTTGTTCTTTAGTGGGATGGTCCCTGTAATAGGAAACCATCTTCATAAGCTCTAGATGATCAAGAGTGAATTGCTGGTTGCTCTTGTTAAGGATTGCACAATTAATACATTTTATAATCAAAATTACAATTGCGGATGCCACAATTATGTAATCGTTCAAAGTGGCAATAAATTGCAGATTTTTTCTTCTTTCTGCAGGTTGTCTTAAGGGTTTTTCTATTTCATTTTAGTTTTAGTGTGACATTATAATACCATTCATAGGTTCGTACATTTCGAGGCTGAATTGAATACTGAAGAAAAATAGTGTTTTCAGCTTATGTTCATGCAAAAATATGGCATGCAGTTGCTTTAAACAATGCTATAAATATCGTTTAGTGTAAATTGTGATAATCGTAATTTAATAATCACAGTTACAATTTCAAGGGAATAATCAACAATTAGGATATTTGCCCTACTCTTAATGTAAAAGAGGCTGAAAATGAGTTTCATTGGATTAGATGAATGACTTCATCATACCCTGAGCCCACAGATTTGATTACCAACTAGTGCTAAAAAATGCTGATGGTCTTATACAACTCAAATGTTTTGAAAATAAGACTCTCTCTGGGGATGGTGGTTAGGGTTTGGTTATTTGACTTTCATTCAAATGCAAAAAGAAGAGTGAGATGTCCCAGTGAAATCACACATGACCTCAGTATTGTTGTCAGTATTACTACTGTCGACTCTTTGTAGCACTGTGATTTTGCTCGGCCAAATTATGGCCTGTTAAGGTTCCAAATGAGAGTTTGGTTGAACTTGGTGCGAAAGGTTTCCATAAGATGAATATTTTTAAACATAAGTTATAATTATGCTTTTCAACTCAACCTCCAATATACAGTTTTCAATAGAGAGCTTTCCTATATATATATATATATATATATATATATATATATATATATATATATATATATATATATATATATATATATATATATATATATATATATATATATATATATATATATATATTATTTATTTAAAGGAGCAGTGTATTGTATTAAACTGTTTTGCTTTTATAATGGTTAAACTTGCTTGTTTTGATCATTTTTATCAATAAATACACTAGTAGTAAATAGTATTTAACTTCATAGGTTTTAGCGCTCCACCTATTCAAAGTGAATATTTAAGTTATGGATGTGCACCAGTTCAATAAAGATCTTTCATTTTCGGCAGTTGTGCATAATCTCACATCTCACCGTTTTGAGAAGTAATATACAAGAAATTGAAAGAGGGTTAAAATATCTTTCTGGACTGTGTCTCTTTATTTCTTGGTTTCTCCCACACACCCACACGAACCAATCCTTGCACACTTTAACCCTGTATAACCTTGACAGTACTATTTCTCTCTCTCTCTCTCTCTCTCTCTCTCTCTCTCTCTCTCTCTCTCTCAGATTAATCAATAATATGCTTTCCTAAGGCCTTCTTAAGGTTTAGAATCCAGCGTATTGACAGATTACTCTCTTCATTACCGCTCACATGACTCTGCTCTCGGGGTTAATGATGCCTAGCATCTATGGCACATAGACATGGGTTTGGTATTAAATGTCTTTGTCTAATCATGGTTCTGCGCTAACATTTTTATGTTGAGTGAATTTAAATCATTGATGATTTGTTAAATTTTTTTAGACTGTAATAGGAATTGTTCAAATGAAAAGAAAATATATTAAAAGTTAGCCTATTAAAGAAAACGTCCTTATTTAGACTATTACAGTAGGAGGTATGCCTGCCTTCCCTCTCTTTGCCTCTGCCTCTTTCTGTCCTCCACTGCAATGCAGCATTCTGAACGGTGTGTATGCACACACACACACTCTTACATAAACACATCCATACTTATTACGTCCAGAAAAACCCTTATTATTCACGGCTGCAGTTACATGCATATATATCTTGTAGACTTTAGTTCTGTGATATGTAGGCCTATTCTATGTGTTCTCTTCCTTCTGGAGATCCTTGATACAGAAATATAACTGTAATAAAGTCTATTGGATTAGAGACCTATAAGCTCATGCTTTAAGTCTGCAGACAATGGAGAATTGTATCCCACTAGGTTCATATCACATGACTTTTGCCAAGGAGAGAAAACGCAAGTAGAATCTGAATGTCAAAAGCAATTTTGAATTATCGCATAAAGTTCGTTTTTTTTGTGTTCAGAAAAATCATCTGAATTCATGCTGTAGCTTTGTGTGAGGAGCAAACCAACGTGATCTTTAAGTTTTGTATTTATTTGTTTGTTTGTTTGTCTTATTTAATTAGAGATTTTTATGAAATCTGAGAGCTTTACGCACTTTCAAGGCCCAGAAATGTAGAAAGGACAATGTTAAAATAGTCCATGTGACATCAGTGGTTCAATCATACTGTTATGAAGCTTCAAGAGGGAAAAAGCAAAGAAAACAAATAATGACTTTATTTAACAGTTTCCTCTTTTCTGTGTGACGAAAACACGCTTTGAACAATATTAGGCTAAAAGGTGACAGCATTCCCGTGTACAGTATGATGCTTGAACATACGTCTCATTTATGATTGAATTCACCCAGATTGCGACGTGCCAACAGCTGCTGTAAGTATGAAGAACGTATAAGAGCAGACTGCACATGCAGGGAATCAGTGAAGTAAAGAGGAGGAGGGAGAGGGGGATTCCCAGAGAGTCCTGCAACCAAACAATGAATAACCCTTTGGAAAACACTGACAAATAAGATTGATCCTGGCAGGTTAAAAGTTAACTGAAGGTTTCCTGAGAGCAAAACCCTTTTCACATAAGCTGTCTTTGTTTTACTCTTAATGATCTTTGAGCAGAACTCTGAATCACACTTACTAAATCAAGCTTCGTGATGGGACCTTCTTGCAAGTTATTCATATAATTGTGCTTTGGTTTGCTGGTTTGATTTAAAACAGCTGTTTTATTATTCAGTCATTGATTTGATCCTTAAGTCCTAAAAGTCCATTTTTGAGACATTGATTTTTTTTTTCTCTCCTCCTTCTCTTGGACCAGATTTTAACTAGATATAGCCCAGTAAATGTTAAATTGTTAAAAAGCTAGTTTAGTTTAGTTATGATTATATAATATTTTATGTATGAATAATATATATTGCATTCGTATAGTACAAAATATATTGATATAATTAGTTTCTACCTTTTAATATATATTAATATATATAACATATATACATATATATATCATATATAACAAAAGTCTATATATAATATAATTGGAAGGTGGTGTAAAATTATATATAATGCACAGACCTACTTTGTAGTGATATATAAAAAAAACAATATAATGTAAAATGTGTCCTCATTAAGAGGATGAACCCATGCGTGTGTGTGCTTGTTTGGGGAAAAAATGTTACAAAAGGAGTAATAAAGAGGTGAAAGGATCAGGAACGGGAGAAGATATGGGTATTAGTGCATCTGTTATGGAGCTTACTCTGGATGAAAAGATAGATGGAGAGAGAGAGAGAGAGTAAAGTGTGCAGGATGAGTGAAGCCATCGGACGGCTTTAATGTCTCTGTGAGGCTCAGCAATTCCCAGTAGAGCTTGAGGCAAAGGAAAATTCTTACTATTCATCACAGTGCTATTTTTCAAGTCAAATATTTACCTAGTGTTGGATGACTGCGTTCCCTTCAGATTGCCGGATAGCATTTCAAAAGCTGCTTACAGTAAACACAGCAAAGAGTGCTGCAATGACACTGCCTGCACCTGTGCTTTGAAAAAAAGACCACAGGTGGCTGCGTATTGTACGTGCTTTTATTTATCATTTTATCAGTAGTTGTTTATTGAAATAAGCATTTTATATTTGACTGAAAACGCTGCCATATTGTTGAGATCACATGACCGGCTGAATTCTACACATTCATAATGGTAAAGTATCAGGCGCTTGTTTGCAATGTAAATGAGTTATGCTTGAGAGAGCCACTGTAGGGACCTTAAAAGCATGTTAAACAAAGACAACTGCGCAGTTAAGTACCTGTTCGTAAGTTGTCATTATTCTGCTTATTCTTTGGTAGTCATTCTCAGAAATGTAAAACGATGCACATTTCTGAACAAATGAACAGCTTTAGAGATTTGTTTTTATTCGTTGCACTTACTTGGATCAGTGTTATTACTATAAATAAAGCACTCTGTGGTGGCTTTAATTGGCGCTTGAAAAAAAAAGAAAGACCCTTGTGTAATGCGTAAATTTTGCTAAGTATTCTGTCCTTCCAAATCTGTCAGTGCTGCCGGGACCATTCTGTGACCTCCTCACCCCTCTGTGAAGATCGATATCCTCCCTCGCTCTGAATCACTTGTCCTCTGGGAGTAAACCATTGGGCTGAAAGGGCAACAATAGCAACGTGTGAGCATGAAAGGAGCATGTTCATAAAAAATAATACAAACCTGACCACTTTCCTTTCGTGTTCACTAATGCAACATAAATTTGATCGTAAATGCAGAAGCCGTTATTCTAGTTTTCAGTGTTTTTTTTTTTTTTTTTTTTTTTTTTTTTCCTGAAACAAAAAAATACCATGAATCGATAAGTCTAGCATGTTTTCAGTATATCTCAAGTGTTTTGATTTTGGTACTTTTAATATGAAATAAAGTCTCAGATTTCAAATTTTGCATAATATTGCGGTATTAAAATGCTAAATTGAGTTTTGGTGGTGTTTAATATGGAGTGACAGATCGCTGTATAGCACCTGCGTGAGCTTATCATCTCCTCCATATTAATACCAGTTTCAGCACAAAATAAACATGACTAAACATCAGAAGGCAAGTTAAAACAAAGTACAACTTTACGATCTTCATATTTAATAAAAAATACAATTGAATTAGAAATATTATGTAATTCTAACTTTTATTATTAAAAACATAATTAAGTCTAATTTAAGTAGTTAAGTAACCTTCAACATTATAGTAATGTAACTCTCATGTGGCCTATATTTTACAGCGTTAAGGCCCATTCAAACCAACCACGATAAAGATAATGATATAAGAGTCCATACCAGCGAATGATATTGTCTGTTTATTCTTAGCGCGCACGCATCTGCCGCCTTCTGATTGGCCGTCAATGTTTTGTGTAATTCACCAGCTAAATCGTTCTGGGGTGTGTTTCCCAAAAGCGTTGTTAGCCAACTATGGTCACAAGTTCCGTCGTTACCAGCATACTTCAAAGATTCTGGGTTTCCCGAAAGCATAGTTCAAAATAATACAATCAGCTCCACAAACGTATGTGGTCGGAACTACAGCTTTGGACCTGTGGTTAGAAGCATAGTATCTTGTTAGTAAGATATATGACTTTAATAAATTTGCACTTGGGCACAAGAAGCAAGCTAACATGCATATTTTTGTGCATTCATTATAAATGCTGCTTTGAAAAGAGTGCTAAGGGAACCCTGGAGTATGACATAAGAGTGACGTGACGGTGAACAAAAAATAGTAAATTAGTCAATAGGTGCCATGTTCAGTGCAGGAATGGTATGACAGGAAGTTGTAGTGGTTTTGACAAACCACGCTATACCTTGAAACCTGTTATCGTCCCATGTCTAATGCATAATAATCGATATTCAAGTGGGAATCAAATCGATTTTTTTTGTTTTTGTGTGTGGGATGCATTTTTAGTACCACAGTCAGTTATACATATTTTGATGTTTCAATTACAGTAATTTACATCAAATATTTTTATTACCTAATGGCTGCCAAGTTACGTATTTAATTGGTGTTCCCTACAACCACTTATTTGCTTTAGTTTAACCAGGAACTTTATATCACTCCAGTAATTTTTTCCTTTACAAAAGTCAGTTACTCAAATCATTATTATACATCTCTTTGTTTAATGGTCTGGTCAGTAGCCTTGTACCTGTAATAAGCAGGATATCATGCAATCAGCTGGTCGTTATCTCAGAATATGGTTCTTCAGGCTGATCGGAGACATAATTGTCCTGTCAGGCATCGTTATAATGACTGGCTGACTATACCTGAACCTTTAGCGTGTATTAATCCGAGCTCCGTCGGTTCAGTTTGGTTTGTGCTCTTTAGGTGGGGTCAGTGCTTGTACACACAGCTGTCAGCCTTTCACTGATGAATCACTGGGGAGGGAAGTGACGTGATGTTAGCAGCATTTAAACTGGTGTGCGTGCATGTGCGTCAGTGTTTTGGACTGTTTTCCTTTGGCTTTCTGGTGGATTTCAAAAGCACATGTGTAGGTAAGACAGTGTTTTTATACTAACTCTAGGCGTGGATTGTATTAATACACATTAATAAATGGATGCATAATAAATGTTTTGACACACTGAAATAAGTTTATGTTCATTTGGTGTTAGTATTTGTTAATATGTGTGCATGTCGTCACTTGCTGTTTAAGAGTGGTAATATTGGCAGGTTTCGTTTCCTCGATGTTTTTTGCTAGAGAGGTATAATGAACAAACTGAATAAATTCCTTTTTATCAAGTTTTTCTTTAGTTTTTTTTTTTCATAGACTTTTCAAACACATCATTTATAAGATTAAAGCAAACAAACATGTTTTTGTGAAAAATAGGCATATTGGTTTTTAGAATTGGGCTTTAATGGATAAAAACGTGTTGAAAAGCAGCACAGAAGCCTTTACCTCTACAGCAGCGTACTCTTTCAATTGTCTGTCTGCCCAAGAACTTTTTCTTCACTTTGATTGGTTCGTGCGGAGCAGGTCAGTGGAATGTATCACTACATGAAAAGGAAGCGTGTTTCTGCAGAGCCAAAGGTTCCTAGAGGAAGGAAAACAGCCCATTGTTTTCCACAGTTGTTTCCATTGGCCCACGAAAAGGATGTGGAGGGGGTTATCTCTGTTGGTTGATTGGTTCTTTTCCTTAAGTGCTCTTTGAAGATTTTTATGTAAACAGCCAAGGCAACCCGAAGAACATTTTTCAACGTCAACATTAGGGTGCACTTTATATAATTAAAAAGTGTCACACATAATACAATTACTCATTTTTAGTGGCTGTTCTTGGTGGTCGTTTCTGCTGGTCTCATACATGCACTAATTGCTTCTTGTCTTACGAAAAGTGTAACCTGAATACATTGTAAGGTTTTTAATTCATCTAAATCATTCATTGCTTCACAATTTCTTCTGTCTTAAGAGTGGTAAATCATGAGGGAAGGGTCTAAATACTCCGATGTTGAATGACTAAATAACCTTATCGAATGAATGCACTAGAAGTTCAGTATATAGTGTACAAAATGTGACTCTGTCATCTTGACATTATTCTTTCCTCTACAGAAGTGGCTTTAAAGGTTCACCTGAGCGACGCTAGCACTCATCAGCCTCTCGTTGGCGTCACCGTGGAGATCTTCACTAACCACACTCCTGTCGCTTCGGATATCTCTGGTGCCGATGGCAACGCCTACATCAGGTTTCCTTATCGCCTTGGCGACCTTCTTGTAGTGACGGCAACCAAGCGTGGCTATGTACCCAACTCCATCCCTTGGCGGCCAAACAGGCTTCCTGGTAATGACCTTTTATATTGGGTAATATGTCTCATTAGCTCTGTTTTACATTGAGATTTCCTTTCCTGTGATCTAACACTTAATCTCAAAATCAATATGCATATTTTTAATGCTTTACTTAAAATGTTGCAATGCTCAAATTCACTAGTAGCATTTAAACAATTGTTTTGGGAATTTTTTTTTTTTTTAACTCTTATTAGTGTTTTTTTATTTTTGTATGTAAGTCACAATAGGGTGAGTTTAAAGGGAAAGAAGAACACAAAACAGCAAGATCAGTCATTAGTGTGTTTAGTGGGGCTGGACGATATATTTGTCGGTTCCGTTCAGTTTTGCGTAGCTTGTCAGTGATCTACTGCTCTGTGCGTTAACTGCCGCTTCTTTTGAAAACAGATGATGGAGGTTTACCGCTAATCACATAACTGGCTTTATTGACGAAATGTGCATGAATATATCGACGAATACATCATCCGGCCCTAGTATTTAGTATTTTCTACATTTGATGAGAAGAATCCACTAATCTTAAAGCTGAAGGTGTCAAAAGCTCAAATTATTATTAGTATTTCTTACTCCTCCTTAAAGAGGTAGTTTGATTTAGTTTATATACAGATGTAATTAATGCATTAACTATTCATGTACTTACATGTAGTTAAGGATAGCTCTTAGTTAGTTTATAATTAGTTAACGCCTTTAATAATCAATTATGAATTAGTGATGAATTAAGTATTAATTTAGGCATTAGTGCATTATTATTCATTATTATTCATGTGCAAAGTGTTACCCAAATTTTCATTTAAACTGTAAAAACATGGATGTTTGTCTCAATTTTTTTTCTGTTCAACTAAAGTGTACTTTTATCACCGTGTCTTAGTCTTGTTTCTTTGCTTTGATGATTGTGTTAATGGGATGGATTACTTCTACTGTAACTCCTGGTGACTGACACATCCTTTGGGTCAATTTATAGAGAATCTGGGACAGGAAATGAAAACTGGAGTGGGGCAGGAATGCAGAAAGCTGTTAGAAAGAAATAGAATGTTCCATTACAGCTAATGAGATTAACCTACTAACTAGTTGCAGACACAAGTGAATGCGCCTAAATAGCTAAACACAGCACAATCACGCAGATGTTTGAGGACACTGAGACCGTTTGGTAGCACTTTGTGGAGTGAACGGAAGATCATCCTTGCAATAATAAGTGAAGTGTCTTCAGAGGAGACGTTTTGTGATGTTTTGGACATGATTCTGAGCTTGCAGACGTTGTTGTGACTCATTTTGTTTGTGTCTGTGTTTAAGTCTTCTCATCTCTCAGTCTGGATCTGCTTCCTGAGAGGGCTGCTACTCTGATGGTGTATGACGACGTGGTGCAGATTGTCTCTGGATATCAAGGTAAGAGTTACGTGTTTGTGTGTTCAACAGGTTATTTTGCTGCCTCTTTGTTTTATGAACCTAAATCATTTGTTTATTTATTGTCACGAGTACGCTTTTATTGTTGCTCCTTTTATAGATGAAAAAAGTTACAAATATGTATGATATTTAATACCCTTTGCTTAACACTTAAATGTTTAATAGTTTTATGTTTATTTGTTTTTTATTTTATTTATAATATGCTAAAATTAGAAGAACATAATTTTATATGCTGAACTCTGTAACGAAGCTTTAATGGTGATGCAGTTTTGTTGTTCACATATGCACACTACTTCACTAGGGAATGAAAAGACTGTTAATGAACTACCTGTAGTGGAGGAGAGAGTGTGGGTGTGTCTAAACTCTGAAATCAACAGCCCGACAAGTGTGTGTGTGTGTGTGTGTGTGTGTGTGTGTGTGTGTGTGTGTGTGTATTTGCACGTATTGTTCAGCAGCATTCATATATTGTCACCTTTATTGTGCTACGTAAACACTAAACAAAAATCTATATTTTGTCTTTAAGGGAAAACAAAACTGTTAAGAGTTTTAACTACACTAAATGGAAATTATGTATAATACAAGAAGAGAAATGTTAATGCGGTTAAAAAAAAATCTGGCATCATTTCATTTTCTTTTTGTAATACTTTTTTTTTCAGAACTGGTTCATGATTAATTCAAAATGCCTAGTAAGATTGTTGCATTAAAGTTTAGTTTTTTTTTGTTTACTTCCTATTCGTCAAGTGATCCTGAAGGGAAAGCACAACAAATATTAATTGGCACAATTGTTTTTGTTTTTGTTTATTTAACAGCGTATTTCACCCTTTAAATTTATTTGCAGAGACATGTATACACATTCTTTGACCTTATTAAATGTATGCATATTTTCTAGATCTAGACCGATTTAAGGATATTTGGACAAACAAGACAAATACAGATGAAGAATTCAGTTGAATTGTTTGTGTATAGAGTCATGTGGCGAGTGTAATGAGAATCATTCTGTACTGTTGTCCACGTGGCTCATGAGACTTCATGCTAATTAAAGCTTTCTGTGTGAGTGCGATACCAAACTGAAATGAGAGGCTCTACACACACACACACACACCAACACAAGAATGGAAAGAATTCACTTTAAACCAATATTTCACATTCCTCCTTTTTTTGTCTCTGTGCTACCCACATGTGCTCGTTCTTCTTTCTTCCTAGCTTATACTGTTTTCCTTTGTCTTCCTCCTAGCAACCTCTTTCTTTTGGTAACCTGTCCCTCTGTGTGTGTGATATATCAGGAGAGTAGCATGTTTATGGGTCTCAGGGGAGCACTAACACCGCACTCTCATTCAGAGCGTCACCCCAGTCCTGTCCCCTAAAATCACTATCACCACACGCTTCTGACAAAAGCAGAGCCTCGGACGCATGGCTGAAAGACACACACGTGCGCCACAAATGTGCTATTATGATCCTCTACTTGGGGATGTTTATTTCACACTTTCACCTATCGCTCAGAGGTCCCATTTCTGTCCACTAAACCATTTTTCAAACAAAACGCCTCTCATATTTCATCAGGTGTGTGTGTGTGATGTGCATAAAATCTCTTCTGAAGGGAGGGGTGTAGCTAAAGAAAAATATAAAGTCTAAGAGAGATTAGAAGTTTATAATTATTTTCATGGATAAATAGCCGATTACTAAAAGAAAATAAAGCACTAAACACTAAAATCAATTGTTTTAAATTTAGTAATCTTTATATTATGATGTAAGATATGAAACATGGATATTCATTTGGAGATGTGCTAAATATTCAAATTTTTAATGCAGGGACATAAAATAGTTTTTTTTATCTTATAGTAGTAGAGTATGCATCCTTTATCCATCCTCCGTATCTCCAAGTCTTTAGTTTTATCATATTTCTAAAAAAAAAAATACAGCTCTACAATTCCCTGAGCTCCTGGACGTGTGCTTTGTGGGTGGAGCTAAAGATTGACGAGCACTTGTAATTTCACTTACCGTCTGCAGCTCTGAATCATGACCGGGATCTTTTATAGCTAGGACTGCTGGGACTGATGCTGTACAAATACAGCATCAGTGAACTCCTATGTCAGGAAGACCAACGATCAAAGAAAACTCTCCGAAACTTGTACAAACCCACAAAGCCACCCTAGGTGTATGAGACTTTCTTCTCTGAGACATTTTGGTTTACATTTATAATTTTAAAACTAGAAATATTTTTGTAACAAAAACCTATCGATATGCTACAGAGGACATGTGTTTTGTTTTTTGTTCGTTTTTTTCCCAATTCAGTTCAATTTAAGTGTGCTTTTTTGTAAATTTCTTTTAAAACATTGATCATGTTTTCTATATCTATATGCTTTTTTTATTATTATAACTTTATATCCATCAGAGGTTCCTGGGGAAAAAAATATTTCACTTAACACCTGTGATTCAGCTTTTCCATCACGGAAATAAATTACATTTTCAAATATATGAAAAAAAATTTGCAATATATTTTTACGAACCACACACTATTGATGAGTGGTATATTGGCACCCCTAGTACTGATGGTCTTGCTTTGGGCGTTATGTTAGTTTAGTGGGGTACTAAAGACCATGTGGCCTATAGCTTAGTCTCAAGTCTATGGTATATAAAGTATGCCACAATGGAAACATAATGACCTCATCCATCTCTAGAGACACGCGCTGCAATACCAGCACTCCATCAGCTACTGATCCATTCCATTTAGAAGGAGAGAGAGAGAAAGAATGGAGTCACATGTATTGTGTCATGGATATCAGATCATTAGCCTAATGTATGCTCATTTCTGATACCTTGTTTTGTTGTGTTTGTGTGTGCGTCCGTAGGTTCAAAGCTGCAGCCATGGGTGCAGTTCCAGAGAAGAGCACTGAGTCTTCCTTCTAATGCAACCTACACCAACCTGACCGCCTTCCTCACAGTGAGCAGTTCAACACAAGACACGCAGTACTTCCCTTACCTGCAGGGGCTTCATCCCAACTACACAGGTAACACATCAGAGAGCTAGGGAGACTGGGGTTGACATGACCTCCAATTTTAGTAGTCAATACCAGTGAAAATCAACATATGATGTGCTATTGATTGAATATATTAGCATTAAAACGTGTAAATGGGGAATACTACTTCTATTTAAATCGTGTAAAGTTATTTTTACCTTTGAATTGATCAGTGCTGCTTTCAGAATTAAAGCTTTTTGAAAGAATGTTCTTTAGCTATGAATAATTAATTGTTAAACCATTACAGAACAAGTTTTGTCTTCCATAATGATGATTTATGCTGCAAACGTGAGTTCACTTTAAAATTAATGACACTTATTTTCTGCTGTGGTCGTAATTATAGTGGATGGCTTGTTATGTCTGTCTGATACTATTTTTGACTCGATTTACATTTAATATTTATTTCATATGTCATCGAGTGTGGATCCAGCAATGTATTAAAATTGGAGAGCATAAGAAAGACTTGTTTAAAAAAAATCTTACTGCCATTCTAGTAGTGTCTATAGTGTAGTCTTTATTTCTTTATTTTTCTGACTTCTTAACAAATCTTTTATGCTCTTTCTCTGATAGGCATTGATCGAAAGTTCGAGCTGACTCCTATAGCTGCTATCAGTGTCCATCTTTTGGGAAGTGATGGGGCGGAGCTTCATGTCAGTGAGCCAATCAGTGTGAGCGTTCCACTTCCTCCAGACAGTGGCTTGAAAGAGAATGATCACATCCCCGCCTGGAGGTTTGACCCTAAACTGGGTGAGTTTATAACGCTCATGTATCTTATAGTAGATATTAAGGCATTCCTGTTTACAGCCTCTGTGAACATAAATCACACGAGCTGTTACTAACAAATCAAAAATAAAGGGTTATGCAATGAATTGTTGCACCAGAGGTGCTGAAGGTGTTTCCTGCCCGAAGAGAGTTCACCCTGTGTTTGTATGTGAGGTTGTGACTCTTCAAAGCTTTTAGATTTCCTGTCTTCCTGCTTTCTGAGGCGAATAGGTCCAAAGGAAGTGTACAAACCTGAGCTGGGTGGGAATGTTATTGGATAGGTTCTGAAGGAATTTTGATGAACCCATTTCCCAATTTCCTTTACTTGGCTAGTCAAGTCTGTTTGTGGCGACCCTACTTGAAAAGCAAAGAGACATCCTGTGAAGTTGCTGCTTTTTGCTGTAATGGTTTTAAATGAGATTATACTGATTTTCCATGATGAAAAGGGAAATTGGCAAATACTCATGATCAATTATTCAAATAATAGACTAACACAATAAATCTGTTTCATATCAAATCCAAGTCACAAGGGGCTTTCGCACTGTGGCTTTCATATTTAATCCCAGACTGTGTAATTCACAGCCAAAGTGCTTTGAAGTTTTAACAGACATCATACGTGTATTGCTTTCTTAATCATCCAGTTCGCTTTGAATTAGTTAATAACCAGTGGCACTTTCTTTTGTACTTCATAATCAGAGTCACCTTTTAGCTTTTTTGTTGTTTTGAAGGCTGATTTTGTGTATCTGTGTGTGTGAAGTAACGCTGGAACAGTCATCTCTTGATGCTTTAATTGTCTCTGTGAGCACATACAGAATTTGTCCACCATGACCTGACAGACAAAGGGTTTTATCTCATAAATCCTAACTCTGAATATCCCATAATTTCCCAGTGGTACGATAATCATTGCTGTAATTGCAGTCCAGAGAGAATTTGGTCTTTTTCTTCAGTTCAGACTGAATTTCACACAGGATTCTCAAAAACAAGCGCATTAAAACTTTTTGCAATAACAGTTTGGGTCACATGAGGTGATCTTATACAATACCAGACTTTTGAAACATCCTTTGTTAATTCAAAAAAAAAAAAAAAAAAAAAAAAGAACTTAGTTGTCTACATCCCTAAACATTTCCACATTTAGTATGTATTTCAGTGGACATTTGATGTGTTTTCAAGTTTAGACGTATGTAAAAATATCATGAAACTAGACATTTAACCTTTATGTCTGTGGCTTTAAAGCTGAGGTTTAAAGCCGCGTTCGGAGTCCTCTGGCGGGTATCGCTGACTGTTTGACCGCTGGTGTGATTTATGATGCGTTGAACAAATCTGGAGGCTTTGCCGCAGAAGCCTGAGACTCAGTTCGGCTCGCTCACACTCCAGAAGCCAGTGTTGTGTGCGAGAGGCAGGAACGCGAGCAGAGATGGATCAGAATATGTGCGTGCAGGATCTTCAATGAGTTCTTCCCCTCTGTAAGCTCTGATACGTTGCGTTTTCAATGTCCATTCATACGAATCATATGCTGATAATTATTTTCAGATTTTTGCTGATAGCCAAAAAACTGATTATATTAAAATGAAGATCATTTATTGTATTTTGTCTGAAAAATATATTCATGTTTAGTGCTAAAAGTGAATTTAGGCATCACAGTATTATAATGTTGAAAATATATGAAAAATTGATGTTGATTATACTGTATGAAAGTTACATTTAGCAGTGTGTTTACATTATTAGTGATTAAACAAGCTGATGATGAGGAAAAGAGCATGATTATTTATCTTAATCTCTATATCGTATAATGCAGAAGGACAGGAGATAGAGATAACGCAGGATGAAGTACTAAGGGAAACCCCTTTTCAGAATTCATAACTTCTCTGTTATCACTATTGTCTCCTAGCAGCCGCTCATAAACAGAGCAGAGAAGGAGGTTGAAAACAGCAGCCAGCACTAACTCGATTTCCTCTCTTAGAGCACAGAGATGTAAGCTGCTTTGTTGTCTGCAGTGCACTGTGACACGTGGATAAAGACTAAACTGAAAAGCCCTTGGTATCACGCAGCATTTAAATTATGCTGCTCCTCCCTCTTTTTTCTTTTTTTAATATAAGAGCACTGCAATGAAAAATGATCAGACTCTGCAGCATGGTAAACATTTGTGGCTGCTGCTTTTAAATGCTCAAATTTAACACATTTTGTACTCGCTTTGAAAATATTAAAATGAAAAACTGAAATTGTAATAATATTTCCCAGTATTACTATTTTTCTGAATGTTTGATTAATAGATACATCCTAAAATTAAAATGCATTAATCACCTTACTGACTCATCTAACTGCTTTTAAATGATAATGTATGCTAATTCAATACTATATAGTGGTTTGATACTCTGGATGTTTTGCTGTTAACTGAATGCAAAGGATACTGTATCAAAGGCAATTCATTAGTGTAAATACATTATGCAACGTCGACTGGCAAAAACACCTTACGTAATGTTGAGCGCAAAGCTGTTCAAACAAAACTCGCTTTGCTTGGCAGATTGATATATTATGGAGTTCTGCATGTGACTGTATTGTAAGAGTGTGGGAAGATATCCAGCGATATTCCCGTGCACAAACAGTCACGTGTGGATAGAGGTAATTGTGCGCAAACAATGCTGAATCATTCTTCAGCCTCTCTCTTCTGTATGTGTATATCAGCATTTCACTCAGTACACTATGCTTATGTGAACCGTGTGGTCACCAATGCAGTGTGTGATTGCTTATCTGGCGCATACCAAATCAATAGAAGCTTGGGTGTTTGTGAAAAAAAGCAGAAATATTATAACCTTATAACAAATGCTGAGTTCCCTTTTATTTACGATTGTCTACACTGTAAAGACTTCTCATTGTTCTTCCTTGCCTACATTTACATTCTCTTTTCTCAATATTTTCTTTATTATTTAGTCCTCCGTAATCATTCCTTCAACATACACTGCCACCAAGTGGCAACAAATGACTCCATCATCCTCAAATGTGTGCAACTTACACACCAGCTTTGGTAAATTCAACATGTTCGTTCGTTTTACGTGGTTAATGTAGTTAAAACTCTTGCAAATGGAAATGATTGAATAATGAAATGTTCACTTTAATTGAGAATGCATGACAACACAGATCCTGATAGAAGCACTTCCTGTGGTTTGTGTGTGTGTGTGTGTTGGCATGACTTTAAACCTTGTCTGACCCTGTAAACAATTGGCAAAGCATCCAGACAGAATAATGTAGTAGAAGGTCCAGTGAATGCAGTGTAAGTGATCAATAGAGTAAGCTGATAGGATGTCCATGCAGTCTGAGTTGAGTGTTTATCTGCACTGCTTCGACTCATATCACCTGCTGACCGCAGATGTCCTAAAGATTGATGCTTATATTCCCTTTGTGATTAATTCAATGATTGTATTTTCTTGTACTTTAGTTGTGACGTTTCTGGCTATCCATAATCTACTTTTACAGGTTAAATAACAAAACAAAATATATTGTAAATATATAACACTTTATTTAAATAGTCCACTTTAGACATTCTTCTGACAGTAAGTAACTTTGCAACTAGCAGTCATTACAGTATTAATAGACTGTCTGCTTAATATAATCTAACAGTTTATTTCAATGGGTACACAACATACAGCACACTAAGAAATTTTGCAAGTATATGTTAATGTATTCTACTACTAGGAGAAACTAGACAAGCTGTTGAAATGAATGAGAATTGATTTATATGTATATACAAAGTTATTTATAGTTAATAAAATGTCTAAAGTGGACAATCAAAAATAAGTGTAACCTAAATAATCATCACATTTAATTTAAATTTATATTTAAGTTTTGTTTATATAAAAGATTGTTAAAATATATTAAATAAATACAAATGTGTAATATATATATGAAATGTTTTATGTGTTTGTGCAGGGGCCTGGTTGAAGAGCAGTCTTGGATACGTCCAAAGAGAGGGGAAAGAGTTAACCCTTACATACATTGCCCCTCAGCTTGGCTATTGGGTCGCAGCCATGTCTCCCATAAACACAGGTATCCTCCATTTCTGGGCATTTTTCAATTTCTCTATTTTGTTTAGATGACTCTGCATTCTTTGCCCCTTTTGTTTGGCTTTTAATGGAGAGAGGAGCCCGATGGACAGTCATAGAAGTGCTTTGTTGCAGACCGAGTTATTGACTTCTGTAGTTGTTTGCACATTCACTGTGCTATTCATATCCACCAGCTGAGAGAATAATGTGATTATGAGGGGTGATTTTAGTTTGACATGAAAATGATATATCCTCTTGGAAAGTGTTATCGATGGATGCTGTAAAGTGGAGGTCAGGAGGACAGTGAAAATGGGAATAGTGTGACGTGAACAGTATGGATGGGTTACTGTAAGTATGTATTTTTTGCTGTAGGTCCAGTGGTGGCGAAGGACATTAGCACGTATCACACAGTCTTCCTACTGGCCATACTAGGGGGCATGGCCCTGATACTGCTCTTCCTGCTCTGTCTGCTGCTCTACTATTGCAGGTATGCTTTTTTTTTTGTCACAGAAAGTGCAAAGACTCGTAAAAACATTTACTTTTAAATTGTAATATAGCTACTAGGGGTTGTGAAATGAAAATAGTTTTGAAATCACTGCCTTTGGTGTCAATTTTTAATGCCATAGACATTTTATAGTTCTTGGCACCAGTGTCAATATTACAGAAAAAACTCAAGTTCACTGAAGACAAGTAAACAGTCAGTGGTTAAATAAGAATCAGTACCTAACCTAAAATCCTAAAAACTGCAGTACAACAAATAAAAATCTGTATAGATTGTATAAATTAATAATATGTATAAAAAACACATTAGGATCTATATACAATGAATGAACTCCATGAAATATGTTTGAAAAATAATTTCCTATCAACTTTCTAACCTATGGCATCAAATTGTTTATACCCGCTGTAGAATTGGTCATTCCAGTATGACACACAAGTTTTTAAAACTCTTTTGAAGAGATTTTTGAGAAAAAAATACAGTTTCTACTGGTATATCTTCCACACATAATAGTAACATACAGATATAACATACACGTATACAAAATGATGATAGATCATCTGATATATTATGGGAAGATAGAGAATTAGTGATCTCTGTGGTCAAGAGGTTAAAAGTAAGTTTTTCTTTAGTGCTAATGAGAGCTTGTTTCTGTGATTTCAGGAGGAAGTGTGCCCGCTTGCGACCTGCTCACAGGAAGTTCACTCTATCCTCCGCTTTAGATGCCTCTAAACGAGACCAGGCTACTTCCATGTCCCACCTGAACCTCATCAGTGAGACCCACCTAGACCACAACGGGGCTGAGCCAGACATGCACACACCTATGCTTAAACCCACCCCCTACGACTCCTCCACCAATGAGCTTGCAGCTTCGCACAGCGAGCTCCATAGCCGAGGATCCAACCACTACAAACACTCGGTAGAGATATTCCCCCTCAAATCTGCTTGTTCAAACAATCCTTCCCAGGGTTATGATTCCCCGGCGGGACGGGGAGAGTACCGGCGGAGCTACACGTCCATTACAACTTCATCCATCCATCCCCTCCACATGTCCATCTCGTCCTCGTCCCCCCATCCATTGCACCACACCACCTCTGCAGGACGATTGTCTTTGGAGAGTAAATCAAGCTTGCGCGAAAACCGTCTCTCTCCTGTTTCGGTCGTGTCCACAAGTCCTGCCGGATCCCCAGAGCGAGAGCAAGGAATCGAGCGCCGGCCGGCCGACTACATGCTGTCCCGCTCTGTAGACCATCTGGAGCGTCCCGCCCCACTTCCCCGACCTGGAGCCCTGCTCTGCTGCACCTCCGAATTGCAAGTCAACCATGGGGAAGAAACCTACCGCAAGGCTCGTCCCACCCTAGTCATCCCCGCCCACTACATGCGACTTCCGGGGACACACCCTCTGTCGGGCCAAGCGCTGCTTTTGCAGTCGGATGAACAGAGTGAATTGGAAAGCATTCAGGCGGAACTCAGCGCATGCCATCAGCCCCAAGGTCAAGTCCCGCACTCGTGGGGCAAAGGAGAGAAGAAAGGAGTGACGCAAGGGACGGGAGACGACCGTGGCGGAGGAATTGACGAGTGGACGTTGCAGACGGCGGCTATTCCCGCTGATCTCTCCATCCCCAACTCGCTCAGCCAAGCAGGCCTGGATGTGGTGCAGATGAACGGAGAAGATCAGCTTCTGGCCGAAAAGACTTTGATGGAGCTCCGGGGAGGAAAGCCGCTCCCTCACCCCAGAGCTTGGTTCGTGTCACTGGACGGTCGCTCCAATGCGCACATCCGCCATTCCTACATCGACCTGCAGAGGGCAGGATGCAACAGCAGTTGCGTCGGAAGCAACGATGCCAGTCTGGACTCAGGGGTTGACATGAGCGACATCACACCTGGGCGGCGTGTTCGTGATAAAGTCGGGGTTAAAACTGAAGCTAGGGCGCAGCCTGCGGTGCCCGTGGTCGAATATACACCACTAGTGTTTGTAAAGGACTCAAATGGTAATGAGGAGAGCAGCAGCAGCAGCAGCCCAACACCAGTCTGCAGCCCTGAAGAACAGTCTCAAGAGGGTTTTTTGCAGAAAAAAGAAAGGGAAGAGGAAGAGGAAGACGAAGGGACTTTGTCTCCACCTGAGCTTCCTTCTCCACCTCCTCTCCCTGAGCCTGTGGTTGAAATGGCGGTGGAGACGGAGACAGATAACGATGTTTTCAGGACTGAGGAGACTCAAACTCACATGGGCAGCAGCAGACCAGACAACCTGGTCGTCCCTGATGATGGCGGTGAAGACGAGAACAAGAAGAGTCCGTGGCAGAAACGAGAGGAGCGACCACTACTGGCCTTTAACCTAAAATGACATGACATGAAGGATGGTTTACCAAAAAAATGAAAATTCTGTCATCATTCACTTCATCCCATACCTGTATGACTGTATTCTGTGGGACACAAATGGAAACGTCTTTTTGTCCATTGACTTTCATTGTTTGGACAAAATCAGTAGAAGCGTTCTTCAAAACATTATGCTATCTTGTGCAGGACATAAAAGACGTCATACAGGTTTGGAATGTCATGAGGGCGAGTACATGCTGACAGGTCATTTTTGTTGAACTGTCCCTTAAAGTGCTTCCCCCTGTGGTCCCTAGCTGGACTGTTGAATGGAGTTGCCTTATGAGCGCAGGTCTGTGCGTGGCTGTTTGCCTGTGGCAATGAAAGCCAAGAAAGCCATAGCACAAATGAATATTGGAGCAGCTCTGCCTCACAACTGGATGAGGACGAAAAAACTGACGTTTTCAAGCAAAACAAAAGAAAACACCATTAAATACCAACAATCTAATGCACAACTGCTATGGCTTTCCAGACATACACTTTGAGCAAAAAATATCGCAAGCCATTGTATTGAAGGTGATACGTTTAAGCTTTATGAGATGCTGCTGTTTTTGAGCAATAGGACATCTAGTGGCAACCTGTGTACACTGCAACTGCAACTACACCGCTAAGTGTTTCCCGGCACTTATTTTTGAACATTTTATGAGATGAACATCTAAATGGGTAAAAAAACAAACAAAAGAAAAACACAAAACCACTATAATGGGATCTACAGTTTAAATCGCGCCCATTTTTTATTTTATTGTTATCATGCTTTCATGAATAGACTACAGCTGAAGATTTGTAAAACCAAATAAGTTTACACAATGCACCATTTGTTCTTGTTAACCAGTCATTTTGGCTGTGTCGAGCACAGATTTTCAAATGCGTGTTTCTTTCAACTTTAGGATTACAGTAGGACTTTTGCCAACATTGCTTCAGAGCAGCAGACCCGAAACTCTATGCATTGCTATAAATTGAAGGATTATGTAGCTTTAGGTGTCTGTTTTTTATTTTAACCACTGTATTTTAATTTGTTATGATTTATGATTTTTTTTTTTTGAGGTTTGAACTTGCCTTAGCATGCGAGTGATGTGGACGGCACATTCATACGAGGGCTTCAACCGCACTCACTCACATAAACACAGCCACCAGCTTTTTTCTCCCAAACTGTTATTTTTTTGTATTAAGTGCCTTTCTAGTGATCATTTATATTTATGGTTAGGTTTCCTTTTCCTCTCCATTATCAGTTATGATTCCCCCCGATCTCACTGTATGTGTGTTTTTAAAGTTGTATCTAGATAAGCAGAGGGGTCCAAGAGTCTGAAACCACACAAAAATATTTTAAATTTATTTTAGGAATTTGACAGCATTGAAACAATAGTCGATGTAAAATAAATATAAATGATTTGATTTAAGTGACTAATAAAATTTGCACCTCAAGTGCTGCTGCCATTAAAGCAAAAAGGTATGACATATACATTTTTCCATTGAAAGTTTATTCAAATTGATTTCATCTTATTGTGTGTGAAAATAAATATATATATACATATATATGTAATTTATAAAAATATATGTAAACATAAAAATGTATTTTCAAAATGAATATATATATACATAAAAATGTATTTTCAAAATGAATATATATATATATATATATATATATATATATATATATATATATATATATATATATATATATATATATATATATATATTCATTTTGAAAATACATTTTTATGTTTACATATATTTTGTATACATTTTGTATATGTATACATTTTTCTTCAGTCATTATTTTTTGTAGTCTCAGACTTTTCAATCCCCTGCATGTTTGGTACATTTTATGATTGCAGTCATGTATGTATGTACATATTCATTCACCCAGTTGTTTATGTTTGTGTGTGTTGCTTGGTGTATCTGTGTGTCTGCTGTATACATACTATGCAGTGTGTGTATGTACTGATGTAGGACTGAAAGCAGTGTATTATTATTTGAAAGCTTTTGAAAGTCTGGCTTGTTGCCAGGGTAACCACTTTGTAAGAAACCTTGTCACTTGGCTCTTCAGCAATCTACTTTTGAATGTCTGGACTGGTTGTTTGTATTATAATTCAGGCCTATTATCCCAATAAAGCCAAAAAACCTGATCAACACTAGCTGAACATTTTTTCCAACATATCCAATACTGATGGAATGCAATCAAATCAGAATGTTTATAACCAAATATAATATATCAAACTCAACATATGCTAGATTTTTTTTTTTATATATAATTAGGTCTATTATTCAAGGGTTGATGACAGGTGTATTCTATCTCTTTCACTAATCCAAGACTACTATAGTTTTATATTTCACAATACAGAATGTTTACTGGATGTATCCGACTAAAACAAACATTTGCCTGGGAAACCGTTTAAAAGCTTACAGGCAAAATCAAACTAGTTATGGAGCAGAGTCTACCCACAAGGTAAATACAACCTAGTCATTGCAAAACACCACTCGTATACAAATCTGCTTTAAACAAATGTTATTCATATATGTTACTAGTACTGTCTAGTTAACTACTTTTTCATCTTTTACATTTTACTTTCTAAACTGCCTACATGCTATGCTTGTTAACAAAGTAATTCCTTTTTTTATTGTACATTTTTATGACTTAATTATTAGCTTTTCGTTAAACTCACAAATCCCCTGCGGTTCCTTCAGTTTAGGAACTCAGTTGAAATAATGGAATGCTTAATTTAAGAACAGATGGAATATATTTTCTTTGCATTTTATAGAATGCGCAACACTAAAATCAACGTGATAAATGAGTTAGGTTAAAAGTACTTAAAAAGTAATCTGATTATATTATCTTAAATGTGTAATAAATCACTTTATTAACTACAAATTTTGTCATGTAACATAGATTCATTGATGGGGTAATATTTGTAAGTAAACTTGCAAGTATTTAACTTTTAGTTAGTGTAAACCAGACTGCGGCAAACCTGAGCAATTATTAACTTATAATATCATTTTACAATTAAACAATACAATCAAATGCAACTGAATGGCACAAGTCTAATAATATTCACCATTCATCGCACAACCATTTATCACATACACAATTATATCTGATGCAATCGCATATTCTTCCTATAACTTCTAATCCGAACAGTGTTAATGAAACGCATTTTTTTATTTATCATTTTAAAAAGTATTTTTAACTGACCAAATATTTTGCATTTAAAAATATACATAACGTCGGCCTGCCCTTGTCTCCATTCACGCTCTCGCGGGCTATTAGTGGCCATAATCGGTAGACGGTGCTGTTTTCCGTGGTTTTTATTGCGTGGTTTTGTCGTGAGGATTTGCAGCACATTCATCCATGATGGCGGAGGACAGCGAGTCCGCGGCCAGCCAGCAGAGCCTGGAGCTGGACGACCAGGACACCTGCGGCATCGACGGAGACAACGAGGAGGAAAATGAGCACATGCAGGGGTGAGCACGCGCTAAAGAGCTGCGGTCCGCGCGAGGATTAGCCGCGGCGTATCCGTCGCCGTTTAACTGCTCCAGAGATGTAAACAAACGGTTAGCTTAGCAACCAGGAGGAGAATTAGTGCATTTTAAAGAGTAGGCATATATGTAATAGCTCGTCAAATTTCGCGATGGCTGCGTAGCGGTATATATACAGACATTTTAAATAGTCTAGGGAAGTGTCGATATTTACTTTATACTGCATTTGAATCAAAGTAGTTAGCTGCAGCTAGCTCGACATTAATGTTCAAGGATTTATTTGAGCTCAGCAGTCAGACAAGTCCTCCAGGCGCTTCTCTACTATATTTCGAAACGCATTTATTAGTAGTGGTTTTTAAGTTGCAGTTGTCCTTCCTATTTACATAATCGGAATGGAAAGGATCCGCCTGGTTTCATCAGAGTGTCTTCTGAACAATACAAACACGCTTGATCCTCTTTATGAGCTGAGTGAGCAGCATTGCAGTCGAGCATCTTTGTCAGCTCGAGTACTGAGGATGATGATTGTGTGTTGTTGTCAGGCAGACTTAGTCCCTCAGGAAAGCTTTATGAAGTTTGACCTGCTTCCGCGAAGAGGCTGACACTTATTTTTTATGGTTTTTTTCCTCCGGCAGTCGCCTTCCAGACTATTGTTATAGTAGGAACCTGTTATGTCTTTGGATCCCATAAACGGCTCGTACACGTTGTCAATGAGGTCTATCTGGCCTTTTGAAAGGTGTTGTGGTTTTTGTTAAGGAGTCCTGGGGGCGATCTTGGCGCAAAGAAGAAAAAGAAGAAACAGAAGAGAAAGAAGGAGAAGCCAAGCTCAGGAGGAACCAAGTCTGACTCTGCCTCTGATTCTCAGGAGATCAAGGTGTCTGTTTTATATAGTGTTTAAAAAAAAGGGAAAGAAATAAAGAAATAAGCTGATTCCCCTCTTTTCCTGTCCCAGAACCCTGCCATTCCAATGCAGAAACTGCAGGACATTCAGAGAGCTATGGAGCTCCTGTCCACCTGTCAAGGTCCAGCCAAAAACATAGATGAGGCCACAAAGCACAAGTACCAGTTCTGGGACACTCAACCCGTTCCCAAACTCAGTAAGTCATACTTCACCTCTGCACTTGTTCGTTTGCAAATGTAAGCAATTTGGCAAATCCTTGGCAAATCAGTACTAATCTTACACTAATCCATAAACAGTGTTGTATTCAACAAGCAAATCAACTTACAGTTTATTCAGAAAACACAACCTCGGCATCATAAATGAAAGCAGAAGCACACGATGTCCGTTTACACTAACATCCAAAAGTTAGGGGTATTTTATTTTTATCTCTTATGGTCACCAAAACAGCATCTATTTGATTGCAAATACAGTAAATATTGTACAATGAATTTTGCTATCTATGTGAGTATTTTTAGAATTTAATTTATCTCATTTATCTCTTAATTTCATGCCTTTACTGTCACTTTTATCGCTTTATTCAGCCTTTCCGAATATTACCCGAACTTTCAGCTTTATTCAATATTCCGCATAATGTATTTAAGTAATTTTGTCATAATGTACAGTCAATTGGAACAGAGAAGCAGGTTGACACAGATCTCTTGTGCTGTAAATAAGGACCCTGTTCGTTTTAGTAGCATATATTTTATAAAAAATAACCAGTTTGTTTATTATAATTTACATCATTAAATATTTTAGGTCAGAAGATGAATTCCTGCTTCTTATACATTATTTCTAGATAAACAGCATTAAAAGATTTGGTTTCCTGTTTCTTTGCAGATGAGGTGGTGACAACTCACGGGCCGATTGAGCCGGATAAAGAAAATATCAGACAAGAGCCATATTCCCTCCCACAGGGCTTTATGTGGGACACACTGGACCTTAGCAATGCTGAAGTGGTATGTGCACGAATGAAAGCAATTATTTGTGTGTGCTATTCATTTAAAAATGTATTAGCCCTAAGTGTACAAAATCACAGTGTTTTCTCTCTTTTCCTGTGTAGCTGAAGGAGTTGTACACTTTGCTGAATGAAAATTATGTTGAGGACGATGACAACATGTTTAGATTTGACTATTCTCCTAACTTTCTCAAATGGTATGTTATAGTTTGATGTTTTGCATCATATTCTACCCAGTCGAGATGATGGCCTTTAATGCCGCGCAGTGCGAGATGTGTGACTGTTTCTTTTTGCTCTTTTACTGCTAGGGCGTTACGTCCCCCGGGTTGGCTGCCCCAGTGGCACTGTGGTGTCAGGGTCTCGTCCAATAAGAAGCTGGTTGGCTTCATCAGTGCCATTCCTGCTGACATCCACATTTATGATACGTGAGTATCAGGCCACATCACGCCAGTGATCAGCTTCGAGCTCTTGAGCGCGTTTTACCAATCGCGTTTGTAGATTTTTGAGAACTGCTCATTGTTCCGGTCTTTACTGTAGCAACCGATTCTCTTTGCATCCGAAGGTTGAAAAGGATGGTGGAGATTAACTTCCTGTGTGTGCATAAAAAATTACGCTCAAAGCGCGTCGCCCCTGTACTAATCCGTGAGATCACACGGCGGGTCAATCTAGAGGGAATTTTCCAGGCTGTATACACTGCTGGTGTAGTTCTGCCCAAACCTGTGTCCACATGCAGGTACCAAATCTTAAATGGATTGCTACACTTCTTCAGTTCATGTTGCTCTGATTTGCTCAGATGATCATTTGAAGCATTTCAGTGCGATTGAACCCGTTATCTGTATCTTCACAGATACTGGCATCGCTCTCTAAACCCCAGGAAGCTCGTGGAGGTTAAGTTTTCCCATCTCAGCAGAAATATGACACTACAACGGACAATGAAGCTGTACAGATTACCTGATGTAAGCTGTTTTGTCATAAATATTCTTCAGAAACAAAGAAATAGTTCCTCCACAAATGACCGTTACCATGCTACATTATTTTCTGGGTAATTAGCTTTTTTATTCTTTGATTTTTGTTGTGTATTTTTCCACAGAGTACTCGTACTCCTGGTTTGAGGCCGATGGGAGATGGGGATGTGAAGCAGGTGACAGCATTGCTGCAGAAACACCTGAGCCGGTTCCACCTGCGGCCTGTCATGGGGGAGGAGGAGGTGAAGCACTGGTTCCTACCGCAGGAGAACATCATTGACACTTACGTAGTCGAGGTACACGTGGTAACGAGCATTTCCGAACGTTCTGATTATTGTTAATCATGTTTATCTTCATATTTTCACTTGCTTGTTGTGCTGTGTTGAAAGGGTTCTGGCGGGATGCTCACGGACTTCATCAGTTTCTACACCCTGCCATCCACAGTGATGCATCATCCGCTGCACAAAAGCCTGAAGGCTGCTTATTCCTTTTACAATGTCCACACAGAGACGCCACTCATAGACCTGATGAATGATGCTCTCATCCTAGCCAAACAGGTACAAGCTAGTTAACTTAAGATGATTACTAATGATTTGTTGACCGACTAATGACTATAACTGCTAACATATGTCTTCATATTTTGTAAAATCTTTTTTTGCTTTTTTTTTGGGGATGTTTCTGGACATCAGAAAGGTTTTGATGTTTTTAACGCGCTGGATCTAATGGACAATAAGAATTTCTTGGAAAAGCTCAAGTTTGGGATTGGCGATGGTAACCTGCAGTATTATCTGTACAATTGGAAATGCCCTCCCATGGACCCAGAGAAAGTAAGATTTGTGTTTGGGGTTTTTTTTATTGTTGGTTAACTTTATTTTTTTAGTTATTTTCAACTTAATCAAAGTAACCAAACTTGAGATTCATTTGAAAGAGCAATGAAAAAACATAATTTTTGACAATTAAAAATACGCTTTTTAAAAACTTAACTCTCTCTTTATATATATCCATATCTATAATTGTGTTCATTATTTATTTTTTATGCTAGCAGTGGGCTTTGATAATTAAGTGCTTGTGACAACATTGGACAACAAGTTTCACGTTATTTCAGTGCAGTATATAAATGTTTTATATTAGTAAATTAAGTTGTCTTAAATGTTAAATAAATGATGATAATCATTCATTACTTTTTTTGGAATGTGCATTTATTTGCCTTCTCCATTGTCCCCAGGTTGGCCTTGTTTTACAGTAACTGGCTGAGTCGTGTTGGATGCAGACTGATTGAGAGGTCCATCTCAAATTCTCTGACCTGGACGTAGTCAATATAAAGAGGAAAAACTGACATCCATTCAAAGTGAATGAGTTATGTTGTGCAGCTCTCTTAGGTCTTGTTCCAGTTATTGAGGGGTCTCCCCTCCTTTCTCTTTGTCTTTGACTCTCTCTCTCTCTCTCTGAGAATGTGAGAAACATTTATCAAGGTCAAACACATCCACAGGCTGTATACACATATTTATATATATATATATATACATACATACACACACACACACACACACACACGTAGTGTACGTTTATTTTCCTTAACATGCAGTCTGTATCCTCTCGCAGAAAAAGTTCAATTCCATTGTTTTTGTCTTTTAGTTCGTTTGTTTTGTATTATGAAGGAGTGTTGATACATTTGTGTGAATTAGCAAGCTGTACAATAATGCCAGATATTTATTGTGTTGTGAGGTTTACAATGGAACAGGAACGGGGTCGAAATCCAAAGTCTTTTCTATGGAGCTGCCTTTAAAGTCATATTCCTTTTTGGAGTTCCTGCTGTCTGTGAGGGGAGGGAGGGTGGGGCGCGTAAATGGTTAACCGTGTGGAAGAATGTATTGCATTTTGAAGCACAACATCAACTCCTTTATAAAAGGGCCGGATTGCTCTGAGGTGCATTTTTAAGAATATGTTTATTTAGATTCCGTGTGTCCAAAAGAAACATTTAGAGTTTTGAATGCGAGTTCATTTACGTTTTGTTTCACGAACACACTGTCACACCTTAAGTAGCTTCTTTTTTCCCCCACCCATTTCTGTTCTTTACCATTTAGTGTTTTTAAATTATTATAATTTTAGTAAAGCAATTCTGATATTTAGAATTGTATTTAAGTTACATGTTCCATTTCGTTCTCGGTTTTCTTTCTTCTGTCAGTGTTCTTTGCGGTCAAACCATAACCTCATTCAAATGGTGCATTTGCGATCAGGCCCTGGTAATTTTGCTAGACTTAAGCACAAGGAGAGTTAAACAATTGTGTTCGCGTTGTCCTTTTTGATATAAGCATTTCTCCCAATGCTTTTGGTGATGCGGTCAGGAGAGCTTGCTCGCTGTTCAGTTACAATCACTGGTAAGGCGAAATGTGAACAACGTTATTATATAGCAGAAGCTGATTTTATGTTGATACAGCTTATCGTGTCATGGTTTGCTTTAATGTATCTGAATCTACAATATGCTTTTAAATAAGCGCACGTCCAGACATGCTTAAAAAGAAAGGTACTCCTCTCGAAGTTCCACATTTCAACCGGTGGTTTCATTCAATAATGTCCAGGGCACTTTTGCGAATGTCAGTTTGCGTATGTTTTTTCTAAGGCTTGCTGTATGAAATGAGCATGAAAACTTTTTTTTCCCCCAATCTGTATGGTTTAAGAACTTGTGGGTTACGGTGAGAACACCCGAAGTACTTGCCTTATTTCAGAGAGGTTGTTTTTTAAATGTCAAATTGTGTAGTTTTAAACGATCAGCTTTCTCTTTCTGAAGACAGTATTTTTATTGAACTCCATTGCAGGTTGGAACTGACGGGAACAAGTACCAGCACCATGTCAAAACATGACAGTCCACCCAAATATCTAATTGTCAAAAATATACATCAAGGTATACCAGCATGGATATTTGACTGAATAAAAGCATCCAAAATATAAAACTGAATGCATCTCTGTATTTCCTCTCCATAACCAAATCAAATAAGCCTAAGTAAACTAAATAAATATACTAAACAATTCACATGTGTCCAAATACTACATGGTAACCTACATTTATAGAACGCAGGTTAAACACTCGATAAGCACTTTTTCTTTACCGGTTTTCGGATTTTCGTGGGATTTGGGATGGTTTTCTTCACTTTTAGAGGCTGGAGGATTAAAGGTGAAGCGTCACTGTCTTCGTTCAACATTTCTTCTAATTTCCTCTTCTGTCCTTTCACCGCATCCCCCTGCTTCTCCCCGGCTTCCTCTGTGGAATCCGTCGGGATCCAGGCCACGTTGAGCGGCGGGAGCAGGGGCGTGATCTCGTCGACCACATCCCCGAACACCTCGGAGCCGCGCCTGAACCCCAGCGCCAGCACGCACTTGAGACCCAGCAGCCCCGCGAGGGCCTTGCTCAGACCGGGCACCTGGCAGGCGGGCACCGACCTGGTTATACTCAGCGGGATTAAATGGCACGTCATGTGTGCCGGCTTAACCGAACTACACACGAGCACCAAACTCAGCTCGTTCCTCTCCAGGCCTTTGGTGACCTCGTTGATGCCGATGGCCAGCTGCTTCCTCGCGGCCGGGTCGCTCCAGCACGGCTCTTTGGGCTGCGTGGGACTCTGCTCGGTCTCCGCGGGCACGTGATCTGGTTTCTGTGCATTTTTTCTCGCGCTCCGTCCGCTTATCCATTTCATAAACCTATCGACTTGTCTTTTCTTAAGCCCTACGGCGGATAGTTTGTTTGTAAGCGTATTCAATATGATGTTCCTATGTCTACTATCCAGCGGTCTCCAGCGAACGCGGTATGGGTTATTCAGGGAAGTTTTCGCAGATTTGGACTTCTTTGCTTTCTTCATTGCTCTTTTCGATAGGGTAGGCGTTCCTTCCGGGAACCTGCATTTTAAACAAAATTCAGCAATGATAGTTACAAGAAATTCACCATTCATTAAAACTCTTTTATATGAATCAAGGCGTATAATTATCAGCAGTTATACACACCTATTAATATAGCCGAAATCACTACATGCGGGTTCATTTTCAAATTGTGTGCACGTTTCTCCGTGCGCAGACATGTTGTTTTCTTCTGTGGTCACACAATAACTCGTTTAACGTTTCTCGAATCCACGCTGCCATCTAGCGGCAAACTCCTTTTTAAACAGTAGAGCTGTTCGACTAGCTGGGCATCGTAGACAACTACAAGCCTTTGTCATGTACTATATAATTAGCTAATAAATATTTTATAAGTAACAAAATATCATTTGAATGATGATGGTGATTATTATTATTATTATTATTAATGATAATAATAATAAAATATTATTATATAAAAGTATTGTTATTAGTTAATATGTCAAAATAAAAGTTCACTGGATTTTAAAAGTTTTTAGAACACCCTTCTAAACGAAATATTTATAAAAATGGAAAAAAATAGTTAGGTGAACTGTGTTTATTTGTGTCCTGCAAACCGATCTTGATAAATATAAATACATAAAAGTAAAATCTCTATTATAGGTCCGTGGTCCTGACACTTCAAGATTTGTATTATTCTAATAATTCTATTATTTGGTCTACTAAAAGTATCCAAATATACAAAGACAAAAAATAAAGAATGAGCTACTTTATAAATTCTAGGTTTTGGTTTTTAAAAATCTGCTTTCTTTGATTTGCTTTTATGTTTATATCAAAGGGCCTAACCAGAATATGATATGTCTACCCGCTGATTGCAAGTACAGTCTAACAATAAGTAACATAAAAATAAATGAATACTAACAATAATAAACAAACCTGGCTGTATTCTGCCGTTTAATGTCAATTAATAATTTTCTCAATTCATATGCTTTGTAAACTCTGCATCTCGTGTTACGTGAAGCTGCATGCATGTGAAAGCTGAAGGTGCAATGCAGGAGTGAAAGGTTTTACCATAGAAATAGAATAAAGCGAAGTTCAACGGGGTTCTCCCTCGGACGTCCCGTCAGCCAATCAGCGCTCAGCTCCTCCGCGGCGCTCGTGAGATCCCCGTAAACTCTATTCATCAGCGCATCTACGCCACGTTCTGCCCGACGCTCCCATCGGCACAGCGCTCGCCTAAGAAAATGACTTTGAAGGTATTTATATGCACTGTTTTCTTTTTTAATTCCACGTTCCTTGCCTTTGGTGAGATGCAATGCACAGCTGGATATATATGCATGTATGGATAGGATTTTTAAAGCTAGAGCCCCGTGTTATTATAATACTGCGTGAGAATACGCTGTGCACGCAAAAGCTAACGTTATTCAGGATCGCTTCGGTGCTGTTTTCATCTGCAGCTTCTGGATGTGCGCTCGTGAGCGTCATTTTGTCTTTTATTCCTGCTCTTGCAAAAAAAAGTTGTTGTATAGGCTATTCACAAGCAACCAATTTCATGCTTATAGAAAGCCCGTCTCTCAAATGCCAACCCATATCCTGTAGGTTTGTATGGGTACACAGAGCATTCGCGTTGGCAACCAAAACTGTTATTCCGTCGTGAAAGTGAACAATAGGCTGCGTACAGTCTGAGAATAATACATAATGCATAGTGATTAAGAATGTGCTCAGCGGCGCAAAATGGGTCACGTGACACTTTTACCCCAATATAAGACGCATTAGAGCTAATATTGTTGGAACGCAGCAAAAATAAATAATCTCTGTTGGATGTTCAGGCTGAATTTGAGCAATATGCGGAGAACGTAAAGAAAGTGAAGACCAGACCTACGGACCAAGAGCTGCTGGATTTGTACGGCCTCTACAAGCAAGTTATCGTTGGGGACATCAATACCGGTAAATGTTTCAGAACATATCTGCATTAAAGCATCCGTCTGAGCTTGACGCTTTAGATCTTAAATCTGTATGTTCTCTGCTGTGCAGACAAACCTGGAATGACAGATTTGAAAGGGAAAGCCAAATGGGAGGCATGGAATTCAAGGAAAGGTAAGAAAAAAAGCTTATGCTGCTTATGCTCAACATTTTCATTAATTTGAAGCAATTGAATGGAATGCCATAGTCATACTTGCACTTGTGTTTATAAATCAGATTTGTACTGAGCTGGGGTTATATATGAACCCCCTCCTTCAAATGTTTCTGATGATGGCTTGATTCATATAGTCGTCGATCTTTTCTCCAACAGGTATGTCAAATGAAGATGCCATGAATGCCTACATTTCCCTGGCCAAGGGAGCTATTGAAAAGTATGGAATGTGATTGGGGAAAACATCCACTCAGTTATAGTTAGATATTCAACTTTAACTATGAAACATCTGTAAGATTAAAACATTAATCTATTTTTTTTTCTTTTTGATGTAGATTAACAGATTAAAAGATAATTTACTTTGTTTCATCGCACACTACAAGTCAGGTTAAACCTAAAGATGTAAAAATATAATCTTGTAATCCAATAAAGATGTCAAATATGGTAAAGCTCTCCTCTTTATTTTGTATATCTTAACATGAAATTACAGCTTTCACGTATTGCTTCATTAGTATTAGCTGAGAACTCAGGCTCGAGGACCAGTAATTGTGCCATTGTACACAAAGAGCTTCTTTGTTCTCTCAGAGTGCTCACTGAAGCGTAGTCATCACAACAGCTCTTTGGATCCCATGCAGAATGCAAGACGTGGAAATGTAGGTTTTGCCAAATCAGGGAAAAATCCGCACTCAGAAACTGGTGCCAGAGAACTTTGAGCGAATCAGATAGCTGTGATTGTGACAAACAATCTGTTATTTAAATTTACTTTTATTTAATTCACGAATTTCTTATTTAATTTCTACTTACGTATTCAAACACAGTTTGTTGTTCTTTTATAGTTTATGTACCCATTTAATTATTTATCTTTCTTTTTCTTTATTATAAAACTGTATAAGCTTTTTCTTCAGGCAAGACGTTGTAAACACAACATAAATCCCTTTATATGTTTTTTTTTTTTTTTTTTTTTATATATAATCAATGAAGTGACAGTGCCATTATTCTTGTCTGGATTTCTATTAAAAAGTACATTAAAGAAGGGAAAATCAAACCAAAAATTTATGATAAGCATATCTTCAACTTATTAAAGATTATTTTGATATTTTTTATTTATACTTTTCATATACATTTAATATACTTTTTTATTATTTGATTTCTAATTAATTTTTTTATTTTTGTGAAAATGAAATTGCGTTTTTCTAAAGAAAATAATGACATTCATGTCTAATTATATTTAAACAAATCAATCAATCAGTAACATTTTTGAACATAATCGTTTTGCTACAGTTACATTTAATAAATTAAAATATTTATATAAACATTTAAAAGATATATGTCTGAAAATAATTCGCCTAAATGAACCGAACATTATATTCATATTCATGATAACCCCGTGCTCGCTGAAGTTCTAGCAGAACCTGTATTTTGAAATGTGTTCAGAGGGGCAGCCATGTTGCTCGAGTCATAGTTATTGTTTTTGACTTCACGTTCAGTAATTAGGGCAAAGGTAACGGGAGCGATTCCCGGTGTGGCGTTGAATGTAACGTACGCTTTAAGGTTCTCCAGTAAAGTATCAAGACTCCGTTTCACCGTTGCAGTTTATAGCCGTTTCTGTTCCTGCACTGCTACAGTCTCCTGAGGTTAGTCACTTCGACAGCGTTTCTGTTTACATTTTATGCGTTTATCCTGACCTGCGCATGTTTATATGATTTTTTTTGTTAACGTTTATGCCCAATGAAGCGATTCATCCTTCGTGTGAGTACTAGTCATTTCATGAAGTGACTGGTTTATGCATTAACGGTTAACATCCAAAGAGAATCATGCTTTGACAGCCACCGCGTCAAGTGCGCGTCTCCAAACAGAAGTGCGCAGAAGTGTATTTGTACACCCATGCGCGATGAGTCGTTTTGAGCATTCGTCTGATTTAATCCTCAGCTGATTTCGCCCAGCAATAATGGATAATCAGGCGTTCGAGTCCACCGCGGAGCGGACCTTTCAGTACCAGAGCAGCCTCCCTCCTCTACCTGTACCCGGTCTACACGACTCGCTCAGCAAATACGTGCAGTCAGGTGAGAGGTCGACACAACACAAACCTGCTTTCTGCTCGCTCTTTATGTGTTACATCGGATAGGAATCTTATAAAATTCCCTTTTACGTTTGAGGGGTCTAAAAAAAAAGAGAGGTGTTGATGACCTGGAGTTGTTGACTATAAGTTAAAGTACAGACTGCACTGATTTCATGTTAACATTATAAATAGTAAACTACCAGGGCTATTTCTCTTTTGTGCTCCTCTTAAAAACACTGATTAGATGATGTTCTGAATTGTAGATCAGTGATTAAATGTCATTTTTGTTAGTTGAAACCCAAGTTATAAATATTTAAATTGAAGTGCTAAAATGAAAAATGGAAAATAATTATGAAAATAAAGATGTATGTAAAAGTAGTGTAAAACCTAAGATGAACTGATGAAACAATTGCTAAAATTAGAGTGAAAACAAATTATAAACTGATTTAAATTGTTAAAGTAACAAGAAATAACTAAATGAATAGAAAAAAACTATAGTAGTAAATAATAAATAATACTGGTCTGTGTCAGGGTTATTAAGTTTACAGTAAAGATGATATTTATTTATAGCATGATATATATTTTTTGTTTATATTTAAATAACACATGTGCATGTAATTGATAGTACATAAATAGTTTATATTATAAAATACCACAATTTGTACATATATTATTTAAAGGGTGTATTATTAATGGATTATTACTCAAATTACTTTTTTTTATTTATTTTCATTTATTTTTCAGAAAAGTTTGTTTTATAGGGCAATGAGTAAAATACATGTTCAGCTTGCAGGGAGAAAAAAGTGGAATTAAATTAGATTTATTAATATAGTTGCTATTTTTATTATTTTCCAGTAAAACCTTTTGCGTCTGAGGAAGAGTTACGAGCCACAGAGGCCATTGTGAAACGCTTTGAGGAGGGCATTGGACAAGAGCTACATCAGAAGCTTCTGAAGAGAGCCAAGAGCAGGCGCAACTGGGTAATAGGCCATTCTTTTCTTTTCCTTTGTTTTTCTTTTTGCACCATTCTGTTTGAGCCAGATTAATGAATCCCTTAACCCATAAATGACGTGTAATTTTTTATATGTGTAGTTCATAGACATTATTTTTGAACCGGTGGTTTGTTCTTCTTCAGCTTGAGGACTGGTGGCTGGATACAGCGTATCTAGAGGTGCGCATCCCCTCTCAGCTGAATGTGAATTTTGGAGGACCTACAGCCTATGTGGAGCATGTCTGGCCTGTACGTGATGGCACACAGCTGGAGAGGACCAGCTTGAATCTGTGGTTCACCCTCCAGTACTGGGACCTTATTCGCACGTAAGAATCAGCCGATGTAATAAATGTCTTTCGAAAGTGATTGTGAATGGCTTGTTGTTGTCTACATCAGTAATGTATTAAGTGCGTAATATGTTTGTATTCGCTGATACTCATCAGGGAGAGGCTGGCCGTTCATAAAGCAGGAACGATGCCCTTTGACATGGATCAGTTCCGGATGCTCTTCTGCACCTGCAAAGTGCCTGGCGTCAATAAAGACACCATCCTCAACTTCTTCAAAACAGGTTAGGCAAATGCGTGCTCGTTTTTATGCATAAATGCGTCCATATGTTCCTTGATGCTGCATGAGTGATCTCTGTGTGTTGTAGAGAGCGAAGGCCCCTGCCCTTCTCACATGATAGTGATGTGTCGTGGGAGGGTCTTCACGTTCGATGCTCTCTGTGATGGCCGTATCCTCACTCCCCCAGAGCTGCTGAGGTATAGTGCCAAGCGTATAGTGCCTAGGTTTCAATGATTCAGCAGCTTGGGTTCATTGATCTGGTGCAATCTATATTTTGTATGATAATGCATAATTATTGTTCTTTGCTGCGTTCCGAACACTGAAATACTACGTTCTGAATACTGCAGAGTATTCACTATATATAGCCTACTTTTATTCCAAACAGTGTTGCATGATAAATAATTCATGTAGTAGTATGCTACATTATTGTCATCATGTTACAAGTTTAATTTCTCTTCAAGTGGTGTTCAAACGTTTCCGGTGATTGGTCGATTTCATTTAAAGTGCTTTTAATGCTCCAAAGGCAGCACCTAGTGGCAAAGAATGAATTTGCATTTTCATGCAGATCGATGCAAAAGAACAAGTGGGCGGGCAATATGCTAATGTTTTACTTTGGTGTCAACATGAAACGAATTGGGATTCGTTTTAAAAAATGACTCATTGTAGTGATTCAGAGTCAACTCTTTCTTTTAAGAGACAGTAACTTTATACACGGTGCACTTTCAGATTTTTGCAGGATGTTTATATTCACTTAGAGCTGCGTTAAGCAATGCATTAAAGGTCATTTTCAAAAATTATTATTTTTGATTAAATAAATCATCATAAGAGACTTCTTTCTAAAACAGTAACTAACAGTAAACAATCTTGCTGACCTTTCAGATGGTAGTGTACAGTAAGTAATGTGCACAGTATGCATATTATATCCTGCAGCAAAGCAGTATGCTATTCCACTCGTAGTCCTTGTGTTCTTTAGACAGCTGACTTACATTAAAGAATGTTGTGATGGAGAGCCGGAGGGCGATGGAGTGAGCGCTCTCACCACCGAAGAAAGGACTCGCTGGGCAAAGGTAAGAGCCACGCCCCCACATGAGCAACTCAGCCAATCACAGTGCAGTATGCAAATGAACTCCTGACCTGACCTGATGTGATGTGAAGTGAAGATTTCAAACCTCTGCTAGACAGTTTAAATCTGTTTTGAAAGAGTTCTGAAGGCTTATCATGATGAGATTTTTTACATTTCTGTCTCTTAAGGCTCGAGATTATCTGATCTCCATTGATCCTGTGAATAAGACCATACTAGAGACCATTCAGAGCTCTTTATTTGTGCTCGCCCTGGATGATGCCCAGCCCTATTCCACCCCTGAAAACTACACACAGGTTGAGCACACTACATTAATAATACACTTCAATCATTAATGACACTCAGATATTTGTTCCTTATATTAATTAAGTTTCTTTTTCAGCCATATTTATTAAGTTTTTTCTCTGTCTTTTGATAGATGACTCACCTGGCATTAACTGGTGACCCCACGATCCGTTGGGGTGATAAATCCTACAATCTCATCTGCTTCTCTAATGGGACCTTCGCTTCTAACTGTGATGTAAATACAACCATTGATTATTGCAGCATTTTTAGTATCTGTATATATTTTTCATACACTTTTCTTCAAAATGTTGTGAGCAATATGATCAATACATTAAAAAAAGTAATAATTTTATTTAGAAAGGGATGCCAGTTTCTTTTTCAGTGACGTTGTTGTTGTTACACAAGTTGTTACATGTACTTACTATTATAATAACAATAACCTATGCATAATTAGCTGTGAGCATAAGGGACTTCTTTTAAACATTAAACATTACATAATGGTCCCATTCAGTGAAGTATGCATTTATTATTTTGATCAATCAGTCTTAAAGGGATAGTTTACTTTGAAACTAAAGTTTTAAGTTTATCAGCTTAACCCAAGGGCATCTAAGGTGTAGCTGTCTTTTTTTCTTCATTAGATCAAATTTTGAGGGAAAAAAACATGCACAGAGAAATCCAAATTAAACCATACCCCATTGTAACGATACATCGACAAAAAACAAGCGGTTTGTGTGAGAAAACGAAGATGAATAGTGGTGTAAAAGAGGTAAAAAAAATTATAGAAATACTGTTTGTTTTGGTTTTGTGTCTTAGGCCATTGACATCGTTACGATGGGGTATGGTTTAATTTGGATTTCTCTGTGCATGTTTTTTTCTCTTATAGAGAAAGTTCCCTAAACCGACCCTTATATGACTGAAAGTGCGCTCTCCCTTTAATGTTACCAGTAATTATTGTAGTCCATGTCTATGTCATTCATGATATAAATACATAATTGAATAATGATCAAATTTGAATAATTCCATTATTGTGTATTGTTTTGTTTGTTTTAAAGCATGCACCATATGATGCCATGGTTTTGGTATCTAATGGGTATTATGTAGATCAAAAATTGAGGGCCTGTGGTGGAGTGTGGAAGGTAAGACTGCATTTATTTACGTTTTGTGTATGCCATTTAATATGCGTGAATGTGCATCTTGAAATTATTATATGACTCCCAGGGTTCAGAGGTTGTGCGTGAGATGCCCGTCCCGGAGGAGCTGATATTCACCGTGGATGAACGGGTGAGGAGAGACATCGTCCTGGCTAAAGAACAGTACACCAAAAGTGTAAGTAACACAAACACAACTATCTCATTACTGTCCGTGTTATATAATGCCATAATGCATTAATATAGACAGAATACACCGTTTCTACAGTCTCAGGACCTGCAGGTCGTCAGCTACGCCTTCACCTCATTTGGAAAAGCAGCCATTAAGAAGAGAAAGCTTCACCCTGACACTTTCGTACAGCTGGCTCTGCAGTTAGCATACTACAGGCTACACGGAAAGTAAGTGTGGCAGAGAGCACCCTGAGAGGAAAATCAATACACTTAAGTTCGCTCAATACGCTGAGTCCGGCATCCTTCTCTCGGTCATTCTCAGGTCTGGTAGTTGTTATGAGACGGCCACCACGCGCCGTTTCTTTCACGGCCGCACGGAGACCATGAGGCCCTGCACTGTGGAGGCCCAGCGCTGGTGCAGAACCATGTTGAACCCTACCTCCACTGTGAGTGCCTTCGGTGATTGGTCAGTTTTATTTAATGCAGCGTTTTACATTTTCGTTCAAGCCAATGCGAAATAAGGTTTTCCCATGTCTGTGCGCAACAAATGGGCAACATGCTGATGTTTCACGTTGAAACCGCTGAGGTGTCGTTTTAAAAATGACTGATTAAAAATAAACGGCGCGCTTTTTAAGGTTTAAAACCTCGCAGGATGTTTTCATTCACAGCTTTTACACACTGCGTGAAAGGCCATGTTCCAAAATGTAGAATAGGGTTTAAGGTATCAGAAGTTCGCTGAGGCCCCCAGGCCCCTGGTTGATAACCGCTGCTCTTGACATTTGCTTGGCTTTGATGGGTTTTTTTGGCTTCTTTTACACAGACTGAAGAGAAAAGACAAGCTTTGAATGCAGCCTTCAGCAAACATAACAAATTGATGGCAGAGGCACAGGATGGAAAAGGTTTGTGTTTGTAAATGTTATAATATTTACATTGTGTAATGGATAATATGACAGGGACAAATATTTGAATGATCTTTGCACAGGGTTCGACAGACACCTCCTGGGTTTATACCTGATTGCCAAGGAGGAGGGGCTTTCTGTGCCTGAACTCTACACTGATCCGCTCTATACGAAGAGGTATGGCCCAACACTTTTAATTCCCATGGTTCATTGCCAGTGTATTGATTTGTGTGTGTTGCTGAGAAAGCGGTTTAATGTCTCTCTGTATTTGCAGCGGAGGAGGGGGAAGTTTTGTTCTTTCCACGAGTCTGGTGGGCTACACCACTGTACTCGGGGCAGTTGCACCCATGGTGCCACACGGATATGGCTTTTTCTACCGCATTCGTGATGACAGGTTAGTTAATATTGGTTTACAGGACAGAAATTAATTTTTTAATGTTTATTTCTTATTTTTTATGCGTTATATGCATTTTATAATATATATATATATATATATATATATATATATATATATATATATATATATATATATATATATATATATATTTGGGATAATATTAAAAACAATTAATTACTACATTTATTCAGTAAGGATGCATTCAATTAATAAAAAAACTTAACAGTAGCAGTAAAAATATATAGAAAAAAATCTGTTTAATTGTAAAACAGTTATCTTAATATTTCCCAATATTCTGTATTTTTGATCAAATTAATTCGGTTTTGATCGGTATAAAAGACTTCTTTTAAAAATTAAAATTATTCTAAACGTTTTACCAGTAGTGTACTATAATTTATTGTTAATGTTAAATTATAAGTTACTGTTATTCTTTATTAAATGTATTTTTATTCTCAGAATCGTTGCGTCCTGCTCCGCTTGGAAGTCCAACCCAGAGACAAATGCTGAAACACTGTTTCAGAGCCTCTGCACCTCTTTACATGACATGATGCACGTCACTACCCAGTCCCAGCTGTGAAGCAGAGCATTCTGGGAAGTGACCTCACTGCTTTTGTTATGCCAATGGACAGAAGCTAAAGGGCCGATGACTCAGACATAGACAGATCTACCATGCTGTGAATTTAAAATGGTTAACATGCTCTCTTTCAGAATATATACATTTAAATTGAGTAAAATTGTGAAGAGATGTAACATTTGTTTGAGAAATGATCAGACATCAAAGCAATAGGTTACCCAAAAAATCACTTACTCCCCTCAAGCAGTTCAAATCTGTATAAATTTCTTTTTGTCGAACACAGAGGAAGATATTTTAAAGAAAGATTGTAACCAGACTCCCAAAGTATTTTTTTTTCCTACTATGGAAGTCAATGGTAGTTTCCTGGAACTACTTGAGGGTGAATAAATGACAGAATTAAAATTTTTGAGTGAACTATTCCTTGAAGATGCCGATTTTCAGAAAGAATCTAGATTTAGCTGGTGCTTTAAAACGGTCACGTGCCTTCGGTTAGTCTTCTCTGAATCAGGAAATCCTCCTCTGAGAGGCTGCATGACACTTAACCTACGGTTTTTGATACATTAGCAGTATTGCTTCCTGTTAACTGTAGACCTGTGAAACTGTATATCACAGGATGCTCATGCACTAGAGAGAGACTTTAACAAGATGATTTTTAGATGAACTTCATCAAGTGTGGAAGTCCATCTTGACCTGTTATTCACCTCAAGCATAAATACACAATAGATGTACTGTTAATGCACAAATCAATGCAAAAGTGCAAGTATAATGAAGATATATATTTCCTCTTTATTTTCTTAATTTGAAAATTTCCTACTATTGTGTAGCCTTTTCAGTGTTTTTATAATGTAGATGTACACGCTTATGTAAAAACATTTTACCGTTTGTTAACAAATGTAGGTTTAATTTGCACTGTATTCCTAGATACTGGGAAACACTGAATAAATGTTCCTGAAATTTCAATTGGTTCTGGTATTATTGGCTGCTTCCTTCATCTGTGACGAATCGTATTCACCTGTGAGGATCCCGCAGGGCATGCATCGTTAATTACAGCCCATTCTCACACGCAGCTGGAATAATTAAGTGTCAAAAAACTTTTAATAGCGGATTGTAATCCAAAAAGGATTATTTAAAACAAGACTGTACAGAAATGGAATTTTATTACAAACTATACTCATAGTCACGCAACGCTGATGTTGTTAACATTAATAATTTTAGAATAAAGTATAACAATAATAATAATTTGCAGGGTTTGATGTGATATAAACTAGGCCTAATTGATGGTTAGATTAAGTCTCACATTCATAACAGAATAGTGCCTTTCCTTCGTTTCAGAGGAAACGCCACATGTATTTCATTGCATCTTTACATGTCATTTAAGTGCAAAAACAATCATAATAACTTTACTTTTTGGCTATAGATAGAATATGGAATACAAAATTTAAAAATGATAATGAAAAAGGAAATCTTTATTCTAAACTTTTACAGTATGTGATTTAAGAAAACAATGCCATAAGACAAAACAAACCAGCCTTATGTTTGATAAATAACAAGGCACCACACAAAGAGAACACTATCATGTAGTCAATCATCATAATACAAACTCTTTGGTCATCTTGTCAGCTGAAGAACAATAACCGTCTTCACTAATGAGAAGGCAAGGCGACATTTTTAGTATTAGGCACAAAGAGACAAATTGTGTGTATATAAATTACTGTACATTATTATGTAAAGACAATCACATTTAAAATGTTCTGCCCTCTGCATGTACAAAGTGTGTGACCATGAAATCAGAATATGGTAGTGCTTGGTAGAACAGTTAATAGAACTTTTTTTTTTGTTTAATACAATTAAATCAGCAACAAGAAAGTGCTGATTTGGATTAATGTTACTTCTTTAAACCACAAAAAGCACAAAACGACAAGGCACTGAATAACACAATGCATAGTCAGACCTCAGCTTGGCTAACATTACACTTGGACACTAATGTCCACATCCTTATTATTTTCCAGGCTTCCTGTAACAATGCCACCTAAAATGACATACAGGCCTGCAAGCACAGGAGAGCGTTTTCTATGAAATGTTTAGCAGAATCCTGCATGCGCTCTGCTCCTCTTGACCATCAGTGGCTCATCTGAGAGGTGACGAGGGTGTAGTACGCCCCCTGCTGGCTGAGGAGCTGCTGATGCGTGCCCTGCTCCACCACCACCCCGTTTTGGACCACAGCTATACGGTCTGCGTTCTGAATGGTGGTCAGCCGGTGGGCTACTATGATACAGGTGCGGCCCTCACGTGCCTTATCCAGAGCATCCTGCACTATCTACTCACAGGACACGGAGACAAGAGAGTAAAAGAAATACAGTATCTTTTCAATTCAGTGGCAGCTTGAATACTAACTTCTACGAACGCAAGTACAAACTCATAGCTTTGATTTCTGGTTGAAACCACTGGGGTAGATAATGATATGAGTTTGGTTATAGTACATAACTGAACTGTGTATGACAGTGGTATTGTGCTGTAAACTGTGATCTTACCTTCTCACTCTCAGTGTCCAGAGCAGATGTGGCTTCATCGAGCAGCAAGAGTTTGGGGTTGCGGAGGATGGCCCTCGCTATAGCAATACGCTGCTTCTGCCCTCCTGACAGCTGTGTACCTTTATCACCTGCTTGTGTCTGGTATTGCTGAAACCAAACCACACAATAATATTTAATAAATTTGTAGATAGTCATACATATACACATATATTTACACACACACACATACATATACATATATATACACACACACACACACGCAATGCACTCCACTAATATTGGCACCCTTGGTAAATATGGGCCAAGGTGGCTGTGAAAATAAATATTAGTTGTTTTGATCTTTCATTCTAACCTATCATTAAGGAAAAACAATTGAAAGCAGGGGAAAATCTTATTGTCAAATAAATGCTTTTTCCAGTTCATATTGGCCACAATTATTGGCACCAAATTACTGCAACATCCTTTTCTCAAGATAGGGCTACTTTTTATCCTTGTTTGCACTAATCTGGTAGGTTTTATTTTCGTCTGACCATAGAAGAGTCATTTGAAGTTCTAGTCATGTCTGACATCTGTATGTGCTGGATTTAGTTTTTGAAAGAGCGAAGATCATTTTTCTCGAAACCTTCCTGAACAATGTGTGATGACATAGGGACTGTTTGATACTGAGTTGTTTTGTCTTAATTATTGCTTTGATGGAGGAAATGTGGATTTTCAACACTTTAGCTTTAGTCTTACAGCAACCCTCTATTTTGTGAAGCTTAACAGTCTTGTTTTACACATCAAAACGTTATTGTTTGGTTTTATTTCTTGTGATGGATGATTAAGTAAATTTGGCCTTTGTTATCTTTAGCTTCATAATGTTTTGGAACAGGAAGTCGTAGTCTCCCTGGTGTGCTAATATGTCACTTTTGATCAATTTGATGTGTCCTTGGTAAATGTATTTAAAAAAAATAATTATCCATTACTTTTGGGCAAGTCTTACTTTGCCTCCTGACTTTTAGAATGGGGTGTAGATGAGGGTGATGGCTGTACAGTACCTGTGGCAGTCCCTCTATAAAGGAGTGTATGTTAGCAGCTTTAGCGGCCTCTTCGATCTCCTCCTGGCTGACTTTTCTGCTGTTGTCTCCGTATGCGATGTTCTCCGCCAGGCTGCAGTCAAACAGCACAGGCTCCTGGGAAACGATGCCGATTTGCGAGCGCAGCCAGTGGATGTTCAATTGCTTTGCATCACTGTCATCCAGCATCTGTTAATAAAGAGTAACTTTTACCAAAACTGTTTTATTACGAGTATAATGCATCTCGACGCTTATTTTATTAGACAATTAAAACATGTACAGTATTTTGCGTTTAGACCTAGTGGATATTATTTAGCAAAATATTTAAAAAAGATTTTTTTTTATTAAAAACATGGGTAAGTGTGAATATGGTTAAATCAATTAGGAAAAAAAATTCAGTTTAAGCTGTTGGCTTGTTTGGCACTGTCCACATGTGATCATGTGAGGTTAATAGCATTTAACAGGTCTGTTATGGTCTGAGTCATTAAGGTGAAGGACCTGAAGTATGTAGATGAAAGAGAAGCATCCTTTGATGTGCATATCTGGGTTTCCTTGTTTTTTTGGCCTGCTTTAAGATACCTTATCATTGACCTTGAGGAAGGTAATAAAATTTAGATTTCTACGGCTGTTGTGTACAGAATGACAGTGTACGTATTTGCGTGAATCACATCTTACCGAGTTGGACGAGTGATTAGTGACAGACTATTCTATTCTATTCAAAACATTAACGTGTAAATAAAAGTTATTGTATAATATATGTTGAAAAGATGTGGTCTCTGAGTCGCTTGTCTGTACGTGGGTTTTCGTACCACTTTGCCCTGCTGGGGGTCATAAAATCTCTCCAGTAATTGGATGGTGGTGCTCTTGCCACAGCCACTGCTTCCCACCAGAGCGAGAGTTTGCCCCTTCTTCACCCGGAGCCTCAGACTCCGCAGCACTGGTACATTCGGCCGGGACGGGTAGTTAAAACGCACATCATCAAAGAACACATTCCCTTCAAAATGATCCTACAGAGATTATAGGAAAGAGCCATATTAGTGCACATTTGTGTATAGCAGTGTCGTCATGGCAATATTTTAGTCTCTTGATGATTGACACAGGATATTTATGGAGGGCAGAGACCAGCTCTGCATGTTTTGTCAGATTAGGATAGAACAGCAGAAGTGGTAAATTATTCATTTCATGACAGTCTTTTAAGAACTCTGGGATCTTGCATAGAATTAAGGCTCAGTAGAATTAGAACGATTTTATGGAGTATTGGGCATACTGTGTATTCTGGTGTTCAAGTGCATGTGCGCAAGGATTACCGGCTTGTCTCCGTCCTCTGAGGCATTGTCAATGGCTGGGACTCTGTTGATGAGCATCAAGATATGAGAAGCAGCCATCTTAGCCTTGGCGTAGTTTGGAGTGAACGAGTTTGCCTCTCCAACAGCCATTGCTCCATACACCACAGCTGAGATCACACTGACAGACACAAACAGATATATCACCCAGGGTTATTATTATTATTATTATTAACTAAAACCATAAAAAACACTGTCAATACTTGACACAAAAAAAATACACATACATGTGTACATCTAAATTTTTAGATTCATTACATTTAAAGTAAAACTGTTTTAAACTAGAGCTTATGGCTCATGAAAGTCAAAAATATTTAATATTTAACTTTATAAAATATTTAATATTTAATAAATAAAGTTTTTTCACAAAAAAATAAAAATTGTCGCACAAACTCCAGGAACAGTGAGGTAATACTAGCACTATTACTTCAAATTAAATTATTATTCAAATTTTGAAAGAAATAACCATACATTTTTTTATATAAGGGTTTATATAATTTTAATTTAAATTAAATAATTTAAATTAAATGTTATGATTTAAGTTGATTAGCAGAGAAAATTAAATACACAACACAAAAATGTCTGGACCTTTTATTATAAAACCTATAATAATAATAATAATAATAATAATAATAATAATAATAATAAACTGAAGTACTTTTTGAATTTAATGATCTGAAATGCTTTTTGATTTATTATTAAAATGTAATTAATCCTTAAAATGTAAATACTTAGAAATGTTTTGGGGAATTTAAGAAACAATAAAACATTTCATAGGCCAATTATTTTTAAAAAACTTAAAGAATTAATAAATCATTGTTTAATTGTATAGTTGTATAATTTAATCATTAAATTATACAACTAATTAATGCTAATTAATGCTCAATTAATGCTTTTTGTGCCAATAACATGTTAACATTCAAAAAAAAAAAAGCTATTTAATGAGTTATTAGGAAAACAGAATTTTAATTATTGCTCTGTTAAAAAAAGCCCACTTGTTAGATAAGATGGATCCTCTTGAATCTTCTGTCCACAAATGTAATGAATCACAAGCCTTGTGTTGTCTTAGAACATCTACAATTAACTGCTCATCTGGATAGTTTATTCTGACTCACTTTTCTTCTGTAATTATTAACCAATACTGTAGAATCCAGTAGACTTTGTACCTCCCAATCCACTCCCACTTAACACCTGCACTGTAGTGTGCTTTAGCTTGACCTCACTCACTTCGGTTTAATTTTTACACTTTTGAACTGCCTGTGACACACACTGTAGATGACACTGGATCATGTAACACTACTATGAAGACATTTTATGACATGTTCCTCAGTCTGCATAGAGTATTATAACAGATGTGTACTTACAGAAAGACGCCCTCAAAGGTCATCAGCTTTTGTTCAATGAGCCAAGAGCCAAACTTGAAACAGCCAGCATAGGCAAAATAGATCATCGCTTGAGAGAAGGAGAACGTCAAGCCGAAAACGTGTGCTTTTTTCTTAGCGTTTCTAAGGAAACAATTATCATCAATTATAAAGCTCATTTTGAATCCTAATAGATGCATTATAGAATTATGATTAGTCGATTTAAACGTACTTGTAAGGCACAACTAAGTTTTCCTCATACAGAGTTTCAAACTTGCTCTCCCTGGTCAATGAAACCACAGTACGGATATTCTCAATGGCTTCCGTTGCAATCTGAATGAGAAAAATACATTGCAGACAAGGTAGTGATTTAAGACAGTTGATTTAATTAGTGCTGCAGTAAAGTATAAGCATAAATGTTCACCTTCCCGGCTTGCTCAAGCTCCTTCTTGTCTTTAAGAGCATGTCCGGCCAGTAACTTCATCTGGATGGCTCCAGCCACAGCCATGATTGGCACAATGGAGAGAATGAGGAGGGTCAACTGCCAGCCGTACACAAATGAAATGATAATGGCGGTGCCCAAGTTGGCCACATTCTGTGCCAGTGTTGCCAATCTAACACCAGTTGCCTGTTGGAAATAAAGTCAGTGTGCCATTTGTGACGTGCTACCATGGTGAAATGTTAAACCAATGTCATCTTCAACACACAACTTAATTTCTTTAATCTAAACTGTATTTAATCTGTTCTACATTTTCAATTCAAATATATAGTTTCTAACATGTTATACAGCACACTAAGCTGAAATCAAATTGAGCTTAAAAATACAATAAATAGGAAATAGGGTGATGAGCTATGCTACTGTACATACGTATTAATTGTTTAAGACTATGTGTTACTCTCTGTGGTAGAATAGGTAATAAGACTTACACCCTGCACTTGAGCTGTATCTGCGGCCAGTCTGGTGGTCAGCGCACCCACACTGTTCTTAGTATTATCATACCAGCTCAGGTCCTAAAACACACACAGACAGGTGTCACACCACTCTTCATCAGCAGACATCCAGAAATAGCTTCTTTGGCGTAAACCTTGAGATGCTTGGTTTATGTCAGTTATCATCTCACCTGTCTCATCATAGCATTGAAGGCTTTAAACCTCATTCGCATGGTCAGAATCTCACCGGCTTTCCCAAAACAGAATCCCTTAAAAAATTTGAAAATACACCAAAATGAGGCAAAAACGTTGTTTCATGTGTTTTACTAAAACAATGTGTATTTAAATAAAAAATAATTCATGTTTTTGAAAATCTATTGCTCAGTAAGACTGCATTTATTTAATAAAAATAATAGTAATATAATACAGAAAAAGTATTTCAAATGCTTTTTCTAGTAGTGGCAAAGCTAAATTTTCCACTGCTTCAGTCTTCAGTGTCACATGATCCTTCAGAAATCATTCTAATATGCTGATTTAGTACTCAAGATAAATAGCTTATTATCAATGTTGAAAACAGCTGCTTAGCATTTCTGTGGAAAATAATAATTTAATTAAAATATACATTTAATGAATTTATTTCAAAGTATACACAATTTTATAATACATTTAGGATTTTTTTATTTTATTTTAGTCAATTTAAATATACCTTCTTTTTCTATTATACTTTAGGTCTATAGTAAGAATGAAATGTTTTGTTTAGTAAGGTTTAGTTTGTCTGGGCAAATTATTGACAGATCTGTCTGCTATTCATTGGTGTTTACAAAGTGCTGTTTCACAACAGTCATCAGCTTTCAGATAAGATCTTTTTACCACCACTCAATGTACAGGATGCACCTCACATGTATACTTATCAGAACATTTTCTTCGAGACACCTCACACGAACACCTTGAATCTATATAAACCGTACTTCTCCATCCCTGACTACACTTTTGAACTGAATGTGTATCAAGTAATAGTTCACCCAAAAATGAAAATCCTGTCATCACATCCTGCAGCAGTTCCAAATCTGTATGAATGTCTTTGTTCTTCAGAACACAAAGGAAGAAATGCTGAAGAAAGTTTGTAATCAGGCTGTTTTGGGTCACCGTTGACTTCCATAGTATTTGTTTCCTACGGTGGAAGCCAATGGTGACCCAAAACAGCCTGGTTATAAACTTTCTTCAAAATTATCTTAATTTGTGTTCGCCGGATCAAAAGAAATTTTGGAACTACTTGAGGATGATGACAGAATTCAAATTTTTGGGTGAACTATTTCTCAAGTAATTTATTATCATATTTTTGTTTAGCATTCAAGGCAGTTAAAATTTTTTTGTATGTAAACATTGATACTTTAACTCAAAACATACCTGAAAGAACAAAGTGAAAAAGGACACAACCCCAATGCCAGCAAACAGCAGCGAGTAAAGCTCAGTCCTGCTTCGTATAATGTCCTGATTTACCTCAGCAAATACCTATAGACAAAGAAAAGTGAAGAAATCTAAATAAATATATGAGGAAAAATATCTCAGTAATGCTGACTGTAAAATATCTGTAATTATTATTATTAATAATAATAATAAAGTATAACATACAGCAATGATTTTAGAGAAAATGACAGCAAATGCAGGCTGCATGCCTCCATTTATGGTGGCACATAAAACTCCAAAAACCATATATGGCCATTCCGGTTTATTCAGTTTCAAGACTGTTAGGAAGGAGACATTTGGAGCTTTTTCCTGCAAACAAGAGAGTGAACACATAGAACATGAACTATGTAACATAATTTCAATCAAAATGATCTAATCATGATCTTATTTTGATTTGCAGCTAATGTATCAAGCCTTTAAGTTTCTTTTTAGGGACAGAAAACAAAATTCAATTCATGAAAATGACACTCATTATTATGTATACTCGGTCTCTTACCTCTTCTGTCTGTTTCTCTTCATCCTGCTGCTCTTTTTCTGAGCCACTTCTTGATTTCTGTCTGAAAAGTGCGCGATCATTCAGAGAGCTGACCGAGGGGCTCTTTTCATCCATAGTCATCTCCTCTTTGCCCTCCTCTGTGTCCACTGCCCCCTTAAACATCTGCGATGTAAACAAGGAAACTCATAATAGATCCCATAATTCACTCTCCCAGCCTTATCCTGCACAAATCTTGCCTCTGAAACTTTTCTTTTCTGCTGCTGATGCAACTAGACTTAAATGATAAGCTGTTTCAGTATCAAACAATCCTGTAAAATGGATAAAAGTGCGTAACATCTTTATAAAATGTATTACATTGTGAAAGTATAAAGGGCTCATCACAATGATAGTAATTCAACTATTTGAGATTGTCAAGACCATGTAGTGTTGATTTCTACTTCACAGCATTATTTGGCAAAGGCCATGTGAGCTTTACTATCTGCTCAATATCTTAGATAGCTACTGTTGCTCATGTTGCTGCCAACTCTTGTAGAACACATTTACGGTTGCTACAAATCACTGACAGTCCATATCCTTTAATGTTATGTTGTTATGTTTAATGTTATTTTCACCTTTAACAGACAAGACAGGAAACGAGAAAATGAAAACAACTGGGAAGGGAATAGGTCCAGGGAAAGTTCTTGATTGGGGCTCAAAGTCAAGCAGCTCCTCCATATATCAGTGCACTACCCACAAGACAATGGGCTCTGACGACCTTTCAGTTAAAACTAATTTTACCATGTGAATACAGAGCTTGTGTATATGTACTGCACTGCGGGTTTCTAACCTGCATAGTAACGAGAGAGTGGTAGATTCCTTTTCTCTCCATCAGTTCGTCATGTGTGCCTAGTTCTGCAATTTTACCATTCTGGAATCCAGCAATGACATCAGCATTTCGAATAGTAGACAGCCGGTGAGCCACTATAATGGTAGTTCTGCCCAGCCTGACCTATACAGATATACAAAAAAAAAAAAATGTCTATACGCACACACACAATATTTGTATTAAAGTTTTTCCAGATAACAATTTTTTGTTACCTTATCTAACGCTGCTTGCACAATAGTCTCACTCTCAGCATCCAGAGCAGATGTAGCCTCATCAAGGAGTAGGATTTTTGGGTTGCGCACAAGTGCTCTCGCAATAGCAATACGCTGCTTTTGTCCGCCACTCATCTGGGTGCCCCTCTCTCCAACTAGAGTCTCAAATTTCTGAAAATGCCCAGTTATATTAGTCAGAGCCTATGTGGTCAATCTTTTTTTAATCTGACTGACCTAAAATAATGTAAAATTTTGTACTTCTGGGAACTTCATGATGAAGTCGTAGGCATTGGCTTCACGTGCGGCCTGTTCGATCTCCTCCTGAGTGACGTCTTGGCGGCCATAGCGGATGTTTTCTGAGATGGTTGTGGCAAACAGCACAGGCTCCTGGCTGACTACACCAATAAGTTCTCTCAGACTTCGCACATTCAGAGAGCGAATATCATGGCCATCTATTGTAACCTGTGGACAAAGTTTGGATGAAGAACAGGAAGGTAAAGGAGTTTGTACTTTTCAGCCTCTGTTTGTACTCACCGTTCCTTCCTGTGGGTCATAGAAGCGCTGTAGGAGCTGGACTGTTGTGCTTTTTCCACACCCACTACTGCCCACCAATGCAATGGTCTGTCCACTCATTACTTTAAGATCCATACCATTCAGAACCTATAAGCCAAACCAGAGCAGGAGTCATTTTATTCTGTACAGTTATTTTGTTCGAATTGTTCTTAATAAATCTTTTGTTGGTCCTACATTCACATCCTGTCGGGAGGGGTATTTGAAGTGAATGTTTTTGAACTCTATGTTTCCTTTTACAACATCAAGTTTGTAGCCTTCCTCTGAGAAACTGTTGATTTTGGGTTCCTGTGGGTGAAAAAAAATATATTATGAAAGAAATTCATTATTTTAATTACAAATTCCAATAAGGGACAAAGGTAAATTCATAATCAAACCTCATTCAGACTAATAGACGTCAATAGCACACTAATTGCTCTACACCAGAGAAAACTGGTTCCCTGTGGTCTTCTATTCATTAGATCTCAGTAGGGAAGCACCTCTGATCCTGAGACCAGGCAGTTTTCATGGTACTAAAACAATGATGGGAAGTTATGCAACTTGGCTTTGGATTATTTTTGTGCACCTTTTTGAGTTTTTATCTCAAAGCCACTGTCTGCTCACTGTGTGTGGTGTTTGTTTAAACTTGAACATCTGAGTCTAAATAAAGACAAAGTTTAGTCCTGTGCGTGTGTTTTAATTGTTCAGGCTTTCCTTCTTGGAACACTGAACAGAAGTTAAAAATCAAACAGTTTTGCTGCTCTGCTATGTTTAAATGTTCGAAAAAATAAAGCAATATGAGCTGCACTTTCTGAAGGAAATATGGACTTATTGAACTTTCACATGTGTATGATTGGCTAAATGATCCCGGCTGTGTTTCTCAAATGCAATGTAAGCCTAGATGATGGTAGCACCATTGGTTTCTATGGGTCTACAATATACATAAGGTCATAATGTTTTTGGGAAACGCAAACCTGTACTGCTCAGGACAGTTGAAAGGAAGTAAAAATAAACAGAAAATATCAAAAAAATATAAAAGTCAGGAAACAATGCAATATACTTCCCAGGCTTATTTGATTAATAGATTTCTTTGATTTCTCCATGACTTTTCCAGTCATCTGTGAATTTTTTAAATAATTTTAAACCGAGTGCGGCATTCAAAAAAAATTTTATAATATAACATAACCGTTTTTACTGTATTTTTTATCAAATACACGCACCATTTTTTGAGCATTAAGAGCACTTTGACCACTTTGTAAACAAATCTTACTGACTGCTGCATATGCATAAAAGTGGTAAAATATTAGGCGTCAGATTTTAACTGTAGATTCAGTTTTCTGAGTCTCCATGCAGAGCATAACCGAACTCATATTCAATCCTAATATATTTGACTTCTTTAGTATTCGAAAATTTTCTTAATATTTAAATTTGCTTTTGTTTTTACAGACCATGGGGATATTATGCTTATGCCATCTTTTTAATTAGTTGTGTTCTTGGCTTGCAGCCTTTTTAAAAGACATGCATATATTGTGTTGTGACTCATTCGATGAAAAGAAATGAACTAGTTAAATGCATATTTTCCTAAAATTAATAACAATTAATCCAACTAACATTAAAGTTTTAAATATACTTTTATATAGTAATAATTGATAGCCATTCAACATTACAGTATAACAGAGTTTTCAATTTTACCATTTAGACTTAAGAAAAGAATTCTAATTTAAGTGAACTTAAAACAATCCATTATAATAAATGTCATATTTAATTGTGCACTTCAGCAGAAATGTATAGAAATGAAAGGTTATCAAACACATTCTAAATTAAATATAGATGAAGCCTTAAAGGCCACCCTCTTATTTATTCTCAACTATTTTAACCTTTTCTGACCCACTTCAGGTCTTGAAGTCTCTATTAATGAGATGACAAGTTAAATCGGGCATTTTTGATGAGTGAGACAGCACTGGGCTGCTCCAGGACAGTTCTGAAAACCATTTCAGAGACATGTTCTTAAATGTGACTCATAAAAAATATGTCATGCTTGCACAGTTTTAAGGCCGCTTTATTTCATACTTTTGTAGCTTCATGACTTCACTTACCAGATCACTGAACTTTTTTGTCATCACAGTGCTATTTATATAGGGAAGATTCTAACCTAAAAATGATATCTTGTCTAGCGTCCTAGGTAGCAATTATATTATGGATCTTCTTCTGCATTGGGGACAGCTGTTTTTCTTCCAACAATTATGTAACAATATCCTGAACGCATTAATGATTAGTTAACAGTGAGTTTACTCACGTGATCAATGATGTGGAAAACCTTGTGGGCGGCCCCTCTTGCGCTAGCAAAGGCCTGGATGTTAGGAGATGTTTGACCAATGCCGAAAGCTCCAATTAGGACTGAGAAAAAAACCTAAAATACAAAAGCAGAAAATGTACTTGTAAGGCAACCCATGAAATTCCCATGAAGAAACCGCATGATGTGCATTTGGGTTTTAGTCAGAAAACCAAAGGAGGGTTTGTCAAGTTTTGTAATAAACCTGCTGTGACTCACAGTTAAAAGTATGCCGGCATCATACTCTCCAGCCAGGATAAGAGTGCTGCCATACCAAAAGGCCAGTGCATAAGACATATAGATCATGAAGAAGGTGAAGCCCATAGCAATGTTCACAGTGATGGCCTTCCTTATGCCAACATTCTTTGCTTCCTCTAAGTTTTTGTGATACCTTTAAAGACCAGAAAAAAGTTATTTGTCATTCCTGATGCAAAAGAAATGATGATCAAACTGATTTCCCATCCTCTTCCCGAATTGTTTCATATTCACTTTGGGGGAAAACAAACTGACTAAATTTTCAAGACCAGACCATAACGTACTAAAACAGAATTGTCATCTTCGTAGCTGTCTAGTCTTTAGGTTTCTAAGATGGTTTGGCAAATGAACTGCTTTTGGTTTGGTTAGGTGGTTTATCGCTCTGTGTCATATACCACAAACACACGTATGCCATCATCAGATTTCCACTGAGAACAGGAACCTTCAAACTTACCTCAATATCTCTTTTTTCTGTCCACCAAAGGCAAAGACAGTTCTGATGGATGACAGAACTTCTTCAGCCACTGCTCCAGCCTTGGCGTAGGCCGTCTGTTCCAGTGACGTGAACGATGTCATCACCTAATGAGTCAGGATATAATATTGTCTTTTCAATGCATCAAAATAACTTTAAATCAAAATAGCTTTTTAAATCCAATAACTATTCGTAAAAGATATATCTTATGTTCACCAAGACTGCATTTATTCAATCAAAAATGCGGAAGAAAGACAATTTAACAATTTAAATTTTACAAAAATGGCAAAGCTGTATTTTGCCATTACTCAAGTGTCACATGGTCTTACAGTAATCATTGTAATAAATATTATCAAAGTTGAACAATATTTTTGTGAAAACCATGATACGTTATAATATTAGAAGTGTCTTACAGCTCTCAAACTCTGCATTTGCCTTCGTTGACTATTTACATAATTTAATTCCCTTTACAGCTAGGTGGAAATGAATACAGTAATAAATCACAGTAAGATAGGGCTGTTAGTAAGTACAATGGCCACCATATTTCTTTGTATCCCACCTTTGCGATGACAGCAGCCGAGATCCCGAGTAAAGGACTAACAGCGAGGATGACGAGGGTCAGCTTCCAGCCTTTGACAAAACCAATGACGATGCCAGTTATAAAGGTGGTCAGATTCTGAAGCAGCATGCCAAGCTTATCTCCAATGCCTTCGTTTATTTTGTAGACATCACTGCAGAGAAAAAAAAGAGGGTGATGTAGGTGTGTGTTACTGTGCGAGTAACATGTAGATAAACGACTAAATGTAGATGCACGTCATACTCTGTGAGGCGTGTGTTGAGCTGTCCTGTCTCATGGACATCAAACCAGCCGATCTCCTGTTTCATGATTGAGTGAAAGAACTTCTTTCTAAGTTTCTTCACCTGACGTCCTGCGGCAAGAGTCCAAAAGGCCACCTGCATATATGCTGCAATCAAAACTACAAATCCCATGATGCTGTAGTATATAGCATGCCTGAGAAGGAGAAACAAGACTATCATATACTAAGAAAGATGTTTAAATTGAATTAAAATTAGAAATAAAATTGCAGTGTTCCAATACAAAGCACAGCGGTCTTACGTTGTCATCTGCTCTCCTAAAGTCTTATTACTGGTCTGTGGAAAAGTGAAGTCTAGAGATTAAAAGACCAGTTTTTTGTTAGTCAGATTTCTCAGTGAAACAATAATAGATTGATGAGGGATACAAACTATAAACTCACTGGGTGGAAGGGTTATGTTCTTTATATTCTCTGCCATTGTATCCTCCACAAAGCTGTTTGTCATGTCTCCAAATACAATAACCATGAGAGGTAGTACTGCCCCATTAGCTATGGACATGACAGTGGCCATCAGCATCAGAAAAATGTCGACACCATCTGCATAGCGAAACTGACACACAGACACGCTTCTTTGAGAATAAGTCTTAAAGCTTTTTTGATCTCTATTTTTATTGAACCTTAAAAATAAAATAAACAGCAGTGTGATCAAGCATGTGAGCATGTAAGGATAAATATTAGACCTACAATCAATGATAGTTACATTTTTTTGCATTTATTTTTTTTAGTACATACACTTTTACGGCCGTGACGTTGTATTACAAATGATTAATTTTACAAATCACAAAAGATTTAACAGTCCTACACACATCTCACTTACTATTTTAAATGTTCCCACCATCTCCTCCTTTTCATTCTTGTCTTCTTTGCCATTTTTCTCACTGCTGGAAAGAAAATGTATTTATGCTTGAAAATTAAAAAGTACACAAACAGTTAATAAATAAGGAAACAAAAAAGCAATATGAAAATTATCAAAATATTTTGTATATATTATCCCACAACCATAAACCATAACTACAGATCAAACTGTTGTATTTGTAAGAACAAATATGTCTTAAAACACCATTAAAACATCAATGTAACCTAGCTTGCTTTATAACAGTAAAGTAATTTACCTTACAACTCCATTCTCCTCTTTTTTGCCATTTGAAATATTCAGTTTGTCCTTCTTGCCCATGTTTGCGGTTTATCTTCAGTGCTGATAGTCTGATTGTAGGTGTTAATGATCTGGATGAGGCAGGTGGTTTTGTACTGTGTTATATAAGAATACAATATAACTGACTGTACAATCACAGGCACCCAAAACTGTGAGTTTACAGATTAAATACTGCTAGCATACACAGAGGATTCCCTCTCACACAATACAACGTTAACATCGCTTAAAATATAACTTCAAGGTGTTTAGAGTACTAAAATTACACAATTTGACGGCCCCACGTTGAAACACGAGCAAGTTTTAAACGTTTAAAGGTCGGAGAGCGTTGACGAACTTGGAGCGAATCCTGTAGCTTTAAATATAGCAGCAATCAATAACGTTTACCGTCCCTTAAAGGCGTGGCGTCAGAATTTCCGTCCAAATGCCGTAGTTAAAATCATAATTACGTTTTCAATTCTGACAGTACGCAATATTTACAATTAACGCTTTAAAACTGTCATTCCGCTTAAACTTTTGTACGACAGCGGCAACGCCACAAGTGCAATGTAGTTTAAAACACCTCAAGCGGCTGTTATTTTGTCTGAAAACGACGGGTTAATTCATAGATGAGAACGATTATTAAAAGATGCCTACTGTTCAGATGCTGTCGTCCCAGTCTTCTGTCCCAGCACGCTGAGACCGGTGCTCTGCTGCTGCGCCGCGCGAGCGCACAGGATCTAACTACCAGAGCGCGCTCGTACAGCCTTCACTTTACTGTTACTGCTGCTTACATCATTTACAACGTCCATGTCTCACGGATGCCCTCCCATAATCTGCTCCTGGACACTTTAATGATTGAAAGGCAGATGGATGGCTGGGATAATGTTTACCAAATTTGGCCATGGCGCATTCCACGGGAACGGTGCACTTGGTCTTGTTATTTGTTGTTTATTTATTTTCTTAAATATTAGAAGCACATTTGTTGCGTGATATATTTGTTTATGAACTATTTTTTTAATTACTTAGCTAGTTTTAAACATCTACTGTGTAACCCCCCCTCCTCAAATCGGGATTTTGACCTCACCTACGTCAGAGGTCTGTTAAGCTTCTCGATCAGGCAATGAAAATTAAAAATCATAATTTATAGGATTATCCTCCAAAACATACTTTACACATCACATGAATGTAATTAAATTTTGTTCATGAAGTTAATTACATTTATATTGTTCATAATTGTGCAATATAATAATTTAATTAATTTCACCTCATTTTACTAAACATCTGTTGAGCAGTAAGTTTTTGCATTTTATTTTCTTTTTCAAAGTCTGTTTTGAATGTTTTATACAAAAAGTGAATACTGTTAGAAGGATGGCTAGGTCATGAGTTCATGGTTAAGTCATTCAAGTCACTGAAAAAGGAAACACACAAACTAAAACCTGTTTTGTGTGGTAAGAGAAACCTGACTCAAAATGTCTGAGTAGCAGTTTCATATTCCCCTCTCAGTCAGAGACGAGAAACTGAGTCTGGTTAGCCCAAAATGTAACATACCAGCTAAAAAAATTGTTTTTTTTTTCTGTTTTTTTTGTGTAAGACAAGAACAATTGCATTCTGTTAGCAGATCAGTTATATGGGATTCTGTAGATTCTTTGAAGGGAAATTGGAGACTTTAAATTAAAGCAAAATTTGTCATTATGTTCTCTAAACATCTAGGAAGCACAAGTTGTATTAGCAGCACTTCAAAGTTTTTAAATACAGCTTCTAAAATATCTTTATTTCTGTTTTGAATAATAACTACAGTCTTGTTTTCTGATAAACTGATCGTGAATTTACGATTAAACCGAGTACAAATATCAGGCAATGGCATACGAAAAAGCTTATTTCAATGTTTTCATATCTCAGTGACAGATATTTGCTCTTGTATAAAACATAACATCGCTTGATTTTGTAAATGTCTCAAAAAAACAAAATCATATCTTCATCGCAAGTAATGGACTAAATGTTAAATCTGAGATGTTCGACTTTTTGAGGCTTTCATTTTTGTAAGTTATAGTTTATGCAGGTGTAGATGTGAATACAATCTGAAATGCTCTGCTTACATAACATGCAATAAAAGTCAACGGTGACAAAGGTGAAATTACACAGGAGCATATCTCATTATGAAGCTTCTCCGTAATGACACTGACGCTTTTCACCATTTAAGGTTGTCACAATGCGTAACAGCTGACAGATGACATATTGTGCCAGATGACATATTGATATGGGATATTAATTTGAAACGACAGATTTTTCTCTATTTGATGACTGTAATTCTGACCATACCTGCTTTCTCTTATTTAACATTTTTAACACAACGACCTTAAACACACCGAGGAGCATCAATCCACTATCATTACAATCATTAACTTTATATGACCCCCCTCACCATCGTAAAAGGATATGATGTCACATCCCTCTTTGAATTTACGTCTTAAAGTTGCTCGTTAGCAAATGTTTATAAGGTCATAACCTGTGTGATAAACCTAGATAAAATATGATGATTCTGGAAAAAACAAGACAATCAAAACTGCATGCATGAATCAACTGTAAAAATAAATCCCGTGTTTATTGCATTAAAAATACTGCATATGTCAAAATACACTTAAATATACCTTCCTCAGTGCTTTGATCCAAAAGGCGATCTTCAAATCAGTCAGCTTTTCCACTGCAGCAGCATTTACAATCACAATCTGAACTGTCTTGATACCGATATAAGACATTACTTTACAGTAAAGACTTTACAGAGAACGTGTGTTTGTGTCCAATGGTAATATCTGTACTGAGACCAACTGATGTTCAATGGAATGTGACACATCAGAAACTCTCGAAACAAAAGAGTGCGGAAATTCAGTTTTGGTGTGACTGTATTAGAACAACCATTGATGAAATGTTCATTGAGGAAAAGTATTTAGGCACCAAAGAGATTCTGTAGGAAAAGATCAGATCAGGCAAATTGAGCATGCATACAGCATCTCAGAGAAAGAAATCAGAACTCCTTCCTCAAGGCATCGTCTCGTCATATCCTATTTCCATGCGTTGAACTGAACATCCGAATCACGAAAGGAATGTACATCCACTCCATGTCAACTTTTAAAAGTTCTTCAGAATTATAACATTCTTTCATCTTCATTGGAGTACGTCATTTCTCAGAAAGTTCTGTTCCGAGGTCCGTACAGGTGTTAATGTTCACCCTGCAGAATTAAATCCTCAACCATGGTCAGTGCAAATAGAATTGTGCAATTGTCTACATCACGTTGTTTCCCAAAGTGGGTCCACATGGCAAAAAAAAACACAGTTTTTTGTCGTGTTTCACAGTAAAAATAACAAGCCATAAAAGTCCTTAAAATACATTTACATGAGAAGAAAAAAAACTGCATATCTTACCCTATTATATAATTATATAGGGTATATATTATACACTATATATTCAGAATACATTCTCTAAAAATGTTATGCAATTTTTCTTCTTAAATGTATCTTGCTTTAATGACAATTATTTTTACAATTAAACCAAGACCAAAAAAAAATGTTTTCCGTAAATTTGCAGCCGGGCCAGCTTTTCCTTCCTGTCTATACTTGGTGAAGAACGTGGGGTTTCCCAGGGTACTGCTGTCTCCGTAAAGGCGGATGAGGGGCAGGTCTGTACATAGAAATAAGATTTCATCAGGTTGCACTTTTCCAAAAATGTTCCTAATATTATGTCAAAAGCATCAGTCCTATCACCTGGCGGGAGCAGCAGCTGATGCAGGGTTACGTGAGTAAGACGATGAAGATGTGGCGGGTCCTGGATGTCCCAGCAGTGGGGGTGGATGAGGATGGGATGAAGGATCCACAGGCAGTGGTTTCTTGGGAACTGGAGGTTTGGGGGGAACAGGGTTCTGAAACAGGATGAGGTCATTATTTTTTTACTTATAAATTCAATTTGCTCTACTGTACATCACCGTTCAAAGTAAAAGCAAAAGGACTGCAATGAGAGAAATAGATTCTCTCAGCTGATTAGTATTGTTAATAGAGAGTTAGACTTTACACGGCCGTGGCGATACCTGTCGGGTAGAGAGGACAGGGTCAGGAGGGAGAGGCTTGCTTGGTGCAGCCGGTCGTGTTCCTGCGGGCTGGACGTACAGTGGCAGATGCAGCCATGTGACAGAGAAAGGCAAGCGCTGAGTGAGACTATCTTACTTCGCCGGTTTACTCAAATCATTGGGGATCAATCTATTCCACCATGATTTTCCCTTGATCACAAAATTCATTTGTCTGAGATCAGACTGAATCATACACCATGCACGGCAATTGATTTCTCTGATTCATCCATGCAAAACACTGATCAAATATCATTGTTTCACCTTGCAGAGAGACTGAGAAAGATAAAATACATGCTATATATGCACATAAGGTTTTATTTTATTTTATACATTTAATTTCTGTACTGAATTGTTTTGAATTTTATTAGTGTTTTATTTAAATTAATTAAAAAATGTAATCTAATTTTCACCCATCCTCTTTGCAAACTACAAGGGTTGTGATTTATTTTAATTTGCGCACTTTCATACATCAATAAATAAAAAATACTATATGTGATTACCATTCACTCCCATCTGCATGCACAAACTATCATCATCTTACTGTTAAACCCAAATGACAAGCATCCCACATGCCACCGCACAAAGACACAGACCACAACTAGAAACATGGAATGAGTTTCTAAAGGTCATACATGGCAGCTAGCAGCAACTGCTCCCTCTACCTTGAACTGCATCTTGCTCTCTGAGGGGATGGGGTCAGGAGGGAGGGGTTTGGTGGGAGGGGCCGGCCAATGCCCCACCAACTGAAGAACCAGAAAGAGCAATAAAAATCGCATTGGTTTGTGCATAACACACACACCGCTACATCTACCAGAACACCTCTACACATCTCTGTCCCTCACAAGCAGTCTGAGCAGCAATGAGATTTACCTGAGCTGGTTTAACGACAGGATCAGGCGGAAGAGGTTTAGTTGGAGCAGCGGGCCTGTTTTGAACCTAATAATAAGACAAAAGTGTTGCGCAGGTGGTAGTAGAGAGGGAGCGATCTTTCACATGCATGTTACAATAAGGAAAGTTAGCTGGTTCAGGCATGACAGTAAGCCATTGACTGGTATTGTTACAGCAGCAGAGAGAGACACAGTGAAGTATAACTGTAAGATATTTTTAAAGTTTATGTGGAAACATATATTCATGCAGGGAAGGATATATGTGTTACATACAGAACACAAAAACATTGGCTGTAATTTTACTGCATCAAGAATTTTTTTTTGTAATTTTTCCATGTACTGATGTTTGAGCCACCCAGGTGAAAAGACCTCACCATCCCAAACACTGCGTCCCAGGCCTCAGCAGCCTTAATGCACCTTTAATAGACATCTATAATTATGATTTTGCCTCTGTCCTACTTGGTAATAAAAATGTAAATGATGCATTCTAGGGTTGGATCACTGACAGAATGTTCACTCTGATATGATATCAAATTGTTATCTCAGTATCTGTACCTTTGGAAACAATTATACAGCTCTGGAAAACTGATTTATTGAGACTACAATTGTCAATATTAAAATAATTCAATAATATATATATAAGAAATAAATTATAATTCAAAGTTAATAAAAAAGTTGTATTTATTTTGCTTGTTTGTAGTCTTTTTAATATTAATTTTGTTCCTTTTATTTTTAGAAAATGTGTTGGGTTGATTCATTTATGTGGTATTATTTTCTTTGATGATTTATAGATTAATTAAAAACATTCAATTCTTTTGCAAATGTTTTCAATAATAATAATAACAAGTCTAGTTCTACAGGGGTGCTTGAGGGGGCACCCTCGTTCTAAGCATTTTATTTCAGATTTGGCAAACTATACAGTTATGGTTTGCGTTCTGGAGATCGATTTTTATTTCAACATGTTTTTTGCAGTGTTCAAAACTGTATCCAATCACAGACATATTTGTTTCTTGAACAGCAAATCTGAGGAGTTTAGAATCCACTTACCTCTTACATTGCCAAAGTTTATGTTAAGGACGTTCCATATTAATAATCTCATTAAGTGTATTGTGATGCAAATAAGAGATTTACTGTGCACTGTAGAGAACTTCAATTACTACGTTTGTAAGATTGCGATGAACTAAAATGAAATAAATTAGTGATTTAAAAGGGATCTATATGTGGGTATGACCCGTGCTTGCTAAATTAGTCTAAAATTTAAATATGATTATATATATGAAATATATATGGTTTACTGGAATCTGACACAAGCATGGGTTTAAAAATCATATTTCACTGGTTTGTACTCATGTCATTGAGAATTCGATATAAATATTCACAAAGCTGGAATACTACGCTTTACTCAGAGAACGTACAAATAAAAAACAAATACATTTTTCATTTTAATTTGGAGCACGGGGATCGCTAAAAGAGGGTTTCATTAACTTCATTTTAATTCAATTTTCTTGCATTACACTGTATTTTTGACCAAATAAAATTAATCTTTGCTAGCATAAGACACTTCTTCCAACAACAAAAAAAGAAGTGAGAAAATCTCATAGACCCCAAATTTGCTTTGTCATTTCCCCTCTCTGGACATGCTGACCTCACTATGAGCTCATTTCTGTATTTCTGTACAGTCTCTTAGTAACCTCACATCGCATTACAGAAGACCATGTTCCAGTAATTGCATCACCAAGCGGTTTTTCTCTAGATCAGATTCACTGTACCTTGCTGATGGCCTGGGTGAGAGGGATGTCGCTCTGATGGGGCCACTGGTACCTGAGCGGTTGCACCTGATCTCCATTTCGAGCATTTGCAAGCTCCATGGCAGGAGTCCTGTGGTGCAAACACAACATCTTCACGCTATTGCACTAAAACTAATGTTACATTTTTCAGCATAAAGATACAACATACGTTTTGTTACAAACTCATGAAAATTCATGTTACAGAACAACAAGAATCTCACTAATCTAAATCTACTTCACACACACCATAAATCAGTCCTGTTGTTTAACAGGACACTGGAGAACTGTGAGAGACATACAGCTAGCAGGGAGACACTTAACATTTAAAACTAAATAAACATTAAACCAGACCTCTGGTGTCTTAAAACCACTCTAGTTACACTTTTGCTGTAAGTACTACAGCGCTAATAACCAGAGAGAAGCTTGTCAATGACAGCCAATGCTAAGTCAGTTTTATTATTTTATTTCACTTTTTATTGTCATTGAAAGCCCCTGCTGGTGAGAGATAGCTACACGAGTATAGAGACTGCTACCACATGGCTAGTTTTGCATTGCATTCAGAGATACCTCCGGTTTTCCTCTTTCACACAGTATTCAATATATGCCACAGAGACCCCACTGCAGCATGGGTAAAAGAAAGTAAAATAATATTATTAATGATTTATAATATGATCTTTGACTGTGGTGAATGGTCTTATCTTTCATCTGATATTAACACCTAAGGTTGTAATTTCGGTCTGGCTGTTGTATTTTTATGGTAGCAGTAATGTTTTTTTTTTTTTGTACAGCATGTTTTGTGCCAAAACGTTATTAATGTATTTTTTGTATTCATTTTGATTTCACTTGTTAAAAAAAAAAAAACATTTTTGCCATTTTTAATAAAGGTTCACGTTTACTGTGGTGTGCCTATCAAGTAAAAAGTTTAATACTCTTTACACTTTGGATATAAATAATTTATTAATTATTTCTAATAACTACAAAACTACAAAATATGCCAAACTACAAAATATGTTTTTCTTTTTTACTAATTTCATTCTTTTTAAAAATTATTTTTTTACTTCATTAGGTTGTCAGGACTGTTGTTTCACCAGGAGATTTATTTATTCATTATTAAATAATTTTAATTCAGAAAATAAGAACATCATATTTAACGTCATTGCAAGCTTAAATTGCATTTTTTTAAATGTATTTAAAAAAAATTATTTATAAAGATAATACACATTTTTTTATGATCCGTATCTCTCACATCATTTGTCGCTGCTGTTTTACACAGGCTAAGTAAAGTGAGATAAATTGCTTTAATAAAGTATGCCATCTTTTACATCCTGTGTTTCTCTCAGGCTCCGTTTACACTAGTGTGTTTTTGTTTTAAAATGCTGTTTAAGAATGAAGCGATCCTCGTTTACACTGGCTTTTCCGCTGCTTTTAGTAATGTTTTCCATTTACCGTATACAACTTAAAACGCATGTCACATTCATGCACATACAACCATAGATATGTATAGATAGATTCCCTATTATTTAAATCGCTTGGAACGTTCGAATGGGGAATCTACAATCACATTTCAATGTGTACCACAACGAGTGAGATGTTGTTGGTTACATAGTCGTCAAGGATGCGCAGAGCGAATGTGGGCAGCCACGCCATCATTCTTTTCAAAGTCTATTTTGCTCTGTTTACACTGAAATGCAACCCTGGCGTTTTCAAACTAAAGGGCGGAAAACGCCAGAGTAGTGTAAACCGTAGCAAAAGTTACGCGTTTTAAAACGAAAACGCACAACTGTAAATGGACCACGGTCTTACCGGCTCTGTCGGCTCTTGTTGAAGGGGGTGTGGCCGAGGTACACGAGGCCTCGTCGACAGCGGGGGAAGCGGAGTGCGACAAACAGCAGCGAGACCGGCAACACAAACAGGAAAATGACCAGCAGAGCCACCCGCGCAGGATCTGAATCTGTTTACAGAGAAAAAACAGCCTAAACACTACCGCGCCAATGTAATCATAGTGATGCTGTGTTACTTTCTGAGTCCAAACGTCTCGTGAATCAGCGCGTGCCTGGTACCTCTGGTCTGTTGTGCAGGGCCACTGTCCACACTGCCACCGGTTCCAGAGTATCTGCAGTCAGGAGGAGCCCAGCCTTCATCACAGTGACAGTTCTTATTACTGTTACACACCTACACAAACAAATGCAAAAACAGAGAAAAATAATAGTGTTTGAAAAACTTGAAATTGTTTATAATTCTCTGAAGTGTTTACAATTCTCTCCCTCACCCCATGGCCGTTGCACTTCCTGCGGCATTCCTCAACACCAAACATGGACACGTCCCTGCACTTTTGGTCTACACATGCCTGAGAAAACAATGTTCAAACATGCCATAAATTTAATACATTTCAAATAGGTTTAAAAAAAATTATATATAAATACGAATAAATGTGCACAATATTTATTATTGTAAAATATTAGTATTTAGAATTCTATTTCAATATGTGTTATTACATATATTTAGTGTCATTTATTCATTCGATGGCAAAACTGAAATTACATTAGTTCATTTTGATTTATCTTTTAAGCTATTTTACGGACACTTGCCTTGTTGGGCCCACAAGCCGTCCCCTGTGACACCATGGCTGGGTCAGAAACATCATCCCCCAGATTAAAATAGGCACCCCGGCAGGTGAAGTCACTCTGGTTTAGTTTGACCGTTGTGGTCAGAATCTCAGCGTTGGAGCCCAGCAGAGGACGCTCATTTCCACCCTGACACTGGATCCTACCACAGTGCACATCCCTAAGCAAAACAAAGCACAATAAACAGAAAAGATTGCAATCATATTTCCATAAGGTCCGATGCAGCTAGATGTAAACAATAGTGCAGCACATTTTTGTTGTAATTATGCTGAATAAGTCACAAAACAGACAGTTGGATAACAAACATCTTAATACAATACAATCATGATCGTAATCAGTGCTCGGAAATGATCAGATTTTAGGCTACAGGTCCTCACCATTTCAAACAGGGGATGTAGGAACCGTTGGGCATCTGGCCACAGTTTCCGTATTTATTGCCCTGCTTATTCACAGAGGAGAAGCAGATGGGTGGAGCGTGGGTGGAGTCTTAGAGGAGGTGGAGAGAACAGGGATTCAACCACAATAACTCTACTCTCTAAATGATAATCATCAGATTCATCACTGTGAAGCACTCACTCGGCCCCCAGAGCATTTGGCACTGCTCGTCCAGACTGGCGCACACACCGCTGTAGCAGTACGAGGACCCATCCTTGCAAGACTCTCCGTTCTGCAGAAACACATTAGGAGGACAGTAGGGCGACGTGCCGGTGCAGAACTCCGGCAAATCGCACTCTCCCAGCGGATCCCGACATACTGACCCGGCCACACGCAGCTGTGGGGAAAGACATGGATGGGACGCAGTGAGAGAATGCCATTACCTGCACATTACAAGCACGTAATCATATGCTCCTTTACGAACCTTGCAGTTCTCACAGCAGATGCCATCAGAAGAACACTGGGCCCCGGGAACCAGTTTACACGTGCTTGCATTGCAGCAAGGGTCATTACATTCCTGAACACAAACACAGACAGGAATATATAGGGTATAGGTTTTACAATCCTATAGTCTGATATGTTTGGACAGAGAGAAACTGTATTTTAAACTACATAACTACATCTTGCTTCCCTCATCCCGCAACAGATCCTTTCAAGTCACCAGTATTTAAAACTGATCATGAATTAACACTATACAGCAAACATAAATTATATTACCATTATAAACAATATTTATTGTAAAAACACCATGCCTAAACAAATATATTTAAAATGAAAGATGAAAAAAATTGTCACCGATATTCACTGAGAATATAGTATTTTGCATTTCATTTCCAATTATGCAGTTGAAATGCAATTTTTGTAAATCAGATTCGGGAACCAATAGGCAGAAGGCATTTTCTTACATCCAGCAGGCCACAGTCACACTCCTCTCCTTTCTCCACGTACAGGTTCCCACAGCGTGGACCTCCCAGAAGACTCTCCGGCTGAGGCACGTTAAACAGACACATTCCACCGCCGTGCAGGAGACTGAGAGAGAGGTCCCGTTCGCTGCAGCTGCTGAAGAGCTGACCGGGCATAAACCTGCAAATGGGAGCATTTACTGCATACTGCACGATTTATCAGCAGCGCTACATTATCAGTCACAAACGCTCACCCAGTGGAGGGCTCCATGATGCAGCCCCCAAGCCGAGGCTCATTCTGGCACTGGCAGCGTCGGTCGGCTGTATCGTGACTCATTCCCAGGTTGTGACCCAGCTCGTGTGCCACCGTTGACGCCACACCTAACACGCTCACCAGGTGATCCTACAGTATAGAAGACAAGGGTTAAAGGATCATACCACTTACAAAATGCTTATTTTCCAGCTCCCCTAGAGTTAAACAGGTAGGTTTTTACCAGTTTTGAATTCATTCATCCGATCTCCGGTTCTGGCGTTAGCACTTTTAGCTGTAGCTTAGCATAGATCACTGAATCTGATTAGCAATAAGCTCAAAAATTACCTATTTAAAACTTGACTCCTCTATCGTTAAATTGTACATTAAGACCAACAGAAAATTAAAAGTTGTGATTCTTTAGGCTGACATAATTTGGTACTATACTCTCACTTCGGCGTAGTAATCATGGAACTTTGCTGCCACCCCATGGCTGCAGCAGGTGTGATAATATTACGCAGCACCTGAAAATGCTGGGGACTATTTCATGCGATGCGCAATATCAAAACCTGTAAAACTCATCTGTTTAATTTGGAAGTTAAGTTGTAAAATTAGCCTATTTTTTTTTAAAAAGTGGTGAGTTCCTTTAATACTAAAACAAGACTTTTTAGTAGACAAAGGCCAAGATTAAACAAGATTTTCCTCACCACATTTACTCCCCCTGACCGATCCTTTGAGCACATGGAGGACTGAGATGCCATGCCTACTGTCGTCCCATCAAATGATTCACCCCTAACATATAAAAGCAAATTATGATTTATCATAATTATTAAAATTTATGTACTGTTGTATATATTTTTCACAATGCATCTGGACCTACATGATAAGTTGTGCGTTGTCATGCCGTAGTCGTGGTAGAAGCTCCCTGGTCCTCCAATCCAGAAAGCGGTTTAGAGTTTCAGTGGGATTTTTATCCACTTTAATTCTATCCTGGTCACTCCAGATCTCCAAACCCAGCAGAGCCACGCGCACATTCAGCGGCCGGTAGAACTGAGACAGAGGAGCAGACAGAGATTTAGATGCAGACCGAGATTCACAAGTGCTTTCAGTACAGTGTTTAGAGACCAATAAATGGCAATAAATAAATCAAATAATTTATTTAACTGAATACAGATAAATAATTAAAATGAATACAAATTGTTTTATAAAAGAAAGGAATTAATTTCATTCAACAAGGATTTGATTTTTTTACATTTATAAAAAGTGACAGTAGATCAAAGAATGCTAAAAACAATGTTTAAATGGCATGGCTGTTTTCAAAGTTGATATTAAGAAATCTTCTTGAATACCAAATGACCAAATCATGTGACACTATGTTAAAAATTCAGCACTCATTTTATTTTATGCACACACGCACAACACACACTCATTTACACTACCTGACACAGCTGCGCTTTAAAATTGAACTGGAGGTTAAGTGCTGGGCGTCCGGTCAGAGGAGAACTGACCCCAACTGAGTCTGGTTTCTCCCAAGGTTTTTTTTCTCCATTCTATATGCATGGGGTTTTGTTTCCTTGCCGCTGTCGCCTCTGGCTTGCTTGGTTGGGGACACTTAACTTCTAGTGACTATCGTTGAATTGACTACAGAGACCGTCTCTGCATTTAATAAGAAATTGGTCACTCTCGTCACTATATATCCCTGTCATTATACTGTACAGTGCTTTGATGCAACCTGTGTTGTTAAAAGCGCTATATAAATAAAAATGATTGATTGATTGATTGATTGATTTTATAAAAACTTTTTAACTTAGCAAAATTAATGTTTTTACTTTACTTCTGATTGAGCAAATAAATGCAGCAGTGGTGAACCTAATAGACGTCTTTCAAAAATATTGAAAAAAATCTTACAGAACGCAAAACTTAAAAAAACTTAGATGAATCTTACCCAGTCTACTTGGTTTGCCACATCCAACATACGGTAGATTATGGTTTTATTATTTTTCTGATAATTCATATACTGTGAGAAAGAAACAGAAAAATATACATAATAAAAATAACATAATATACATAATATTAAATATTCAGATATTTAGACTGTAAAGAGTTAAGAGAAAATGTGATGCAGTATATACACCACTAGAGGGAGTAAATGTCTCACAGTTCTGTGTGTGTGAGTGAGTGTGAGATACCTCTTACCTCTTTATGATCCGCCACCAGCACCAGCTCAATATATTTGGTCTCTGAAAGAATGTCTCTTTTGCTCTGTCTCACAACAGCACAAAAGGATCGTCAGTACAATCAAACAAATGCACGTTACGCCGCTCGGTAAACTGACACAACATGCTCACCCTGTGTGTGTGTGGGACGATCTGAATGGGAGGAATAGAGGTATGTGACACTCCACAATCTCTAGACTCGGATGTCAACGGACGTATCGGGTAGATCACATGCATGAATCCCTCTTCCATCTCTCCGCTCCCTTCCTCTTCTTTTTCTGGCTTTTCTTCCTCAGGATGCAGCTCAAAGCTCAGCGTGGCGTTAATGACTATCACTCCCCTACAGAGAGAAGAAGAAGTGTCATTACTGGCATCATCACTACCACAGACAGAGCATCATGTTAACACACACACACACATCTGATTCAAACAAAATGCTAAATGTATATTTATTACTAAATCAAAATTAACGGTAAAGACATAAATAGTTACCAAAGATTTCCATTTCAACCTATTTTAAAATCTGTTTTCAACACTGAGAATAATAAGTAATGTTTCATTAGCACAAAATGAGCATTTTAGATTTATTTTTGAGGGATCTTGTGACACTGAAGACTTAAAATCAAGCAAAATGTTTCGATAGTTTAGCACTGACCATAACCGACCATTAAATCTCTCACAGAAAGTGGTACGATTTGAAAAAAATGACGCAATTATTACCTTAACCCAGAACAGGAGCTGAGTACCACACGAGACTGAGGGTAACCTTGCACTGAACCGTGATAGTAGCAATGCGTCTGTCACAGAAACAAACAGAACCGCAATATTTTCAAAAAGCATTGTGAAATAAATGTGCACCAGTGTACAAAGGACTCAATTCACCACTGGGTTCTCCTTCATAGACACCCCGGTTCCGTTTGGCAGGTAGTAGAATACGTTAGGCGGCTTTGGCAAAAGATCTCTGCAAGCAGACAAATGTTCAGATATGATGATTTATATAACTTCATTAGATGCTGATTACACACGCAGGAAATGACTTACTGGTTTTTTTCCAGGTCCAAGATATACAAGCTGCTTCCCACTTGTAAACCACACTGCAATCTGTCAGGGTGACCGTTCTGGAGAGGATGAGAGAGACAGATCAATTGAATAGGGAATTTGTTACATACGGAGACGTGAGCCCTATTATCTCCTGCCTAGTATCCAGCTCAGCAAATGCTACAAGTAACCGTTTTTATTCAGATCAGTACAGATGCGATCATGTCTTCTTCCTTCAGAAAAGTCACAAACAAAACTTATTTTGTGCAGATTCTTAAATTTCTAGAAACGCTTTCGCCCCAGTAAGACCTAAGTATCCCTTAAAATTGAGTTTTAATTTAATTATTTATACCATCACATTATTATAATAGTTGCATTAGTATTAGAACTAAAAATAACAGCGAGTGCTGTGAGTGGAAAACACAGTAGCACATGTATCCTGCTATTAAATCCAACAGAAAGATTCTAGCCTGAACATTAATTATGAGTTAATCTATAATTTATAGATTTCTGTACGAGTTTAACAAAGCACCCTGAACTTGTACACACACCTCTGATTTGGAATCACTGCATCAGCACATGGCCAGAGGAAAAGATGGCTTGTCTGAGAGGATAAAATAGCTTGATTTTAGAGGGGGCGAACTGGGCTAAAAACAGACTTCCCCTCCTCCTTACTCTTTCTGAGCCTTTCTCTCATCTCACTTCCTATTCTAAGCACCTTTTCCTGCCATTCTATCACATCCCTTTGGCTCGCACTCACATTCAGCAGTTTGGTGTAAAAGTGAAACCCCACTCAGCTTCCTGTTATACCGCTGCTGCTGTTTCCTGCTTTTCTCCAATGTGCTAATAGGAACAGATCTCAGCCAATAAAAGCAAGTCTATTCGACTGGCCTCTCTCTTTCTCTGCTGGACAATGTAAGTTACACATGCCTCACAGCAAACAGACTTTAAAAGGAAAGTTTACATTAGTTCTATGTGTCTATAAGGAGTCTAAATCCTGAATTTGTAGATGTGAAGAACAAAAAGTGATCATACAGTAACAAACACACAATTAATCTGATGAAATGTTAATGCCACATTTAGGGGGGAGACATTAGAGCAGAAAAGATAAAAAAAAAAAAAAAACCTGCCAAAAAAAAGAAATAATGAGAAATGATAGTAAAAGCACAGCCAGTTTGGAAACGGTGCCAAAAATGCATTTCTGAGGTGCCTTCAGAGGTTAAGGTCAAATTCACTGTGGAGAGTATCTGGATGTAGCTCAAATAGACGGAGTAAAATATTGATTTTTTGATACTCCTGATATTCGTAAATAGATTCCTGTTGATTTTTTATTCTGTGGTAGCATTCCTGCACTGCAACCAAACTATTAAATCTATAGCCAAGAAGAAGCACAAGTTTCCACCCAAAAACAGCAGGAAACTTTTTTTTCTTGTCCACGTAGCTGTGTGCAATATAAAGTGTTGACCGGAAGTTTATAAAAGTTTTATAAATTTTATAAACAGGTTTATTTTAGTGAACCAAAAACATACAGAGCAAGCACACAGCCATGAAGATTCACTGATGAACAACTAGTTCAGAATCGCTCACAAACACATCTACTAAATAAAGAGCAAATGAACTAGATTCTAGTCTTGGGGGAAAAAATGTTTACGCCAACTCAAAGCATTATTCAATCATTTATAGGAATAAATTGAAATACTCCAAAGAAAAGCGTTCAATCAGAATTGAATTCAGTATATCAGGACATGCATATTGACAGCCAGTCCTAATCCTAATAATTTACTAGTTACTTTCTTATTTTTGGTTACACTTTTCAATAATGTTAATTTGTTTACCTTAGTTAACAACATTGTAAACATGAACCAAGAATGAACAATACTTCTACAGCATTCATTATTCTTAATTTTAGAATGTACTAAAAAAGCTTTGTTAACGTACTGTGAATTAACATGAACAATGAATTAACTTGCATTAACAAAGATTAAAATAATAAGTGTAATAAATGTATTGTTCATTGTTTGTTCATGTTAGTTAATACATTAACTAATGTTAACAAACGACACATTAATGTAAAGTGTTAACTTTATTTGCAGTCGTCTTCTAACATTGATGTAAAATAACATTAAACTGCTTTTGGCACGGGCAGTTCTAGTATCTCATCTTTAGGGGGCTTAACCCCCTGAGAGACCATTATAGATGCAACGATACAAATAACCTTAATAGACAGTACTTTATTGTGTTTATTGACACAATTACCTATCAAAATGACAGAAGTTACAGTGAACGATTGTCATGTTTTTTCTTTTGTTGTTGAATTAACATATCAGCCAAATAGTAAAAATTGTATAGATCCGTTATAATAACACATTCAGCATTTTCTTAACCGTTTATATCTATTTAACTGAGTTATTTTTTTATAAAAAGGTACAACGACAAAAATTTTCCTTCCACAACACGAATGCCCAAAGGATCTGAATAGGGAAGTAAACAAGGCCGATTTTGATTTCATGTCAAGTACAATGTCAGACCTCCTACAGCTCTCTCAGATCTCAACCAGTCTCTTACGAAAGCTTAAAATGCTCTTCAAGATCTTGTTGCTGAAAAAGGTTCACCAAAAGGTCATGAGTCTGACATCAGAAGAGCATCGCTCTCTAAACCACATCTGCAGTCATTTACTGAGCAGCACAACACACCCATACGTAGACTTTCTCCCAGGATCGAACCTCTGGGCTGTTCACAAAAACTGCCACATTCACCCATCAGATACTGTTCCAGCATTGTTCAGGTTTCCTACAAATCCACAGGCATCTAATTGTAGGCTATACATTTATTGCTATCAGATGGTTCTGGTGAGTGCCTTTCCTATGAACTCCTGGGAACAGACTGCAGTTCACTGGGAATGGGTGGATCGCTTGTCTGTGAACAACCAGGGCCAAGTCAAACTAGTGACTGAGGCGAAGATGAAAAAGAGAGTTTGAATGTGTGGACTTTTTAGATCCCATGTACTGCCCATGCCAGAAACAAAACCGAAGGTTTTAGTTTACTTTTGTTCATTGTTTTGTATTTAGTATCAAGAAGCAAGCATGTGAAAAAAACACATTTAGAGTTTTATTCTTTTTTTATTTACAACATTCTTCTGAATCATCCAGATATCTTAATGATTTACAATATACCATTTATGAAGCCCTTTTTAGATACAGCTCGATACAGTGTCATGAAATGAGCATTAACTGTATTAAATAAGCTTTATGTGTTCTCTTAAAGAAATGAGGGTAAGAAACATGAGGGTAAGAAAATGATGACAGACTTTTTATTAATTTTTTTTCTGTGGTAAACTATTCCTTTAACCACTCCATTCCTGAATACTCATTACTGCTCTTTTTCTTTCTCTCTATTCTGTTATTGCCTTCTGCTCCTCCCTCTCTCCATTTCACCCCTCTTTGTAAGCCTCTCTTTTTCAGTCTGAGGTAATGTCCCTGAGCACATACGATGACCTCAGCAGCCGATGAATGCTGGGTGGGGTACTTTTACTGAGGCTAGCTGAGTGTGACGAAGAAAAAGAGCGCAAGAGAACTGCACCAGAACTCATGCTTCGTCTGCACCTTGGCCTTCTTGTAAGGGTTTGGTTTTGATTATTTTTTTTAATTACTGTTCTTGTTCATTCCTAGAATTGTTTCAATAAAAATGCGATGACATTTTGAGATTCAACTGATTCTCTTCTCTTGTAAAATACAACAAATATTTAAATCAATATCTACAAATGACCAAATTAATAAATGCAGTTCTTGCTTCATGCAGTTGGACGTGGAGAAATGAAAGACACGCGGCTAAGCAAATGAGTGATTCAAGTGTTGGTGATTCACTAAAAAGAAATCGCATAAGGTCTAGAGAGACTTCACTGGTCACACTGCATTTTGTTATCTTTTTATAGAAAACAACCGGTTCATAATAGACATTCATCACAGAGGACCTCAGAAGATGCCAACCCTCAGACAACATACAGAATTAGCAAGTTTTGCAAATAGTTAAATACATTAAGGTTCTATAATACATACATGTACTGTAGGAACTCAAGGTTCTGTGAAGCTGCTTTGCAATGATTTGTATCATAAAAAGCACTATACCAATAAACTTGAATTGAACAGCATGAAGCATTTTGTATCCGTAATTTTTTAATTGAATCTGGTTCCTAGCCCTAGCAGCCACTATATTTTTGGGTGAACAATCCCTTTAAGCCGTATAAGCCATTTTCAGGTTTTAGATGAGATGAACACTCTAAGTGCCATATTAATATAATTTGTGTTCCAGTTAGTGGGTGGTGGATGGCTTGAGGACAACACTTTATAATCAACAGACTGTATTCATCGGTACACGCGCACAAACACACATAAAAACGCACACACCCAAGCCATCACCCGCCTTTCCTTTCCATGGCAAAACAGGCTAAAAACAGACCACAGTTGCCTCGGTTTTTGTGATTCAACCAGGCACAGAGGGGCTGTGCATGACAAAATAAATGAATCAACTTGTAACCCAGTGAACATTTTGTATATTACACTGTTGAGGGAAGTGACAAAAGAACAAAATAGATTATGAGACAGTTAATGAGTGATTAAAGAGAGGGAAGTGGGTTTGTATCTGGAGGGAGAATGTAGGTGTGTTGAAATATTCAGCTGGAAACTTCCTGACATAAAGCATGATCTGAGAAGAGAGGAACTAGAGGCAACATAAAGGGGACGGACACTTCCTGTGCAGCTGAGAGCCGCTCTGAAGTCATGTCCTGCTAAATTCCCCCATTCCACATGCAGAAACACACTTTTACGACTAGTTCCAGTAAGGATTTTTATCCACACAGGCATGAAATGTCATTCATTTTAACATGCTATTTTAAAGTCATTCATTTTATCTGTTATTAGACAGTGAAAAAACTCACCTGTAATACATCACTCAGGCTTCTCTGAAGTCCATTAACTAAAGCAAATGGCCTTGTCTTTGCCAGAGGCGTCAGGTCTCCTCTATGACTTGTGACTGTAGAAGATAAAGAAAACTTTAGTTTTTAAACTAAACCTACCGTCTTATGTGCCCATTTCCCTGCTTAATTTCAAATGCTTTTGGCATCCTAAGTATTTTAGTTTATTTTAACTGACACTATTTAATCAGAGATAGACAAAAAAAGAAAAGCCAATATAATAGTTTCAATCTGTTAAGAGAGATCACAATTAAATTAGTCAAACGCAAAATACAATTATGAACGTTAGCCTCCGAAAGCATCTTAAGCGTTTTGCAACAAGAAATTAATCTCTAACTAATCGTTTTAATATATGTGCATACAGCAAAACCATTCATAGTTACTTATGCAAAAAACGACATGGGCTTAGAAAAACGTGTTAGTGGATTTGTAGTAGTTAATGTGCATATAAAGTGCTACATAACATCTTGTAGGGCCAAAGGGGGAAAGGTCATGGCATTGCATGTCATAATGTAATGTAATAGATATATAACATTTAATACAGATAAGAAAGAAAATAAGTACCCAAATACTTGGGTGCTCCCTGGTTCCAAAATGTCTCTGAACACAGACAGCTTTGTTTGTGTTTGTAACATTCTATCTTTCATTATTTATTATGACCTATAAATTACAAAGCATAAAGGTGGGTTGATGGAAATGATGTTTTTCTCTTAATAATGCCTGTTCATTTCAGGGTGTTAGGATGGTTTTGCTGAAAGGCACACTCATGCACCTAACAAGAACACGCATGTGAATAACCACTATAACGGCTCGCTGTCCTGTGAGGGCAGCTGTTGTTTTGTCTGTGACTGACAGCGGTGCTGGAGAATGCATGTACAGCACTGGTTTGCATTCTGGATCAGAAGCGCCGAATACAAATCTGGTCGGTCTGGCTCGAACAAGTAGCTGGAACTACCAGCCAAAAATGAGAAATTATTCCGAGATGACATTGTAGCTCTAGGATTCTCAGCAAACAGTTTAGTTTACTTGGAAACAAGTCAGAATTGGAAATACTGAAGGGAACGAGTGAGCATTTCAGATGTGTGGTGGCCTTTATACAATAAGCTTCCTTTCCAGCAGCCCAGATCGAAGAGCAATTATGTTCAAGAATGAACAGTCCCACATTATACTGTTTGAGCAGTTTACAAACATTGAGCCTGTGATTAGATGGGTAAATGATAGTCTGCTAAGCAGACTATTAAAGAACAGAGCCTGCGACTTATCTAGACTAAAATAGCTGAACTGTCTGTTTGTGGGGTTTTTTGGGGGGGGTTATCCACAGAAGAAATATTTTGGGTTCCCCGTCCCTTATGAAGATTAACCATGGTTTTCCTACAAATAAAACCGAAAATCAAAGATTAACCATGGTTTGCTACACTAACCATACTTTAAGTGTATTTGTATTTGTAGTAAAAATGTAGTTGGTAATGGTAATCAATACCAAAAAAAAAAACACTTCACTTTTACTAAATACTACCACTATTATTTTATTAAACCATGGATCATTTTTGTAAGGGAAGTAACATATTAGTGAGCAGTTCTTAAAGTTTGAAGTCCTTAGTTTGAAGAACATCTAGACCTATTGAGAGCCTTCTGTGCATTGAAAAGGTCCCATGCATGTTAAAGGTTCCTTAAGGAACTCTAGAAGTCAATAAATAACGTTTCGCAAACATAACAGAGCATTAAGCCTTAGAAGCAAATGCATAATTATGTAATTAACTGCCTTGATGCAACATTACTCAATGCGATATTCAAAGCAGAGCATCTCATACCGTTGTGAAAGGAATGAGTGATCCGCGTGAAGCTGCTGTCATCCCTGTTTAGGGTCAGAGTTAGGGTCCCTCTGAACATCATGAGCGGGGTGCCTTCAAACAGAAGAACAGTGACGAGAGTTCGCCAAAAACACCTAAACAACTGATGATGGTGCTTCATGGTCCGGTGACGCACGGATCGGTCTCTTCTTTGAATTCAAGTCGAGTAGCGAATCAGTACACTTGTTAAAAAGAGTCACGCGTATCGCGTTAAGACGGCCCGCGGTCAGACGATGTCACACGTGAAGGCGCACCTGGCCATTCACCTGCTGCTGGACGCAGAACTGCAGTCCGTTCTGAACGCGCTTCCTCGGCCCAGTGTGGGTTCTGTCAGGGCAAGCCACATCCTGCTTGCAAACCTCAGCTCGGTCCCAGCAGTAACAATGGCTACTGTATTTCGCTCAGAGATAGAGGCGTCGCCTGTAACGATCACCTTGTAGAATAAGCTTTCTCTATGAGGAGGGTCGCGTAGTGCGCAATCCGTCCGCTCGCCAGTGTTAAACTGAGTCGGTATAATCGCATTTCTCAGCGTGTCCAACCAGATGGGATTTCCTCTTTCGCGTTAACTCTTTGCTGTCCGGTCCGGTTCAAATCCTTGCCCGAGTCATTGTACGCATTGGTTCTTCCACAGCTGGAATAGTAAAGAAGAATCCTGGGTGTAGCCTGCTGTTATTATAGCTGGTGGTGAGGGAGGTGCTACAGGACGTCAAAACAGGATTGGGAAGGTCCGAAAATATATTCATTATATAAAATAACGCGTTTTTAAACAATTAGAAGTGAAAGTCTAATTGCAAGGTAAACAGAAATCGTGTAGCCTTTGCTTGCACCTATCAATACGGCCATTATTTAAGACTTAATTACAAGTTTATATATCAAAATTATCATATATCACAAATAACTGTTTTATTTAAAAGGTTTCTGAGGTGCTTTAGATAAATAGGCAAAAAAAAAATTGTTGGTGGTACATGGCATTTATTATCATGTGCAAGGCATTTATCGTGGAGAGCTCTCTTTACTTAAAACATCCTGAATTTATGCTGCTGTGAAAATGTTACATGTCAGAAGTTAAAGTTCATCAGCAGCCATAATACACATCCGATTCGGAGCCGCTGTCTTGCTGTAAACGCTGGTCATGAGGGAGGCAGGCGTAGCAGATGTTGTCCAGGTCTGTCCAGCATTGCTTACAATAGATCATTGTGCACCGTACAGAACTGCACTCCACAGCCTGGTTCTGCCTCACAAACCCATCGCACACCCAGCACCAGCGCAGCCCACAGCCCACATGCTTCAGCGGGGCCAACACAGACGACAGCACCTGGTAGAGAAGAGGGAGGGTTCAGAGCATAAACGTACATTTTGGAATTTATTAAATTGAATAGTCACAAGTGTTACATTTGCTAAGTGTTCTACTTGGCATGTAACCCTAAGAAAGATCACTGTCATGCGAGGTATGGCTACTGTAGAATGGTTTGATTGTTTTTGTTTGCTTGTCATATTGATAATCTCTCACAAAATGGTTGGCAGTTTTTAAAAATAGGCAAAGTACCTCCAAATGAATCTAACCAACTGCAATTGAAATGGCATGCTATCTAAATAGGCAATTCTTCTGAAAAATGACTCCACTACCATGTTTTCTACAATATGAATGTGGTCACTGCCATCTGACATACTAGCTTTAGTTTCATTGCCATTCACAAATCCTGTCCCATGGCCTCAGGCCAGTAACAGATGTGCCCTTCAGAATCTTGGCAGAAATAGCAGGTCATCCCAGTATTTTGTGCCTACTGTTTAACAAATACTGTAAATTCAGTTTGCATAATGTGTTTCACCTACTATGTAGTAGAGAAGTATGAATCTTTGAATGCAGCCTTGGTCTTGTGCTTTTTCTTGGTTTTCATTGAATGTATGACCATTTTTTAAACAAAATTAAAAGAACTGAAAATTCTAAATAGGTTTTAGACTGAAAATGTTCAAAAAGTTTTCTCTGTAGGGCACAATGCAGATGTATCTCAAACACCTTTATAAATGTCTGTTTTTGATTTCTCAGGCGATGTCGTTGTCTTTTGATGAAGGAGATACGTTTCTGGATCTGCAGGTTGTAGAGAAAGAGGATCCGTCTCTTTTCCCTCTGAAAAAACAGGTCATGTCCATCAAAATACTGAAGGTTTTTAGCAATATAGGAATATAGCACTACAGTGTTCACATGTAGGATTACAGGAGCCTCTACATGAATGAGCTAATATTTGTACCACTAGCTGAATCAGGCTTTACGGGGTGCCTGTAATCCTCCTCATGCCGGCACGGGCCAACAGAGTGCTGCAGATTTAATGCTATTACTATAAAACCCTGTTATCTTATTAGTACTTTTACACTAGAACACATATTTCACTCATTATGCATGAGAAAATATTATTTTTTTACACTGTGCACTGTGTTTGAAAAACTCTGAACTTGCTGAAGCGGGGTATCGGTTACAATCGTGACCAAAAAGATTATATTGCATAAGAAATTTACTTCTACACATGGATTAGTGGCACATGTTCTGCAGAACTGAGCCAAGAGCCTAAAGACGCAGTGTTCAAGTCATTATTTAAAGTCACGAAGTTTCTAATACTTTGTTAGGAACATTATTATTTACTTATTAGCTATGTTAAAACACAAGTGAGCAAACTGAACCATATCTCACATAAAAAAAAGAAAAAACTAAATGAAAACTATTTATTTTAATAGGAGTACTAGATATAAACAAAAAATGACATCAGAGGAAGTAATTTTGCCTGTTATTGTACTTTTTGTTTGTTTCGGTTATGCTAGGACAGACCTTTAACATTTGTTCAATCCTTCCTGTGCCAAAAGTACAAAGGCAAATAACAGCCTGAGCTATAGTAAATATTCTCCTGCTGGGAGAAAGCTTTTGTGAAATGTACTATGAAAGGTAGCAAGTAATTTTTTAATTAAACTGCATTATGAGAAGAACTCTTTAGAAAAAAAAACACAATTCAAGGACCTTATACCAGAACTGATCTAGGATGCTAGAAAATAGTGGATATTGGAAAATAGTTATATTGGAACTCATTAATAGAGCATTAGCTTGATAGCTGCCATGCACACATTAAACTACTGCAAGTCCAACAGCTATTATTCCTGCATCTGTCTAGTTATGTAATCCAAAACGTGATCCGCATTAGAAAGCAGCACATGCAGAACAGTGACTCATTTAAGCTCCTTAGCCAAAGAAAGCATAAGGAGCTTCTGATATTTATGACAGACTAATATTGTTAATGATAAACACTGCCAGGAGTACTAGCTTCTGTCTCTCGATCCAAACAAACTGTCCATCCGCACAATCAGACATTCATAAGGTGCTGGGCCCTTTAGATGGCTATTACTGTAGAATTGCTAAACAGAACAGCACTGTTTAACCAAAACATAGGAGTGTGTCAGTGGAAATGGTACCTTTGGGAAGTAGAAGGCGGTGATGACCCTGCGCAGGCGATTGGTGTAAACCTGCAGGCAGCACATGAGGCACATCAGTAAAAGGGGTGTAAAGATCCACAAGTAGTTTGACTGGCTCAGTGCGTGTGGCTGGGGCAAACATTCTGTACACACATAAACACAAGGTGCAAGAAATTCAGCATTTAGCATCACAACATCAGATAGATATTAGTGCTATCAATTTAAGACTATATTCCTAAAATTGTACAGAAAACAAAAAATAGCTGTACGTTAAGACATTCTAACTAGAACACTGCAGTTAAAAACTTTTATGCACAAAAATACTACATTTATTTAATAAAAAATGCAGTAAAAACAGTAACATTGTGAAATATTATTGCAATTTAAAATAATAGTTTTATATTGTAAGTAAATGTAAAATATTCCAGTAACTGAAAAGCTCAGTAGTTATTACTCCAGTCTTTCACTGCAATACAATCTTTAAGAAATCATTTCAATATGCAGATTCAAGAAACTTTTATAATTGTGCTGCTTGACATTTTTTGATGGAGTTTGTTGTTTAATTTTTTTTTCAGGACTCCTGGATGAATGAAAAGAACAGTGAATTTCTTAAAAAAAAATCGCACTGACCTTGAACTCTAGAGAATATAGTCACAAATAACCTATTACTGGATCAAGTTACATGGCAAGTAAACGTAATACAATGGCATGCGTGATGTCACACTAGTGTTATAAATAGCCCTCTCATGTGCACTGCCCTGTGCTGACCGGTCTGGATCAATTTAGACCTATCTGGAGGAGACACACAGACACAATCAGAGCCTTGAGTTTAACTCTGATCAGATTAAATAGACGGCTAGACTGAAGACGTCACTTGGCCTCAGAAGCGAACCAGCTATTGCCAACAGTCACCTGCAGAAGCAAGCGATGAAGAATACAGTGTCTCACAGAGTATACTGTCACATAAACAGTCTGTCTAATACTGAAGTTGAAAAACTCGCTAGTAAGAAACCTGACATTTTTGTAATGGCATTTTAAAAGATACTAAAACCAGTTTGGTCGGCGTGGTGAGATAGAGAGACCTTGAATGATGTTGAGGATCAGAGACCTAGCAATACATTATTACATCGATATCTGGGTCATGATGCAATAGCATATTTGATGTATATTTATTCCAGCTGTGGTGCACTGAGATTATTATTTTCTTCTAGAGCTTGGTTTCTCTTTCATCTTTTCTCTTTTGTTAGCTTGCTCGTAGTTTGGATTTTTTGCCCTGAATAAGAATGTTCTAACTCCTTTCCCCAAAAGTATTCATGTAAAACTAAACTAAAAATATAGTGAGAATATTACAACCCAAATAGCAAATAACCTACGGAAGTTAGTGGATTGCACATCAAGATTGGAGGAGGTGTTGAAGGCACCAATGGTTTTCCGCAGAAGTCTGGCCAACAGGGAATCTCCCCCAATTATAATGTCTATGTGATGAACACCTACAGATGTAAAGAAAAAGAACAAAAATATGCAGTAAAATTTTAATGTACAAGCAGTCTAAGGCATGTGAGTATGCCGATGCTTTTATTCTTGAAGGTAAATATTGCTTATGCATATTAACAAGTGTGTATTTTTGCTCACTAGTAACTGAGTATGTAGTGAAAGTGTGTCTTCGGATGAGGTCAAAGATGTTATACAGGATTCCATCAACAGCGAGCAGAACACACACAAACAGAGCCAGAGATGCAACCTGCAGGAAACCCACAATCTGCACGAAAGACACAAGTTTTCAAGACTGACCACTGACTCCGGATACGTCAAGCGTGACCTTTTCAATGTAATGATGTATTACGCGTATTAAAGCATATACATTTTATTTTGTTTTTTTAAAATGACCATTTTTTTAAAATGTTTTGCTAGACAGGACTTATATTCTTATATTCTTTGAAGCTGCACTGAAACTGTAATTTTGATCTTCAGCTATTTGGAGTCCATTGAAGCTCTCTATGTGGATTTAAAGGTAGAGTTCACCAAAAAATGTAAAACATTATGTTTATCTGCTTACCCCCAGGGCATCCGAGTTAACTTTGTTTCTTCAGTAGAACACAAACAAAGATTTTTAACTCAAACCGTGGCAGGCTGTCATTTAATGGAAGTCAATGGGCACCAAACAATCCAAAACAGACAACCAATGGCTTGTGATGATGAATTGAAATGTTACGACACGAAATGATTGGTCTGTGCAAAAAACTGAACATTATATATATGATTTTTAGCTCTTATACACTACAATTTCTAACTGTCCTCAACTCATTCATAAAATCTGGAGCGCTCTGGCACATAGTCAGTGATCGCTTCTATGGGCCACGATATGTAAGGATCTACGTCTATATCTATGTGTATATATCTATGTGCCAGAGCATGTTGATGCGTCACACGCCGGATGCTGTGAAATCTTTGTTTGTGCCCCCAGTGCATCCAATGTCAAAGCAGATTTACATTTACAAATTTACATTTTGGGGTAAACTATCCCTTAAAATTCTGGAATATTTTCATTAAAAAATTCATTTCTTTTTCGACTGAAGAAAGAAAGAAACATCTTGGAATACAGTAAGTAAATTATCAGGAAATTTTGATTTAAAAAAGGAACTAATTCTTCAGCTCTGCTCTGTTAAAAACATGATTTCGACGCGAAACATAAGGACCATTATAGCATACAGTACCACAGACATGAGCTCGCTGGGGTGGATAGATAAGCTCCATGGATTGATCAAACTCTCTTGCTCTGCTTTTTTGAGTGGCAGCAAATACCTCTTTCCCTAAAACAGATGCTCAAATTAGCACAAACAGATACGGATCTGTGTAAATGTAAGGTTTTAACTTACGTCTCTCCTTCGGCGAGCATCAATCTGTCTGAAGTAGGTTGTTATGTAGACGTTGTCAAAACGAATGTCTCGGCAACACTGATGAACATATCCGAATGCTCTGCAAGCAAAATTAAATCCAAGTAAATTGAACAACATTTCATTTTTGTTAAATTTATATAAATATGATATATTTTTAATACTACTATTCAATAGTTTTGGGTCAATAAGATTTTTTAAGATAATCTCATCTGCCAAGGCTACAATTATTTGATAACAGTAAAAACTATTGTGAAATATTATTGTAATGACAAAATTTTCATTCCATGGTGGAGTAAACCTTTTACCACAATATTGAAAACAGTTGTGTTTAATATATATGTAAAATGGGATACTTTTTTGAGGATTTTTTTTACAAACAGAGCAGCAATTTTTTTTTACAATGTAAAAGTCACTTTTGTGAAACTGTGAATCAATTTAATGCATGCTTACAAAATAAAGTATTTATTTCTTTCCAATAAATCAAATGATATCCAAACTCTCTACAGGCACATTTATATATAAAAATGATCTGAACAACATTTTGTAAAATATATATTATACTTTTAATGTAAATGCAATATTAAATGTATGTATTACTACCAGAGAGAAATTAATCTAATTTATATTATTGCTTACAATATATTGCACTATTCGAATAAGGAAGAATTTTTTTTTACCTTTCACTGGTACAACGTCTCCTAAGGGCAGTAGGGCACATATAGCACAACAGTGCTAATGAAAGGAGTGAGAACTTACGAGGTGAACACAGCAATGAAGGTGAACGAGAGAATGAAGTTAATCGCTCCGGCTATCTTCTCAGCAATGACCGATTTCTCTTCAAACTCACGGCTGAGCTCCATAGAGAAATTCTGGAGGATGTCCACTCCAAACACTGACTGCTGCTCCAATTTCTACAAAACCAACCATAAGAAGAAAAGTTTTTAAAACAAACAAACATATAAACATCGCTATTAAGAATTAGAGGGTTTGCTGTACCTTAAGTACTACATTGGTTGTGAAGTGTTCTGCAAGTCTGTTGATAGAGTCGTTTAGTTTATCGAAGGTTTGACCAAAGTTTCCCTCAACTGGGATCTTCTCGCTGCACCATGATGTCATCACTGAGAGAAAATAACTCAATACACCCGGGAATGGGATCCTCACTGCTTAATGTTAAGCTCAGACGCAACAAGTGAATCTTACCTCTCATGATATTGCACAGAAAGTGGAATTGCATGGGTACACAGAGGAAGTGATTTATAAGAGGGGCTTGAATAGTGTTCATGCACTCTTCCCACTTAACACTGAACCAATCCTGACATCGGCCAACTCCCTGTTGCACAACAACTGTTACACAAAACATCATTTAGATCAAACTAAGCTTAAACAGCCAATCAAACGTAGGCAATAATAGCCTGTTTTCTTGTTATTTACACTCACAGTCACAGCGAGATCTAGTCTTCTCTACATACTCCTCCTGCGTGCTGTTGGCCGTATGAACAGACTCCTTACCAAGAGAGTCATATCCGTACTGACCCATTACCTCATCCCGAATCTTCTGGAACTCTCTGCTCACATTTTGAGCCTCTTTTTGAAATTCCTCACTGTCATTCTGTGAAGAAAATTATTTGTGGGACAGATTTCCAAGCTTCATACCAGCATTTCATATCCACACTCTGTGCCAGGTATTAATTTTCTTTAATGAAAACTATGACAAAAATGTTCATTGAGAACCTATTTTTTCATGCAATATTGTTGAAGGGAAAGCCAAGGCTAAAATATTGTAAAAAAATAAATAAATAAAAATACTGCTTGGCACTGATCATTGAATCAAATCCAAAAAGTCTAAAGTTTTTGTGTACATAATATCTGTGTGTGTGCTGTGTATATTTATATAAAGACACAGACATACAGTATATATTTAGAAAATATTTGTGTATATATTTATATTCATATTATATATAATATACACAAATATATTTAATATATAAACATTTTTTTTCTTAAATATATACACACACATACACAATGTAAAATGGATTTTCTCAAATGACAACAATCATAAGCAAAAACCATTATACAGCATTGCTATAAGACTGATCTGAATTCTAGACTAACATTTTAGACTTTTAGTCAACTAACACTTGACAAGACAAAAAAGGACAAAAGGTTTGACTGAGGACTAAGACTATAATAAAAATGGCTGACAAAACCAACACTGGTGTCAGGACTCACCACTATCTCCTGCACTACTTGCACGTAAGGCTCTGTCAGCATTCTCCACATCACCTTGCTGTGTGTGATCTGCAGGTCTATGTGACAGCCCATGGAGGAGGCCACATCCTGCACATTACGCTGGATGTTTATAATGGGGCCTGATGGGAAGTGCACGGGTCAAAAACTAAAAAAGACTCATTACTGTCCACATTTCTGAGATCTGTGCTTTGTAACGTTCCTGTATATGTTCTTAGGATTTTAACCTTGGTAAAGGCCATGCAGCACATAAACCATCAGGAATGTCCGACCTTGAGATCCGATCATACTAGGCAACATCAGGAGCACGGAGCAGCGGAACAGGGAGGAAAACATACCTCCAAGACCACACAGACCTGGATAAACACACAATACAGCTAATGCAAATAAAAAAATGACTGGAGTCAAATCTGTACTTTCTTCAGTGAACTTACCCACAAACAGACATCCAACAACAACACGTTGCACTGTTGTCATGGCGATATTTTGAATGAGTCCGAAAAACAATCCTATAGGCATGTTAAGAGAAGATTAGCATCCCATGTTAGATATGCATACAACGGTAGTTATGTAATTAAATAATAGAATTCAACCATTTGTGGTCAGCAAGATTTGTATTCTTTTTTTAAATAATACTTTTAATCAGGAAGGATGCATTCATGCAGCTATAATGTTCTATAAAGTTACAAAACATTTATATTTAATTGCTTTAAAAGCACAACTTTTGTTGAAACGATCCTATTAAGGCTGCATCACTATTTCCACTACAATATTAAACAGCAAAATGTTTTGAGCATTCATAATAAGATAAAAATGTTTAAACAGCACCAAATCAGCATTTCACAATGATTTCTGAAGGATCATATAATACTGAGGTAACTACTACAGAAATTACATTTTACCATACAAATTACATTAACAAATATATCCAAATTTTTATCTTAAAAGTATTTTAAACTGCAATAATATTTTGGGTTTTTTCCCCTTTTTTGATTATATAAACACAGTCTTGGTGTGTATAAAGTACACTTCATTTAAAACCATTTAACAAAAGATAACCTAGCATCTGACCCTAAACCTTTAAAGGTTTTGGAGAGCCACTTACCCACTCCACTCAAAACACCAAATACAGCGCCTGTGAGACGTCGAGCCACAGGAAACTGTGACAGCGGACCGAACAGGAACTTATAAACTCCAAGTGGCACAATACGCTTACACACCTTCTCCAAAGCTGCAAATCAACAAAAAGTCACAATATATGCACAACAGTTTGTGTAGTAGACCAATACTGATTTCTGAAAATACAAAATAAACACACTTGAGCGGGGGATTTTAGTTTGGGTTTCCCTGAGACACTCCATTGCTGATTTCTTCTTCCCTGCTACCAAAGAACCCTGCAAAAAAAAAAACAATTTTAAAAGATGCAACCATGAGACAGTTAGAATGATGTAAACAGCCATTTTAACATTTATGTAAAATGTACTACCACCAGTTTTGGAATTGGTTCTAGACCCTCTTATACCCGCCATGAGGTGTCAAAGTCAAACTCTGATCTAAAATTGATCACATTTTTCACAGAAAAGCAGTTCTCAAGTCAACAAGCTCTAAAGTGGACAGGTAAGTCTAACGCAGCGATGCTTTAAGGTTTATTGTTATTAAGCTTTCTCTGCTTTTTATCGTAAAAAAAAAATGAATGGCCTTTTCACTTCTCTTCAGAATGACCCCAGAAGCCCCCCATTTAAAGCGTCTCGGTAGCAGACTGTCGCGGTTGCGCCGCAGCTCGGCGGTGCGTCAGCTGAAGCGCAGTCTTGCGGGGTTTACTGTGGGTCTGTTCCTCGCGTCAGTTTACGGAGTGACAGCGCTGTACATCCAGAACCACAATCTCTGGTTCTGCATCATCACCACCAGCGTGCTCGCCGCCTGCGCGGGGTTTGGTACTGGCCTCTCGGACCGCGTGCGCACCAACGTCGCGCTGATGTTCCCAATGCTGTGCTCGAGTAAATAAACCCTTCTCTTTCTTAATCGTATACTGAGTTATTTGTGAACGTGTACATGAAATGCTTCCTGATAATTAAATATTAATATCCGGGACACCGGGGACAGTCTTCACGCGTTTTTTCTAGGTCGGTTATTTTTAAGAAACTTAAGTGTAGATACATAAGCCTTCTTTAAAGTATTAGGTTTTTTTTTTTTTTTTTTTTTTTTTTTTTTTTTTTTAAAGAAGAATATTTTCTCTGTTACTGTCCATGAAAAAGATAGTTTACTGAATACCCACTTGACCTTTAGAAATTAGAATTTTTGCTTGGACTAACAACAGAAATTGAGTTAAACTGTAAAATAAAGTCACCTCCCATCTGCATGTATGTAGATGAACTGTTCAGTTCAGAGTTTGGAGGGCAGAATAAAAAAAATATATGAAAAAAGTTCTGCCATTCAAAAATTAACTAACACCTCTTGATTGGACTTTTTTCTCTCGTTAATCTACTTTGAATGAATTCATCCACTGTTAAATCATCTGTATTATCAATAGTCCATTACCTCTTTGCCTCTCCAACATAACACGTCTCTTTCTCTGTTAAGGCAGGGGTAAAAATGTCCTTCTTTTCCTCATCTGTACCTTGGTTATCCAAGGCCCAGTGAGCAACACTGTGGAGAATGTTGAACGGGCTGCAGACAGTGTGATCTGTGGTGCAGAAGTGGCCATGAACCAAACACAGCAGCTCCTGCAGCGTGCCGCCAACCCACTGTTACGTGAGTCTATCTGCAAGAGCATCATGTTAAAGACATCAACAATGCACCTCCAAAACACCAACACCTGTTCAATAAAAGTAGAGAAATTATATTGAAATTCACATCATAACTTAAACGGATAGTCCACATATTATTATTCAAAATATTTAGATACGCACACACAAATACACAAATCAATTTTTTACCAATTTAATTTAAACTCTATTGAAACCCATGTGAACAAGGTAATCAAGGTCTCCAGTTCATATATTCATGTTTCTGCTTTGATATCCTGAAAACCTCTTTGTTTAGCGGCCCTGAGTAAGATAAAGCAGATGGCGAGGAATGCTCACTCAATGGCAGGCCGAGCACAAAACTTCATCAGAGCTTTAACGGAATCTGTGCGGCATGTCGGTGAGTGAATCAATCAGCCAAACACACAGAAACATTATTGGGCTACCTATGATCTTTCATTTATTTGCTGAGGTTTGAGGTCTAGGCATATTTGAAGTGCCTCTATCTCTCCGTTTCCTTTTCAGCTCGTACTTTAAGAAATGTACTGCACTTCTTGGCAACTATTGGTGACGTGTGCAATGACAATCTGGGTTTGCCATATCAGAAGTGCACTAGGCTGTTTGATGAGGCCCGTGAGAACTGTGTGGAGCTGCTCTCGGTGTTTTCGTTCCTCTGCCATCTCCTGGACGGATTCCAGTCTCTCTGCGGGCTTGCACGTGGTGAGTCTCTGGTATATGATTAGTTCCTTAACAGCCCTATCATTACACTCTTACAGGAAACCTTATAGCCTCAATGCAATGATTCCCTACTGTAATTTACAGTATCCTGTTTATTTTCTGCGTCACAGTGGTTTGGTTTCATTTTATTTGGTATATTATATCTATTCTGGCATTGCAGAAAATAGACAAATGGTTCCTGTGACACAGAGTACTGTTCATCTCCATCCTTGACATATACAAGGTTTATTTATACTATCTGTTCCTGCGGGAGCAGTTTGTCAAGTTTAAGTACCCTACATGTTACAGTAAGAAGAGGGGTGCTTGTATTCCCATGTGCATGTATCTCACACATTCCTCAACAGGATGATCTAAACATGAACTCATGGAGCACAAATCTGCTGTTTAGTTTAATGCACCGAAAACGGTCATTACTATTTTTTTTCTACTATATTTTTGTGTCAGTATGCACAAATTATGCTTTTTAATTAATGTCTTTTCCGGCAGTGGAACAGCTGTTCTGCATTTTACCATCATATATTGCTGACCACATCAAGACTGCTTTGGCTTTTCGTAAGTACAGCTCTTATAAGATTCCTACTTTCAAGCGATTTCTTTGCATGGAGCGATTCTTAACTCTGTTGAAACTTATTTAGTTACTCTGAAAGAGGCTTATTGTTTAGCTATTGCCATTCTTGCTGTTTTTACCCCCTAGCAACCATTGCAGCCTTTGATCGAATTAAAAAGGAGTTTGAATTCAACATTTCTACCTCCATCAACTTTGACCTGCTTCTGAACAACAGTCAGTCCATGCAGGATGCTGCTCAGAAGATCATGGAGGAGGTGTCAGAGGAGCTGGGCCTTCTCCAGGAGCTTAAGCTTTTACTGGCATACTTGGGTTTCTTCCTGCTTCTCTTTATGTATCTCCAGTATGTACTTCCTGTTAAAAACAAGTAGCCGTAGTACATATTCACATACATTAAAACATATTGACCATGTCAGTGTACTTTCAGAAAAGTATTGCAGAGTTATTTTAAAAAAATTGATCTTTATTTACATTTTTTGGTCAGAACTAAACAGAGATGTTTGGTTTTGTAGAAGTGAATTACAAAATTAGTATTTTGTAATTTTGTGTTGTTGTTATTTGTTTGTGTACAGGGCTGTTTTGTACAAAAACCGTTACCTTCATAATGATAACTTTGAAAACATCTACATAACCGACCAGTTTATTGAACTGGACAGGAAGCGCTCCAGACTGGGCAAAGCAGCTGTACTTCCCCTCAGCCGCAGAGAAACATTCACCTACATCAGGCCCTGTAAGTATATACTTAAATGGTGTATTGATGTGTCCGTTAGCAGATAGATGGCGTGGGGCGAAGGGTCAAGAGGAAGGAAGAAAGGAAGGAATGTTCATAGACATTTAGATAAGTGAAACAGAGCTGAGGGGTTCAAAAATGTGGAGGAGGGCCCTGAACTGAGAGAGGAGATGAGAAAGATGAGAAAAGTTTAAGGTCAACAACTACCAGAGAATGGGGAGTGTGTTTCACACTCAGAGAGACAGATGCCATCTGTGTTAGGAAAAACCACAACTAATTTGTGTCAAATTTCAAACATTCAATACAACTCTATATTACATTGCATATTAACCTGCAAATTTTGAATGAAGTCAATGCCCACAAAAGGTGAATCAAAAAGCTGAATTTTCAGCATCATTACTCCAGTCTCAGTGTCACACAATCCTTCAGAAATCATTCTAATATGCTTGTTTGCTGCTCAAGAAACATTTATCAAACTGTTGAAAATAGCTGTGCTTATTAATATTTTTGTGGAAACTGTGACAAATTGTTTTAAGGATTTTTTGAATGAATAGAAACATTTTTTTTAAATAGAAAGCTTTTGTAGCAATGTAAGTCTTTACTGTCACTTTGATCAATTGAATGTGTTTTTACTGAATAAAATCATTATTTTACTAAAAAAACCAAAAAACACACATTTTCCTTACTTCAATATTTTTAACGGTAGTACTCTTTAAGGTGCCTTAAAGTAATAGTGCACCCAAAAAATAAAATGACTGCATATTTCACTCACCCTCAAGTCATGTACACCTAGGATGGCCATAATTTTCATTTTTAGGTGAACTATTTCTTTAAGTGTACATATTAGTATCTAAAGCGTAAAAAGGGTACATTTCTGCTGCCCCAGTCACAGCTTTTGTACCTTTAATCCTGAGGGGGTATAAAAAGGATTACATTAATAACAGCTTCACTTTCAGTTGTGGCAGCCACACTGTGTTTTGTTCAGAGACCGTAAGATCATGCTCTCAAAGATGTTCAATTGTGTTCAACTTTACCAGGTTCACAGAGACACAAAGATCTGGCAAAGACTGACTCTAATAATGGCTCTTTCTCTCATGTCTTCGTCAGGCTCTCTTTATCTGACTGTGAGAGAGAGACGGGCTATAGCAGGTCAGATGCTGTCTTTGCTCAGGTATATGGTTATGACTGTCATACTGATAGCTGTTGACCTCATGGTGTTTTGGGTGTTTGAGCTGGTACACCACCAAGCCCAGGGTGAAATCGTCGCCCAAGGTATACAAGATGAAAATCAAAGCATGTTTTTATTTGTTACATCCCATTGATTTATTAATGAGCCACTGCAAATGTAACTTATTACACTGGCACTTTCATTCTTAGTAATATTGGCATATATTTTTACATTGTACCATTTTAATAATTTTTTTTCAGCTCCTGTAGTGGTTGCAGTGAATGTGAATGGATCTGGTTATGCCTCGGATATCTTTAGGGACATCGCAGCCTCATTTGACATCCTGCAGAAAGGAAACATCACTGTGCTTAGCAAGAAATGTCTCATGAAGCCTTTGGAGCCGGACTACATGGCATACCTGCTCATTGGTACAACTACAATGCCAGTACAATTAGACATTTGTACAAAAAAAAATGAAAAACGTTCATCAGTCTAGTGACTCCTAGCGGTCAAGACTGGAGCAACAGATGGACTATACTACGCTCAAAGCAAAATGATCTAATGTACTTATGATATCTGCGTCAATTCAAAGTGTATTTAAGATAATTACACTGAAATTTTCACTAGAATGCAACTTCTGTTATTGTACAACTGTGCTAGTCATCACTGATACCAAAAATAATATATGCAAAAATGTAACTTTTATTTAGTTATATGTCTGACCTTTGACTCCCTTCCAAACAAAGGACTTCTTTATGGCTTCACTATGTTTATTACCATTGCTGGTGGCTACATCAAACGTTTACAGAGATTTGTGTGTGCCAGCTACCATCCTGAAAGAGAGAAAGTAAGAAAACAAAAGATTCATTCTTTTTTCCACCTAAATATAAAGCATTTTATAAATGATTTACTACGCTGGTCACCTTTTGGCTTTTCAATGCTTGTAAAATGTTATGCATAAGGAGAATTATGTCCCATGGAGGAGAAACACTCATGTGTACAAGTTTGGTTGTCAAAATACAAAATAGTTTATTTTCGGTTTGCTTTAATTATGAATTTATTATCAAAAATAATTGAATTCTTAACTGATGTTCTGCATGTTGCAGAAGAGAATCCAGTACCTCCATGGGCATATTCTCAATCAGCGTGCGTCTTTAGGAAAAGCCCTACTGAGGGCTGTACAACGAAACAGGATAGACCAGCAGCATGACGGCGTTCTACAAACACTGGCCAAACTGTGAGTATAAACCAGTATAAAAATCACTGAAACAAATTTCCACTGAACTGATTTGCATGTTTTCAAAAGAAGAGCATTTATGTAAAAATTATGTAAACATATCTGAATGATTCATGAAGGATCATTGGACACTTAAGACTGAAAATCCACAGGCATAAATCAATATTTTTGTTATATAATTGAATATTAAATTGCAATGATATCTCACAATATTACTTTTTAATGTTTTTTTTAATTAAATAGATACAGCCTTTGTGAACATTAGAGACTTTTTTTCAACAAAGACAAAAATATACTTGACTCCAAACCTTCCAACATAAAATTGACTATTAGGTACCTAAAGGTAAAATTTTAAGAAGTGAATATTTACATTTTTTCTTCATAAATATGGTTTTAGCTTTACATTATTGAAACATGATGGAAAAGTAAATTAACACATAGACCCCTCATCTTTTTGCAGCTTGCCAGGGGGTGCCATCATAGCCAGGCTCCTGGATATCGGTAAAGAATCGTGTGTGGCCTGTGGGAAAGTGTTGAATACGAGAGGTCATGATGACAAAGTGCATATCTGCCCTACCCCTCACTGCACAGGTTGGTTTTCATGGTCCAAAAAAAGCACTGGTTTCAGATCATCTTTAACTGGCAAAAAGAAACAGCCTATTAGACGAAGCTCCTGGACAAAACGATTTCCCTTCACAGGCCGTTACTGCTCGCTGTGCTTCAGACTGATGGGGAAGCTCTGTGCTATCTGTACAGCGCCGCTCAGATTCCACGAGGACCAAGAGCTGTATGTCACACGACAGAACAATGACAGACACTTTAAAAAGTATTTTTGGAATGAATATAAGCAATAATACTGAGCACAGCTTTTTCACAAGGACGAAACAGCTGTGTTTAACCTAAATCATTCTTTTTAATATGTTATATATCGAATAATTATTTACTGAAGTAACTATTATCATGCAAGAACAGTTTTCTTTTTACACATAAATGTAAATTTGTGAATTTTAGAGACTCCAGTGATGAGGAGCTAGCCAGTCTATGGGAGAGCGCCGTAACGTCACCTCCGCCCGGCCAGAGCATAGGAAAGGAAAGAGGAAAAGAGAGGGAAGGAGTAACGATCAGGTGTCCAGAGCACCTTTATCAGATATTAAACAGACGCATAGGCCATCTCTCAAGATAGTCGTCTTAACCTTTTGTCTTTTTGCATGTCTGTTTCAGCATTTGCAATCAGGATCATTCTATATGGGTCAACGGAAAAACCAGCCACCAAAATGTTGAGGTTAATAACAGAGTTTGATGTCAAAGCTGCTGTATTCTTTCACAGAGTCTGCGGCGTTAACTATAAATCTCTTATGTACAAGGAAGAGGCCTGTGTTTTATTTCATTTTCTCACCTTGCCCAAACTGCAAAATAGACATACCTGGCGAAACAACAAATATTTTACAGTCGTTACCTCATATAATCTAATCAAATCTGCCAGAATGCGGTTTGTCTGGTTACATTGCATTTGCATGGCGGTTGGAGGAATGTCGAGTATGAGCTGCAGTCTCTTAACTGTAACAGAAATATTATTTTTTTTACTTTACAACTAAGAATTACCAGTTAACCTCTGTGTGTATCGCAAATGAACATATTCTAATCCGTACACGATATAGAAACTCAATAATACTATAAAAGCGTGAACATTACCCGCGTGTGAGTAAAGAGTGGGCGGGTCGGAGGCGCGAGACAGAGCTGGTCAGGTGATGAAATACTGGCACTTCACTTCACTTCACCTGCCGTAGTTTCCGCGCGGGACGTAAAACAACCCCAATGGCTGAACAGGTAAGCCTTTCTTATTTGTTGCGTTTAAATAGTTTATGTTTTAGATTAGTTTACTTATCCACCTCTGGGTAGGCCTGTATTTCACCTACATTTTCTTTTTCGTATTAAATTCCCTTCGTTATCACAAATGCAGAAAATGAACTGAAACGTCTAAGTGCATTCACTTTAATAACATATAACTGATTTGTATACCTATATTAATTGATATTAGCTATATATGTGTATAAATAATCGCCCTTGTACGCGTTTCGTTGTTTGAGACTGTTATTGTTATTATACATAGTATGCGTATTTTTGATGGTCATTTAAAACGCTAAGCCTAAAAAACGATTTTTTTAAGTTCATTTGTTTTTATGTTTTCGCGTTTTGTCCTTTTTTGTGACCAACGCCCAGTGAGTGAGTAGATGTCAGTCATGCTAAACAGAGAGCACAGGAATGTACTGTAAGAGATAGAGGTAGTAACAGGTCTCCACAGCTCCAGCTCAACAGCAGACAAACGGATTACAATTGATAAACTAAGAATTTCATGAGAAATGCAAGCCTCGCCGTTATGTTGATATAGCCTACTACATCAAAGCTATAAAAAATCTAAACCCAGTAGGCTATAAGTTTAATACAATTAGTTACAACCTGTCGGTTTTCAGAAATGTGTAACTGGTGAAGTAATTGTCTAAAAAGTTAAAAAGACATATTGTGACAAGTTAAATGAATGGACAAAGATATTATGACAATAGACCATTGGATATAAGTCTCTGGAATATCGTATTTGGTTTTCTGATCTTAATGTTAAAGCTAAACCACCTTTTCCCTGGCCTGAATGGTGATTCCTTTCTATGAGAGACGTTTCTTTTTTTTAGCTGAGCTTGAGTCTGAAACTATTCCCATTCTGTAGTACACAGATCTAGAGTTGGCGATAAACACCTTGGTCAAAAACTTCCATTCAGCGTCGCCTACTAATGCTGACACGCTCACAGCCCAGGAGTTCCAGAGCATGGTCTCCAAAGAGCTGCCCACCATGGTGAAGGTACGTCGGGACCTACAATCCTATCTTAAGCACATTTCAGTCTCTATAGTATCAGCCTAAAAGCAATATTGCTATAATCAACAATGATTACTTACCAGAACATTTTCATAACTTGAATGTAAAACATACATTTTTAGACCCTTTTTTTTTAGCTGGATTGATGCCATTTGGTCTAGTGCAGAACAAAAAAAAATAAACACAAATTACCATAATCATTTTTCCCCCACACCCTTTATTCTCTCCCAGACATCAGGGGACCAAGAAGGACTCAACAAACTCCTGGCGGACCTGAAGGTGGAGGAGGGAAAGGGCATCGCATTCAAGAATTTTTGGCAATTGATTGAATCTCTGGCCACTACTCAGTTTGGTTTGCAGAGCAAAGAGAAACAAGTGAAATGTGTGAAATGTAGTCTGATGTAACACTGGCCCTGAGCAAACAAGACCAATCCACATTACATGGATGTCCACCACAGCCCTGAGAAAACACGTCCAATCAGCAGCTTCTCTTACCCATGACCCTCTGCAATACTGTGCATGTCGCTCTATTGGCCTTTTCGGTAGGTCTTATCATAATTGTTGTTAAAGAGATTCCTGAATGAATACCCTACAAGCCTTTACGACACAAACCACAATATAATCTCTACCATCGGTGTAACTGGAGCCACACCTGTCTGGCCAGATAACGTAAGATCTAGTGGCTAATTTATTTCCTCATTTGTTCTGGTGCTGCAGGTTTTTGTATTATTGTGCCACTTTCATCCTGCGCTCACGTTTGTTTTTACTTTAGTTTTACATATAAAAATAGGAAACGATTTGTTATGACAACTGTGATCATATTTTATGTAACTGTGGGTCACATGTCTGTTCAGACTGACATGCATTGCAAAAGAGACAATGTGAGTAAAATATATTGTAGTAGGGAAGTAGAGTTGTGACACCACATATTCTGTACTGTATTTGACTTCACGGTAGCACAATGTAATTGTTGATGCTATTAAATATGTGCTGAAGGTTTCTGAGTCCGAATGATCTGTAAAGTGCAATGAAAGCACTCTCAACATGTAAAGCCTCTTGAACTACCAGTTGAGAATCTTAACAACTGTTTATTTATATCACACTTTTAAGCAGTTTTTTTTATTTAATTGTTTTTGTGTATGCGTTTCTGGTGGGGTCATATTGAACAGAAATAATGTTTTGTTGAATAAGATTTTTTGTTTGAAAGATGTATGAAGTGAAAAGAGGTTAATTTCGAAAGTATTATTTTTACATGCACATCATAACATGAAGGTTTAAACAAGTTCAAACATTAAAAAACGTAGTTTGCTGACATGGAGATAATGGAACAACTTGCCCTCTGTGACTTCACATCTGGGGTGCCATTACATTAGAGCAAGGGTGTCTAACCGTAAAAGCACAACATCCTACCATTGGTGCAACTAAAGATGCTTTGTGGTTTGATCAGCTGCTAGGAGCATATGAAATCTTTTCTGGTCAAACTAAGCAGCTTTACAGGGTATTTTACATAATGTAGAAACGTAATATATTTAAAATTCGATCATTCCATTGTCTGAGGGTTGGCTTTCTTCTGGCAAGCCAAATTAGTCCCATATATATATATATATATATATATATATATATATATATATATATATATATATATATATATATATATATATATAAAAACACCTGTTATTTATTTTACAATTACAATTACCAAAATTCCTCGTCTGAGTCATTTAGAATTTGTTGTATTGCTTATTTGGGGATATGTGCAAATAATATATTTTTATATACATAATAAGAAAAACTAAGAAAATTGATATTTCATATGACAAGAATCTATATGAAAATTTAGAAGTAATTTTGTATAACACATTTATATCAACATATACACCTTGTAGAGTTTTAGTTGTACATGTCATTTCTGGTCCTAGAACTCACTGTAAAGAACTCAGAGCAAACATTTAGTCCCATCTTGCAGATTGACAGAAACACAAATTCTGAAGCTAGAATATACTTTTGCATTATTATTGGCAAAACATAAATTTGATTATGTAGAAGATTTTTATTAATCAAAATATGAATAGTGTATTGAATAAGTATATTCAAATGTGAATATAGTATATATTTAAGCTACCATTACGTGTTTTCTTTATGAGGCCACAGCGAGGAGAGTGTAATGATGTTTTATCATTCGTAAAGTACACCTGAACTACCCAACCTTGAAACACAGCATCTTCAGTATTGCAACTTGGTTATTTAGCGTTTAGCCGAACTGATCTTAAGTATTATGTTCATTTTAACATTGTTTATGTTAAAAGCAATGTGCGTGCATTGTGATACCCTCCAAAGTGGCACCAGGATGACACAGAGGATAGTCATGAACTGCGGACAAGATGTGATGTGAATGTAGCACCCTTGCTGTCTATGAGAGATCATAGAGCTCACAGATTTCTTCCAAACCGTCTTATTTTGGGTTCTGAAGACTTAGGTCTTAGTTCGGACTATTCCTTTAAGTCTGGCATTCTAGTTTCTCCTCGATGCATCTACTCCTCCAAAGTCAAATAGGCTCACAGACTTATCTCTTCATGGAAATCCACCCAGTCCTTCCAGAACATAAATCACCCAGGATCCGCTCTGTTCTCTACAAAGCTATAAATATATAGGATTCCTAAGGTTTTACATTTCACTAGGAGGAGCATGCTGGAATATTCATCAATCCCTACCTTTTGTGGGCGTCTCCCTCTGTGATAAATGAAAAGTATTAGAAAAGTTACTTTCACCTCCATAGACCACATTTGGAGTTTGTAAAAAAAAAATGTGTGTATATATATATATATATATATATATATATATATATATATATATATATATATATATATATATATATATATATATATATGTATCCATGTAAATATTTAGTTTTTAATGTCTTCAACTACAGCATTTTTCTATTTAAATTACTACGGCCAAAAAAAAAAAAAAAAAACGTTTTTCATGCCGACATGAGAAAGTTTATAACGTTTATCCACACACGGAAAGGCTCAAAACAATAGGTGAAAGGAATTAAACAAATCGATAATCTGTGGCCCTATGTCTATCTCTCGTTGCAGTCCCACCCACCAAACGAGGAACTAATGAATATGTTTCCCCGCCCCGAGCTACACGAAAGTTTTACGAGCTGCATATTCAAAGATTTACCGTTAACGTTATATCTACGAACGATTACAAGCGTAGCGCGGCGAATTTCTCACGAGGCTTATCGAGATACACTTCGTCTGCTGTTTACATTAAATTATTCTCAAAAACCCCAGATGTTTGCCCCTGACGAAACCGGGCGTTCGGAGTCGCCTCATCCGGATTTACAAAGAACTGTTTGCGGATCCTGCGCTGTTTGCAAAGTGCATCTAAACTCCTTCGCAGAGCCCAAACTTCTGCCTTGCCTGCATATATTTTGTAATACTTGCCTTACAAAGACCTGCACGCATGGAGTTACTCACGGTGAGATCTCGCTTGTACCGTTCACTGTTTGACTTTTGGCTTCGACCCTACGATTATTTACAGAAAGGGTCTTAATGTTAACGTCCGTGGTCCGTTGCTGGGTTGTGTTTCCCATTAGAGGCCCGACGATGAACAGCTACGTTTTTCTTGTTCGCGTGTAAACCAAACATTGTATGTACTGTTTTTATAGAATATTGTAACATTAAACTGCTTTTTATGAACGCACAGCTTATTGACGTATTTCCTATCGATACAGGAAGTTTGAAGAAAAATAAACTTCTTTTTTTTTTTTTTTTTTTTTTTTTACCTGTACAATATTCTGATAAATATAAATGCTGCTTTCTTTAATGTCGTGAAGACATATTCTTTGGTGACGCAAACAAGGTGCTTACATTCTGGTTCTCTTATGTACTTGAATAAATGGCTTGTGGTTTCATCAAGGCTTTCTAATCAACACAGGGATGAGTAGTTGAAGTGTTTAGAAGTAATGAAGTGTTTTATTTTAGTCGGATGTTTCTGTTTCTTTCTTCATGTAGATTGTCCCTTATGCGCGCAGTCCTTCTGCTTGTCTGAGGTCACGGAGTGTGCCATTTTCGAAGACACCTCTAACAATAACAAGGTCCCCAAGGTAAGCGTACACAGATTATACGTGGAGAAAACTTCAAATAAAATGGTACTTTCAGTCCAGCCGCTGCTCTTTTTGAAGGTGGAGATGCCAAATCATGTGAAGGGCTGTGTGTATATATATATATATATATATATATATATATATATATATATATATATATATATATAACGATAAAAATATTTGAGTAACTGTATTAATATCCACACCAGAAATGCATCCCAATGTTTTGTTCATTATAAACACGTACTGTTATATAACTACCCAGGATCTTTACATTCATGTAGTTTCTGACTGGCTGTCAATGTTTTTACCATTCATCACTAAGTGGTGGCAAAAATACTGTTCCTCTTTGTCATGCTTATTTCACAGAATTAAAATGTTGATTTTTTTTATTTTATTTTTTATAACTTCATAGTTATCGTCCTTGGTGTAAAGGCGCTTAAACTGTTTCAAAGAATTCCAACACTGACATAAAGGAGGCATTTCCTCTTTGTCCTTCATTGTAAATGTTGAATCAATGTTTTCAGTGTGCCGGGTGTGAAGAGAGTGAGGTTAGCGGGTGGTGTGTCCAGTGTGAGGAGGCCCTGTGTTTGGACTGTACATCGGCTCATCGTAGGGTAAAAGTGACCCGGGACCATGAAGTCACACCCAAAAAACCTCCCACAGGTTAGATTTAAAGTCCCTGAGTGCTTCGGACTCACGCTGCTATTGTGGTGGAAATTCTATAGTAGCTATTATTTTTGGCCTCTTTTACTAATCACTTCATTAATTTCAATATCTGTCAATAAAGGTAGAAAATGTTTTTTCAGTACTTACTATAAAAAATATTATTTACACAAACTATACTGTTTTTGATTTAAGTAGTGCAAGGAAATCTCATGTAAGGTTAACACAGCGCATAAGCTGTGGCATTGATTAAATATATTTTCTGACACTATGAAAATCCTGTGCATTATAGCTGTTGTTTTTTTTTTCAGGTTGGACACAGAGAAGACGCTGTCCCTCACACACTCAGGAGAGCTTGAGGTTCTTCTGTCTCGTTTGTGAAGAGCTCACCTGTAAGGACTGTCAGCTGATCTCTCATAGAGGGCACAGGTATAGTCCACTTTACTTGCTTATTTGCATGTGAAGATTAAGCTTATCTATCTAGGTCTTTTTTTTTTTTTTTTTTTGCGTTTTGGATAATTATTTCCCATCTGTTTGCTTTGTGATACTGGGAGGAGTCAGAGCAAAAGAATGCGGCAGTTTCTCTAACATATATTTTGATATTCCTCCCCAACAATATTACCTTATCTCAGTTTCTATATCCTTGTTTTTCCATGTCCATCTCTGTTAGTTTTGTACAGCAGGAAGAAGCTGTGGGATCTCAAAGACAGCGGCTGCAGAGTTTTTTGGACTCAATCAGACATCAGAAAGAGACGGTCAGCAGCAGCTTGGTGCACCTAGAGGCAAGGTAACTGAATGCAGCCGTGTTGACTACAGTATGCAAGTAGAAGGAACAGTTTTTTTTTCTTAAAAGTCTTTTTCAATGGTCACATCATTGTTTTACCCATATTTCTTAAATGGTCAATGAAAATATTGTCATCATCAAATGGCATGAAATGGGTTGAAAATGGGTGAAGAGTAAATAAAATTGTAAAGCCTGAAATACTAATTTTTACTAATATGTTATCTGTGTATCCAAGATCCAATTGGTTTTATTATTATATTTTGTTCTTTATTAACATATGATGTAGTGGTACCTTTTATATGAAAACTCAAGGGGTTTTGTGAGATGCATGAGATGTTCGCACCAGAGATGTAAATTGGCATCCGTCAGTGATTGTCACTTGAGACGAATCTGAATACATAGTGTAAACACAGCCGTTTATTCAAAGGGACAGTGGTACACAGAAACACAAAAAACAGGGTGGGAACCAGGAGAGGTGGTAATGACAGATCAAAGCAGGCCCAGCAGTGAATACAGGAACAAATGACTTCACATCCTGATAACAGATGGTCTCTAGAAACATTACTGAAATTCACGTAAAAAAAAAGAAGGACAAAAAAGGAGTTAAAGGAAAAGTTAATAATACTTAATTAATGAAAATGTAATTATTTATCCACAACATATTGATTCACACACACACACACACACATATATATGCTAGAAATGAAAGAAAAAAATTGGCCAAGGCTGTCAAACAGACAAATCGGGACAATCCAGAGAGAAAACTCAGACCTCTTTATCACTTCTAAAGAATGCATGCCTTGGTAGAAAGTGGGTAAGAAGGACACCACATGTGCTCATAAATCCAGATTTTCAGTCACTTGTAAGATACGCACACATTTCAACTGCTATTACAAGCCATTTTGAGAACATGGTGAAGAAATATACTTTGTCTTGCAAATTATTTTATAAGTATCTACAAATAAGAAATTATTTAAGATAAAAAAAAAAATGCCGATATTCACATATATGGAAAATTACAGCTTTTAGTTAAGTAATTAAAAAAAGTAAGACGAAAATCGGCAGTGTTACAGGACTGGTTGGAGTTTTTTATGGAGATGACAGTATATAAGATTAAGAAATACAATGTACCTATAAAATAAAAACTGAACAATTACTGGGGAAAAATGTCTTTATAAAGGTAATGTTTATTTGTGCAATGTATTTGGTGAATTAAACAGAAAGAGATGATAATATCAATCACTCAGCATTCTTTTTAAACTATCATATCTCACTAAATATTTCACTACAGTATCAGTTAGTTTCTAGGAAATGCTCTAACATACAAAGTTGTATTCCAGTGGTTGCACTTTGCAGACATTTTCTGTTTTTTCTTGCTCTTGAATCTTGGTTAGGTTGCAGGAAATTACGAGTATAAAAGTGGCAGCAAAGAAGATGATGACCCGCATAGTCCACTCCATTTATCAGACTCTGGTTGTAAAAGCTGCACAGATGTTAAAGGAGGTAGAGGTAAGCATTTAGCGCTCAATAGTCCTCATTTGCTGAAGCAACACTACGTCATTTTATTTTTTAAATGGAAATCTAAATCATGAATATTTGACATAATTCAGACAATTTGCAATTTTCGATCTTTATCATTACAGTAATTCAGTCTCTTTCATCACAGCCTGACAAAACTTCACTTTACAGTTTTGAATAGGTTTATCTCTTTCATACAAAACTAACAACCAGAGGCAAGTGCTGAACCAATTGCGATGTTTGGTCCTGATGCTCCACCTGCTGCACCATCTAGTCATTGGTGATAAAACTATATATATAGTCTGAATAAAAGACAGCAGAAAAACATTCTGGAGATTTGCTCTGCAGAATTTGGCTTTATTCCCTTTGTAATAAAGTCTATCTTCTGGATTCAAAACCCCAAGACTTTGATAGCGATTCCTTTTCAGCGGCTGAAGCCACCACAGCAACAGGAAAATGCACTCCTATTTATATTCGTATACATACATCGGCCGATAATTTCCCATTATTAGTCACTTTTAAAAAGTCTAGTTTTGACTTTCCTATTTCAGGGCGAAATAAATGTAAACATTTTGAATTTCTATATATCCTCCAATCTATAAACATTGATTTGTTTGATTTTAAGGCCCTGTATATGGAGGAGGTGGGGTGTTTGTTGGAGAGGAAGACATCTCTGAACCGGTTGGAAGGCTGTCAGGACTACATAGCAGCTTTTATTGAAAAGGTCTTACACAAAGAGGGTCACTGTCTCCTGATCCACACAAAAAGAGTAAGCTGTTCTTTTTTTGCTTATGCCTTATGTATCATCAAAAAATCTAAACCTTGCTCTTCACATTCATACTGATTTCACTACAAGAACGAATGCAGCTTACGTCATACGTGAGAGGTCAGCCAGGAAGCTGGAACTCGACTCTCTCGTGAATAATCTTGCAGAATAAAACAAGCTCAGTCATATGTTTTAAGGTGACGTGCATACATTTGTATTTAGTAAGGTCAATAAATTTGAAAAAAATGGTCAATTGCACATTTAATTCTAAAATGAATACAGGTTCAATCTTCAGGTTGATGTAGAAACAGCATAAAGAATTTGTTTAGTTGCATCATTTTTTATGGCTGAAGGTGAGTAGCACTACCAGTGCTACTGATATCTCTATTAATTTTTTCCCTAATATTTAACCATAGATTATAGCCATTTGACATTATCTCAGTATAATTGACAGCTAGCAGTTTAAAAACTTAATTTAAGTGAACTTAAAACAATTTTTACCTGTGTTCTTCAGCAAGTAGAAAATATACAGAAATTGAACAAAGTTATAAATATTAAATTCTAAATTTAGTAATATTCTTTCTCTCATTCTTTGATTAACAGGTATTACAACAGCTGGGTTATTACTTTTAGAGCTGCTGCTTGTAGGAAATTATGAAATAGTGCGTGCACTTCAGTCTGCAATGTCACACGGACCTGATATGCATGCTCTTAGTTTTTATTTGTGCTTAAATATATAATGATTGCGCATGCATGCACTACAAGCACAATATAATGGCTGATAGGACAGGAAAATATATTTTTACCGACATATGGTTATTCTACTAAAGCTCCTTTGTTACCTGTACCATTTTCATACTCGTTTGGCTAGCTCTTGACACTAAGGTGAAGTAGAGTTTGTGAATGAAACTCTTTTGATATGGTCGTTAAGACATTCTGTGCCTAATTAAATGCAGTTCTTGTCAAGAAAAAAGAGACGGAAGCAGTCGTTGTGACAGAGAGGGTGGCCAACCCAAGCTCTATCTGTTACATCATTCTTTTACCATATTTGTGACTAAAACTGGCTGTCATTCAGATTTTAAGTTTCATTTAGCTCTCTGCTATATTTTTGGTTTCTGACTCAGATTGAGACCCAGGTGAACAAGCTTCTGTCCCAGAAGGCATGCACCCCTGAGAACATGATTGAACTGCATATTCAAATTCAGAATGAACTCTGTCAGCACATCATGAAATGTGGTAAACAAAATCTAAAATAAAAAAAGGTTGAATTGCACTTGATAAAAAAAAATCTATAAATTTAACATCTTTACCTTTTTTTTTCTGCCCAGGATTTTTGAAGATTAAAAAGGTTATTGTTCCATTTACCTCCCAGAGTACTGGTTCCACTTGTTTAAAATCGGAGTCTGTGAAAACCTTGAATCAAAATACCTTTGCCCCATATATTCCTCAGTCTGCTCCTAAAACTCACATGAATTCTTCTCCATCTGAAACACACAATATCTCTGAGTCAGCCAAATGTAGAAAGTCTTATTGCCCTACCTTGCAGGTCTCTCATACAGGCATACTCAACCATCCAATGCCAATTTCAGTCAACAACCAAACCCCCGTAACAGCTCATCCAATACCAGCCAACAACCAATCGTTCATACCAACTCATCCAGTGCCACCCAACAACCAAACTTCCATAACAATTCATCCAGTACAAGCCAACAATCAAACACTTGCACCAACTCATCCAATACCAGCCAGCATCCAAACACCCGTACTATTTAATCCAATGCCAGCGAACAACCAAACACCCCTACTTACTCATCAAATGCCAGTCAGTAACCAAAAACAACCAATTTCAGTCAACAACCAGACACCTGAAACAACTCATCCAAATCCAGCCAATAGCCAAACAATTGGACTAACTCATCCGATGCCTGCTGACAACCAGACACCTCTACTAGCTCATGAAATGCCACTCAACAACCAAACACACATACCAATTCAACTAATACCATCCAACAACCAAACACCTAAAACAACCAATTCTATACCAGCCAATACCCAAATACCTGTATCGACCCATTCAGTGCTAGCCAACAACCAAACACTCGTACCAACTTATCCAATACAAGCCAACACACAAATACCCATATTAGTTCATCCAATTACAGTCAACAACCAATCAACCATACTCACTCATTCTGTACCAGCTTACAACCAAACACTCATACTGACCCATCCATTACAAACCAATTTCCTGGGGCCTGGACATTCTTTATCTGCGCAACCAAATGTTCCATTAACTGTCCTTTCAACAATAAACACACTTTCTTTAAATGATGCTACTGCAATCTCTAATGTCCTTCCTGTAAACCCAATGCCTTCTACCCCCGTTGATGGCAACAACAGCCTACAGTCTAGAAGGGGCACATACAATAGCTCTAACCTCCCAGTCAAGGCCTTGGCTGATTCCGCCTGTGATCAGGATTCAGGTGTGAGCAGCACGAATTTCACCGATACGGATCATCTGGAGAGCAGCTTGCCCACCTCCCTTTTGTCAGAGGCAGCTCCCAGAGAACCTTCACCAGATCCTGGCCACTCCGCTGGCCCATCCATTATTCACCAAGACTCTCTTTCCACCCCCATCACCACCACAGAGAAATGTTTGAGTCAAGCTCAAGACTGTCAGTCATCCAGCAAGAACTACTCTGGACCACAACACTGGAGCACTGGCATGCCGACAACTTTCCGTCAGCTCGTGGAAGCAACGTGCATACCTGTCAGGTCAAAAGACAAACTGATCACAACACCTTCAGAGAATTCAACTCCTTGTAGCACATCAGAAGACCTTAATGGGGAGGTTGGTGAATGATTCTGAATGTTTCATTGAGTCATATGTAAGAGATCTGTGCTTTCAATGCTTTCATTCAAAAGCATTCTTTTCATACCAGAGGGCGACTCACAACAAGACTGTCCAAAGTACTTTTGACTACAGGGAGGCAACCAAAGAAGACAACAAATCTGCAGGTTATTTTCCTCTCAAAGTAATTCTCAAAAGAATACTCTTTATTTTTCTTACTCATTTCTCCCCCCCCCCTATCTTTTAGTCACCGTGGAACACCTCAGGAGACAAATCAAACAATGCAAGAGGTGGTCTTAATTTAATGTTTATAGTGAATTTTTAAAAACATTTTAATGGCCTTTTTTTTGACTGGACACCACTGTTTTCTGTTAAACAGGTCTCTACGTGTTTCTCTTGTGCGTCTGCCCATCTCTCTGCCTCCAAGTGGACAGCCACTCCCAGAGTTCCACCTTACTGCCGTTACCTCCACAGATTATATCTTAGTGCAGGAATCCCAGGGAGGACAGGTAAGGACAACACATATACGTCATATATACGCTATGTATGTTGTACTCCATGTTAGCACCACATCTGTTCACAATTGGGTCTTGCTTTTTCCCAGGTTAACCAGGTGTGGAGATGGTATGAAGATCCAATACCATCTGGATCCTCTTCTTGCTCTGTATCTCAAGACAGCGACAGCTCCCCGGCATCTGACGTGGAGTTCTGTGCCGTGTGTATGTCTGCAGGAGCTGCACTTCTTTGTGCAAAATGTGGATGTGCTTTTCACTTTGACTGTCACATCCCACCAATTCTCACAAAACCTTGGTGAGACCATAAGATAGTATCACTATATTTATAATGATTTGTGAATCATTAAGTACTAGTAGTGTTAATGGTTTTTAAGATGTTGGAGTTTGATAAGCTTATGCTTCGTCCTATATTTGAGTCTTGGTGTATTTCTTTTCTTTTGCAGTAAGGGTTGGGTGTGTTTGCTATGTCAGGATGTAAATGAGACACTCGTTTATGGCAGTGAGGAGATGAGGACACCTAGTCTGAGTCTGCAAGATCAAAGAGTAAGACACCACCGGCCTAAAATAATCTACATTTATTATTACTCTTTTTAAAGGGATGACTTAAGAGTATTATAGTTTAGCATGGTGTTATGTCACATTTTTTATTTGTTGTTCTAAAATGATACAAATGCAGTGTCATCCTTTCTGTTCAGAAGTGTGAGAAGCTTGTTTTTGGTCTCCTGTGTGATGAGAACAAGAGCCTGCTCTACAGCGCCACCAAGGTAAATGCAAATAATGATGATATTCCAATCTTCCAGTGATACTATTATTCCAGATAATTAAGTGAATAGTTCATGACTAATAAGAATGCATAGGAAAAGAGAAATTTGATTATAGCTTGTATTATGTTTTTTGAATTGTACTGTTTTTTTGTGCTGTTGGGAATTTTTTTTAAACATTATTGCTACACACTGAATACATGCAAGTGATTTATTTTATTTAACATTAGGATTTTTGAGTTTTTAAATAAATAGGTCCTGATTAAAATGACCTTATGAGCTGTGCTATTGCTTTTAAAGAATCACTCAAAAACAGCCGAATTTGAGATAATACTCGGCCGACTCCTGGGGAAACGGAAGCCGCCTTATCGGACTGCAGCTGAACTGGTGTCAGATGTTTGGACTCTCTTTGACCTCTTGATGATGAACTCTGAGGTAAATCACCGATCACATTCATGTGCTAAGCTTCTTGTTTGAAGAACTGCAAATGCATACCTAATTATAATTTAATTGAATGTTACATAATAACGAAATGCTATTTTTGTTATTTCCATAGAGGAAAAACTTGGTTGTCAAACTTCAAAAATCTTTCCAGCAACAGCTGAATGAATCGTTTGGGGAGAGTCTCCATGCTTCTCTCTTGAATCACTCCTGCAGCAAGGATTCAGAGACAGAGACTGAACGAGAGAAGCACAGAAACACGTTGAAACGCATGAGAGAGTTTTTCATGGCAAACTCCGGTACAGCAGCAAAGAAATCCTGCATTGATGAAGGGAACGAGGGAGACGGCTGTTAAACGCTGAAGTGCATCAGTCATTACTTGCTTTTTGAAATTTGCAAAAATACTTCTGTCTTCTGTTGTGAAGAGGGAACCAGATCATGTTCTATTTACTGGAGTAGATTTAGCTTTGCCTTTTAAGATGTGTAATAATAAACGTATTATTTCATTCAAACTCCAAAATATTTGTTTGTCTGGTCATCTTCCACGATCAATTTAAGATTGTGTGTTGCAACTTCTTAGTATTATTGGATGTTATGTAGCTGTTGTGCCAGCAGAGGGCGCGAGGATCCTTTGCTCTGTTTTTAATGTAACTTCTCAGTGGCTCTTACTATGCATGCAACAACTCCTAATAACCCTAAATATTAAATATTGGCGTGAAATTTGTCCAGCCCCGCACCAGTTTTTCTGCAATAATGGAATAATGACATAAAATGGCTGTTGTTTTCATTTTTTACTGTTTTGATTGTAAAGTGGGATTTTAATTTGACTAATAGTCTAATAAAGAAAGTCAAATTAAATGCATGTGTAAAAAGTAATTATAAATTGATTAACAAAAAAGGGTTGTTAACACGTTTGTTTCCGTGAACTGTGGGGATTTTCCAAAGACTTTCTCGGTTGGCGAATCTTTAGGGTCGGTCTGAGTTAACTGTCGTCGAAAAAACCCCCAACTTTTTCTTGTTGACGCAAATAGCACGGGGCTGCTTGATAGGACCAGTTTTGGGCGTTTTTTTTTAATGAGAACAGGCGCGCTTATTTGATTGGTTTGAAGTCGACTTAACTTCTGTAAACCCCACCCAATGTCTTTATATAAAGTAGAAGGTGTAGCTCACGCCAAACGCTCGAGACATTCACAGGGTTAACTAGGTGAAATGGTTGTTCTGGTCAAACAAAGTCCTCAGCTGGGCAGCAAAGCGATGGATGGAAATCAGCACAAAGTCGAGGCCAATGTTCTGCTGCTTGGAGCAGAAAATGTTGGAAAGTCAGGTGAGCGCACACCCGACTTTGATGGAACAGGATTCTGTCATGTTTATATGATCTATTTGTTAAGCTTGCACATAATAATAATAATAAATGTATTTGTTTGCAGCCCTCACTGTGCGGTTTCTCACCAGAAGGTTCATCGGAGAATATGGGGATATCGGTACGTCGATTGACATTTGCTTTACTACCATTCATAACGCTATGTGTTATTTATGAACGAGTTGTATTTATTAATTTCATTATGCTCTTTTTTTTCAGAATCAATATACAGTCATATTGACAAAACAGATGGCCGAGATGTAGCCTTAAACATTTGGGACTCCCTGTATCCACAGGTACGACTTATTTTCATTGAAATGTTTCTGCTTCGACATTAAAATGTAGGGAGAGAGCAAATTGTGTTTGAATGTCAATAAGGTTTGTAAGGTTTCAGTAATAATGTTTTATTCTTTGACTCATCCTGGCTTGGTCAAAAATAGTCCACTTGATTTGGAAAGATTTTAGTTTAGTCCAAATTTAGTTTTAGTAAAACTTTGTGTATAATTAATTTTCTTAAATCATTTATAAGTATTCAGCATGGAAAAACCTAAGCTAGCATGAAGAAACAAATAACATAAGAAAAATATGGTTTGTGAGTATTTGAAGTTGATTGTTTATTTGTCGTAAATTAGTAGATTATTTATCATTTATATCTTTATAAAAACCATATTAATATTAGGCTATAATTTTTTATATATATAAAATTATATATTATACATACAATTAATTGAATAAATGTTTATTGAATAAATATTTCTCATAAGCCAAAATATTTTAGAAGTTAAAGAAGTATTCTTAAATATGTGAAATGTGTTTTATTGACTAATAAAATTGTGCCTATGATTTGGAGAGTGAAAAAGCATACATATCATATTGAATTTTATACTTAATGTATAAGGGGATTGGGCATGATTTAATTGCTTTTTATCATATTTAATTGTGCAGAAAACGTACATTAAAATTCATTTATACAGTTTTATTTTTATGTGATTTTTGACCTTCTGACTCTGTCTCCTCCAGAGCTGCGAAACAACCGAATCTATCAGTGACAAGCAGCTGCAGTGGGCAGACGGTGTGATCCTGGTCTACAGCATCTGCGATCGCTCCAGCTTTGAGGTGGTCCGACAACAGGTGCAGCTCATCCGGCGGACCAGGAAGCTGTCTGCCTCTGCCCCGATTATCATCGTGGGGAACAAGCGAGACCTGCTCCATCAGAGAGCCGTGTCGAGCGAGGAGGGCAGACTCTTCGCCCTTTCGGCAGACTGCGGCTTCTTCGAGATCTCGGCGGCTGAAACCTACCACGGTGTGCTGCTGGTTTTTCACGAAATCCTGGGCCTCATCAAGGAGTCCAGAGCACTTAAAAGGGGGATGGTCGGAATCAAGGGTATAGTGAGAAGCGTGTCTGCCGTGTTTGGAAAGAAACGAGAGTGATGAACCGTCGAAGATGATGAGCAAGATGAAGATATGAGGCCCCTGGCAGCCTAGCATCTAAATAGCTGAGAAGAGGACCCCGGCCGATGGGTTTTTGTGGCCGAAGGGAGCCACTTTTTAACCTTCATGGATGGTGGAAGGAAAAAGAATAAGAAAGCATGTTAGAAGTTGAGAGCCCAGGTTTATGGTGAAGAAAAGTAGATGAAGTTTGTTACAGCAAGGCGCTAAAAGGTGTGCTGAAGATAAGTGATCCTGGGATTTGATGCAAGTTGGTTAGTGGCTACGTGTATCAAATGAATTGAGAGACGGCCCAGATCTGATGTAGTCTTTGTCATTTCTCACAGAATGATCATTCAGCTCTGAACAGATGATTTAGACAAATTCGAGTGAGCTTCTGCTTTGGATTACAGATGCTTGAAATGTAGAGATGGACTTTATCTTCCCTAAATTGTTCCTTTAAGTCTCCACTGACATTTCGATGTGAATTATTAAATGTGGCAATTGAGACTGTGTAGTAAAATGTATATATTTTATGTATATATTGTAATTTCCGTAACCTGTTTCTTGGTTGGTGAAATGTTGTATACATGCTACTCAAGTAAAGACACATTCACACCAAGAATGATAACTGTAACTATAAAGCACAGTTATAATGATAGTGCCACAAACAATTGCTAATGAAATCTAAAACCATTGACATCCAATAAGCTTGTTGTCCTTTGGCGTGTATGCCAAAATGGTTACTGTTAAAGTTATCATAATCGTTTCTTGGTGTGAATAGCCTAACGAAATGACATGTTGTTGTTCAGTCTTACACTTTTGTGTATATAAACACAATGTAATTTAGTTGAAGACCTCCTTTGAGATGTTTTTAATGCTTGTATCTAAAAGATTTTTCAATAAAGTGAAAAAACGTACATTGTTATTTTTATCTATATATTTACTTTTATTTATTTTATATTTGCTTTATTGAACATTTAGACTGATTACTACTAATCCATACACGTACTAATTGGGAACAATAGTATATTTTCTTATGCTTACCTAATTATTTAATCAATAATACAGTAAAGCAGTAATATATTGCAATGATTATAATTTAACCATTATTACACAATTCATTCTATGCTAAAGCAGCACTCAAAACAACAATCAGATTTTATAAAATGTTTTATTACATTTAAAGTCAATATTACATTTGTTAAAGGAAAAAAAAATGCACTACAAGATAAAGGTTGTTAGGACTTTAGCTATAAATGTCCACCAAGTCATTAAACACCATTTAGTGACATTACATTGCTGTCTATGTGTTTACCTGCTGACAAAAACAGCTAAAACCAGCCTAGACTGGTTGGCTGGACTTAGCTGATTTAGACTGGAAGTAGCTGGTTTTAGCTGGTCAATCTAGCTGGTTTCCCAGTCTAAATCATCTAAAATAATGGGTAGGCCAGCTTAAACCAGCTGAGACCAGTTTTAGCTGGTTTGTTCAGCAGGGACACACTTTTCTTAATGTTACTTGCAATTACACATCCTTGATCTTAAAGCATAAAACGCCCCATTATTAATCAAAGTATTATTAACAGTTTCTTATTCTCTCCTCTGGACTGAACATACATGACCTTGAAACAAATTTCCACCTGTGCAGAATCCTTGCCTCATCTTGATTCATCAGTGCACTAATCTAATTAGCAGTCTTTCATTAACAGTCTGTAGATTAAAACGTATAATGCTTATAATATATAAGAACTAAGAAAGCTGAGGAATACAGATAGCTTTATCTGGTCTAAACAAAATGCGTTACATGCTAACAATTACATGCTAAATTGCGTTACATGCGAACATAAAACAATTTGCTGAGTTGTTTCTTTGTCCAAACATCTAGAAACAAGCATTCAAAGCTAAAACCGCCTACCCAAATAGCACTTCATAGTGCAAATCCATACTGTTTTGATTTAATTCTAAGTGCATTTATGTCAGCTTAATCCATGTGCACATTCTGAATGCTAGGCTAATGTTCTAGTTTGATATTTAGTCACTTCTCTGTCTCTACCAACCAGATTCGTTTTTGTAGGTCTACCAGAGAAGCCTCTGCATGGATTGTGGTTTGAAGGTATGTTTGCTGTACTATCCATAGCAGCCTGTGAGCTGCAGCGATCAGTGTTTGAATGCTCTGATTACACTTAAATCTTATGTTTGAGAAGAGTGGAACTTAATATTCAGTGGTTTCCACCACAGGTATGACCTGATCTTCAGATGAAGAGCCAGAGCTCAGAAACTCAAATGCCCGTTGGCTCTGTGTAACTAACTGCATAATGGGAGCCAACAGGACCTCGGTGGCCGAGGAGCGGCGGCGGATCATATCGGTGGTGGACAAAGCAAGTGTGTCAAGTTCTGGAGGGCCTGAGTGCGGGGAATCTAGCTTCAAACTGCCTTTGCGGCCATTCGCCGGGACTGGGGTTGGAGTTGGAGAGAGAACTGGGCTCGATGGAAGCCCGCTGGCAGACTCGCGACGGGAACGGGCGTAAAGGCTTCTGCGGCGACGTGGGCGGCTGTCCATGGCCTTAAGGAAGAGGTTGTTCGCGGATGCACGGCGGGAGGGACTCTCAGAAGGTTCCTCTGGAATTGGATTGCTTGGTGCGTCGAGATCAGAAACTTGTTTTACCTGAGAGATGAAAGAGGAGCAGTTGTTGTTTTAAATTTAATGCAGCAATTTAATTCAAACCAGGCTCAGCACGAAAATATGGCTGGTCCGACATTTCAGATATATATATATATATCATTATTTCTTGTATATTTATTTATTTATTTCAAACCAGGGATTCGGAGCATGTATTAAACTGCCAAATAATGTGATTTTATTAAACAAGACTTTGTTACTTAATGACTAAAAAGCAAAGCAACTGGTTTACCTGATTCAAAGCTTTCGAAAAGCTTTGCTTATCACTAGTAACACCTAACCGAAATGAACTGTTCAAGCACAAGAAAACACTCTCATTTGCAACAGACAAAACTTTTTTTCACTGAAATAAAAATGGACTATTGCCCAACATTCAGTTTTGCCCCCCAACCCCCAGACCAGAGTTGTAATTCTTTATGCTTTTTTTTTTTTTTAAAAAATGCATTTCGCTAATCTCTGAAAATAGAACTGTTTACAGACTAAAAGCTAAAATGTTGCTCATTCTAAAATCAAAGAGATGTGTTTTAGACTACAACACTTATATGAGATTGAAGTGTAATTATGTACAGTGGCCTGAAAACATTATGTACCTTGTATAAAATTAGCTACTGTTCTAAAAGAAAAAATGAAAAACCCAAACACAATTCCCATTACTGAAAAGAAACACGGTAACACAGAGAGAAAATAAAGCCATGTGATTAATGCAACACACTTTGCTCATTTAGTTTTTAGGGAAACATAGAGTGATATATTTAGCTTTGTTCATCTTATCAACTCTTAACAGAAAATTATGTTCAGACTGATACATAACGATTTTAGAGTGTTCTTCATCTCTAGAACATGTACTTGTATGTCTTGTTAATAATATTTCTGCATTAGAACAGGTTCCAGAGTGTGGTGCTTGTCTGTGTCTGTGTGTGTGTGTGTGCGTGTGTTCTCACCAGGTCATAGAGGGGGGTGGTGTTGATGAGCAGCTGTATGAGAATCTGTCCCAGTTCCAGTAGGTCGTTCATGATAGTGCGTGCCTGGGTAGGCAGAGTCAATATCTGCTCTACAGGGGGCAAAACCTTCAGTGCCTGAATACCTGATGCGAGCTGGGCCACGAGTAGAGACCGCAGCTCTTCTACGCGATGCACCCGAGTCGTGTAAAATGACAGAAGCAGCTGCAGCAGGGACTCCACCACCGCCATCAACCGCGTTAGACCCACCTGAGCATGACAAATGACAGACAATATCCAGTCAGGAAATGACTGACAATGGCAGACATGAAAATGACACCATTAGGCAGTAAAAAAGAGAATGTGACAATATGCGGAACTTTAATTAAGTCACGTTTTTATAGCTGAACCAAGTGGCCTGGAAATGGGGAATAACAGTGAGATCAAGTGGCAGTAATGACTCTATTCACATACCCGCAGGAACGTGAATGGGTTTTTTGGGGGGACACGCTCTCTGCTCTGTGCAGATACAGAAACAAACAGCAGAAAGTGCAATTGCACTGAAAACTGCCATTGTCAGCTGCAGTTGGGGTCAATTAAAACTCTCATTATCAAACTAACAAGAGACAGTACTGCATACTTTTAGTCCTGGTATCCTAAATAATGCAATCTCTCTTCTGCTTGCCATGTTCTGCTTTGTCCATTTTGTCTCATTTCAGTTGGCCTTATTTAACTCTTCCCATGGTCAAGAACCAGATTTACTTAGTGAATTTTCTATATTAAAAGAAATAAAATTATTATTATAGTTTAGCTTTTATTTTTCATTCATGAAAAAAAGAAGAACGGAATGCTTACTGAAACAAAATGAAAAACGAGTCATAAGTAAATGAAGTGTCAAGTAAATCAGTTGGCAGAAAAAAATTATAAATTTATTAAAATAAACGATTAAAATGTACTATTATAATAACAAGTTTCTTTTTTCTTTTGTTTTATACAGCTTGATTAAACCTTGACCAGCAATTGACAAAACTGACAAATACTTTTTCTGGAGACTATTATTAGATTTGTTGGCACACTCATTTTAAAAAGGATAATTCAACTTTCGAGTTTAGTAAACGGTTGAGTAAATAATTCAGTGACTCACTAATTCAAATACTCACTTGTTGCCACATATTTATCTGTTTCCATCTTAACTTATGTCGACAACTGGATATCTTTTAAACTGTTTGCAAATAAACTGTTTGCATTTCAATCCAACATTCAAAAAGAACAAGTTGATTTAAAGACTGAAATTCATTGGATGCCTGCTTTGATTCTTTAGGATGAAAGTCTATAACACACTTTGACAAGTGTGTTTTGACAAAGCTGTCCATGTTGCTTCAAATGCTAATGAGCTCGGCTGGCCCCAACCCTCTCTTCTGTGGAGAGACAAGCAGAGTGTAAACTTCAGCACAAAACCTGCTAACATTAACAGAAAAAGGCGTTTCGCAAAGATTTGTTTAAAAAACTTAAACTCACTTCATCTCTAGATGAAGCTGGATCGCAAATGATTCATGTGAACATTGACACATTTAGGTAAATAGGGACCTGGGCATGCCATTTAAAAACTTAAATATTATTTATCCCTTCTGCGTCTTCAGTGGCTCAGATGTCAGGAGTAAATGACGACTGGCCTTGTCAATCAACTATTGAGGAGGGGCTTGTGCAGAACTACATCATTCTGCCAGGAATCTCAGAACAGCTTGAATAGGGATTTTAAAAAAAAAAACCACTTGGTGGATTTTTATCAGTATAGGATGGATGTGTACACATACTTCCAACACACATTTATGTTTGAATGACTTGTAAAATGAATTCTGCATCCAATGACCCCTTTAATAAAACTGGGGAACTGTACTGAAGTCTGGTTTATGGTCCACACCACAAGCAGCCAACCTCTCACGTGGAGCTTCATCTGCCACCAGACAACGTGAGCGTGAGTACACAGAGCAATAGAACAGGGCCAGTCTGGCAGACACAGGCACAAACAATCCCTATTTGGAAGTAGGACCCTCCTACTATTGTTGGTTCATTTAGGTGAATGGGAAAGTGGGTCAGCCAAATTTGAAGGTCTCCAATGTGTTCTCAATTCTCATTGTCATCGGCCCCCACCTCGCCACCGGTCCACTGCACAGCCCGTGACCAACACGTGAATTACTGTAGGGCATTATGCTGCCAAGTCTCACCGTTGTATGTGTCTCTGACAGCTCAGCAACACTCTTGGCAGAACACAATCTGTCACTCACATTTCTGCACTCCATGCCCACTGGGGTGTCTTTAGAGTTTGTTAATTAAGACTCTTTTGAACACAGTGCGCTGGGGCTTTCAGGTTTTCAGCCCCAATTACTCTCCACCCTACTGCTGGGAAAGCATTAAACAAGCCCATTCAGACAATAGTCCACCTTGGCCCTTTGATCCTCAGCACACAAACTTGTCTATCCATACAAAACAGAGAGATCTGTATGGGTAGACAAGTCTGAGCCTGCCTGTCTGATAGAGGCCATGTGTCTAACAGGTCAGTTGAGGTAGGGTCTATCTGGACACGAGAACATTTTCCCATCGGTCTAACCATGCAGAACTGAGGGGTACTCTCTGCTTCATTAATGGTATTGGATAGATTCTTGGGCACATTGCTAAAAGGGAAAAATGATAATGTTGTGTAACGATTATTGGTAACACTTTAGTATAAGGACCAATTCTCACTGTTCACTGTTTTTTAGTACTTATAAAGCACTTCATGACCATGAACAGATGTATAAAGTTCTGCATGACCATATTCTACATCCCTAATCCTACATAATACCTAAACATAACTATTACTTTTTTAAAAAGCAGAAAATTAGGAGTTTATGAAGGCAAAAGTCATCGCTTATAGTTTGCTTATAGTGAGAACTGAACCTTAAAATAAAGAGTGACCTGATTACTCTAGAGTTAATAACTGAGGATATATACCTTGGTTCTATCTATCTATCTATCTATCTATCTATCTATCTATCTGTCTGTCTGTCTGTCTGTCTGTCTTCTTAAATTCCTTTCAAGTAATGCTTTTGTATAGAATATAAGTATATATAATAAATTGAAACATATTCCCGTGATGGAAAAGCTAAACTATTAGTAACTATTACATTCTTCAGTGTCTTTTGATCCTTCTCCTAACATGACGCGTTGGTATACAAGAAATATGTTGTATTATTAACAAAGTTGAAAATAGCTGTGCTACTTTATCGTTTTGTGTATATGTATATGTTGCCATATATAAATGCTGGCAAACAGTACAGTTATCTAAAGGTAGAGGGCTTGATTCTCCTGAAAGCATGTTTTTTTCTCAAATATTTTTTTTAATCCTGTAACTGAGTGTGTTATCTGCGTGTGCGGGTGGGTTAGTGGGTGTTTAAGTCTCATGCAGCGAATGGCACGTAGCACCAGATCCCTCTGGGCGTCAAGCTCAATCATGACCATCTTCTCTCTAAACAAGCAGTCTGATGTCTTGATTTCAGCTTTGATTTCTGAGAAACAAAATGTTGCTTTCCTTATACGCAAACAGAAATGTTTCATTATTTATTGTTATTGCCATTTTGAGTCACTAAATGATTAATATGCTACACTATCAGATGCTAAAGTCTCTGTATAGCTTGAGCGTTAAATTTACAAATGAGTGACTGTTACAAAATCAGAGGAGATAAACATACCCCATTTCTAAGTGACTAGAAACATAAATGTAAATAATATTGTATGAATAAATTCTGTTATTAATTAAGCGTGTTATCATTTGGCATGGTACGGATTAGTGTGAAAAAGGTCATATTATGTTTTCAGCTCGGTAATACAGCTTGAACTATTCTCTCCCCTTCCCCATGTCCTTATTTGCCAGAATGTGTCTCAGGGGTCTTGATCTGGAACAAGTAATTGCTGTGATTTTATTCTGTGTGGGTGAGTCTGCAGACAGGAAACCCTGAGGGTGGCAGGGCCCAGTGAATGACTGCAGCATGGTACTGCAGCACGTAGACTGCCTATTTTAAACTTCAGACTCAAATAAGAGGGGTTTAAGCTGTGGTTCGAGGAGACACTCCTTGCAGATATCATCTTGTCAGTGTCTCACTTAGACATTATTTAGAAACTATATTTATTTTGTGATTTAATCTTGACACACCGCTCTCTATTACTAACTTGTGAATCACATCCTTGTTATCCTGGGTCTCCTTCGGTTTTTTTTTCAGTATTATTGTTATTGTTTTTATATTGTTTTTATTTTATAGTTTACATAAATATTACAGTGCTATTTTTTTATTAATTTTAAATGAAAGTTTTAGTAATTTAGTTATGTTTTTCAATATAAATAGTTTTATTATTTTTTTATTTCAGTTTTAGTTACTTTAATACGGCAAGTTAAACGAAACTTTATTTTAATCCAGTTAATATTTATTTTATTTAAGTTTTAGTTAACTATAATAAACCTTATCAACAGTGCATACACGTGTGTGCATGATGAGTGCATAAGAAAAGTTTCATGCAAGTGTGGTATCTAGCAACTTGTACTCTATTCAGGAATGTGTGTAAATATAAGGAAATGTACTCGTAGGAACGCATAAACTACATAGTTAAAAAAAAATCTGTCAGAAAGGGTGAGAGGATCTGCTCGGTCTCTAAGAGGACTTTCTGGCTCTCTCTCCCTGTTGACAGCCCATAGTATTTCCATCTGGAACACAAACATCTAATAAGGCAACTGCAAGTTTGTATACATATAATATTGTAGTAGTTACACAGAATGTTACAAGTTTTAGCATTTTGTGGTTTCATATTTGGAAAGAATCTTAAAAATAGCACCCTGTATGGATCTACGACTAGTTGGCAGTTAACTTAACTTTAAGAAGATATTTTAGATAATTTTTAAAGAAGAGTCTTATCAAGAATTTGAATTCTTCTTTTTTGGAATACAAAATAATCTTAACTATTTCTTTAGGTAAATAATAATAAGAAAATGGCTTTCTTCTTAAGGATGTGAATCCAGCCCCTGGTCTCTTTTTAAGGTACCATATCTTTTTTTCTCTCTCTCTCTACCTGTTGGAAAGTCAAATAAATTCATTTATAGGCTATTTTAAAAAAATTAAACTATAATATATAAACACTCAATTTTGTTCCCCATTTACCAGTAATAATGTTTCAGTACATCACATACTTTAGTGTTTGTGCCACACTCAAAAGTCACTTTAAATTTATGAACATTAGGCCGAGCACTCGGTAAAGATATGGTGAAAGATTTAGCGATTTGTTTTTGTACACAGGGCCTACCGTTTCGGCAGCTGCCCCTAGCATCTGCAAAACGCCGTCTAGTCTTTCTCTCAGCATCATCAATCTGTGGTACAGCTGAAGGTACAGGCACAACAACAGGCTACGGATACGAGTCCACATTCGAGGCTCTTCCTCTTCATCATCATCATCCTCGTCTTCATCTTCGTAGCTCTGCACTCTTCTCTCCCACTCACAACCTGCAGGACGAGAAAGTGCAAAGTGTTTGTGATTTCAAAACTTTATTCGGAATTCAACTGAAAGAAAATTCGTTTTATGCTTTCTCTGTACACTCTGGCTCTGATAGCGAGATGGTGCCAAACGACTAGAAGAGCATTCGCGCCCCCTTGTGGTTACATCTTGCTTTTTTTACATGGTTATTTCATGAAAATGTCAGACTAAAACATGTCTCCCTGTCCGAGCCACGCTTTCTTACGCAGCGTGGGTGGCAGAGGCAGATAGTAGGCCACCGCCGCCTCCGACTGAGTGATGAGCTCATCCAGACCCGCGGTGATCACTCGCCCGGGAGCCGAGTCCTGAGCCTCCGCCACGAGGCGCCAGCTCAGGCGCAGCAGCTTGTCCCATCTGTCCACGGCTCTGTCCAGCTCGTCGTTCACTCGAGTCTGCGCGTCGTCCAGCCTCAGGAAGAAAGCGTCCTTCAGATTAGCAACCACCTGCGGGAATCAAGAGAGGTTATACGGACGGCTGCCAAAGAAACAATGAGATTTTAGACGTTCGTTTGACCACGCGCAAAAAAATGCACGTACAACATAAAGTGACTTTGGTCTAATTCCTCTCAATAGACCAAGTAGAAAGTAACAGTAAACGTTTTGGTCATGCGCATACGCTGTCTCGGTAACCGAAAAAAAAAGTTGTTATGCCCAGCAGGAACGTTTTTCATTCAGAAACGCAAACAGCACTGACGAAAACAAGTAGGCATATAAAACGATCTCTCTTAATACCCGCCAAAAGCGGATCGCTAACCAACAAAATGATATGGTGCTGCCATGTGATGTGTTACTGTATATCATGTGACAGTATCAAATCAAGTTTTGACAGGTATTATGAAAGCTAATAATCTACTGTAACATTTAGTTTAAAACAGCTTTAATCAAAGAAAGTTCTGAAACTAAAAGACAGGCATGGATGCAGGACATGAATTTGGAGATCTCACAGGACGACTGGGATACGGTTTGCCTAAATTCACAAACAAAAACATTGAACACGAGATTGAGACTCTTACAGTACAATTGGGTAATGAGAACTTATATAACCCCTGTAAAATTAAATAAATTTAACCCTAATATCCCAGATCTCTGTTTTAAATGCAATAAATATCCTGGTACATTTTTTCACTGTGTATGGGAATGTGAGGAGGTACAGAAGTTTTGGGTTGGGGTAACTCAATATATTTCTCAATTTACTTCCTCTAAAATCCCTTTATGTCCTTTACTATGTATATTAAATCTGTATGAAGATACCTGCTCCTTGTCACTAAAAGAGCAAAGACTTGTTGATATGTGTTTACTACAGGCCAGACGCTCTATTGCCTTATTATGGAAAAACACCAATTGCCCTTCTCTTGGTCTATGGCTGAAAAATGTAATTTCTTGTCTAGCTCTGGAGAAACTTACCTATATAATAAGGAAGAAATTGTCTGAATTTTCTGCTATCTGGGAGGTATTTTTGTTTTTTATTAAAAATGGAAATATTGAAGAAGCATTAGATATGTGAAGTTTTGGACTGTATATATGTGTTTATTAATATTTATTTATTATTATTTTTTAATTAATTTTTTTTTTTGTCGTTGTTAATTTGTTTGTTTTGTTTTTGTTTAATTGTATTTCCTGCCCGGGTTAAACTCTGAAAAAGTCAATAAAAGATGTTATACAAAAACAGCTTTAATCACTATATTTAAATGGCAGCTTTAATATACTAGTTGAGTGTCACAACAAGCCAAGATGTATAACCACAAATGGGATATATATATATATATATATATATATATATATATATATATATATATATATATATATATATATATATATATATATATATATATATATATATATATATATATATATATATAACAGCCAAGAAATGCAATTCACAGACATTACTCAGGTTCCACTCTCACACACGCACCTCATCTGTGGGCTGTTGGAGAATTGGAAAAAGCTTCTCCAGCTGTTCCAAACCCCCTAGTGCAAAACTGTTCACTGCCTCGACTGCAAACACAGGCATACAATGAAGTTGCCGTTATCATGAGCACATTCTTAAATCTGTTTCTTTTGTCCAAGGTTATTTTGACGATTTGATTTAAATTAGAAATGTGAACATTTTTATGTTCATTCTTAGAGGTAAAGTACCATGTGAGCAACTTACTTTCTGGTTCTAGGTTCTTTAGCAGAGGTGCTGCTTGTTTCAGGGCTGCTGTGGATGCACTCCGGATGCCCAGCTCTGCTACGCCTCCCACAAACCCGAGCAGCGGGTAACGACCTTTCACACCCGTGTAGATGGAAGAGGCCTGCTGCAGCGCCGAGCTGATGAGCGGCAGCTCTGCCACACGCTTTAGCACATTCCCCTGCACAGGGAAGTCAGTGTCTTATTAAACATGGTAATGCTGCAATAGATGAACAGTGTAGAATGACTCTTTATGAAAACTCACCTCACTGTTTTCTATTCTAGACATGTCTGCTTTGCTCTCTGGAAACAACATAAAATATTCAAGTATGAATATGAACACGTTTCTGTTGTTATTTTTTGAATGCTTCTGACAAAACCATTTAATTTCATCTGTCAATACCGTTCTGTATTCAATATTCGACCTGCCCGTGCCAAGTCAGCTGACGTCAATAACGGACAATAACAGCCTATGTTAGAAATCCTTGCTGTTGAAATATCATTAAGCTTTTAAACCACACAGGCCAAAATGATCTAGCATTCAAACAGTAAAATAGTCTTTCACGAAGGCTTGAAAATTACTCTGATCAAATACCTTGACTTTGAGACAAACTTAAAAAGAGTAATGCACAAAAGTCCAGAAATATCATACAAGCTAGTGGCCCAAGACCTCCAACCGAAAGCTATAAATCCATTCAAAAACAGGCATTTTCTCATATCTTCAGATCAGATGGAATCTCCAGATAAAAAGATTCTTCAGAATGTTATCTCATGGAATAAAATCTAACTGTATCTAATATGATCAAAGCATTTTCACAGGGCTGTTATAATATCAAATTTGTGGCTTCCAGATTCACCTACTGCACAGACGGGGGGCACTCTTACAGATCCTGTAAAAAAAAACAAAAAAACAACTAAAACAATCAGAATAATAATTAAAAAATAAAAGGATAAAAATAACATTCAAGATAAAGAACAGATGTTACACTGGACTTATATAGCTTGTGTGAATTTATAACAGGCCAATAATATTTCTGCTAAAGTCTCCCATGATTCAGGTCGTGTTTGCCTTTTGTTATCTAATAAATAAGATGTATGGGTTACTGATGCTAGTTCGGGACACTAAAGGAAACGTTAGGCACCTGTCTGATCTTATTTTACAGGAAACCAAAATGATCAATCTCTCTCAGACACTCTTTGGTCATCAGCTGTAGTTATAAGGCGATAGATTTACAATGTTGCACGAATTTCATAAAAAAAAAAATGTCCATTTTACAAGACACATTGATTTACTTTCTTTTTTTTACTTAATATTTTCCAATAAACCAGCTTTTAAAGTAGTTGTATGACCACGAATTGTGCATATGCCATGGTTTTGGTTATTACTGAGCAAGCGGAGCGTCAGAAACTGACAAAGCAGCAGCAGTTCTTACCTTTGAGATGAATGAATGAGACCGTTGAGATGGTAAAATGTAGAAATAAAAAATATCTTTACTACAAACCGACTTGATTTGCCCTTTATATTAGGTCTCAGTCCTTGTCGGCTGTGTCTGAAATGAAGGATTTGTTGGATGGTTTTGTCATTTTTCATGGTAGGTGCATGTGATGCCCCTCATTTAGGGTGCGGCCAGTCCCTGTATGCTCAGACGTTTTTAAACCGTTGTTTACTAGTTTGCTGGTTTACCTAACAGTGACAAAGATAGTCTTAAAGGAATAGTTCACCCAAAAATGAAAATAACACCTTATTTTACTCACCCTTCCACCCATCCTAGATGTATATGATTTTCTTCTTTCAGACGAACACAATTTTTTAATAACACAGTTTTAATAATTTATCCTGGCTCTTCCAAGCTTGTTAATGCTGGTGGATAGTGGCCATTATTTTGAAGCTCGGTAAATCAGATATATCTTCAAGTACTGCAATGTAAAACTAACCTATATGCCTTCAGGTGGTTATCACATGTCCTCTGAAGCAGATAGATGGGTTTTTGTAACAAAAATATTTTGTAAAGTATTTTAAGCTGACCTATAACGCAACTTACGTCGAATGTCGAGTCAGAAATCAGCCAAGAAGCCGGAACTCAGTCAATTTTTTTTTTACAAAAACATATCGATAATGTGATAATGCCCCTGAAGGCATATAGGTTAGTTTTACATGTGGATATATCCGATTTACGGATATTCAAAATAATAGCCACTATCCACAGCATTACCAAATTTTAAGAGCCAGGATACTTTTTTTTTGTTCATCTGAAAAAAGAAAGTCATATACACCTGGCTTCGGAGTGTGTAAAATATGGGGTCATTTTCATTTTGGGTGAACTATTCCTTTAAGACTGTGAGATTGGGCCTGATACTCACATATGACATTTCTCAAATACGCTTCGACTTAATTGGATTGCCTCATATAAAAATAGTTTTGGGATTTGCAAGGACATGCATCACGTTTAAACCTGAATTATCTTTATTCTTTAGAATCTGTGAAAGGACAATAAATCAATGCAGATCTTTGTTGTAATCAACCGAGTTGATCTCAAATAATTTAAACTAAATGTAGCTTAAACCTGTGATGAATGAGTCTAGTCATATATGTCTAGTCAGTTTTAATTTTTTTTGTCACAGTTCAAAAGTTTAATGGGTTGTTCAGCTTCCTTTATATCAGCATTCCTGTTCTGTTTCAGAAATTGAACGAAGAAGCATGGTTTAACAGAAGATTGAGGGTTTTTTTTCCAAGAAAATCGGTCTTTCATTAGATGAAGTATATTAAGGTCATCTCATATTGAGTCATAATTGAAACCTTTCACAAGGACTCTTTGGTAAGTCATGTAGTTTCATATCCATTTGCCTCAATTCTCAACTTAAATTACTCAGTAAACCAGAGTTTTTAATGCGTGTAAAGAATCATTTGATAAATAGAGCCTGGGAATTTCCTCAAACTTGCAATGAATCTTCAGGAGCAAAAGAGGACGGCTATTGTGTTTATTTTTTTAGCCAAACATGTCTGATAATATAAGTATCAGATTCGTTTACTATCACTAATTGTATCAGTTACGTAAGGGGCGAGACAAAAAGAAACCTTTAAGTTTGATTAAGTTAGTAATTGCTAAAAAATGTAATAAAAAATTCATTGACGTCACTGCTCAGACCGCAGATATTTGCTTTGGTTTAGCTTTAATACCATTTATTTACTAAGACAATACAATATTGACATATTTTGATTTTCCCAAGATGCTTCATTTTCTATGGCCCATAAGCACATTTTGAAAATTTGCAAATAATGTAGATATTGGAGTCAAAATACACCAGACCAGAGAGGATTCAGTTGTGTATCACGTTTATTTTGCACATTCAGTGGGTGTTAAGAACACTAACATACAGGTGGGTTTGTAACATCAGCAGAGCTCTCACAGCATTTTGCAGTACAGTATATGTCAAATATTCACAAGATTTTTTTTCAGTTTGCACTAATACAACATTTTTCCTGCCAATTAATTTTTGAACACCAAAGTGATTGTGTATAGGTCACATATGATTGTTTTTAAATACTTTTTTAATCTATTGTTGTTGTTTTTTCTCCTGTGTGTTGTTTGTCACATGGAACTGAATCTTTTAACATCTTTCCGTTTTGTCATACCAGTGATCCAACACAAAAAAGTATTTTCTACGAAGGACATTACTGGGTGGATAGGGTGCGCTTTTATACAGAAGTGGCTTAAGCACGTAAGAAGCTTGAATGGAAAGAAGCGTTTTTTTCCCATTCAGATTTACAATTTAGAATCTTAACATATCTATGACAAACAAACCATGTACCATAAAACCAGCTGACCGCTTGAAGATGATTGACCAGGACTGTTTGGATGTATGTTTAGGAATGTATGTGGAATTGTGTGTCTCCCAGATCAGTTTTTATGCTTGCTCTGCTGGATCTCCTGAATATTTCCTGCTTGGGATGAAAAGTTTGAATAATGTAAAGGTTTTGGTTTCAATTGTATTTATTAATATTTATGAAATACTAATAACAAAGCACACTGCAGCAATGCAATATAAGAACTATTTTTGGTGAACATTTCTAAAAACAAAAAATCGAAGGAATTAAAGTTAAAGTATCCCCATGGAACCACCGATGCCAATAAAGAACCTTTATTTTTAAGAGTGTGTGCTGTAGTTGTGTTGTGTATTTACTTTTTTGGGGGTGTTACACTACACTGCATGTTTTAGATTCATTAAAAATATTGGACTGTTTGGTTAAAATTCATACTACACCGGCCATTTATTGTGTAACTGGAGTACACTAGGCTCACTATATGATTCATTTTGTAAATTCTGCTGAGTATATTGTGTATGAATTGTAAAAACAAGGAAACTGTCAGAATATTTTAATACAATGTTAACAAAAAATAATCGTTAATGAAGAAAAATGCCATTTGTTTCCAATTTTTTCCTACTAATCTTTGATTCCCAATCTTAATGATAATGCAACATGAAACACAGTACGATCTATGCCAGATTCACAACTCAGACTTAACAGCGAGGAGCACCAATCAGAAATAAAGGCCCAGGTTTCGGCAGGCACACTGGCAAACCATGACTTTACAGCTCATCACAAAGGAGAGATGTGAAGGAGGTATGCTAGAAGAACAGACTGTTATTGATACAATTACATGAACATCTTACCCCTTGACTTTATGAACTACAAATGATAAAACGCTACATATCCTTTCCCCCGTAATATACCAGAGCTTTCCAGCTCTAAACTACGCACATACCTCTTTTTCTATCTCTATATCACACAGGATTTAAAACAAAAATGAATCCAATCCACCTTGAAAAAGCCATCTGATGACATCTACAAATCTACGAAAAACAGTGAGCCACTGTTTTATGTGAAGTGAAGCTCTGGTGTATAAAATTCAACCAGACAGTGACATTCAGAGTGCGTTTGTAGCATAGCAGTGCAGATTAAGTTTTTCAGGGCCGGATTTATTCAAAGTGCATGATGAAATCAGCGCACAAGCAATAAATCGGGCCCAGAGTGCTGCCTAATAGAGATATTGTTGTACAATCACATGACTCAACTTGCAGCTGTGGAGAATGTGACACAGCAGGAATCTCCAAAACATCTCCAACCAAAGCATGACAGAACAATTTATACTTCTGCGTACTGTAGATCATACAGCCTCTGTATCACTTCAGTGCAGTTCTCACACAGTGGAGAATCAGTGCATTTCAGTAGATGCTTATCACAAGCTCCTTCCACAACCTTCTGGAGCTCAAATGCCGCAAAAAAAAAAGAGCCTGTTTAATGTGCGCCAGCATCACAAATCCACACAGTGTCCTGTTGAAGTGAAATATGGAGCTTCAAGACATGCTTTATGTTTTAGGACAATTATAGAATCTCAAACCTCGTAAATTCCTAACAGTCAATAGGTTTTTTTTGTTATTTTGGTCTCGTTTATTATTTCTCATTGTATGTTTGTGATCAGGCGTATGTGTGAATGTGTGAGCAAATGAGTGAGAAAGTAAATATGTACTTTAAAAAGATTCATTTCCGAGGCCTCATCATCACCTTAGCAATGAAGTAAAAGTTGGCTTAAGTCCTTTTTTTTGAGTCCTCCTGATAATCAGTTACCTTCCATGTAGTGACGGTAACAAAAAGGCATCTTTTCCCAGAACTCTCTCTCTCTCTCTTTCTCGTTATTGAATGTTTCCTATGTGCCTGTGTTTGAGCGTGTGTGCAGAGAGAGATTGTGGTGGGGCTCTAATATTCATTGAGCGTATGCCACTTTGAGATTTGGCGCCGTGGGTTTTGGCAGACCTCCTGCCAGTGGGCGGCCCCTGAGGGGCAGGCGCTGTTTGCGCCGAGTACCAGGCGTCCCAAGGCCTGGTTTTTAGTAGTGCGGTCAAAGTCCATGACCAGGAACTCAATAGAGATATCTGGCAACAACTCAGCTGGCACGTCATAGATGAAGGATTCGTTAAAGACTGGATTGAGCGTGCATTTCTTCACATGTGTTTTCTTCTTGGCAATACGCTTGTGGCCATAGAATACATTCAACTTCACATATGGATCTGGGACAAAATGAGACAAAATAATTAGATTAGACATTTAGGTAAGATCTAAAAATTATTATTATTATATATATATATATAATTGTACATTAATATATTATAATTTAAAAATAAGGTAATTGTTAAACTGTGTATTTGACTGTCAAAAGTTTCTTTTTTATATTAGTAAATAATTTTTATATCAGTTTTTAATCAGCAATTTAATAAAAATTGACATTCATGGTATAACATATATGTTACCCAATTAAAAAAATGCTGTTACTTTGAACTTTCTATTCCTCAAAAATTGATTACACTTACATAAAATAGTAATAGCATAAATTTCATAAAATTACTGATTCATTTATTTTTAGGGACTTAAAAACACTGACCCATGATGAACATTATAAAAAATCCTCTTTAATGTACACTTACTTCCAGATAGGCCGGTGATGTCCAATTTTGGAAGGTGCTTTGCTTTTAACACCACCACGCTCAGTCTGTGAGAAACAGGCTGATAGGAAAGAGAGACCAGCAGCTCTCCACGGCTCACGCACTGCAGAAATTCAAATGCACAGACAAATGCACAGAAGTTTAAAAAGACAGCCAGTTAAAGTATTTAAGACAACATAATTATTGAATAATTATAATTATACAGAATAATCAGGTAAGTGATAATGTGATAGCGGCTCTTCAGCAGAACTGATCAGATGCATTAATAAGAAGTTCAAAATGAGTGGGCTGATGACTTGTTAAAAACTTGCTTCCTGTTTATGTTCACAGCTCATTCTTTAGAGCTTGGGTTCTGTGTGGAGGCACGAGGAGGCTTTCATGTACGTGCCAACTGGATTGTCTACGCGTCATCTAAACCCACTCAGTGAGCAGGAGGATAAGCACATTTATCAATGGCTACAAGCTGCAGTAGGAGGATGAGACAGTGATGCACAGTGTTTCCGTGCTGAGCTCACACAAGAGTCAGACTTATAAAAAGAACCCAGATGAATCAGTCACACAATGGCAGTACAAACTGAACGCAGGAAAAAACGGTTACATTTCCTGTTATCATTAAATTGTTATAAATATCTATTTTTGTTGTATATATTGTATACAGTGTTAAAGGTAATGCATTAAAAGTAACGCATGCAATTTTTTTCACATACCTAGCAATGTAACGCATAACTTTTTAATTTACAAGAAAATATCAAAGTTACTTTTCCATATAAATAACTTTGTTTACTGGCAAAAGTGCAATTACGAAACAGCGCAGATGGAATTTCTGAAGGTGATTTATTGACATGCAAATTAAAAACTCTCTTACATATTAACCAACGCATATTAGTGTACTTGAAAATAATCAGAGCCGGTGCTCATTACGTGTGGGAGATCAACTTACGACAAAGGCGCAAATTTGTTTTTAGACACGATTTTTGGGGCGTTAAATAATAGTAGCATTGCATTGTGCTATGAAGTAGTCAAAAACTGAATTTGAATTAGGCACTATAGGATAGACTGAATTTGTGGCTCATATTTATTTTTTCTTGTTTTACGCTGCTTCTCACCTGCATACTCCTCTTTGTGATCTGTTGCGTAATATGGACCCGGCCTGTACTCGGATCCACACCTGCCAGAGGAACCATGGCCTCCCCGATGACATCGTCTCGTGAGAACCGGTCAAAGCTCAGCACCAGGAAGTGCAGAGTGAGATCCGACAAGGAGCTGTACGGCACGCCATAAAATGTGAAGGTCTCATCAAACGCAGGTTCCAGGGTCTTCCTCAGGACCCGAGTCTTAACACGATGTTTCTTCTCGGGGAGAATGGTCATCTTCACGTAGGGGTCTGCGCTGCCCGCGTGACCTTCTACGGCCGGTAACCCCCGAGCCTCCAGGATGGTGACCACCAAGGCCTTCTTGGGGAAGTTATAGTCGACCGCAATGCTGAGATCTCCTCGGCTGGGCTCTTCCGCGGGGGTGAAGGGTGTAGCCGTGCTGGAAGCCGTCGTACTGGAGGTCTGACTGCTGCTGGCAGAGCTGCTGTCCAGGCAGCAGTAATCCGCACGCACAGGAAGTTCCCTCTCCAGTTTGTGAACCTCATGGCCACTTTCTCCGAGCCTCATCTGCATCTGTTTTTCTCCCAGCAGGCCGCTTTCTGCTGCTGAATCCATATCTACCAGCACCACTGGGTGGCCCTTGTTGCTTTGCGCCCCATCGGTGGTCTGGGATCTGGCCTGGCGTGCCACTCGTATGATCCTCTTGCTGCTGGTAAGCGTTTCAGGGTAGATGCTGATTCCTTTCAGCATGTGAATAAACCTGTATGGTGGGTCTGTGAGTGGATCACTATGTTCCGATTGGATTCCATGAAGCTTGTAGTTCGTCCTATTGTAATGTTTCTGACAGCAAGTCCAAACAAAGATCAATGCAATGACTACAACGACCAACACACCGGCACCGATAAACCCCGCCAGCACTGGGGACATATCTAAAAGAGAAAAACAGAGACAGAAGATTAAACTGAGTGATGAACAACTCACAAGTCACATCCATCTGCATTCACCGTCAGCATATTCATACCTGAAGATGTTCACTTAAATCGGTAGGAATAAATAATTCTTTCTTGCTCGGTACATGCAGACACTGACAAACTCACAGCGGACCCGCTCTATATCTACTTCATGCCCACTCCACCCGCACATGAAGAGGAACACAGTCATCCCACACAGCGACGACTGCATCCGGTCTCACGCTACAGCAACAAAGCTATGAAATATTGATCTGTGTATATCTGTGTTAAAGCTGTGTCAAAGTGTTTGCTACTGTCATTGGGATGTAAATTAAATGTTATGATTACATTACGAATGTTACTTAAAGACGTGTTATTGAAATACATACGCTTTCTCAAATGCTGCAAAGAACAGAATTTGTCTGTTAAAAAAAAAAAATAGATGCCTTTTCTTTTTGCCTTCTTTTTTATTTAAAGAAATAAATACTTCTATTCAGCATGGACTCATTCAAATGGTCAAAAGTGAAACTAATATAAGTAATATAAACATTTATACTGATATAAAAGATCCCTTCTTTACATATAAGTTTATATACATATATATACATATGTATATATATATGTATAATTTCCTTAGGTTTCTAGAAAAATATAAAGCAGTCTACTGGATGCTTGAACTTTTTAATATTTGATAATACGTAATGTTTCTTGAGCACCAAATCAGCATGTTGTAATGATCTCTGAACAGTCACATGACACTTGCTGACTGAAGAAATTGCTGCTGAAATAACCTTTTTAGATTGCATAAATGCTGTTTCGGTGATCATAAGAGACGTCCTTTTACGGACCTAGTCGATAATTCCATTTAAAATATATTATACAAAGCTGAAGGACATACAGTGACATAAATTAAGACTTAACGGAAACACTCTCTGGATATACAGTATGTAAGATGAGCTGCTCAAACATGATTTGCTAAACAATGAATCTTGAAGCTGAACATTTTATGGCGGTTCGAGGTCAAAGCGACCTAACATATGAGATCAGATGTGAGATCAGCAGTTTAATTGGATGCCCGAGTGGATGTTTTGTGATGAACAGAAACGAATAAAATAAAGCCAGAATTAAAATAAAGAATAGCATGATAGAGCTACAGCAAAACTGAACAGCGTGAGACAGACAGAAAAAGATATTTGCCAGCGCTCCACCCAGTCTGTTGTTTTTTTTCTCCATCAGTGTCACCCAACCCCACACAAAGACCCTCACCCCACTTGCTAGATGATGCAAGACTTGGCAGGCCCCGAAAAAAAAAAAACAGCTGCTCCAATTACCTGGAAACATCCCATGGGGCATAGACACGTGAACCGAGAGCACACGCAAACAAAGAGAATAGACACCCACCTCAACGAGACACATACGAGTACCAAAGCCTCTAAACTCTCAATGACATCTCAATGACTGAATACTTGGCGTACTCTGAATTTCTCAGGATATAAATCAAAATATCATCCCTTTAGAGCCCTGACAGGTGAGTCTAGACTGTGGACATGATAGAGTGATCAAATATCAAAAAAACACATATATCTGCCTAGGGTGTTGGTAGCTAAATGATAAAAGAACTCATTGCTATTTAAAACACTGCAGGAAGGAGAAACCTGTGAGGGTTGCTAAAAGAGTCTTATCAATGTTATGGCCTTGAGGAAGGTAATTAGCGGACTGTAATGAAAAGAATCTGTAGATGAGGACAATGAGTTAAATGTGTGCTCTGACTTTCCCATACCATAAAATGCCAATACACGACTGTCTACGGCTGTGTAATCAATTCAAGGCAACCCTGACAGAAATTAGTACCGCCAGTTATTCCAGCACTGTGGTCTCAGTGTGCATACGTCATATCACAATGATGCAGCAAAAACATTTATAAAAACCTTAATCTTGTCCCATTTAATGTTGTGATTATTTATTTTTATTTTTTTACATATTGTGACATACATTCAGGTGAAAGAGATTATTGAAAAGATAAAGATGTAGGGCAGGACTTGGTTCGGTGTTCTGGTTGTTGGTTGCCATGCTTGCTGTCTATTGCAAGAAAGCTGACTAGATGATTGGAGAATCATCGGAGAGAAATCTGTCACGTCACAGGAAGATTGAGTTATGACCAGTTGTCTTAAAAATTAAACATGCGTGGATGAATTGTTTACAATAAGATTATTAATTTGTGTTAAGAAAATAGCCATTTCAGGTTGACCTCGAAATATTAACATTAAATTCTTTGAATTTTCTTTATTTTGAGCTGTCACCCAAAGCATTTTTAATGAATGAAAAATGAATCACAGATTAGCTGGTTGGATTTCAGACAAGATAAGATCATTATCAAAAAAAAAAAAAGAAGGTTTTTACACTCAATAATAAACAAGGACCTATAAAGTAAATCCTACATGACTCTTCACATCATCCAAAGCACACAGTGCCTGCTCTTTGAATACATGAACAGCCCACAGTGAGAGTGGGCAAAGAAGCTGTGTCTGGAGCGTAAGCGTCTCTCGGAGGCTCATGCCAGATGGAGGTGGGCACTATGGTGCCAGCTGGTGCTGGCATCAGACCCGAGGACACTCTCTGTCATGTTATCCCACACCCTCAGACACGACACACTTATGCCTTTACATTAGCCCTAAAAACATTTAGATAATGATAACGATTTTCATATCAGGTTAGTAATTAAAGTGAAACATGTAAAACAGAGAACAGCAATACTCCTTTTTCAGCTTCTATACTAAAGCTGTTCGTAATAAAAAAAAAAATTAATTCCGGCTCAGTAGAGAGGAAATCAGTTTTGTATAATTCTAAAAATAACATGTTTTTACCGATAATTTTGTATTTTGTTGTATAACATTATTTATATAAAAAAACCATAACGCCACTCCCTTCATTACCTCATTACTGTTCCCCAACACTTATACTGTCTGTTTATACTAAGCACCACAGTAAGCTTTCAAATAAGCAAGAAAAGGTTTAAATAAAATATGCCATAACAACTAAAATAATAATAATAATAATAATAATAATAATAATACTGTACTTTTAAAAGTCTTTGTCCTTAATAGTAGTCATGAAAGATGTTTATGTTGAGAAAACTTTCCTAATTTGACATCTGTCAAAGAAAAATTTAGAGCAAGATTTTTTTTATATATATATTTTTTTTTGTCAATAGGCTACAACTGAAATTCTATAGGACATAATGTTTGTAAATGATGACAATTTTTTCATTTTGGGTTAAACTGTTACTATAAGAGGGTTTTAAGCTCAATGCTTTAAACGAGCACGGAGAACCTCACGCATCTGCATAATTGTGCTTTTGGCTCAAACCTTATAGTCACATAGATGGAGCCCTTGTAATAAATTGCCCGTGTGACAACTAGCCCCAGTAGGTTAGCTGGTGGTTTTGAAGACACACGGGTGGAGGCTGTAATCCCAGCGGTGCGTTATTAACAAACAAAGAGCCTTCGGGTCCAGTCCGTAATAGACATCACGTCATTCTCCCATCTCACTGCGCATCGCTCCATTAAAACACTTTTGCAATATGGCGACGTTCACAAACGCTCACAATTTAATCATCCACTACATGCATGAACCGCAGCCTATATTGATGATGTCAGTATAGTCCTGATTTAAGAAGCTCAATAAAAACGGTCCAAAATCTCGAATCATAAACGAGTGCTATCTTAACCATGTCAAATGCATCCATAATGCGTAGCATGCATAGGTTATCTCAGGCGTGTCGGGATGGCTCAGGCCTGCGCTGTACTCACCGTACGCCGCGCGTATGTCAGTGATCTCAGCCATTTTGAGGGTTGGGCGCGCTGCGATCCGGGTAACAGCTGTGGAATGAACAATAAATGTCGACGTCCTTCGTTTAGCTGATATAATGAGGATGATTCATGGCTACATGTCTACGGTACGCGTCGTCCTCGGTCCAGGCCGTTGTTGGATGCTGCGCGCTGAAGGATGCTGAGCGTCGGGATACACTGCGTCAGATTGAGAGTCTGACCGTAAGTACCGCCCACCAGCAGCGCGCATCTCATTGACAGCAACCTCCTGTATTTTCCAGTAATTTCATATTCGCAATACATTCGTAATACATTCTAACAATAAATTAGTATTTCTTTTAATAGGTAACATGCAATTAGGAATGAGAAAACACATGGATATGAATACTTCCCTATGCGATATTCAGGATGTCAAAAATATGGAATAGGACTATTTTTATGATACGGTTGCAGGGTTTTTCATAATGGGGTTCATGAATGAGAAAACTGCAGGGGATTTATGCGCTGATGAAAAGCTAATAATTAATAAAATCCTAAAATTGTAAAAAAAAAAAAAACAAACAAACAAAAAAAAAACCAGTTCAAACAACGTACTAAAAAGTTACATATTTTATTTGTTTACTTGCATGTCGTGTGACCATTAACTGTTAACAGATATCTGTGAACATGCAAACATGTTTTTAACTTATACCTTATAAAGGGTGCTTCAAGTAAATATTTTAGGTCAAAGGGGTTCGACTGACAAAAAGGTTTGGTAAATCCCAGCCTATGGACCCTTTGCTATTCCTTGAGGCCAGAAGGGTGATATAAAGTAAGTATCAATAAAGTTGTTATCTGTGATTGTTGTTAGTATGCCATATGTCATATATCTTCTAGCGGATGAATGCTGCTGAATTTAGAATATTAGTATTTTTATATTATAGTGATTCTTTTATGTAAGCAATAAGGCACTTGCGAGCACGTTGTAATCTGAATATAGTTATGTAGAACTCTCTTGGAGGCATACATTTTGTCATGAATATATTCAGAATATAGCACATCCTCTCACAGAATCCTCGAATTAAATACAGTTTGTAATAAAGTTTGTATTAAACCAAAAATGCAAAGCTGTGTATGAGTGAATGCAATATTTGAAATAACCACTAGGTGTCCGTACTTCTGACATTGTTTTTTAGCATGTATGAAGTGTCAAACTGTTTTAGCATATAGTTCAGCACTGTTTAATATATCCCTCGTGTATAGGTTAGCAGACAAAAATCCCACTGTCTCCAACTATCTCTGTATCACTGAATTATAAACTATTATGGCATTCATAAGTCGAATGTCATTAAAACTGCAGATTCTTTGGTCTCATTTCAAGATTTTTCAGATAAAATATACTGCCTTGTAGAATACTGTCCATTTAAGAAATGCATTTATTCCTGGACATACTGCCTGCACTCAACATTCAGATTAGCTGAAACTTTAAAAACTATGATAAATCAGATTGAGTCAGAGCTTTAACCCTCAGAGACCCAGGACAACTGCAATGTTGGTTAAGGTAAGGATTAGAAGTAGTAAATACTAATATTAACGTGTATGCAAAGTGCAGTTAATATCTGCATACACACACACATTAATATATACATATATATATATATATATATATATATATATATATATATATATATATATATATATACACATATACACACACACACATATATATATATATATATATATATATATATATATATTAAATGTGTTTCTTTTTTTGTTTTAAATAATACCTTTATGTAAATTTTGCCTGTTAAAGGGTTAAAAATACCATTAATATCCATACTTGAGTCTCTGAAGATTGAGCATATTAATCGTGCTATCATATGAATCTCTCTCTCCCTCTTAACCAACTTACTTTCACCTCTTCTGGACCTCCATTAGTGTGAACTCATCAGCAGGGCCTTTGGTCTGTGTTACCATGACAACCAGGTCAACAGCACCCAAGAGTGGACTAAACACTGGTCAGTTCAGAGGCACTTTGCCGGCCAAGGCTGTGGAAAGACAGCGTATGTGAAGGCTTAAGTGTATGTGGTACTATGAGTCACTGTTTGCCTGTGCAGGTGTGTGATTCTCTCCTTCTCTCTGTCTATCGTCCTCTCTGTTTTTGTGGCAGGCCTTGTCTATTTGGAAGTCTCTGGGTCAGTTGGCAGGTCCGGGGTCAGCGAGGGGCATGGTGTGCAGGACCTCATCCAACAGCTGCAGGGCACGGTGCAGATGAACTTCCACCCAGCACGGTGTCTGTTTGATGGTCTGTCGAGGGTAGTCAGGTCCCCAGCCCTTTACAAAACTTAGCCGCAGGATACACAAACGTCTGAGGTCATCAACGCCAATCCCGGCTGCCGCCGACAAACCTGTGATAATGTATGAGGAAGAGTGAGTGTAGCAAGTGCGTTTTTGAAAGGCATTATTTTAAGATTAGGCCTTATTCAAAAGGTCATGACTTGACTGATTTGGGAATATTTACATTGTAGTGCTAATATTGCTTACATAATTATGCCAAAAATTATTTCTCAGCGATAAATTGTAAGCTTAGAGCTTGGTACAATACACAAATCATTTAGAAAATGATCAACAAAGTCAAAACTATGCAGATTAATTGCTATGTGATTAATAAAGAAGTCTTTTGAATCATTTGTAAAAAGGACTTCTTCAAAAGAGTCAATAGTTTGTGAATAGGACTACACTGGTATGTTTTTAATTCGCTAAAATGAACCAGTGCATAAGAGTTAAATGTTCATGGACTGAACTACACCGGTCACTCTGTATGTTTTTAATTTAATTTTGCTTCAGTAAAAAGAACCAGTTCATAAAAAGTAATTTGTTCATGAATTGAACTACGCTGGTCTGTAGGCTGTAAGTTTTTGATTCTCTAAATCAACTTCATTGGAGTTATTATACTGTACACATGTTTTTCCTCCCATCATGTTCAATTCGGACTACGAAATTGGGTAAATTACTTGTTTTACTGTGGGGATTTCTACTCAGTGCACTGCTAATGAAAAGCCGTTCAGGAAAGACTGGCACCACAGAGTAAACAAAACAGTCTGGATGTTTTAGGAAAAGTTCAAGAGACTGATGGGACCAGCAACTCACTGATGGCTGGAGCGATTCCTCCAACACTGCCAGGCCCCGGGATGTTCCCAGCCACCGCTGCAGCTTGTGCAGCCGCAGCTGCCTGCGCAGTCGCCGCTTGCTGCTGCATTTGCCTGTGACACTGACGAAGATCAAACACCTGGAGGAACAAACTGCTCTTACTTCACTAACACTCACTGATCCACATATTTTAGTCTTGTCAACAACTTCATGCTTAAATTTACTGATTACGCTTGTCTTCTGAAACAATTTCAAAAAAAGTTGACTGGCATAAAGTTGTTCCCCTGGTTTTGATTGCAAAAAAACAGAAGCGGCGCTAAAGAGTGACGTCATTAAAGATGTACCTTAATGAGGGCCCCTGGGTAGATCTTGTGAACAGCATCCCCTGGCGCTCTCCCTGCCTCTCTGTCCAGGTAGTAACTTTGCACGAATACAGCATGGTCACTAAGGCAACGCATCCACACGTCCCCCTCCCCACGGCACTCCAGCTGAACACCTTTACCGATGTGAAGCCTGTTGGGCAGATGGTGATCAAAAATGAAATCTCGGGCGGTGAATGAATGTGTACAAGTATTATGTTGAATGCACACTGACCGTGCTCTCTCACTGGCATCAGTTCTGTGAACATTGCTCAGCTGACCCAAACAAAAGCGGTCCCCGCCTGAAGGGTCCACATATCCGTCCACTGTCACCACAGGACAATTGGCTAGAACTTTAAACATCTCCCCGACCTGCACGTCCATCTCAAAGTAAGAGATTGAGCACCAGAACTCTGGGCCTGCAGTGCACAAACAAATGACGCACTAATTTAATGCAGAGTGCATGCGAGTGTGAGTGTGTGTGTGAGAGTGAGTGTGTGTGTGTGTGTGTGTGTGTGTGTGTGTGTGTGTATTGTACCTGGATGGTTTGAAACTGGTTGAGGGTACGAGGTTGGTGTGTGATGCTGAGACCCTGATAACATGATAAAAATAACATTAACACAATTAAAAACAAAATGAGTGTAAAGATCACAGTGAGATGTATAAATTGCTATCATATAATTATATTTCATATAATTTATATCATTACATCAAGAGCCATCATTGTATATAATCGTTATGTAACATTTACAAAATGCATTATATTTTATGATACATTTTAATACATATTATGTTTATACATTGTATATATAAACTACTGTAGAAGATTTCTTTAGACATTTTAATTCAGCTTTGTCATCACATGAATAAATTACATTTTAAATTTAAAGGAAAAATTACAGCATATTTTACCCAAAGCAAATACTGAACAGTGAGTATGTCGTAATTTTCATTATTGGGTAAACTATTCATTTGAATAACTCATTATTACATAAAATGAATTTGTATATTTTATTTATTACATGAGATTATTAAATCGCTTTACAATTATCATCATTTACATTTTACAAAAAGCATTTGGACATGACACATTTAATTGTACATACAGAAGTGGCTAGTGTGAGGGGGAGGTCCTTGCTGATGACTCCGCCCATTCTGCTGTGATCCAGCAGGAGTATAGGAGGCTGTGCTGGTCCCAGTCCAGGTTGTTGCTGAGATGTTTTAAAATACACAATAAATATGACTTCATAGTTTTATAGATCAGCCTTTTGAAATACCTTACAAACATTTACAACTTGTGAAGTCTTAACAATAATATTGGTTTCACTTTATGTTGATGGTCCCTTATGCACACTCTGTTGATAATAATTAACTTTGCTCCTACATGTCAACTAACTTTCATTAGAGTGTTAGTAGACTATTAGTAGACTGGTAGGGTTAGGGTTATAATAAGTTGACATGTTCACAAAAAGTGGCCTATAGTCAGTCTGTCATCACAAGAGTTAGCACATAATAATCAGACAGTCTACTTATACTCTAATGAAAGTTAGTTGGCATGTAGGTGCAGAGTTACTTATTGTCAACAGAATGTTCATAAGGGACCATCAAAATAAATTATTACCATAATATTCAACAAGGTCAACATTACATACATATGTGACTCTATGTGATTTATAAAAGAACTCACTGTGGTAAGACCCCTGTGTCTGTGTGTGCTTGGACGTGCTGTATTCACTCTGGCTGACGGAGGGCTGCTGGGACGAAGGCTGGCTGTGTGTGGGTGCGTGACTGTGTGTTGGGGTGGAAGGTGGAGAGCTGGAGGTCAAGGCCCGTCCAGCTGGGGAGGCGATCTGTAACAGTCCCTCGGGACGTTCTGCTTGTATTGACAACCTGGAAGCACTTGCTTTAGAAAGAGAGTTAGAGAAAAAATGGGATTGATAATCTCATTATAATAAAAATAGATATATTTTTAAACAGCATGTCAACTTACTACTAACACTAAACACTAACCAGTAGATTGTAAAAAATGTTATTACGCATACCCTATTTTTTTTATCAGTAAACAATCAATCCAATATAATAAATTAATAAATTGCAATGAAACTAATTAAATTAAATGAAAATATTTTTTATGATTACACTGCCAACACTGCTTTGTGACAAAACCTCTCACTCCATGCTTTGCTGTACTTACAGGGTGGAGAGAGGGGCAGGCTGGGGTAGAGAGTGACCGAGGAAGTGGTTCGCTGGGGCGGCTCTGGGGAGATCAGTCTCAGCGGCTGTGGGCTGTAGTGATCTGGAGGATGATGGTCTTGCTGTAAAGTCATACTCGACGGACCCTCCATCTGGATGCAGTCATGTATGTGCTCTTCTTTTATCAGCCTGCCTAAGGGACGAGAACGAGCGTCAAAACATCTTTGAGCTCCTCTCCAAACTCCTATCCCTGTTCTCTTTCACTGCAAGGCAAGTCCTTGCATGTCTCGATCTGACACATTTTATGGCAGTCTCTGTCTGATTAAAGGCTGGCTGCCAGCAGCATAGCGATCAGGGCCATCAGCGATTAGCCCCGATGAATGCTTGAGACATTCTTTCACATGTGGAGAAGAAACACAAGCGCTAATGTCCTCCACTATTTACTCAGAGCTCCACTCACCTGTGTTTGGCAAACTGAATCCAACTAAGAAGAAAGAAAACATATAGAGTCAAATAATCATTGCCCTGTTTTTTATCAAAATATTTTCTATATAAAAAAATGTTTATTTAGTTTGAGATTTTGTGTTTTTAGTAACATGCTCACCGATCCCAGGGGACACCACGCGCTCATAGTGGTAGGGGTTCACACACACGTTATCGTACTTCAGATCAAATGCATACTGGCAGAACTTGACATGCTTGAGCTCATTCTTGTGAAGGTCCGGCCATCGCCACAGACGAGCGTATATGACATGAGGGAAACCCTTCCGCCCAGCCACCTGAGGAGCAATCGCAACACTTGATGTCAACATACAAGAATCCTCACAAAGCGGGTGGATTTGCTTAATAGAAAAAAATACACAGCTTTATGGGGTTCTCAACTATCTGAAACTTGCATGTTCAGACCTCTTGATTTTCTACCTACTGACTTCTCTATATTCTGTTGAAATTTTTGTTCGTCATTTTGATCTCCTTATATCTATTAATTGTTATTATTACTGCACTGAGCAGAATATTTTCTGGAGTGCATGCACTGATAATCACTTATCCTCAGTATCATATTCATTCTCCACCCTGTCCCGAGTCCTAACCATTCTCAGAGAGAAAAATTAATTTGATGACTTTGGCTCACGAGAAAGACATAACTAATGGCTTAGAAATAGATCAGCTTGTTACAGTTTTTGCCAAACGAAATAGTAGACTGATGCTGTAATGTGATGTAAAACACAACTGGAAAATGTGACAATCATGGTCTCTCATCTCTGTTTAATAGACCTTAAAACCACTGTGAAAAATAGGGCTCAAAATAATAATTACTATTAATGCCATTAATTTTTTGGGAGAATGTCAAGTGAATTAGCTTTAATCAATAGAAACAATAGTACAGAGAAATATATATATATATAGAATTTTATTTTCTTTTTTTATTTCTGTGATGGAAAAGCTGAATTGTCAGCAGCCATTTCTCCAGTCTTCCTTCGAATATGCTGATTTCAATATTCAAAACATTTGTGCTACTTAATATTTTTGCAGGAAACTATGATATATTTTTTCCATGATTGTTTGATGAATAGAAAATTTAGAAAAGTACAAATGTAACATTGTTTTTCTTTGACTTTTGATCAATTTAATGCATTCTTCTAACTGTATTAAAATCTCATTATTCTCACACTTCTGCATAAGAAATAAATTAGTTTCTTTCCAGTTATAGCCTATTTAGTTTTAAAGAAAATATGTTTTATATATGTTTACACTATAATTTTATTGTATTACATATTTAGATAACAACAGATATTATCATTTATGTTCATTTTTGTTGTTGCTACACAAAGCAAGCTACAGAATTACATTTGATTCTAAAGATTTAAAGAGCTTCTGTGACCACTATGATCCATACAGAATAATAACCAGCCAAGGCTTAAGAATGGTCAAACCTTTGTATGGACAAGTCTGATGTCAGGGATGCTCTATCAAAAAAGAAACACAGAAGATAAAAAGTACAGAGAAACATTTGACTTTGATGTCAGACCATCTTCTCTAAATCATATGTGAGTGCATATGAACACATTGTGACCTCATTTGCTATTGGAATGACTTACAATTCTCCACCCAGGAGACTGACCTTCCTGAGCGAGACAGTCGGCTCACAGACAGAGACAGAGCTGGTCCACTGCCAAACCCATTACGTTTTTACAAACTCACACACAGACAGAGCACCATATTAAACTCTCAGAACTCTCTCATTTTCGTAAACATCGCATTTCTCCACTAACAAATCCTAATAGCTGTGCTTGACATGAAACAGAGCTCAGCTCAAATCCATACTGAAGCTCACACGCATTTACAGCTTGTTGCATACACGTCCTACTTGAACACATTGCACTCATGCTTCAAATACTGACACAGTCGTCTCTCTCCTACATACACAGACTGCGAGACAGACAGGCTTAAGCTTAGCCCCGCCCCTTTCCTGTGTTTCAGACAAAACAACCGTTCCTCGCCCTCCACCCGCCTCTCTCCCCGTCTACAGCTGGGGGAAGGGAAAACTCTCTGTCTCGCTCTCCACGGGCCTCTCTTCTCTCTCAAATCACAAAATGCCTATTTTGGGAGAAAAGATTCCATGTTAACATCACTCATACCTCGATTCTCCTCCTCTGATGGTTAGAAATGCCGCAGAGGTGAACGTCTGCCAGACTTTTGGTCTTAAATGTGAAAACTGATCACATAACAAAATGTCACACTGTATTAGAAAGCACTACGATATGATGCAACTGTTTATTTGTCGGTAAAAGTGTTTATGCACGCTTTTTGGGTCAACTGGCTATTTCAGCTAATTATGTTCTTGAAAATTCATCGTAATGTAGATGACACAAGCAAAGCCTGTCTGTCATGGAAGCGGCATGGAACCTCTAGGAAAGATTTGCTGTCTTTTTCAGTATTTTGACATGTAATTAACGCTGACATTCAGGAGCTTTATTTGATATTGTTTATGTTCAGATTTCATTTGAAGTGGAGAACTGGCCACATACCCTGTTTACACAATGTCAGTCACATTCAGAGAAATAATTAACACTGAAAAATGATTGCTCTTTTCCACAATAACAGTCTATTTATGTGTAAGATGATACCAACGGTCTGGTATACAATAAATTACCCTGCTGAAAAAAACAGCATTGCTGAACATGCAAGTTTCAGTATTGTTTCTGTATCATCTATGTAATATTATAATATTAATATTATTACACTGAATTGGCTTTTATTTTCCGCTTTCATTTCAATTTTAGTTTCAGTTTTAGTAATTTTGTTACATGCTTTTTTGTCATTTCAAATTCAAATTCAGTTTTATTTTGACCAATTTTAGTACCTCAACCTACTTCTCTAATTTCACTGTTTTACTCTGCCTCTAGTTAGTTGTCAAGGAAATATTTCTGTATCTCTCTTTAAAGTGTTTTATTTCAGAATTTGATTTAATCCATTAACAACTTTAATAGTTTTAGTTTAAGTTAAAAAATAGCAACACCGGTTCATATATGACTTGTTTTTAATACTGGCAACCAGCCTGGGATGCTTGTCTCCCCAGCAGACTTCTTTACTAGTTTAACTTGCTCTCTTTGTCAACCAGCTTCATCAAGGCCTGGTTTCGTAGACAGGGCTTAGCCTAAATCAGGATTAGGCCATAGTTCAATTAGTAACTTTTATAAACATAAAAAAGCATAATTGCTGTGCATCTTAAGACAAAAAAGGCACTGTCATGTTTTAAGGTTAGTCCGTGCAAGCTCTTTCATTTAAAACAGCACAGATTTACATTTTAGACTAGGACTAGGCTTAAGCCTTGTCTGTGAAATCGAGGGTATAAGTAACTGACTAGTCACGTGTTGGCAGCTAAGTTTCACCTGGATATTTTGGTTGACCAACCAGACCGGCTCCATACCAGATTTTAACAGGGTTAGGCACTTGTTTAGCATGGTTTTACATACTGTAAACTGTTACTCCTCGTTGTTTGATTTTCATTAAATATGATTATTATGAGTCAAAAACAGATGATGATGTGGGCCGAAAGTGCTCTGACCTGTAAACGTCCATCCAGCGTTCTTTGTATGGTGACACATTTGCTTGGATGAACTCCATTTGTGGTGATGGCAGTGATGAGGGAGTCGAGCTCGTCTCTTTTCTCTTTGAGTTTCTTTACCAGGCTTTCGATGGCACGCTTGGCGAAGCTCTCATTCTCTCCTCCCTGGCGGTGGCACATCAGGCTGTGAACGATGCTTAAACATGCATCACTGCTGCTGGGCGCATTCACAGACATTCTGCTCCCACTAATTTAGAAGAGAAGGAAAGAAAAAATGGTATATTTATCTGGCCTGGACGCTTCAGATACGCTTGAATAACTGTATGCATGTCACGGCATTGGATATAAACCCATAAAATCATGTGACGAAAGAACGAGCACTCGGAACATTTCACAGAAAGTTTCTTGTCAAACTTTTTTTATGTATTAAAGAGATCCAAAAACTTCTGTGGCCATTATACCGTCTTCAAAGCAATACAGAAAATGTATATGAATAGATGAATGTAACCACAGGACTCAGGACTGGGCATTCAAACTGACATTGCTGCACAGGTGATGTGGAGAATGGGATTTAATTTCAAGTAACTTAATAGGCAGTCGCACGAAAACACACCATCGTTTAAGTATGAAAACTTAAAGAATTGAACTGATATGACATTCAATAAAAGACGCGTCCATCACTCTCAACTTAAATGGGAAACTCCGAAAAGTTACTTCCTGACTCAGACGCGTATTTATTCGGTTTCACTCTTTCTGAGATCGTATATAGTTACTGACACAACTGTGTATTGCTAAATACATAAAACACAAACAACAAATTCATGTAAGTCAATATAAGGACTACTTACAATGCAGTTAAGTGTCACGTGTGCGTACTCTTCTGTGTTTGCACGTCTGACTCGCTCGAAGTAGTTGCTCGTTTATGCACAAGAAGAGAGAGAGAGAGAGAGAGAGAGAGAGAGAGAGAGAGAGAGAGAGAGAGAGAGAGAGAGAGAGGTAACTCCCCTGGTGACAAATGTAGGGTTCTACATTAAAAATAAAATGCAGCACAACTGAAATCTGAAACGGAGACAATGCCAATGACCACAATTATATAATATAATGCATTGCGATGCAATGTAAAACGAACGAAACAAACAAAGAAACAATCAATAACTAGTAATAAGTTATGAATCAAAATAATAAAATAAAAAATATATGTAAAAACTTTGTGAAAGGAATATCGTGCAGTTTCGCTGCTCGAAGTCGTACCGTAGAAAACAAATAAAAGTAAAGTAAGTCACGAGAACTATAACCCTGCTTAAAAAGCGAGCTGACTCACCTAATTTATAAATCTATGCAGATTTCACCTTAGGTTTGATTATTAACACTGTGGATCAATAAGAAACCCTTAACTGGGTCGTTTTAATTTTGATTTAAACAAAAATCATGTATTTAATGCGATACACAATATAGATCACTGCTTCTCTTAAGGCTTAAACATACATCTTCACTCTAATCGTGAAATATTTTATTTAAAACGTTATACAAAAATATTATGCATATCATATTTAAGTAGTACATTAAGTTACTCTTTGAAGCAGACTGAGGTGTGCATGCGCCAGTCTGTCCGGTAGAGGGCGGTAAACATTCAGCCGAAGCACAGCATCTTCGGTGAAGCACCGTCTCAAACCCCGCACACCTGGCACGAAACATCCGAGCAAAACCTAACGTTGTGCTGTGCGACTGCTTTGATGCCAAACTGACTGGCGGTAAATCAATAAACGGGATTTTATAAGCAACGTTTCTAGCCGAAATATTAAAATATGCGAGTTTTCTGTTAACTTCTGTCGTTAAAATGTTTGCTAAGTTTTGTTCCGCTCATATGAGTTTAGTGCTGAGCTAGCTCTGGCCCGGGTGCGCACTGCGTGGGGTAACTTCTCATTCTGCCTTTTTAGCATATGTTTGTCTGAAAGCCTGACTTTTACACTGGATGTGAAAATGAATCCCCAGGATCCCCAAAAGATCACCCTGATCAGCACATGCACCGTTTCTCTGCACGACCGGTGAGAACAAGTCGAAACGCAGTCCAGAGGTGCATTTCTGTACAGTGCGTCCAGTGAAATATTGTGGAGTGATCCTCTGTTGTCTTGTGCGTCTCCCCGAAGCTTCACCAGTTTGCTGAAGCATCAGCCGGCAGACGTGGTGGACATCTCGGCCTCAGTGAACAAGCAGACCGCGGCCTCGCTGAAGAACCAGCGCCTGGCTCTGGAGATGGCCGACAGACCTTCTGTGCTGGCCGCCCTCCATAACACATCTGTCAGGCACATTCTGTTTGACGAAATGCACGACTCTCAGAGCTGATGTTCTCTCATAGTAGACTAAATAGTTTTGTGACTCTTCCTCTCTGCAGAATATAAATAATCAACTGTTCAAAGTGAGCGTGAAGGCGAGACTCGGCTGTCCCACGGGGAGAGGGGGCATGATGGGATTGAGGGGGCAAGTGAGAGGAGGTGGCGGGGGTGGCAGAAGAGGACTGATCAGAGGATTTTACGCAAGGGGAAGTGAGTGAGAGAGTTGATTAGATACACATCAGCTTCGCGCTATATTGTGTACTTGCATGTATGCGTGTTTTGTTGTGCAGACATGAGATGTCTGCGAGGAGTAGTCTCCTCTCTAGGCGTTCAGAAGCGGTGGAGCCAGCAACAGCAAGGAGGAAATGGGAATTGGACTGGACCAGTGGGAAACAGAGGGGGAGGAGCCATTGGAAAGACAGGTGAGAACATGGAGGTTTGTAATACCTGTCCCTGTAACCACACTTAACAGTATTTGTACATGACCACTTGTTTACTTGACATATTTTCTGTGTTTGGCTTAAGTGGCCATGAAAAGTGAAAAAAACAAGCATGCGGAGAACTCACTCACACTTTGATTTTCAATACTTTTGGACTTTGAAGTAGTCCTTTAAAAGTCTGGTATGTAACAGATGACAAATTGGATTGTGGTGTGTTTAAAGCGGGGATAAAAGCAGTTGTAAATGAAAACAAAAAACAATGCAATAAAAAAACCCAATAAAATGCACATAATTCAAATACTTTTTCTGTATAATCCACAATGGAGGGGTACTTGAGTTCAATTCTTGGCCCCGGGAAGTATTTAAATTGCATGCTGCCATCTTCACATCTCTAGTTACTTTACTGCCACACAAAAATAACACCCTGATGATACATTTCGCACTGAAATTGCTATTTTCACGACCAAAATGATTACGAAATTTGTTAAGCATAAACTTAAGCAACTCTCTTCTAAGAGAAGGAAATGCAGAGCAGCAGGTGCCACGTCCAGCTACAAACTTTTCCATGTCACTGTTATAGTAAATAGTTACTATCCAGCATATTTAACTTCTTTGTAATTGGGCAGGCCTATTGTCTGAGCAGCTGATTAATTGTTGCTGATGTGTATATCTGGGTTGTTGATTTTGTGTGGCATTATGGACAAAAAAGATTTTTTTAAAATTGCGTTTTGCTGTATTAGTGCAGTGCCAGTGATTTAAAAAAAATCTCAAAAGGTTAAGGACATTTGATTCCTTATGTTATAACCCCTTAGAATTTTTGTTTCTTTTTGGCTAATCTTTTATACATTAATCATACACTGGTTTATTAAGCAAATTACTCCGTCGGATGAAATATCCTGCCATAAAAAAGCCACTAAAATATATGCCAAATATCATTAGAATTGCCTGCATTTTATGCATGTAAAAACGTAGTGCCATTAGCTTTTTTGGCTGTTGACATGTTTAATGCATTCAGTGAAGATCAGTGAAAATTGCAGTAATTTACCTGGTTATGGAAATTCAGTTTCTTTTCAAGTGGTGCAGATAAATAGATTTCTTGATTATTGAATTTCACTCAGCTCAACAGCTCTGAGCACTAAAAAAAAAACAGAAGGAGTTTCACTCTTTTTTTTATTTTTTATTCATGCTGTAAGAATATCATGCATATTTGTCACCTCCCTGAAGTGATATGATTCGATTCAGAACATGGAAATGTTTTCAGACATAACCGTCACTCTGTTTTAGCTATAAACGAACTGTAGTTTCCACCTGTGTATCTGCAGGTGGCCATTTCATGCCTGTCAGTAGGGTGCATTCAGGCCGGGCCAGATTTGACAGCCACCAGATTCCTTCTCGGGAGCAGTTGGATGAACAACTGGACGAGTACATGTCCATGACCAAGAGCCATCTGGATGCCGAGCTGGACGCATATATGGCTGAGGTGGATTTGGGTGACAGCTTGTGATTGAGCTCCACTGCATATTTCTTAGTTCAACCCTTACTAATGGAGCATGAAGTCTGACTTGCGGATAGACTGCTCTGTTACAGGGCTATTTGTCCTCATTGATTGACTCCAGCGGACTTGAACTAATTGTATATAGTCACTGCGTCCCCCAGAGCTGCTTAGGAACCTTTGACTTCCAGGTTGTTACACTAATTAAACAATCATTATTTTTCCCACAGTCTTACTGAACAAGAAAGAATTGAAAGCTTTCCGAAGGCTTGTGGTGCTTACGAGGGAAACTTATTTTAGTAGTCCAGCATGATGTTGTTTCAAAAAAAAAAAAAGTTTCACATTATTTGATAAGCAGTTCCATTGAATACACGCATTAAATAGACACTAATCACACCTCAAATAAAAGTTCGCTAGTTAATATTTCTATAAGCTGTCTTTTCTTTTTCACAACAGGGTTTTGTATCATTCTGATTTCATTAGAATATGCAAGATTTTCTGTACACATTTATATTGTAACATTATGTGTTACAGGTGGTGATTAAAAAAAAAAAAAAAAAGTTCACGTGGAACTGTTTAAACATTCACCCTGTGGTGATAGTTGGTTTTCCTACTCTTTAATAAAAGGATGTTTGTAAATTGCTATCTTTGTGTTTTGTTTTTATTCATTTTACAGGCATTGTTAAACAAGATTATCTCTCCCTCAACAAAAAAAACATGCGAGTAACCCCTCACTTCTATGTCAGTGTTCATTACACAATTTGCTTTGTGATTTTTCTTGTTCACTCGCGTGTAAACCAAAGGTGATTATTTTGAAAAGGTGAGTGAGATCAAAACACATCTGCTAGTACTACTAATATAAAAACAATTTCCTTTTTGCGTTAGTATTTTCCTGCCATGCAGCTGAATAACGATGGACCAATGGAGGACCACAGTATTGTTTGTGCAGTCTCCTGTTGCCATGGAAACAACGGAGTTGTTCTCTCTTTAGAAATCCATTTTCACTTAAACTGTGTCCTTTCATGCTGTCATTCTGTACATCAGTGCTTTTATATAAAAGACCCGGGGAAAGATGTATTTGAGCGTGCTTCAGCTAGATCATGTTTATCCTTTTCCTCATTGTATGTGGTGCCCTGGATTATAGAAGCATCAGATGACTCAACCAATGAATCCCTCTGCACTCAAACCAGCATCTAAAGTTTCTGCCTTTGTCACAGGAAGATGAGCGTGTTCTAAGCACTACAACTTCAGTCAGGTCCAACTAAATGGTAGCCCATTTATTTACTGGGACAGAAATATTGGTAAATTTAAGGATAGGGATTAAGGCTTTTTAAAAGAACTTTCTTCTGCTCACGAAGGCCGCATTTGGTTTTTTTTTTTGTTTTTTTTTTTGACCAAAACTACAGTATGAAAGTTATATTGTGATTTTAGAAAATCTTTTAAAATGTGTTTATTTACTTTGATGGGAAAACTAATTTTCAGCAGCCTTTAGTGCAGTCTTCAGTATTACATGATCCTTTAGAAATAATTCTGATATGCTTTTTTCCCATTTTATCGATAAAAAAAAACGGTAGAAGCATTCTCTTCAGTAAAAAATGCTTAACATTTTTGTGGAAACCATGATATATTTCTTCAGGATTCTTTGACTTAGAAATCTTATTATTTTGTACTTTGGAGGAGTAGTGTTCCATGGTTTCCACACACAAAAAAATATATATATATATCAGCTGTTTTTAGCAAGGATGATAAGATTTTTTTCTGAACAGCAAATCAGAATAATTTCTGAAGGATTATATGACGCTAAAGAGTAGAGCGATGGTTGCTGACAGTTAAGCTTTGTCACTGGGGGTGACATTATTATTATTGTTGTCATTATTTGTTGTTATTATTATTAGGAAATACAGAACACAAGAAATTGGTGCTTCAAGAGAATTTTGGTAAATGATAGATGATTTCCCAGCAGGGGGTGCTAGATGTTTGTAGTTTCCTATAGTTAGAACATCCCAAATCAGTAGGTTTGGGATTGCATATAATTTAAGAAAACTTGCAGTGATTGAAATTAGTATTTCAGTTACTACTAATTGCTGTGGTTCATTTGAGTGTTGCCTACCACACCATAGAGTATTATACCAGAGTTGCACATGTAACTGGAATTTTTTTAAATAACCAAGACAAAAAGAACTACAGTATGTATTACAATTAACCTATTTAATACATTTATTAGTGAAGGTTCTACCTCCCTTCACATTAGTCACTACTTTGATTGAATGGTCAAACTGAAACAGGTGACCGACTTCCGTTGCTTCCATAAGTTTTTCTATATAAAATAAAAGCCTCTCTCAGCCATCGCTCCATCCCTCTTGCTCCTTCTTTACCCCCTGCTTCAACCTGAAACAGTACCTGTTGGAAATGCTAGATTACGCTGTTTTCTCTATCCGTCCTTGGCTGTTAAGGGTTGTTTAAACATCCAGAAACACTATGTGGTCCCAATCCAATCTTCTCTGTCAAGCTAGATCTTCTCCATCAAGCCCAGGCTCACCCTGGGGAGGCTGTCGGTGTTCATTCAAGGAGTAAATGTTCTTTTGGGTGAATTATGCTGCTGTCGTAGAGAGTTGTAGGTTTGTTGTTTGTTTACACACTCGCGGTTCTGCAATATTAATTGTTTTCCTGAATTGTTAAGCGTGTTTTACGTTCCCATTCTGCTATAGCAGAGAGATCATGAATTGTGAAACGTTTCAATCGGCAACAACTTCTGAGCATAAATGCCACTTGCTGTGCCATTTAAGACCCCATTTATCTATTCAGCCAGTTCTCAGTTGGAAACAGGTAAAAGCTATCGTGTCAAACCGTGTCAAATTGTGTGCAGTGACATACTTATTTTTCCAGCCACCACCGTGCATTGGTTCTTAGCAGGAGCCAATTTGGCTAGTGAGCTGCCACCCTTCTCAATTCTTTCCTGATCTCTTGTGTTTAGACTGTAATGTGCCACTCTGAGGACCAGAGGAGGGTTGCCATGGCATTCCTGCCAACAGCGCTGCATTCAGCAGGAGATGATGTCAGAAATGAAAGACGCTTGGTAGATGAAGCTGACAGCTTCACCTTTGGCCCCTGTTTGGATGCGGTCTAAGGTGGGTGAAGACAAAGAATCAGGAAAAAGATTAAATGAACAGACGTGCCGTCACCTTGCTAAGAAACCCGTCTTCTCAAATATTTAAGATGCATATTTAAATGCAACTACTAATGTGTATGTTTTAATAATTAAGAACGGCTATAATATAAAACGATACTTGAATTGTTTGATCGCTGAAAAACTGTTCATCTTAAGTATATATAAACTCTTGTTCAACACTGGTTTTAATGTAAAAGCACCTGTATAATCTTTATGCTGCTTACTGAGCATATGTTTGCATTGTGGGTTTTTTTTAAGTTTATGAAGACGGCAAAACAGAGTCTGATTAAATTGTACTGACACTCAAGAGAAGAGGGCTGAGGTTCATCCACAACCACATATTATTTTTGTTTTCAGACTTTCTGGATTAGAATCAAAAATGAATGAAGTGGGACTGCTGCTTCGCTCCCAAACAGATGAATACATATCAGGATGGTGATGTAATGTCATTGTTTAGTTTATTCTCTTCAGTGTGACATGTTAAGGATTCTCATAAGGGATCTGAAATTGCCCACTCAGTGTGACTGGTGGTTTCTGTCGTGTCGTGCTTGTAATACAAAATGCACCTCTTCTCAATGCAAGTGTTTCTTTTAAGTAGAGCATATTGACTGTGCTTCCTTAAGACTTAAGCAAATCATCAAATGAGCTAATAAAAGCAAGTCAATTTCAATAATTGATTAAATATTATGCTCTAACTCATAATATTGCAATATTAGATTTTTAGAAAATGCATAAATTGAGCCAATGTTAGGTCAGCATCGACGGCTTGTGCTTTAGAAACTGTTTTTAAGGCAAAATTCATCACATTGTGTGTGCCCAAGTGGTGTGAACAGAACATTGTAAGAAGTAGGTCGGTTTTTCAGAATGGCTCTTTGAAACAATCAAACTCAGTTGGTGCTGACCACATCAGTGCTGCTGGGTGAAAGATGTGAGAATTGTAATCATCTGTAAACCCAACCTTTGTGGGCACTCTTACAGGTATAATTGTCAATTTTCTCTCCCTTAGAAAGTTTGGCCAGTGCTTTCAGGCTTAATACTAAAAAATAGTGAAACTACAAAACATTGTTTCTAAAATACAACAAATATTGTACAATATTATATCTTTAAAACATTAATAGGTAGAGTTTTAGTCTATACAAATCATTCAAGCACTCTTTGCTTTACTCAAAGATCTAGCTGTGTGTTACGGAAATCTCTCATATGCGTATGCTGAGGGCTTGGTTATGTAATTTAATAGCTGTGAGAAAGCAGTGCTCTCTCATATTAAAAAAATCTGGAATCCAGACAATAAAACTAGTGTTAAAACAAATGCTCGTCTTTTTTTGTTAATCCAGCTAACAATTTGCATTAGAACTTTTTTTGTGCATTAAAATTTGGAAGCAGAATAGTAAGTAGATATTGTAAATTTTATGTGAACCGATGGTTATTTTAATGGTTGTTTTTTGTTAACAAAAATATTAACTGAGTACCAGGTGTGTGCTAATGTCTTTTTTTTTTAAATAATGTCACATTAGTTGTGTTCTCTACAAATCCAGATCTCCTCTTCCAACATGCTATAATTGTCTAACCAAAATGACTTTAGTTGTACCTGTGCGTTAGTCATTCTGAACGCTCTGTACTCAGATAGTAGTTGATCACAAACACAGAGCTGGGAGTTTAATGCCATGGTAACACAGAATAGACTATAATTAAATGGAACGTCTTGGTAATTGACAAGCTGTAGAGTGATTTTAAAATATTTGTGCTAAAGACTTTTTTTATTATTTAGCTATCTGCGTGTAGTAAGTCCCGGTGCTTGATAAAAGGAATATCCTTTTTTGAATGAGGCAGATCTGAGTAACAAGCTCGGGTCCAGCATTTGCTAAACTGTAATAGATGTGTTTAATTCACACTAGTGCATGTAAAGCTCACTGTTTACACACTGTTTATACTGTTGTTTTTTCTGCATGCAGTTGTTCTCCAAAGTAACACAAGCATGTCCACCAGAATGAGCATGAGAAAGTGGAATCAAGCAATGATTGCAGTTGAAGGTGAGTTTATCCAATGGCTAAAAGCACAAGAACAGCTCTATTGTGAATGCGTGTTTGATATATTTGATAATGATATATTTTATTGTCGGCTCAATACTGCTTCCTGTCTGCTGTGTGCTAGCTTCTCGCTGCACTCATTCTTGCTGAATTTTTCTGTCTCTCTTTTTCTTTCCTTAAAGAAGGGAATGGATATAAAGGAATGAAATATGGAGATAGAGATAGAGGATGGATAGGCAAATGTTGGGAGAGAGGGAGGGAGATGCTATTGTGTTGCATCCTGTTTTGGTAATTCTATCCATCTGACCATCCCAGGGCTCTCTGAAGGGGGATGAAGGACAAATCTAGAATTAACTAAACACTGATCTGAGTTCAGCTGGATCTATTTTTAAAACATTCACTAAGGCAGCGTTTTTTTTTTCAACCATTTTTTTATTTTATGTTGCCTGATAGCCTCATCGGTGATGCTCACATGCACTTTTACTGACATTAAACTAAAAAATAGTTTCTTTAAATTTGAAAATTATTCTTTATAAATATTATAAATAAACTAAAAACACATGCATTTCCCTCAATGTATAAACTGTGAATCCTTTATTGTTTTCTTTCCCTTATAAATAGGGATTCACAATATATCAATACTATATTGATTATTGACCTAGTTTTATTTTTTTAAATAATGCTCTCTTATTTAATTGGGTTCATGTGCATAGTTAATTTTTACATAGTTTATTTTTGGTGTCATTTAACTGTAATTAATATTTATTAAATTAATCTTCAAAAACACTAATAATTGAACAATTACATTTTAAGGACCCTGTTATCTCAAAATTAACATTTGTTTTTACACTGAACATTTATAATGCTGTGATACCTAAACTGTATTGTTTTAAATAATAATTTTTGTTATACAGTCTATTATGTTCAATTTATTTAGACAAAGAATTGTATTATCAGCCATTTATCAGCTACCGACCTTAACATTTATAATAATTACATTTATCGACCATGATTTTAATTACAGTGCATTCCTACTTAGGATCATTGTAATTTTAATTGATGGCTTTCTTTCTTTTTTTTTTTTTTATTTAATAAAGCAAAAGCACATACTTTCCAAGTACTCAGTATTGAATCTACTGAAGTACTTTGGGTATTGCTGGGAATCACTACTATTAAGAATTATACATGCTTTTAATTTATCTATGCATTGTAATGTAAATGTATTACAAGAGGAAAAAAGAGGTTATCTGAGGATGTCTATAGAATTCCCCGTAATTGACATTGAGATCTGCGACATTCATATCATACCTCAGAGCTATGACTATTATACAAACTGTTAACGACTGGCTTTGAATACAAATGTCAGAGTCGTGCTGGAACACTGGTGGCTGAAAGCTCAAAAAAGAATCTCTCAAAAGTAACACACACGCAAACCATCAGCTCACAGAAACCAAGGAGACACTATGCAGCTCCACACACACACGCAAACACTCGGTTGAAGAAGGTTAGTAGAGGTTAAACTCAAAACGTGTGGAGAGCAGATAGAGCTTGTCCTGACCCATAAGGGCACATCTTGCTGGGCAGCTTGAAACTGCTCTGACCTGCCTCTCGTAAGGGTCACAATAAATGACTGTGAAGGGATATCAGCTCACAAAAGCATTCAAACCTTTGTAACCTCACTGCTGTGGCCACATGCACCTCCACTTTCAGCCCTGTACTTACTAAGACACAGTAAGGTCTGTCTCCTGAAGAACACTTTAAAGCAATAGAACAAATATTTTTGTTACAAAAACCCATCAATCTTGCAGTACTTCAAAATAATGACCGTTATCCACGAGCATTACCAAGCTTGGATGGGTATAATATTTAAAAACTGTATTTTAAAATCATTATTAGCCTATATTAATGAATATTAAAAAGAACTGTTCACAATTATATCAAATTGTACAATATCATAACTGGGTCTTGATATCATATCAAAGTTTGTATTTTATTATTATTATTTTTAGATAATAACATTTTGCAATTCTTGCAAATTGGTGATTCAGAAACATTTCTGATTCTTAATAGTTTTATTCATCAAAAACACATTAAATTGATCAAATGTGATGGTAAAGACAGTTATAATGTTGCAAAAAATGCTATTTCTTCTAAAATATATATAGTTTTCATAGACATTTAAAGAAGCAACGTTTTTTCCAACATTGAAAATAATAAAAAAAAAAACACTTTAAAATAAAATATTAATATTAACATAAAAAAACGATTATTTTATTTCAGTAATATTTTGCAATAGAGCTGTTTTCATTATCATTATTCATTATGCTTTTTGATCAAGCATAAGCGATCACTTTCAAAAACATTAAAATGTCTAAATTATTTTGAACCTTCAAATTGCATAACATTTTTACTCTGTGTTTAATGTTTAGTTCACTTTTGAATGGTCACTTATGGAGAAAGAGCTCTTTGCCCGCATTTAGCAACCAGCAGTAGATAACAGGGTCACACTAACTAGCCAACCTTTGACTTCTTATTTTTTTTATAGGTAATATTTGGCTATGGTTATTCAATACAGGGTAGAAGCTAATGGATTTTGATGACATTGATTTCCTCTTACTTGAAATTAGAGGAGTGTTTACATTTTTTTTTTTTTTTTTTTTTTTATGTAGCTGGGAACAGTTGGAATTGTTTCTCTGACCAAAGGGTCAACCTTTATACTATTGGACTAAAGAAGAGAGTATGCATTAAAACACATCAAGACTGATCCTCTTCCTCTCTCTCTCTCTCTCTCTCTCTCTCTCTCTCTCTCTCCTCCTCTCTCTCTCTCTCTCTCTCTCTCTCCCTGCAGCCGAGAGGCATTAATACCCTCAGAACCCTGAAGCATGGCAGGGAATGCAGCTCGACACGGAGATGAGGTGGAGCTTTCTGTGTGGTAATGTGATTTGAGAAAATCACTGCTGCTCTTGGCACTCTGAATGACACACAGTCAGCCTGTGGGGAGAGTTTCACAGAGGCAGTGATGTGTTTTGTGCTGTGCTGAGTGGACTGTCAAAGGATCAGCTCATGTTGAGGAGAACAGAAGACAACATGTATAAAAGGTACTTAAGAGAGTTTTTCTGTTCTGCTTGTTTGGACTTAAATTTTTATTTCATATATATGATTTGCCATTACATTTTAGATCAGTGATTGTCTGCTGTATTTTTCAGAACTGTTTGTTTTACGCTGGACATGTGGCTAACCTGTATTTATTTTGTAGTTGGGTTATATGTTATATTATATTTCCCTAGTGTCTTAGTTTTCAGAGATGAACGCATGTCACTCAGGCTTTCCATGTTGGCGTCTGATTAAGTTTGGATGGCTTTCTACAAAGTGACAGATTGATTTCTGTCAAAACCTTTGAAGTGCTCAACAGATATCCAAAATGCATGATTAAAAGTATATTTTCATTGTTTTATTCCCCCTCAGTACTAAGTGTTTTTTTGCAACCCACTATTTGAGAGCAACTGATTTTCTAAGGAGAATGATTTTAATGTTTTCTACAGGCATGGGGTATATTTTTAGCTGTGATTCAAGATGCATTCAAGTATATTTAGAGTTTGTTTTGTTAACTCTTTGTGTTGCCTTCAGTTGCATGGTATCACTATTTCACCAGAAGAAGCATAGAATAATTTTCTATTGCGTATAATTTCTTCTTTTTTTTCTTCAGAAGTGGATATAAAACAGCTTTCTTTAGAATGTTTATAGCACTTTACAATACGTTTCAATTTGTTAATTTCTTAGTGCATAAGGTATAATGAACTAACCGGGACGTCCTCTATTTTGTCCAGTTTTCTGACTGCTAACTACTCACTGATACAACAGCAGCAGTGCTAAATGCTGATCACTTGAGAATGATCACCGATACCCATCATCATTCAGTTACTAGCCCAGAATTGGCTAAATCAGAAATCATAAACATAACTTAAGTAAATCAGTTTTAGATAATATAAACAATGTGATTATATATTGTGTATTTTACTGTACATCTATGAGTCCAACATCCAGCCGTGTTCAGTGATCAGTGAGCTATAAGGGAAATTCAGTGTTGTACACTTCACTTGAAACACACAATCACATTAATAAAAAAAGTGTCAAGAACTACAAGTAGCACATGTTAAATCTATAAGACGTCTTTTAATTGAAAAATATGTATAAAATACTTTTGTAAGTATATATGGTACGTATATACCCCTCCACCCCACAATGATTTTCATTTCTTTAAGCTGGAAACCCTACTTGGTAGCAGATAGTCAAAATAGCCAAATGTATGCGCTACACTTATCTACAAACACTTAAGTACAAAACTAGAATAAAGGAATTTTATTAACTCTTTGTGTTGCCTTCAGTTGCATGATATCACTATTTCAACAGATGAAGCATAGAATAATTTTCCATTGCGTATAATTTCATAATTTTTTTAGTGGATATAAAACAACTTTCTTTAGAATGTTTATAGCACTTTACAATACGTTTCAATTTGTTCATTTCTTAGTGCATAAGGTATAATGAACTAACAATGAATAATACTTTTACAGCAGCTATTGGTAGTAGGGCTGCCAAGCGTCCTGTATTAGCCGAGACGTCCTGTATTTTGGGCTTAATTTATGTGACCAGTACAAGAAAGGAATTTCTTCTCAAAGGTGAAAATATGATCAGGCTACACCTTCTCTGACCCAAATATAGAGTAAAAAGTTAGTAAACAGCAGAATCTCCTAAAAACCTTTGATATGCCGTTCCTTTTTTTTATACTTTAGTATCAGAGTATTTGAAGTGTGTCCATTTTTAAAAATATCATGTAAATTATCAATGTGATCTCATATAATAACCTATGTGTGTTTCTAGTGTTCCTAATCAGCTGGAAGCTTGAGCGGCAGTGATATGAGTCTGTTGCTCTGGTTCGGTGGAGGCAGATCGTTTCTGCTGCTTTTGATGCTGCTGTGCTGTGGGACCCTGTCGATCTGGACCAAGACCAGCAGACACCAAGGGTCCCGCAGACCTGTGCACAACCACACCAATGACATTGTACTGGCTGTCATACTCCCTCAGCACAATACGTCCTACCCTTGGGCATGGCCTCGCGTGGGACCCGCGCTGGACCGAGCCATAGCTCGCATCAATGCCGACCCCACCCTGCTGCCCCGGCACCACGTCCGGCACGTCTTCGCCAACAGCGAGAATAGGGAGGGTATCTGCTCAGAGTCCATCGCCCCCCTCATGGCCGTAGACCTGAAGTTCGAACACAAACCATGGGCCTTCATAGGGCCTGGTTGCGACTACACCTCCTCCCCTGTTGGTCTGTTCACTGCTCATTGGGACCTCCCTATGATCACAGCAGGGGCTCCTGCTGTAGCTTTTGTGCAGATGGAGATGTACACCTCCATTACCAACACGGGCCCCACACATAAGAAACTAGGCGAGTATGCTCTCCACCTCTACAAGCATTTTGGGTGGCACCAACACACCCTGCTGATGTTTAGTGATACCAAACTGGGAGAAAGGGCCTGCTACTTTGCCCTGGAGGGGCCTTACACGGAAATGCATGAGGACAACGTCACCACCGTGAACCTGGTGTTCGAGGAGAACAAAGGGCCTGTTAACTACTCTGAGCTCCTGAGCAAGATCGAGGATGATGGAAGAGGTGAGTGGTTTGTTTTTCTTCTGCATGTCGTCATCCATCTGTCTTCGTGTTAATGCTTGTCCGGTGCTCCTAGGTTAGTGATTTTAAAATCCACTTGGCATGTTGTTTCCATACCAACTGACTCCTAGATATGATACTGAGGTTAGAGGTCGAATTTGTGATGCACAAATGAGAAAACCTTTTATCGTGAGGAGGCCATTGTAATATCTGTGACTCAATTTCAAGAGTACATAAGTTAGAGCAGAAACTAATTGCAAAATAGTAGATAAAAGAGATGTTTTGTAGTAAAGGTGTGGGTATATACTATTATTGGGTGGAAGTTGAATTCATACAGGTTTTGACTTTGTCTTCTATCCAAAGAATATAGTATGTTGTGGTCCATATAATGTAAGTCAAAAAGGTTCAATGTTGTTGTGTTAGTTGTTTTTTTCATTCATTTATCCAGTCATACAGGTTTGAAATTACATAAGTGTCAGGAAATGGCAGAAGTTTCCATTTTGGGTGAACTAACAAAATAAGTATATCAAACAGATGCTAGAAGTTTCTTATACCTCAAGGAACAGTAAGCGTGAAGGTCTTATTGAGCAGCCTTTTTTCCCGAGCTTACTTTAAGTTGCACTCCATCATTGAAATGCTGCAAGAGGTTTAATTGTGTGTGGACTAACATTACACTAATTCAGTATAATATCATGCAAATTATGACTGACAATAATTGAAGAAGAAGGTTAGAAAGAGCTTCACAGATTTTTTTTTTTGCTTTCCTACATCAATGACATACCTATTACATATAATTTTTTTACATAGGGTTGTTTTCTTTTTGTTCAGTTTTTTTTTTTGCAGTATGCATTATTCAAGCCAAAGGAGAGCCACACTGCAGTATGAGCACTTGCACTGACCAACAGCTTGAGATTCAGTTTTATTATAGTAGTATTTATAACTATGTAGTGCATCACAAAATTGCTTGTTATTGTCTCTGCAGTGAAATATTCCTTTATGCTCTGACCTCGGAATCAGATTACTGCTTATTCCGCAAAGGGGAACTAAGGAAACCTGTATCTAAAAAGTTTTTAATGGGTAAAATGTGCTTTAAACCTTTTTTCAAGTCCCACAGGGACATAAAAATGTCAACCAAACAACATTTATTAACAGAGGTCATGATCCCTGTGAGCATGCAAGAAATTTTAGCACACATTATCTGATCTGCTGGCATTTCCTGCGAATACAGAGTTTGTGTTCATTCAGTGAGTTTATTCAGTCTTTCCAACTGGTAGATTTGAATGGTTCGTCATTAGTCACTGGATGCTCTGTTGAGTCACTGAATGAACAGTCAAAAATGCAGTGTTGTATTAACACGTAAAAAGTCAAATGAATGAAGCAGCAGGATGGTGTCTCAGGTGGAGGCTGTTTATATGTCATAAAACCCTTTGAAGACACAGAATCCAAAGCATATGCTTTCAGGAGATGGTATCAGCAATATCCCATTTTTACTATCGCCCATAAAGTGAAAAATACAATCAGCCTCATGATGTAAAACACTGTGCTCATAAAACACCAGCAATAAAGTCAGACCAAATTTCTTTGCTCTCTCTAGAGGACAGACAAAAGCTTGGGCGATCGTAATGGGTTCATTAGGGTCTGTCATAGAATAAGTATTAGTACACTTAACAGCAAAAAAAAAAAAAACATTTCATATGTACATTATAATGTTGTGATGCCCTAATTCACAATGATTTAGACAAAATATCAGTTGGCCATCAGTCACTGGCCATAACACAGACAATACATTTCTTTAATTAAATGTGAACTTTTTGGGACAGGTGATAGAATGTTTTTTTCAGAAATGTTTTGGGGTCTTTTGATTGATTAACATATTGGGATTACCTGTGGAGACATAACCTTTTCCGGAGATCTCAGAAGAGAGGAAATGCCCTTCCTTACCTCCTGCCTCTTTCCCCTCAACCCTGTAAAACATCCTCACATCATCAGCAGCAGGAAGACAACACATGGAGGCATACCACCTGCCATGAGAGTGGCATTCCTGTTTGAGTTTTCCATGTCAGAGCTCTGTCTGGTTTAGAATGTTTGTCTCTTGAAAGCACAGTTCTAGATTTATATAACTGAGAACAAGTGCATTTTATTTGAACAAATCTATATCATCAGGGCGGTAGTTTGGAAAACACCCAGCTTGTAAATGTTGATGAAAGTGGACTTGAACATTGAGGCATTTAGAGAGCTTTAGCTGAAGATGTCGAAGCTGGATGTGCAGCTAATTACATAATTGTAACCATCTCTACATCCATTTTGTAACATTCATTTTTTGGATTATTTGCTCACATCATTACACAAACCTAGCAACAAATGCACACTCGTTCATAACCATTCAGACTTCTCGTTCTCTCTCTGCAGCCGTGAAGTGATGTGCACTTAGCTGCTGCTTTGCTTCTGGATAAAATCTCCAGTACTGTAAGGTTGTTATCGGCCAGAAGTCAGCAGGTGCTTCAGCATCCTTCTCTCTCTTCCACACACACACACACACACACACTTCAAAGCTGCTCGGTTGATGAGGACTGTGCTTCTCTGGTTTAATTTTTCTATGTACCCAATCACTTCAATCACACCTGGTTCTGCACATGGTGGAAACCAGGATCAAAGAGAACCATCCTTCCAGAGTGCTAACAAGAAGATCTGGTTTTCAGACCTCTGGCTCAGATTCTGGACGTGATCTAGGAGAAACAGTTCTGAATCAGGAACAACAGAACTGCATGAGTTGTGATCATATTATGGTATTGTTTGTAATTCCTAAATTGCCAAAATTTGTTCCATTTTGTCATCTTGGTTGCAGAATGAAAGGGCTGTCATGCTGAACTAAACTACCCACAAGGCTGCGTTCTGCTTATCCCTGCTTTTCTATCCATCTGGATCAACTTAAAAATTTATCTTAACTGAGGGGTTGTGAAGGATAGGAAGAAAACTACACAAATTTGTAGAATCATGCTTTTATAAACCCAGTATTGCTTACTGAGGAATGTGCTGTATTTTGACATTTCAAGTTGATATCTCCTGTCGTTTCTGACCTTTGGATGTAATACAGAGTAACTAAACCCCTCCAGACATAAACCCAAACATTTCAAAAGCAAAGCATGTCTTTATATCCGCCTTGAATCTACCCCCTCATGAACAGAATACTCCAGTCATAATGTTCTCTAATGTTAGTGACAGAAGAAAATAAGGTTTTTCTTATTTAAAACAATGACCTCACATCCTCTAAATTGAGGTAATGTTAGGCAGACCTCCTTTACATCACACAGATTCCTGCGCTAATTGAATTTGTAACCTTATACTGGCTTGTGTCAAATAGGATTAGTAGAGAAACGTAACAGTTTCGACTCGGCAGAAATTAGTTTATTTTTACAGTCTGTGCCAGAACCTGCTTTTAGTGGATTACAGTTAAACATTAGATATATGTTAAGCAGTCCCCTCTAAATGTGCTCAGTTTTTTTTTCAAAGACATTTTTTTCTCAAATTTCATTGTGTTGGTCTGTTGCTAATGAGCATTAGTAAAAATCTAAATTTTTGTGCAAAACCTCCATTTAAAGACTTGACAAGCAATTTTCATTTCCTGGTTGCTGGTGGTACTGGGGGGCAGGACTCTGCATAGTGCGTAGTAATCAGTGTTTTTCATGTTGAAAGAGGGAAATACTGGATTGAGTATTAGATGTTTAGATTCCAAATAGGGTTCCAATATACCAGTAGACACTAATAACTGGTAGAAATGTTTATCGCAGTTATACACTCATGTAACTTTGCTGTGGTACGTGGTCATTTTAAGTAAATGTGATTTAAAAACAAGTGCTCATAGAGGCCAAGAGTTGTTTTTGTCACTTTTTCAGACCCTGGATGGCTAAATACATACACTCTTATGGGTCAAAATGCCCATCTTTGCAAGTATCCTCATAAGCACAGCAATTTATGTATTAAGTGAAAGCAAACAGCCAAGAAAGAAAACGTGTAGCATTATACTGGATTCAGGTAGCTCTTAAAGTGACAGTTGTCTAATATTCCTACTGTCTGACATCTGTTTTTATCAGACAATCAATATATTATTATACAATAAATAATATTACTCATATTGCCCATTCCCAATTCCATAAGTGAATTTTGCCATTGTCTGAATTATGCAAGAGTTAAAAAAACCAAAAAAAAAAAACTATATATATATATATATATATATATATATATATATATATATATATATATAGTTTTCAGCTATATAAAGTACACACGTCTGGATCATAAGATGTACTGCTGGTGTGCAAATTAATGTGAATAAATAATACACTAACATTCATATATATTTATAACTGTAAAATAAATGCTGATGCAGTCCCTTTAAACCCCATCAGGCTCTTCCATCTCATTTGTAATTTTGTGCAGAGCCAAGCTGAAAGCTCTTGTGAGAAGCTCTTGTGTGGCTTAAGCTTACTTTTACTTCCTCTACCCCATTCGATGCTGTAGAATTGACATCATTGTGATAATCAACGCTTTCTTCTCTCTCACTGTGAGATTCCTTCTGTGTCCTTGTAGAGAGAATCTTTAAACATCACTCCATTTCTTTTATCTTCTGTCAGATCACTCAGGCCTTGATGGATTATCTTGTCAACAAATAGCTGAATAAGTGAGCATGGATGAAGCCCGTCCATGTCCCTGTCTGCTCCCCCTTCATGGTCTGCTCCCAAACAGATACGTGATAAAAAAAGGCTTCAAGGATTCCATCCAGATCAATAAAAATGCTGCTACTTCCTGTTGTAATTGCTCTGATCGTTTTTTTTGGAGCCGTAGAGTGCTGTGCAACTACAATGTTGATATTCTTTAGAAAGGTGTGCTCAAGCACTTTAATTATGGATTGAGGGGAAGGATAGAACAGCATAAACTTAACAGTTTTGCATTTACATAGTATAGATCAGAATCAGAATCATTGTGGGAGTGATTCTCTACTGGTCTGCTATGATTGATCAGTTATGCACAGTATATACACATACAGAAGAAATAGAAAAAGACAGAATGAAACAAACAACAAGAGCATATGAACACAAAGTTATGTCTTATTGGTGTTTTTTTCAGAGAATAAAACAAATCTGGGTTTTCTTAAATGCAGCACAGAATAAATGCCCTTTTTGTCTGATTCCGGCTGTCAGCGTAATTATAGCACGTTTATATTAGAGAACGACATCGCATTTTCTGAGCTGAGCCCATCATTATCGTTCGAGTGCAGTGTGTGGTCGTTTTTCTTGGTTGCAATTACAACGTGCCTCCTCATCTGATTCCATGCAAGCAGGGCTGTGATTAGCTCTTGTTGGGAGGGCAGACTTCCTCTTACTCATGGTCTTGTTGGTGTGGTGATATAATAGAATGCAGAGCTTTGAATTGGTCGACAATTCTTTTGTCTGTATATAAAAATTTAGAATTTTCTTCTCAGCTCAAAAGAATAGGAGCCCAAGATCAAAAGATCAAGATCAAGATGATAAAAAATTAAAATGTAAGTAATTGGTATAGGAGCATTTACATAGGTTTTTTTTTTTTTTTTTGACATGTTTTTGTTTTGTTTGTTTTATCAGCCATAAACTCTTTTGTCATATAAGCAGGTAGCAAACAGAAATTTTTATTTCGTATTATATGCAAGTATGATCAAAAATTCCAAATGTCTTTTTGCTGCAGTAACGGCACCACTTTTTAAAAATGTAAATTTAATTTCTCTCTTTTTAATCACCTTTTTTTGTTAACATGATTGTGTAATACTGAAAAAAGCGCACCAAGCGCACACACACACACACACACACACAAGAATAATTATATCAGCCTAATATAAGCTGTTTGTTACTTGAAGTGGATCATTTCTTGGAAATGGATATACTGTGTTGAGATCACATGACCAGCTGAAAATACTTTATGTAGCTTTAAATAGTTTTGGTATGACAAATTAATATTTGAAATGTGCTATTCTCAATAATTTGAGGTTTGCTGTTTTTATACTTTCTTAACAAAGCATCTCTTTGTAAACTGAACTCTGTTGAGTATATGCAGATGCTAAACTCAGTTTGGTCCACAAAAATACCCACTCATGTTCTGTCACTCCTGTCCATGGAAGAAAACATGTTCAAGAATGCTCTGCGTGCGTCTGAGAAAAGTGAAGCACTCATTTGCTTAGTGCTAGTTAATGTTTACCAGTGTTGAAAATAGAGTTTCCCTGCCTTAGGCTGGATATCTGCCAGCAGCCTCTCTCAGGGGCTTTATCTGATAATGATGTGCATTTGAGTGTGTAATGGACTGTTTTATCTCAATGACAGGTTGCTTCTCACACCTGACATACTCCTTTCCCAAACAAAATTGCATTTATCCTATGGACATGCCTTGATAATCATAGCAAAAATGAAATTGATGCAGTCGCACTTGTGGGCTCTGATCTGTCATGAACTGGGGAAATCAGAAAGTCCTGACTATATTTGCATCGTTGGCATCAGCTCAGTGCACAAATTATGCAGTTTGCTATTTGATTGAGGCTGCATTTTGCACATCATTTAGTTGTTTCTTCATTCTTTCTCTTTCTCGTTCTTGACAGAGTGACGGCTGGGTTTTGTCACGGCAAAAGTCATGTGGGCAGATGTAAAAGTCTGCTTCTGTGGTAGTTCAGTATTGAACCGAACCTCTGACTCCGTCACAGTGGGACTTTTTATCCTCCTATATATTTCCAGTTTTACTTCACAGTTATGTGTTACTTCAATAGCTTGCAGAATGCTCTGTGTGTGGTTTTCAGATCAAATGTCTGTCAGTGTTTTTATTCTGGCGGGGTGAGTAGTCAGATTGAGTCAATCAGATTTTAAGATGTTGTATTTAAACCTACTTTACTTGCCCAACCTACTTGTAGACCAGTTAAAAGCCAGTGTTTGTGTACTGATTTGTAAAGATGGTTAGGGCTGAAAAGCTCTAAAATTGTTGACATGCGGCGACAAGTTTTGCATTTCATTGTCGTTTGGCTCCCTCACAAAGAGGCACAGACAGACTCTCTAGATCATGTCCCCCTTTCTGACCTTCACAGGTTTGCTCTCAGGGGATGTTTACTTCTGTTTCAGATTCCCACAGAGTTTTTAGTTTAAAACACTTATTTATTTTTGGATTGATGTGTCTATTTATTTAAGTTTTCTGTGTACATGTTGGCTTGTATCCTCTATTTATTTCTTTTGTCTCATATGGACAGTTAGATTGATATTCTCCCTATTCCATTATACTGGCAGAGATGCCTGTAGGTAGATGTTCATTTACAGATCTCTTCTCAAATTCAAAATCCATCATTCAGTTTGTGTTCATTATTACCCTTATACTGAAATCACACTGTGTCATTGAGCAGCAGACACTCACACACACACACACACACACACACACACACACACACACACACACACACACACACACTGGCTGTTAGCATAGGTCTCCTGCAATTACCCTCACTCTGCAAATGACTGTCTGGTCTGGAGTCAAGTTCTATCTCTTTCTCTCACCGTTTTTGTGATAACTTCACTCATTTGATGAGAGTTAATGAAGCATTTTGTTTTCTTGTCCAGATCTCTTTCTCACATTGTTGGTGGCTGCTTCTCTCTTCTGTATGTTTTATTATCTGAAACGTCGAGGAGAAGCTTAACATCCGTTTCATATAAAACCTATTCCTTATCATTCTCATGAAACATCCTGTTTAGCTCAATAACAATGAGAATGTTTCTGCTGGTTATATTTACCCTGCAAAATCATTATCTTTATCAGTATTTTTGTCTCATTTTCCAAAAGAAATATCTAAACATCTTTTATACAAGATATGCAGTTTGGCTTCTCAAGAAAGCTTATGATAGTAAGATTTTATAAAATTTGTGATAAATCACATTTGACCATTAGACAAATATAAATTTGTCTTTTTTTGTTTTTTTTTGTTTTTTAAGATACTTATATTAAAAAGCATTTCGTTTGGATGAATCATGAAAAACATGTACAGTAAAAGCATAGAACAGACAGCCCAGACACATTCAGATCCATAAATGCATTAAGGCACCACACAGACGCATTTTCACTCATGAACAAAAATGCACACATGTGTAATTCCTGTCTGGATGTGTTAAATTGACAAGTTATGGCAAAGTAATGGCATTATGGTATTGATTACAAAGTCATTTCTGGTAAAAGTGCTAATGGGAGTGCAAAAATTCTGTATTTAGGCTTCTATCTCATATAAAGGAAAGGCAGATATGAATTATGAAGAGGCTAAAGTTTGGTCGTGTCTTTTCTCATGTCGACATCCTTTGTTTTCTCTGTCTTTCTCGTTACAGTAGTGTTTGTATGCTGTTCTCCGGATATTTTCCGGCAGTTGATGGTGCACTTCCACAGGGCAGGTCTCCCCAAGGAGGAGTATGTCTTTTTCTACATCGATCTCTTTGGACGCACTTTGGAGTCCAGGCCTTCTCAGCCGTGGGCCAGAGGAGACCCAGATGATGTATATGCAAAGGAGGCCTTCCAGGTGATTAAAGCCTTTTAAAACATTAGAGAGAGTTAGTGAGAGAGAGAGAATGATGGACAAATAGAGATTAGAAGATACAATTCAAGCAAACAATTTTCAGTCATATATAATATTTGGATTTAAAATAATATTTGATTATTATAATAATATTAAGCGTTAGAATAATTGAAATTAAATGAAGTCTTAATGAAGTTTGTTTAATCCCACTCATTTAAAGCAGAAATCTAAATTTAACAATGTTTGTTTCTGAAAGAGAAAGCACTTAATTCAGTATACAGTAAAAAAAAACAAAAACAAAAAAACTACAACTTAAATCTATAGATGCTCTCTGAAGTAAGTCCGTTCATCTGTCTTTTTCTGAATGGATATGACTTTTGTTAGCTGTCCTTATTAAATTTGCCCAGTAAGCCCTTGGTCTGAAGAGTAAAGCATCCATTAACACACACACACACACACGCATGCACAAAATCAGCATCCTTAGTTTTATGGTCTAGTTTCTCTGCAGGTTTAGAGAAGCTTTACAAATCTTTTTCATCCGAATTGCTGTCTCGTCACTTGAACATTAACCAAAGTCTTGCTTTTAGTGTTTCTGCTGACATTATAACAACGTGTTTTTATTTTAGACATCCCGTAGCACAAAACAGTCACTGTTATGCCTCAGGGGCTCAAAATCTTGAGCAGTATTCTTATCAAATGCTCTGCACATCACTCTGGCTTGGTTGATGTCACAAAATTGCAATCACCGGCTCCCACTGTGGTAACAGCCGCCTGTTTTGAAAGTGGAAGAGTTTCTGTGCAGAGCGTGAGAAAGTCTAAACTCCAACACTCAGTACCCGCTGATGAACCCACGCACAGTTAGATCCAGGACAGGCTGACTCTCACTGGAGCTTAGCTTTGGTAGATTAAAGATTATGCTTGTGCACATCACACAGACAGATGATTTGTTTGTTGAATAATTATGCTTTTTCTTAATTTTACTACTTGACCAAATTAACTTAAGTTATATGAGAAGTACTTCAGTCTGTCAGGAAATGCAAAAGTTGTCAAATGGTTATTGATAGATTTTGGCATTCTAAAAATATTAGCAGCTCATTTGATTAGGACCTATCTGTAAATGTGATTTATGTCAGCAGTCAGCAGTTGTCTGTTGCATTTTCCATAGCTTGACACTCAGAACTGACCAGCAAAATGGGTATTAGAAAGTAGATTTGAATATTCTATTTGTATAAAGGAAAAATATTTGTATATTTCAGTATACATTACCAATTAAAAAGGCCAGTAAGGGCCAGAAGGATGTTTTTGATCAAAAGTGACAGTTAAAGACAGTACTGAAGTTTAAGACAGTTTAGTTATGAAATAATGCTGAAAACAATATGGTTTGCACAAACATATTAAATAGCACAACTGTTTTCAGCACTTCTGAAAATAAGATGTTTCTTAAGCACCAAATTAGCATCTTAGAATGATTTCTGAAGGATCCTGTAACACTAAAGACTGTAATGATGACTGTTGAAATTTCAGTTACATTTTGAAATTAGTTAAACAGTTTAATGTGTATCTTTTTTGTATTTTTTTTCTTTTGTATATTTTTCAGAGTGTGAAGATTCTGACCTACAGGGAGCCACAGAATCAGGAGTACAAGGAGTTTGTCAAAGATCTAAAATCTGATGCCAAACAGATGTTCAACTTCACAGTGGAGGATTCTTTGGTAAGAGGGATCATTGTGAAGCGATATAGTTTTATTTTCATGTTTGGTTGCAATGCGTTTTTACCAAGACTTAACTGTGCTCTCCATCTTTTCAAACATCCCTTGAAATTTCAATTTATTTCTGTTTTGTTAGAAATCGTATGTAGATTCATTACAGCCAGGGTTCTCTCATAAACAGCTTAAAAGGGCACAAATGATTAAATGAATGTTTCAGCCAAAATGCATTGTGTGTGTTTACAGCTTTTCCTGTAATAGTTTTCCATTCACGTAATAATGAAATGACAAAGAAACAGGCTTTCTTCAAAAACTGCATTGATATATGTTGACCGTAATGATATATCCCTATAAATGTGCAAGGACCAGAATATGACTTTAATGTGATGTACACGTGCAAATTTCTGGTCAAACAGATTCAAGCTTTGTGCGTCCATTGGGAGACTACGTTCACATATTTTAATGTGGGGAAAATATGTTTGTAGTTATGGAGCTCATGTGTATGATGCAGTTTTCTGTTAATGTGTGTCCTGCATATGAATTTAAGAGAGCAGGGCAATTATAATATTCATGTAGAGAGGCATTTCACAAGGCATCTCAAACCACATTCACATAGACACATGTTTATGGGGTGTTTCAGATTGGGTGTGCTTCTGAGAGGAAGTCTATCACAGTTCTCGACCAGATGAACAAGCATTATGAGCACATCTGTCTTAATTTGTCTGAGGCTTTGTGAATGTTCCCGTCATTGTTGATTCTAATTGAGAGGCTGGAGTCTCAGATCATCTTCAAGTGTTTTTCTGGATCTCAGTTTACATTTTGAAAGTGGCAAGGGCCTTCAGTTAAATCTGAAATGAAAAACTCTTTTCCAGTGACTGTGCCTTAAAAACAACAAGTCTCTCATCAGTTCTGTTCATTTGCATCTAAATGGATCTCTGCGGGGGTAAAATGGTCAGAATGATTCAGGACAAAATATTAAAAGATGAAGCACTTTACCCTGTGCCTCACTCATTATGAATTTTCTTTTTCATTTATGACAAATGTTTGATAAAGGATTTATATCACATCGGGTATATGTAAAATATCTACAGAATAATAACACATTCTGTAGGATTTGTGTAAGGAAGATAACCTCTAATATGTTCATCAGTACCAACCTAGTTCTGATTATGAATTTGTTCTTCTTTATATTCAATTGTGTATTTTATTCTTTCAGATGAACATCATCTCAGGTGGTTTCTATGATGGTCTGATGTTGTACTGCAATGCTTTAAATGAGAGTCTTGCAGAAGGACATGGTCGACCTTCAGGAGAGTCTGTCACAAAGAGAATGTGGAACCGGACTTATTATGGTGAGCACATGATCTATCTGAAATCTTTCTAAAATCTAGAACGTAAACTAAGGTTTACTAAATGTACTAAATGTATCTGTGGCCTTTTCTGTAGAGGTCACATGCTGCATTCTCTCTGGTCAAATATTCTGGTCAGTAAGGGATTACTGAGGAAATAATTATGTTAATGTTCCTGTTCAGTTCATTATGAACATTTTTTTTTATGTTCTCACGGTTGTGGTATGTATTAATTAAATGTTGGTTAAGATTTTTTTTGTTATCTGTGATATTTTGATAGTTCAGCTCAGTGATTATAAAGCAAAGTAACATCAATGGGCAAAGTGATTTCATTGGTTTATTTATTACAGTATGAAGATTTGAAAAAAAAAAATTGCTCTCAAGAGGAAATAAAAGTGTTTTTTTTTTAATAAAAATATACTTTGTTTGCGAGTTTGTTGTTTGTTTCACTGTTTTAATTCTGCCTTCTATATATATATATATATATATATATATATATATATATATATATATATATATATATATATAGTCTTACTATTTTTCACTTTTTTTCTTATTATAATTGGAACAAAAAATAACTTTAATCTGATATTGTGTACATCATAGTTTATTTATTAATTAAGGGAAGGAAAAACAGGCCTCTGTCTGTGCCAGGTCCAGTTTGGTTTCTATCAATTAAACAGAAAATATAATAATATGCCCTGCAGCAAAAAGTCTGGCATTACAGACACATTACCGATGCACCACTGAGGTTGTTTGTTGGCTAAATGATGCATTTATCAATTGTTGAGAGAACTCTAACTCTCATATGCCATGTTTTTTTTGCCATTTTATAAGATTATTAAGATTAAGATTATAAGATTTCTTCTTTTATCATCTAACCATGTATTCTTGCATCCTCCCCTCACTTTATATCTGATCCCAATATACTGTATTTGACTTGCTTCACATTATTCTACAGTCAGCAGGTGTCCTGTTGCCATGGATCTACTTCAGACAAAAAGAGGTTTTCTATGGTTGGTTTGCCCACCCAAACACACAGAATCAGGTGTGTTTCTGTAGGCGTTTGACCAAAGCTAATGGCCTGAAAGTGATAGACCAACATGTGAGCCATACTCAGACTCATTTAAGGCAGCTTTTCCTGCTGATGTCCTTCTGTGAAATTTTATTTGGAACAAACTGGGCAATAAAACTCATCAATTGTCATCAATGAAGTAAAGATTTTCCTTTCACTATCTGCTAGTCACAAAATAAATAAATACTTCAACATTTAATATTTTTAGTAAAAATATTATTTTTCAGTTTTACGTGCATGTTACATTTAGATATCTCCATAATTTGGGTAACATTAAAGCCATTGTGTGTGAACTTTCTAAAATATATTGCAAGAATTTGCAAAGCATTATAGGCAAAATTTGGGCAGTTCTTTGAATTTTAACTTGAACTTTTGTAAACAAATCTAATTTTCTTTTAACATGTGAGGATGCTCAATCTGTACCCTTCTGGTGGAGATCAACCCATGGCATACTAGTCAGTGATTAATATACTTGGTTAAGTGAATATATTATACAATGAGACTATAGTTTAAGTGTGTTCAATTTAATCATGTCCCAATTTGCCATATTCCAGAGTTTAGAGTCTAAAGCAATTACCTTATCAGCCACATCTTTCACCAATGGTGAAAGTTTGAGGTTTAGTAATTGGAGAAGGTTTGAGGTTGTTTTTAGCTGATTTTAATTTTATTTTTCTAACAAAGAGTTTAGTTTGTTTGGAGAGATCATTATTTTTGAAGTGAAATTTTGATCTGTCATATTATTTCTTATTTCTGTGCTGTTATTTGATGTAAGATTATGAAAATATCTGTGTTGGCATTGCTTCTTTTAGCTCAAAGCTTTTAGCTTTGCAGAATATGTGACGTTCAATAGAAAGTCTTTATTTGGCTGGTGACTGCAATTAGATCTCTGTAAAGATGAAGATGCTCATGCAGACATCTGTAAAAGCAACTGCCCCAAAATTGTAATTACTGTGTTACTCTTGGTCCAGCTAGTAGAGTTATATCCTGTAATCCTGGCTCCTAAAGACTGCACGCACAAACTTGGGCACACAAGGGTTTTATAGCAATATGAAGCCACTGAATAGACCAAAAGCACAGAATGTTCTGCCTTTTATATGACATTTGAAAGGGGAAGTAGACTTTCTTTAGTTCGCTTCTGAAATCGTTCATTTTCTTTATTGTAAAGAGAATGAAATCCTTTTCAGATCTATTGATCGAGGGCATACTTTAGTTACATTGTGCACAGCTGACTCAAAGTAAAGGACTCAACAGATCAAATCGGTAATATCTTCCAACTGCCCATTGTTTCATGCACTTTTAATTTAATTTCTTTGGAACTTAGCATCTTTTCTTGTGTTTTATGATTATTATTGTTATAGTTATGTATCACAGGTAAAATGATAAATAACTAAATGAATTTAGATGAATTTGCTAAACCAGTAGTTGATCTAAAATACTAACATATATTTGCATTACATCTAAAACAAAAACAAAAACTGATTCTTGGCCAACACAATAAAGACACATTAAATATGTTTAACCTAAAATGTTTTATATATATATATATAATTCTCACAATTTAGACAAAATATATATATTATTCTGGTGGATAACAAAGTTTACAAGGCATCAGTACAGACATCAACATGATAGGTGTTCAGAAATATGTTTTTGCTTTATTAAAATGCTCTCAGCATCAATCTGCCATTTACATTTTCATTCCGGTATGCTGTACTCAAGTCGTTTCCTGTACTTCCTGCTGAGGTAGTCATAACACTTATCTAACCTCAAACCTACACTCATTACATTATTTTGACTACATGGTGCGAACACATACTCTCTCTGTCCATCCATGTATGTGTCTCTGTGTAATGTAAAAAATTATGAGCTAAATTTAGTATCCTTCGAAATAGCCTGTATGTCCCCTGGGAGAACATTGGCTGGAGATATTAAGTGTCAATGTTCCGAGATATTTTCCTTTATTCTCCAAAAAGAAAATACGTGTCAAAATATTCCTCAAAATTTGAATACAGTTTGCAGAAGGTGGGCAGTCATGGTCCACTAACTGTCTATGTGCGTGTTCCTTTTATAACTCATGCAGGCTTATTAAAGCTATCCTTATCATCAGCTGATGTGCGGACATCTCTCTCTTCCTTTCTCCCTCTCTCTCCAATGGCTTTGACATTTCCACTCTGATAAAGCGTAAGCTTTTCATATCAGTCTAAATGTCACTGTGTGTTTTTTTTCTGAGCTGGACTCGGCCTCTATCTGTAGCCCATTTAAAGAGGTGAGTGGCCTCCACAGGAAATTACAGCCCGCACCTGACCCTCATTGGCAGATGGGCACAAGCGGAAGCTTTTCAAGAGACTCGATCAGATTCAATTGAATACTTGTATACACGTTCGCTGTGTGTGGATTGATCTACTATGTGTGATTGTAATCTTTACGATTACTAATGTGACAAAGTGTGATGTTAATGTCACCTACCACCCAAAAAATAAAATTGTGTCATCCTTATGTCTAAAATCTGAACAGTATATCTTTCTTCTGCTGAATATAAAAATTATTCAAGAATGCTGGTAACCAAGCAGTCTTGGTTTCTGTGGCCTTCCACTGTATGGACAAAAAACAACGGAAGTTATAGGGAACATTCTTTAAAACATCTTCAAAATTATGCAATTTCCATTTTTGGAGTAAACTATCCTTTTTTCATTTGATTTAAATTCATTTTAGCTATGGGACCCATGCATTATTAACTTTATAGGCGGGTCATGAACTTTAAGTAGGTTAAAGCTTCACTTTATCAAAGCTAATGTTTTTTTGTGCAACTTTTTTGTAGTGAGGTCTATAACACCCTTTTTGTCACTTGGTTTTCCCAGGTGTCACTGGTCTGGTGCAGATTGATGAGAATGGAGACAGAGAGACTGATTTTGCCTTGTGGGACATGACTGACACCAACAGTGGGAACTTTCAGGTCAGTGATAATCACATAGTAGTCTCAAATTTTTGTTATTGTTATTCTCAGGTATTTTAGTGGTAATTTTCATGTATTTTATATGAACCACTGGGGCTTCATTTTTTATTCAATATGTTAATATTTTTTATTAATTAATTTCTTCCATTTCTTCGTCTTCTTAATTTTTGTTTATGTATGCATACACTTTGTGCCATCTTACTTTGAATAGTAATGATGTTTCTGTTGTTAATAATAGACAGAGGAAATGCAATCTCATTTTTCTTGCAGCAGTTATGTTTGTGTGTGTGTGTCATCCAAACAGTTTTGTTTTTGTTACAGGCTAATTAATTAAAATTTAACACCTGAATTTAAAACAAAGTGGCAGATTGGTGGCGTAAATTTAAAACCAAAGCCCCCACGCAAAACCCCCTTTTCTGAAAGATGCTTGATTGGTAATTGGGAGGCCATGCTGTAGGAAGGTTAATTATAGGATCCATATTCATTCAGGGGAATGTTTTTTGTTTGTGTGTATGAGCGAGTACAGGATAGATGATGAATACATATTAAAGATCTCAGCTGCTCTCTGAATGAAGCTTGTTCTTGTCATTTTTTTTCTTTAAATACTGCCCTTTTTCAATGTAAAATTGATGTCACCGCCATTACCAAGCTATTTGTTCACACAACTTTAGCTTTTTGTGAGTTTAAGGAAATCGCTTGATACTCGAACTTGAGCTGATTTTTTTCTAGCGTGTTGACATCCAAGGGTCAAGGTTCAGGCAGCACCTCGCCTAAAAAAATGACCAAATAGTATTAATATATTTTCAATTTAAAACTTGACTCTTCTGTAGTTACATTGTGTACTAAGACCAAAAGAAAATGAATAGTTGTGATTTTCTAGGCTGATATGATGTGTAATAATCAAGGAACTTTGTTGTTGAACCATGGGTGCAGCAGGTGTAATAATATTATTCAGCCTGAAAATAGTCCCCAGCATTTTCAGGTGCGCAGCCTTGTTAGAGTCAAGTTTTAAATAGGAAAAATATTAAAACTCTTTGGTAACTTTTTTGAGCAAGATGCTACTGGTTTAATCAATTTCAATCATTCAATCACTATTCTAACCTGCAGCTAAAAGGATTTGAAAACAGTAAAACTCAACTGTTTAACTCTAAGGGAGATGGATAATGAGCCTATTTTCAAAAAAATAGTGGTTCCATTAAGCCAAGCTACTTCATTGTATCTTAAAATGCTATTTATTCTTGTGATGGCAAAGCTGATTTTTTAACAACCATTACTGCAGTCTTCAGTGTCACAAGAATTTATTTTCCCCCCAAATTACTCGTCTTTATATTCATATCTGATCAATTGAATACATACTTGGTGAATAAAATTCATGTGAAAAAAGGAAAGAAAACATTACAGACTCTGATCCTTTGAGTGGTAATGTCTGTCAAACTAATAGACACGGACTAAAAGCCACAATTTTAATAAAATATTTGAACTTAAAGGTATTGCAGCGAGTCTAACATCAAACACTGCTGTTTCTTTCCATTTCCATGTAGAATTTCATTTATTGTATAAATAAAATTATATTTCTCCATTGCATTGGTTCTCATGTGTGCTGCAGATCGTGGCTGTGTATAATGGCACTCAGAAGCAGATGAAGCTTCTTCCTGGGATGGCTGTCCAGTGGCCAGGTGGCAACATTCCTTGGGATGTGCCTCTCTGCGGCTTTAAGAACGACAACCCTGCCTGTCGCGCACGTAGGTGTCATACACTACTTCTGCTCTAGTTCTGCTTGCCTGCATCTCACTATCCTTCACTTTTCCTCTTAACTTTTAGAAACCATCGCAATGCACCAGATGATTTCAATTGTGCTTTTCCTCATCGTCGTCATTATCTTCACTGTGACTGTGTTTATATACAGGTGAGACCTAGCTAGATCGTTCTGATACCTTACCAGTAATTTATAATTGTGATTCTGTTCTGCAAATATGGCTGCATTTGAAACACATACTGTATGTACAGAAAGCTGAAGCTGGAGAAGGAGTTGGTCGCTCAGTTATGGAGAATTGCTTGGGAGGACATTCAGATGAGCAATCTAGAAAAAGCCATGAGGAGCACCGGCAGCAAACTCACACTCTCTCTTGTAAAACACAGAGACAGTACATTCTACGTAGTGCACACTCGTGTTTTAAAACGTCATCTCAAGCTCGCTGATTTTCATTTAAATAATCATTTTATTTATTATTTATTTCATGATCATCACTGAGTCATTTCTCTCATTCTCTACAGAGAGGTTCAAATTATGGATCACTGCTAACAGCTGATGGTAATTTCCAGGTGTTTGCTAAGACTGGCTACTTTAAGGTATCATTCTGACAAGCTCTAGATTAAATATTCACATGGTAACATTGTAAAATAAGGTGCAGTTTCATAACATATTTAGTATAATGAACTAACATGAACAGCATAATTTAAATCGTTTATTAATAGGATGTGATCGTTTTAAATTATGTTTATTACCAGTTCATGTTTGTTCATGTAAGTTATGTGTTTAGGTAAAAAGGTGCAGAGCCAGAGGTGGTTTTGTAAAAAAATACAGTTCGTACAGAATAAAAACCATTATGTCTATACCATGGAAACTCAGCGTGTGTATTTGTGTGCTTGCTTCTTCACCAGGGAAACATTGTGGCCATTAAATACATCAACAGAAAGCGCATCGAGTTAACGAGGAAAGTGTTGTTTGAACTGAAGCATGTGAGTGCCTCATGCTGTTATTTTGCTCTGCTGAGGAATTATTCTGCAAATCTGATTACAATCATTACAATAGGTTCACAAACAACTGAATACACAGTAAAAAATGTAAATAAAATAGAAAATGTTATTTCATTATTTCTACTTGAATAAATTTAATTCAGTGTTGCCTACCACTTCTTTCTAATTCATTGCAAAACTTACAAGCAAATTCAGTTTTTTACCTTTGATTTATAATCAGTAAAGTCATGGTATTTTGCTTAAAATGTTTTTGCAAGGATAAACTGAATTTAAAAAAGTAATTGTGTGTGTTTGTTCTCTAGATGAGAGATGTGCAGAATGAGCATTTGACCCGTTTTATCGGTGCCTGCATCGATCCACCCAACATCTGCATCGTCACAGAATACTGCCCTCGAGGCAGCCTGCAGGTACAGACGCTCTTGATTCATCATGTTTTCTCCCCTTCAACCCCAAACTTAACTGTTACTCTAAAACTAACCTTCTGATGACGTTCTGATCCGCACTCATGCATCCATATGAAAATGTGCATGTACCTAAGCTGGGGAAGACCTCAGGTTGGTAAAATTACGAATGAAACGATGGGGAATGTGGAAATGTCCTGAATGTGGCATTAACGGCCTAAAGGTGTGGTCACATTAGTGAATTTTTTGTCAAAAAAGGTCTATTATTAGTTGTCAGTAGTGCCGTGATATATGAAGCACAGCTATCACAGAACTGTAATTTACTGTTGGTCAGCTTGAACCTATGGGGACATCTTTCACCTTAACATGTAATTCCTAATCATAAGGATTCATGACAGTTTGGCAAACAACATTATATGAGCACATACTCTACGGTTAAAACATTTTTCTTGGCAGTTTTGGTGGGTTTATTAAGTCAGTTTCTCTTAAGCACTTTGATTTAATGTTTTGTTGTTGAATGCATTATTAGGTCTAAATGCTTGTAGGGCCTTATTATGTATGTATATGTACTTATCTTTTTTTTTTTTTTTGCACCTTCTCCAGGACATTTTGGAGAATGAAAGCATCACACTAGACTGGATGTTCAAATATTCACTAGTCAGTGACATAGTAAAGGTAGAGGCCCCTCTCTATGCTTTCATATGTGTGCATTTATTTTCCAAGATAACTTTCCAAATGTGATTAAATTCATTTTTCTGACTGACCTCTTGCTTACTTTTTACTTTCCAATCTTTCTCTTCCCTCAGGGCATGGCTTTCCTTCACAACAGTGTGATTGTATCCCATGGCAACCTGAAATCATCCAACTGCGTGGTTGACAATCGTTTTGTGCTAAAGATCACTGACTATGGGCTGTCCAGCATCAGGACAGAGTCAGACACAGAGGACGCCCACTCTTATTATGCACGTCAGTCATGTGACCTTTCAGCTGTGTCATTTTAGTCAATTTGGCTATGATTTCCACAACACGCATACATGCAAACTTCAGTCACGGACTCTGTTGTTCACTGTCAGTCATCTGTCTGTGTCTGTGTGCATCTGCATACGCCTGTGTGTAGGTAAGCTGTGGATGGCTCCAGAGCTGTTGAGAATGGAGTGCTTTCCTCCAGGAGGCACACAGAAGGGCGACGTCTATAGTTTTGGCATTATCCTTCAAGAAGTGGCTCTGCGGAGAGGAGTCTTTTACCTGGACGGAGACTCGCTTAGCCCCAAAGGTCAGAGACAGAATCTTTCCAACACGTGTGTCATAAATTACAAGTTTAGGCCATTTTCATCTTGTTTGTCAACTTAAATCCTAAACCTTACACCTTTTAGTAAAGCAAAAAAAAAAATTAAATGTCAAAGGGTTGTATAGACAAAAACAGCTGAAACATTCTTCAAAATATCTTATTTTGGTTTTTCACAAAAGAAAGTCAGTCAAACAGGTTTGGAACAATGCAGTTGTTTCAGACGTCATGAAGATGCAAAAAAAAGTGATAGTTTTGTGTGAAGAGCAGACTGAAATTTAAGTTGCAGTCTGATTTGTGAATAAATCATTCATTTTTGCGATTCTTTGAAAAATCTCTAATTTCTAAAGAAATCAGACATGCTACTTCTCTCAACACCTAGAGCCAATATTCAGATTTTATTTAGTGAATAACAATTTGAGACTGAAATACACCATTTGACTTTTGCTCGGACTGACATCCAGTCAGAGGATATCAAACATGTTTGATATTTTGGAACACATATTGTGTACATTTGTCCTTCATCTCTTAACAACAAGTATGTTCCTGCATCTGTTTGTGTTCATAATGGTGAATAATACTGAAAGTGTGTTTAAGTGGTTATATAACCTCCAAGTGCACACACACACAGCAGTGAGAACTGAATGAAATCACGTGCACACACACACACACACACACACCTTCTTGATCACACACGGAGCAGCGGGCAGCCAAAGCACGATGCCTACTGTTTTCAAATCTGTTCAGATTCGAATCTGTTTCGTCTGTTTGTCACACAACTCTATCATGAAATATTCCACAGAAGTCAAACTGAACTGATACTGATAAGTTTAAAAGCCTTCTCCTTATGATGGCATAAAAAAAGGCAGTGGAAAAAGTTAGTTTTTTGTGTGCTTTGCACTTAATTTGATCTAAATTGATTAATTAATTGTTTTGTCTCTCTGAGAGATTTGGGCTCTGAAATATTTAATTGTCTGAGCACAAGGATGAGGATAAAAAACATGTTTTTCCACTTCTTTCAAAAACGCTTTCAGATATTGATGCACGGCTCTGCACTCAGAACACTCACACAAATTACCCTCAAGAGCCTCTGCAGTGACAGAAATCAAAAACGCTAATGAACCAGGTTCTTCAGAGAGGTCAACAAATATGCAACCAGACGCCATTCACAGCTGTGCTCACACACATACACTCATCCTCTCTTTACCACAAACGCATCAAAGATGACTCTTCATACAGAATGTATGCATAAGAACACTCTGACACACTCTTAATTTGCCAGTCCGCTACCCTTTTCACTCGGCCGCCATTGAGGTTGTCTGAAGAGGAAGACACTTGACATTATCTTGTCATTCTCCCAACCTCCAATTCCTCACAGACATTGCATCTGCTGCTTATGGTTCTCTTGTTTACAGAGAAAAACCCTTAGCGTCTGAAAAAAAACCTCTCATTTATACAGTTATAAGTTATTAAGTAGCAAACCTTTGCGTTTCGATTCCATTAGATTATACAGAGTTGCTAATTATTAATTGCCGTAAAATATGAAACTCGCCACAAACTAAAAAAACCTCTTGAAGTAACATTCTAAAATGTTTCCATTGCATCTATGATTTCCATGCAAATGAAATGAAAACGAAGCTGTATAAATCAGTGTCACTTTGCATAATTTTCAGAGACACTAAATGGTTCATTATCTGTCTCTCCCTCCATCACTCTCTTTCCTTCTCTAATCTAATTCATGGATTTAATCGTGTGATTCAGAATACAGACCAGAGTGTGTATGTGTGCTTTTATGTGAAGAAAAGATCTCTGCTAGAGCCACAAACACAGATCATGTGCTGTCAGCGTCCCTGGAGCTTGTGATCTCAGCACTATAATCAGAACTGACATAGAAGAGGAGATCATATCAATCTTCACACATGCTTTTTTGGCACCTTGGTAATAAGATTACTGGTGGAGAAGATTACACCTCTGGACTTGTGAGCCAATAGGTGTAGTCAGTATATTCCTGGTCAGCCAATTAACCTGGCACCACCTGCACTCATATAAATACGGAACACAAAAAATGTGTAGTGGTAAAGATGTCCTGAGCTTTGAAGAGCTGTTTGTTATCAGAACAGATTGTCCTTGAAAGGCCTCAGACAGAGCTAAGAAATGGTGTTTTTACTAGAGTGCTACAACCCACAGCCATTTCTTCCAGGCTTTCAGAGCTGTAAAAGCATGATGAATAGAGCTGAGAGAGATCAGCAAGAGGATGGGAAACAGAGATAAAACATTGTGGGAGTTTGTGGGAAAAAGACGGATAATGCCCTGATGCAGTTGATAGCAGAGAGAAAAGGAAGGAAAGCACTTTGAAAGGCAAAAGGTCTTCAGACTGCTGATACTGTTTGAATTAAAAATGACTTATATATATATTACTTTTATATATATATATATATATATATATATATATATATATATATATATATATATATATAATATATAACCAATCCAAAAAGTGAAAAAGTTGTCATTTACCTGAATGAACAATGTGTTTTTAAAGAATGACTTTAACAGATTTTTAAAATGCTTTAACAAATATATTGCCCAACAAGTGAAGTTAGTTAATGCGTTAGCTAATGAAACCTAACTGCAAAGTGTTACCTAAAGTGGATACCGTGAAATTCATACCAATTTTTAAAATCATGGCTGATAATGAAAATAAAACAATAAAATCACTGAAATTTAGATTGCCACTTGTGAACATTACAGCAACACAGAATATATATATATATATATATATATATATATATATATATATATATATATATATATATATATATATATATATATATATTATATATATATTCACTAAAGGTTACATTTATTAGTGTTGTTGTTGTTTCTTAGTATTTATGTATTTAGTATGTAAATAAAAGCAGGATTTTGAGGGTGAGTAAAAGATAACAGAACTTTGGATGATCTGTTCCTTTAAGCTCAAAAACATGACTTCTCCTCTCTCTTCATTGTGTATAGAGATTGTGGACCGTGTAGCTCTGGGCGAATGGCCATATCTACGGCCGTCCGTGAATCCTCAGTCCCACAGTGAAGAGCTGGGTCAGCTGATGCAGCGCTGTTGGGCTGAAGAACCATCAGACAGACCAGAGTTCAACCAAATTAGTGTGTTACTCCGCAAACAGAATAGGTCTGTCCGTTTCCGCATAGTTCTTGCTGTACTAGCTCACATGTCCGTTTAAAACTTTTAACAAACACTTTTATACATCTAATAGTTCACTTATTAGTTGTGCTTGCGAAAAATCAGTCTATAAGTGTCACCATGATAATGTTGTAGCCACACACAACAAACCATTTTGTTGAAAATCTTTTTCTTCTTATAATTATTATTATAATTATTATTATTTCTTTATCTGTCTCTCATCCTTTTTCTCAGGGAGCACAGAAGTAATATCTTGGATAATCTCTTGTCTCGCATGGAGCAGTATGCTAATAATCTGGAAGAACTTGTGGAGGAGAGGACTCAAGCCTATCTGGAGGAGAAACGCAAGGCGGAAGCTTTACTGTACCAGATCCTCCCTCAGTCAGTCGACTCACAAAATACACAGCAAATAAAATGAACTATGAGATATCATTTACACACTTGGCTAAAGCTCATAAGCTTCATCTCTGTGTTCAGTTCAGTGGCGGAGCAGCTGAAGAGGGGTGAGACGGTGCAGGCCGAAGCTTTTGACTCTGTCACCATCTACTTCAGTGATATTGTGGGCTTCACGGCTCTGTCAGCAGAGAGCACACCTATGCAGGTATCTTATGCTTAAGCCTGAGAATATTTCTGATGTGTTTTACTATTTCACTCTGAAAACTCAAGTGGATGTATCTCCTGTAGGTCGTCACCCTCCTCAATGATCTCTACACCTGCTTTGATGCCATTATAGATAATTTTGACGTTTACAAGGTATTTTCACCTCATAACTGATAGCATATTTTCCCTGTCTTTTGTAAACAAATAATGTTTTCACTTTATGTATTTGTTTACTTTTTTCTTATTTGACAGTTTTAAGAACTTTTAAGATTTACATAAATACACTTTGTAAAAAAGACTTTGTTTGGGAGATGTTTTTAATGTTTTCTTCATCAAGGCTGCATTTATTGGATCAAAAATACTAAAAAATATAATTCAAAATACAATTTATTCCTGAATTTTCAGCATCATCAGTCTTCAATCTAGTCTTCTAATACAGTGATTTATAGGCAATGTTGGAAATAGCTCTGCTGTTTAATATTCTGGGACCTTTTGTCAGGATTATTAGATAAATAAAACAAAAATTAAGAACAGTGTTTATTCAAAATAATAAAAAAAAAAATTACACTATACACTACTTTTCAAAAGTCTGGTATCAGTTAATTGGTATTTTTTTAGCAATGCACAACAATTTATTGTAATTAATTGCATCCAAAAGAAAAGTTTTTGTGTACATAATATATGTATGTGTACTATGTATATTTACTTATGTATATTTGTATTTTATTTACATATGTAAATATACATACATGAGTGTATATATTTATGTTAAATAATATAAATTATCTAAATATAATTATATACATGATAATAAATAATATTTTCTAAATACAGCAGATGCTGCATGTGTGTCTTTATATATACACAGTGCACACACATATATTAAGTACACAGAAGATTTTATTTTGGATTCGATTAATCGTGGTTAATCATGATGAGTCATTGCCCAGCACTTGCAACTTAGCAATAGTTTTAAATAAATAAATATATTCAGCAAGGACGTGTTAAATGGATAAAAAGTGATTGTAAAGGCTTATATTGTTAGTATACATTTATGTTTTGAATAAAGTGGGGTTTTTTTTTCAAAGAATCAAAGGAAAAAGTATCACAAGTATCACACAAAACAGTTTAACACTGATAATAAATTTGTGCCGATATGAATCTCCACCTTGAGCTGTGCTGGTTTTGTTTTCAATTGGATTAGGTGGAGACGATAGGCGATGCCTACATGGTGGTTTCAGGATTGCCTGTACGGAACGGGAAACTGCACGGTCGTGAGATCGCACGCATGGCCCTTGCTCTATTAGAGGCTGTCAAAACATTTAAAATTCGCCACCGACCTGATGAGCAACTGAAATTACGAATCGGCATTCACAGTGGTAAAAATTATGGCTTCAAAAGCTTACTTAAGTTGAACTAATCTTTAACATACTGATGGACTTTTAAAAAACTGAAAAAGACTACTGGTTGTAATGAGCTTTGTTAATCTGTACTTTCTGTTTATTACAGACAGTAATGAATGCCACAACATATATATGTGTGTTTCAGGTCCTGTGTGTGCAGGTGTAGTTGGGCTGAAGATGCCTCGGTATTGTCTATTTGGAGATACAGTGAACACATCTTCTCGAATGGAGTCGAATGGAGAACGTAAGCGCTTACTGCTCCCATTCCTACTGCTTCAATGCTTCTTTAGATGTTGTATTATCGACACCAGTTTTTCATAATGAAATTTGCAATCATTCACGAAGTCCAAACAATAAAAGTTGATGAAAAGATTCCATTGTAATTCAAATTTAATTATTTCCCCCCGCCATCCATTTCCCCATATAAACGCTGCCGGATAAACGAGAACTATCGGCGTTAGATAACACTTGACAAAAGCAAAACAAATTGCAATCAGGAAAGGGATGAATTGTAAGCATTGCTAATTTGTTTCTCACAGGAGAAGATTAGCATGTATGCCTGCCTTGACCGTCACAATTCTGATTTAAACATGGCACTATGGCAGTTTTCCTTCACAATGTGGCCGTTATGTGCATTTCCAATATTTTAAGGCAGCTAGTGTTATTTTTAATTAAATGATTTAAAAACGTTTTTTGTTAATTGAAATAAAGCTACAGATTAAATGGCAGCTACCTAAACTTTAAGTTGAAGGACTGAGATTAACAAAACTGAAATAAAAATAGAAATGTGTAAAAAAAAAAAAAAAAAAACACATAAAAACTACAATTAAAATAAAAACAGAAAAAAATATTTAAAATATTAATAAATACAAAAATATTACATAATGCTACAATAACACTCTCTGTGCCAATATAATTGCCTCTTTTAATATACCTGCAGGTGGAAAGTATACACGTAAATCATGTTTGCCAACACGCATTAGTCAACTCTGTGAAGTGAGCTGTGCGAAAGCGACTAATCAGGATTTATACAGTACCACTCTAATCATTCACACGCTGTTATCCTGCAGCTCTGAAGATTCATGTGTCGTCAGCCACTCGAGATGTGCTGCAGGAGTTCGACTGCTTCCAGCTGGAGCTGAGGGGAGATGTGGAGATGAAGGGGAAAGGGAAGATGAGGACCTACTGGCTTCTGGGGGAAATAAAGAACGGTGATTAAAAAAAGCTCCATAGGATAAACAAAGACACACTGACTCTAGTCAAACGAAACCAAGCCAAGACTGTTCTGTTGGCCAAATGCACACACACACACACACACACACACACACACACACACACACACATCTTGTACAGCACTAGATGATGTCTGACCTTGTATATATGTACTTTAAGATGTTTCTTTTGTAAGAACACTAGCTACAGCTGTAAATGGAGTAAAAGCTTGATTGTGATTGAATATCGTCCCCTGGTGGAAAAGTAGCAGCACTGCTGACTTTAAAATTTATTAGGCAACGAATAATAATAAATATGATTACTTCCAGGGTGTGTGAAAGAAAAGACATGTAATAATAAAGATGATGACATATAGATTTTAGCTCACCAAAAATCACTTGCCTTTCATAAATCAACTGTTTTGAAGACAAACATTGGTCACTTGTCATTTTTCTTTTTTGTCATTTATTTCACTTGAGTGATATGTCCTGATCTAATTTACATTAAATTTAAATATTTTAACAGATTTTTTTTTCCCAGCTCTTTGCCCATTACACTACAGGCATGTTTCATGGGACACTTTGATATGAGAAGCATTTTGTATGTTTTTACATGCTTGTATGTTTCTGTTACTGCAAGACCATTTTACATGATTTTACTTCAAGTGTAAAGGTTCTTTGAAAAGTGTTTAGGAGTGATAATAATACCTCTGGCAACATAGTCATAGCAGCCAGGATACTATTTGCTGCATAGAGTTTATCTCTATATTAACCACGTTAGGTCATGACTATAATGCAGCACATTCATACAGACCCTGGCATTAGTTTCTGACTGTTATCGAGATCTGAATCCAATTATAGTCATCTTTAATTTCTTATTTATTCTCTTGAGAGCCTGCAGAGGTACCTACTTGACACATAAATGACTTGCGGACACCTTGAGTTAATTCACCTTGATTTTCTCACTAGTTTAAGTTTGACATTCAAGCGAGCAATTAAACGTGAGATCCAAGAGTGCAGGTTATGTATTACTCTGTGAGAGACTATTAAAATCTGCTCCTCTGTGTTTGATCTTTGCATTAGTGACACCCATAACACAAATATTATTATGTCATATAATTTGAAACCTTGCATAAAGCCCATTGCATCCATTATGGTGTTAAACGCGCATTGATGGCATTTAAACGTCGTTTAGGCACAGTTATGAAAGGAATGGCTTAAGTTCAGTTTCTGCTTGTGGTTTATATATTCAGCTTACCATGGTTAGTCCGCACAGACACACACACGCATTTATTTATATATAGTTAGTAATTCAGCATTTATTTGAAAACAAGAAGAGGGAAATGCCTTGGCTTTATATTTAATAAATCGTTTCTCAATATTTCTTTCTCAAACACTATTTGTACATGGGTCATATTTTATTTACATGATAAATAATCATTTATGTATCTGAATATATAAGTTTAATGCTAATGCATAAACAAATCAGAACGCATTTAAAATTTAGCATTTGTTTCCATGCATAAGACAATTATAACCAGTATGGACCAACAGTCTTAAAAAATAGATTCTGGAAAGCTTCAGAATCACAAAACATTCTGTCTGTTGTAAAAAGGGTTCTTTAGATTATTAGAATGCTCTTCACGTACGAAAAAAAATGGTTCTTTTAAGAATCTTTCACTGAAAGGTTGTTTTACAGCATGGCATCTACATTATATATATTGGATGCCAAACCTATGTGACATCTGTTGGTTCTGAGTGTGAGATGGGCACGTGGTTATTTAAGTTAATATCCAATTTCCTTGGACTTCACCGAGTCCAAGGAGCCTTACGCAAACATTTTTTCCATCCTTTTTGTAGGAATCCATAAGGACCTTTGAGGCGAGCAGGTCTCGCTAGTTCTGAACGGCCGCACGAATCTCGCAGAGGAGCCGTTTCTGAGGCCCTCGTATTCACGTGTCCAGCTTGCGAGAAAGAATAGTAAGACTGGTTCTTTGATTTCACAGGACCACGCGCAGTTAAACAAGGTTTGTGTTTCGCTTTTCGGAGCGATTCCTGCAATACACTTTCCTCAAAAAACAACGATTCCCTTCTGCAAACGCACGGACTTTCACCGAGTGCCAGAAAGCCATACGGGGTGGTGATTTTGCTTAGATGAGGCAATGACATCGCGGCTCTTGTGGTCGGGTCCGAAAAAAAGTAAGCCTGAAGATGGTCCGTGAAGCTGACGCCGCGCTCCTCTGAGAACGAGCAGCAGCTCGTGAGTGCGCGGACCAGCGGTGATGGGGACCGGGGGATAGTGCGCCTCCGCTCCGCTCTCCCGCATCTCTCGAGTCTCCCCGGGCACAAAGAGGGGATGGTGAACTCGGGGACAGTGTCGGGTGTCACCACCATGTTCCAAAGAGGTAAGTGTCTCGTAGCTGCCGGTGGAATCTGCCGAGCTTTTGAATGACAAGGTTTTTCTCGCGTAGCAAACGCAAAATCACGAGCCGGTAGGTTTCTGCCCATTGTTTACAGCTTTCATATACTTTTTGAAAGTTAAATGTTAAGTTCGTTTTTTCCGTTGAGGTAATCAGCGATGGTAATTGAGTGCATTTATATTCTGCAGTTCGTTTTATTTTAAGAGATTTCACAGCTTATGAAAGTCTAGAGAAAAAAATCTTGCACTGTTCCAGTTCTGCACGAGAACGAGCACTCTCAAGTGACAACTGAAGATAAATATACGGTCCCGACGATAGACTCCTCCCTTTATGATAGCAACATTAGAATTAGGCATTATGTTATAATATCCTAGTTGAATTTCACATGCATGCTGCTAAAATTGATAAAACTATATGTTTTAGTAGCCTGGTATCAGGAAAGCGAAAGACCATTAACTGTATGTTCCATGAACTAAAATAATATTTTATTTATTTACGTTTTTTTTTATTTTGCTAACCCCCCTGACTGTAAAGTAAAAAAAAAATACTCACAGGCTGACAGCAGGGTTGAATAGAGTCGTAATAATATATAATTGTGTTTAAAAATATATAAAGAAGCAAATCAGATGGTCCCGGTAATATAAAAGTTCGTTATTGTATTTTTGGGAAAAACGTCAACGCGCCATATTTTCATCGTTAAACGCTATTTAGAGGAGCAAAACTACTAAATAAAGGTTATATTATTGAAATTTTGTCGCCGAGGGATGCAGTCGGCGTGATAGATCTACTGAGGCGTGGGAACGGTCTGTTATTGTCTGTGTTTGTGAGGGAAGGAAATTACCGGAACACCCGCCGTTTGTTGTGAAGCGGCGGGCTAATGTGTATTAGGAAGCTTCCGATGGCTACAAAAGCTTTTTCGTGGGTAAGATGATTTTTTACATTATGCAATGTGAAAACAGCAAATAACATCCTTCCGTGTCACAAATCTAAATTATTTCCATGTGATTTGTATTATTTAAGTCCGCAATGCTAACTTCAGTTAGCCAATAAGCTAACATTTGAAGAAAGAATCATACAGATTCCCTGTTTGTGATCTCCATCTCTCTGCACTTGTTAATCAGGGAATTAGAAATAAAACATATATTTTCCTTTATACACTGTTCTGGTATACCCTTTTGTTTTTAATTGAATATAAACAAAACACTTATGTATTTATAATTATAATCTTACTTTTAATAATGGGTTCTGTTCCATACTAGGTAAGTGGCTCGTTGGGTTTTTAGACATACCATAAATAATGTTGTACTATTTTGTTTATATGACTGTTAATTAATTGCTTTATTTGTTTTATAATATATTGAATACAGACTTAAAGATTGGCTGGAAGACATTAGTTTGTATAACTAGTTTTTCTTTAATGTAGTTCCCTGTCTTTTCAGGCTCAGAGACAGACTGAACATGGGGTGGAAACGCAAGTCGTCTTCTCCCGAACCGCACCCAAATCCTGCCAAAGCACCTAAGAGAGAATCTATCAGCAGGTCTTCTTTCTCTGTCAAACTGTCTCCTAGTTCTTGGAGAAGAAAGGTCTCTACCCCTACCAAGAGCAAGAGCCGGACCTTAATCCAGACACTGTCTCCAGACAGAAATGTTCTTCCGACCAATTGTGATGAGCAGAACTTTGATGCAGGTAGTGTAGTAGATACAAGCAGTATTACTTGAGTAAAGTTTACACCAGAGCTTGACATTTGGTTATTTCCTGTATGTGTAGGCCATGGTGAGGTTGACAGTGACAGTGTCCAGTCCTCCTCTCCAATTTCATCCCCACTGCAGTCAGAGGAGGATGCAGAGCTGGGTCTGGTCATCACTGTGGGTGAGTCAGACAATTTAGCTTTGCCATTAACCACATTCACTTGATAGAAAACCTTCTAACATCACTAGATAACATCACTATTGACTTTAGGGCTTTTCCAAAGTCTGATTGAAGTCTCATTGCTTGTAAACCTTTAGATGAGGACAGGTGTGAAGGGGAGGAGTGGCTAAAGAAACGAAATGGAGTGAATGTAAAGAAGGGTGGAATGACTCAGGAGGAAGAAGAGATCCCTGAGAAGAATGGAGAGATGGAGAAAATTTTAAAAGAGCCTGAGGAAGAGGAAGAGAGTGAGGAAGAGCTAAGGAAGCTGGATAGAGATTTAACACTCAAATCAAAAAAGCTCAAGCTCTCCTCTGTCAACGTTCGTAACATCATCCACGTGAGTCTGCTTTCAATGAGATGAATGAGATGAAAAAAATGCTACCATCAACTATTTTTAAAATAAATTGCAAACATTTTCCTTTTTTTTTTTTTTTTTTTTTTTTTTTTTTTTTTTTATACTTCAGGAGGTGGTAACCAATGAGCATGTTGTGGCCATGATGAAAGCTGCTATAAGAGACACACAAGATATGCCCATGTTTGTAAGTTTCTCCATTATTTAACTTTTATACTGGAGGTCTTGAAGTCTTTGGAAATTGGTTATTTTAATCGACTCTTATTTTCTGTGTAATATAGGAGCCTAAAATGACCCGTTCTAAACTCAAAGAAGTTGTAGAGAAAGGGGTGGTGAGTATTTTTTTTCTCTCTTTAAGCAGGTTTTGATTAAGTGAGGGTGTTGATTGTTGTTGTTTTTGTTTTTTTCCCCAGGGGATGGGCAATTGGAACATCTCTCCAATAAAGAAGCCATGTGAGATTAAGGTATGTATCACCTGTGAGATTTTGTGTTGTTTGTTTTTTAATTGATGTTCAATACTAATTGGTACTGTTTGCTTAGCCACCCCAGTTTGTGGACATTCCTCTCCAAGAAGAGGAGGACTCCTCTGATGAAGAGTATTGTCCTGATGAAGACGAAGAAGATGAAACAGCAGAGGAGGTGCATATCATATATAATATTTTACTTAATAATAATAAATAAATGCTGAAAAAAATTGTTCTCATGAAAATGGTAACCAGTACAATTATTTTCATATTTGTAGTATTATTTTCACATTTGTATTAAGTTACACACATCCCACAAACCCAAACGGACAAAAAAGTCAAAATATGACAAAATAACATATGCATTGTTTAAACACTGATCTCACTACTCATAAAAATGACATTCATCATGGATAATACAGTTTTTGATTGTTGAAGGATCATGTGTCACTGAAGAGTAATGACTGCTGAAAATTACCAGATTAAATTTGGTTTTGAAATACTTAATTAGAAAAGTCACTAAAGTACATTTTACAAGTACTACAGTAACAGCCTTTTGGCTGACTTATAAAAGAAAATGTTTGAATTTTCTCTCAGACTTTTTTGGAGAGTGATGTGGAGAGCACGGCCTCCTCGCCACGCGGCAGCAGACGTCCATACTCTCATACACCTCCTCAATGTGATGATGCCAGCAACAGCCCCAGACTGGTACCTTACGCATTATTATAATCGCTTGCAAACTTCTAGTTAATTCTTTTTGCACGTTATTCAAGGTTTAAGTCTCTCTTTCTTCTTCCTCCATCCTTGTCACAGAAGCCCAAGCTCTCCAGGCACTTGAGAGTTGAAGCAGTGCCTATGGGTCCCCCCGCTCCTCCTCCTCAATCCAGTGGTCCCGCACGGTCCCTTAGGGCCCCTGACCCCTTTATTGAGAAACTGCATGCTGTGGAAAAAGAACTTGAACTCAGTCCTCTCTGCATGGAGCCTTTCCAGGTACATACTCACAAAAAAATCTCTCTGCTAGTATATATGTTTTTCTCTGTAATATTAGTGTGTCTGTCTGCCCGAAGACTTTGAGCAGTGGTGGTGGAGGGGAGCCAGCTCACAGTCTGGTAGCTTGCCGTACTCGGTCAAAGCGTCCTCTGAGGGATGTCCCTCTGGATCAGCTCGAGGCAGAGCTCTGTGCGCCGGACATCACGCCAGATATGTACGATAATGTCTCCACACCAGAGGACCGTGAATGGACACAATGGCTGCAAGGACTCATGACTTCTAACCTGGACAATGAAGGTCAGCAGGTGTGGTGTATACTGCACAAGATGTTCACAAAAAATATTGTAATTGTTTTTACATTTATACATATATGTTGGCCCTTTCCAAAAAGTCACACATTTTTAATATTTTGTTGGAGAGCTTTTAGCTTGGTTATGGGACTCATTTGCCAGGGCGTTGTTTCCATAAGCCTCTGCCATTGTCACAACATTTATTTCCATCCAGATTTGCATACAAGATCTTGGCAAAATAATTTATTGTTTGTGGGAGAGTCTGACCACTGCACAAAGTCTCATCTCGTGTGTGTGTATAGTTGCTGTTCTTTTGACCAACCCTGATAATAATAATAATAATAGTAATAATGATAATGATAATAATAATAATAGGTCATTGAGCACCAAATCTGCATATTAAGATGATTTCTAAAGGAACATGTGAAACTAAAGACTGGAGTTATGGCTCCTTGAAAAGTCAGCTTTGTGAACACAAGAATAAATACTTGTTTTAGAATGTAATCATTTTTAACATTACTGTTTTTATTGTATTTTTGATCACCTAAATGCAACATTTGTAAAAATAAAAACTTTTTTCTTTAAACGTTTGAATGGTAGAACATATAATGTTATTTGGGGCTGTTTTGACACCTCTCATTCTTGTTTACTGGCCTGGGCTGAACCAGTGAACCTCCAAGTGTGGTTGTGTCCTTTAAACAAATCACTATCATGCTGGTTGCACTCAGATAAATGCTGTCAAAGCACTTTTCTTAAATGTCTTAATGGCTTCCTCTGAGTGTGACGCTAGGTTTAATGTTTGTGTGTGTGTGTGTGTGTGTGTGGTTAAGTACAACCTCTGTTTTTTTTTCCACTCATGTTTTTCTTCCCCTGACCTTTTCCCCAGTTTCCCCCTAGCATCTCTTCTCAGTGTGTGTGTTCTAACACACATAAGTTACAGTTCATCTTACAAATCATTCCCTGTATTTCAGAAGAGGCTGATGAAGACGATGACCCTGAATATAACTTCCTGGATGATTTAGATGAGCCAGATTTGGAGGATTATCGAAATGATCGTGCTGTTCGTATCACAAGTGAGTTTTTCTACAGGTTAAAATGCTCTGTTTGAAGTATTCACTTTTAGTAATGTTTTCATCATCTTTTTATTTTCCAGAGAAGGAAGTCAATGAGCTCATGGAAGAGCTGTTTGAGACAGTAAGTGGACCTTATGCTAACAGGAACAAACTAAATCCAGTCACTCCTCATTCATTTTCCCTCCTGTTTTATAGTTCCATGATGAGTTGGCTGCTAATGAACAAGATGAGGAGGGTCATGAAGAAGATGAGGAACGTGAGGCCAGTGATGCACCACAATTCAATGTCCCTCAAGCCATTAGGTAACCCCCCCCTCTTTCTGAACAAATGCATGCAAACGTGTCCTCCCTTTGGGACAGAGCAGCAAAGGAGTGCTGTGTCTGTTTGGGTAGGGAGGCAGAGAAATGCTCTAATGTGTCCAGTTGTTTCACTATAGACCCAAGACATAGAAATGGACACTGCAGAGCTACATGTACACACTCACTATAGTCTGAACACACACACCCTCCCCCTTCTGCTGAGTACTGTACAGGTGCAGGTGTGGACGTGCTGAAACAATTTCACCATATGCCTGTGCTACGTGCAGAATCCAGGCACAGAGGCTTTAAATAGAACTCATTTACTGGAAAACATAACGGCTAAATGCACGTACGCACACACACACACACACACAAACAAACCTCTGACACCTACTTAAAGGGCATCCCTTAAACTGCATGCGCCTTTTTCTTATGTTTTGATCATCAACAGTACATGTCTGAGCCCTTATTTAAAGCCCGTCATCTCTGTGGTCTTGAAGTATGAGGGTAATTAACGTTGTTACGGAAATGGCATAGTGTCAGTCTTCACAAAACTGTCATGAGATGGACATGTCACACACTGTTGCAGCTTATTTACACTTAGAAGGGATCATTACAGCTTGTAGTGATTCATGTGCGTCACTATAATCTGGGTACAGACAGAGATGTGGTTGATGGGGGTTTTAAATGTTAATGAGGTACACTGTGCTGTCTTTTTCCACACTGAGAGTGAGTGTGTGCGCGCACGGTGTCATTTATTGTAATGGTCATTTACCAGGCTAGGAAGAGTATAAGAGACTTGGCATGTTTAAATTTTTTCCTATCATATTTGATGATTGACATAACAATTCGATTTTTAATTAATGTCAGCATATATGTTGAGGAAAATATACAAATCAATGAGTATATATGCAGAGTATATATGCAGCTGTCAAATTATTTTGTTTAGGTGTGACTGGAATGTCCACTTTTCTAATTTTTCTGTAAAAAGATTTTTGCATGTAAAGAAATAAATACGACCCCACGTTGTTAATCACATTTGCATACTGCCTCTGAAAGTTTTGCCTGTCATGAAAAAAAAAAAAAATCATCAGGTTCGATTTTCTGCATTTTTGTGTCCTTATCAAGCATTTTGATATGAAAATATCAAGTAAGCAACTAGTTACTGAAATATTATGCATCACTAGTTAAGAAAACTATTAAAATACTTGAAATTTTGATTATCAGAATGTCAGTTCAACAGATTTTCTTTGCTGTAATTGCATATCAATGCTTCTTTTGCACATTATAACATCCAGTTGACCTGTTTCTATTTGTCATCAGGTTTGAGGAACCACTGGCTCACATGTTGACAGCGTGTAGGCGGACAGTCAGAGGACAGCTGGATGCTTTGCAACAGCGACGGGAGAACCAGGTTCGGACCACCCAGCATGCATCTGGGCCTGGCATGATTCTAGTGCAGCCCAGCTGTCCTCTGGTGGTCACGTCTCCTCAGAGAGCACAACTACAACAGCAAATTCAGCAAGTAAGAATTTTAAACACCACCATGCACAATAAACATGCTCAATTTACTCAATTTGGTCGCAAGGATCTAGTCATTTGTAAAAAGAATGTTGCTTTTTTCGGAAAGGTGAGATTAATGCTCCTTGTTTTTCCTCCTCTGCAGCATGTCCAGTTACTGGCACAGGTCAATATGCTGTGCACCCCAGTGGAGGCACTACAAAGTGAAGCTCAAACCACCAAACATTTCTTGGTGAGAAAATTTGGGATTAAACACAGAAACTTTAAGGATCAAGTAAAGCTAAACATGGTTTAAAAGTGACCACTGGAAAGACAATTTGTGTTGCTTCACACTTTAGAAGGAAAACAAAAAAGCTTTATACCATGTTTACTCTCTATTTTAATTTATATTATTTTCAGTTATGTTATATACATTAACATTTTTTTACATTACATTTTTATATTAGGTTATTTTTTTATTAAATTAAATTAATTACAATTAAATGTTATTATGAGAATTAAATTTGGCACTTTTCTGAAATTTTTCTAGAGATTTTGAAGAGAGACTAGTTGTTGTAATTTTACCTTTAATTATTTCCTGTCCTGTGTTGACAGGGGGAGTTGCTGTCATTTGCGGAGCGGGCAGAGAAGGAGAGGACAGTGGTTAATCCGGGTTTTAGAAGCATGTTTAGGGTCTGTAACTTGCAGTCCTCCCTCAACTTGTTGGAGGAGTTAAAGCAATGTCCCTCTCCTCTGTATCTTCCTCCCAAACCCATTCGCCCAAACTCAGGTTAGGCATCTCCTGTCTATTTCATATGACCCAATTAATCAAATCAGTCGCACATGTGTAGAGGTGTATATGTGATGACAGTGTTTTCTTTGTTTCTATAGCTCATTCGTACCCATTGCTCCCTGCTGGCCTTGCATGGTTGTTTGCCACACGCTCTGTGTTTCTTTACCCAGAGCTTCTGCCGCACTGTAGGCTTGACCCAGTCCTGCATCCCCCACGAAGCAAACATTATTACACCAAAGGAGAAGATGGGTACAGATGGCTTTGTCCTAATTACGAGAGTACAATTTTTAATGTTTTAGTATGCTGTATAAACATATGCATTAATTATATATAGTATATAGTCTAGTGTCTCGTATATTTCACTTTTTTAAAATGTGTACAAAAAAAGGTACCCATTAATGTGGATTTGTTTTTACACATTCTCTGAATTATGCCCATTTTACACAATTTCTACAATAGAGAGCAGATGTTTTTAAGTATTAAAGGATTTTTGTAATGTCTGTGAAATAGTACTTGGTCTGAGATGGTGCAATTCAATTCAATTTTTTTTTTTTTTTTTTGCAAATGTCACACCAATAATACTGGAATTGATAAGTGAAGGAAGAAATGTTAATATGGGCTCTTTGCAGAGCCTTGTTTCAAAACAAGCACTTTGTGGAGTTTGAACAACTGACACCGCCTAGCAAACACTTAGCGAAGCAGTGAGCCATACCTTCACCCAATTTACCCTGTGCCTTTCTCTCGTCCCTGATTTAACCTCTCTACAGTCTCTTAGTCTTGGGGTTGAAGCACTTTGCTCAGACAGAGTTCCCATATCACCTGATGAGCCGCTATCTAATCCGGCCCAAACGTCAGGAACAGCTACGTGTGCGTGTGAAGGACATGGTGGCCCCCAGAGCCCCACCTAACATCATCAAGGTGATATAATTTATCTATCCTGTCTTCATATACACTAATATATGAACTGATCTCTGATTGGTGGTGGACATCTGCTCCCTGCTTTTCCCAATTTTAAATAGTAAATTATCTATGATTTCAACACCGTCTGAAACAAATTAAAATACTTAATCAAGATTAACTGAGGTTAAAAAACATGACAATGTAATATTGTAATTTTTCTTAGTTTTACTGCCAGAATCGTGTGGTCCCTCTTTTGCCACTGATATGCAGACCTGTGGTGTCTGGAGAGGAACTCCCTCCTGTGGAGAGAGAGCAAGATATCCTGCCCAACTGGCTAAAGGTATAAGAAGCCTAGATTAGTGCCCATATTAGCCAATCTGAATGTGGTTAAGAATCACTGCCCTAGATTCTTTAACTAAAACCATTATAAAGCATATACATATAAAACATATACATCTGTCTGAGTATACTCCTGATGGTTTCAAATTTCTTTACAGAAAAGCTTGCCATACATCCATAGGACAGTTTGTCAGGGAAGTTTAAAGGCAACCTCCACCAACAAATGTCATACCCTTGTCTTCCCGAAAGGAACATGCTACCCCCAATTCCTTCCTAAAGGCGTCACTCTGCATCTGCACCCTTCACAGAGACCAACTCGCCCTTCACAGCCCAAATCTCGGCCTCTGCGTGGTTTCACCCATCCTGCTCTCACACCACTGGCTAAAGCTCCTCCTGCAAGTTCTGGAACTGTATTGACCAACGTCTCCACACCACTACCATCACATGGTGTAATATTATTAACACAAGCACCTAGCACTCCTATAAATGGGGTGTTCCCATTGGTTCAGCCCCCTTTAACCCCTGCACATGGGACTGTCCCACTGAGCACCTCCTATCCTGTTAACTTCCAGTATGCCACTCCAGAATTTGGGGTTGGTAATCCAGCACACCCTCCTGCCAACTTGCCCTCTACTGCAGTCCAGAGACCCCCAAGTGACATCCCTCTACTTAGTACTGAGACAGTCAAGATGTGTGGCATGCAGCAAACATCCATTAAACACAATAAGCGGACCATGCCTAGAAAATTTGCTCCTTTGAGACCAGCCCACCGGCTGCCCCAGCTCTTGCCCCTGTCCTCTGGCAATATAGGAAACGTAAGCAACCTTTCTGTCATTATGGATCAGCCAATATCCTTGAATGTCACACAGAATATTCCATCAGATAATGTCATTCTTATCAAAGCCAATGAAAATGGCACCACACCCAGACTGGTCACATCTCCCTCTCAGGACTTTGTCATACAGTTAGTTCCTGGGACACATGCCTTGAAAAACACCTCAAATTCCTACATTGGAAAGACGACACAGAGATCCAAATTTGACTCTTTGCAAACCGTGAAAGACGTCACTCCCATACAGCATAATGTGAAAAATGGTCAAAAGAATGTCTTCTCTCCTGTAACAGCAGCAGACAGTTCTCAGTTTGTGCTGGTTCAAACCGTTTCATCTACAGGCATTCCTCAGTATGTTCTTCTGCCCCAAGACTCCATCGTTCTTAACCAACCTGCTCCACTTCCTGCTGAGGGTGCACCAGAAAGTGTATCCCAGCAATTAAACTGTTCTGACATCCCTACTGGCTCCATAGTCTTAAATGACAAAGGTAGGCCTGAGGTGCCTTTAAACAACATAACGCCAGCCACATCACTGCCAATTAGAAAAGAAGACGTTGAGGAAATGGTTGGTGACCGATGGGAAGAGGAAATGGCAGGTGCTTTGTTTGGTAGTCCGCTCCTGGCACTCTCTGAGTCCTCCTGCAGCCCAGACTCCAGTTTGACCAGCACGGACAGTGGTGCTGAATCTTCTGCGACGGTGGAGACGGATGCTGTAGAGTCTCCTCCTGTCAAATCCACCTCTGGCAGACAGGAAACATCAGGAGTGCGCAAACACAGCACTGGCGATGGGAAGGAGCATCAGTCCGGTGGGGGAGAGAAACAGAGCAGCGGGAACGAGGAGAGGGAAAGTAGGGGAAATGGAGAACATGATGAAGATGAAGGTGAGAAGAATGGTGATGGAGAAGGTGGCAGGAAAACGGATGGGGATGGAAGTGGCGACAAAGGAAGGGAGGAGAAGGATGGAGATGGAGAGAGGGATGAAGAAGAGGAGGATTTTGATGACCTCACACAGGATGAAGATGAAGAGGAAGTGATGTCATCAGCATCAGAGGAATCTGTGTTGTCGGTTCCAGAGCTTCAGGTTTGTCTAAATATTTGTCAAAAAAATTGCATTTATAAATAAGAAAGATTAAAGGAGCATGCACGGTTACATTTACAGTATATAACATACAAATTAATAGGTTTATAATCAATTTGGTGCTTATATATTAGGGCTGCACAATTAATCGATTTACTAAACGCTAAATGCTATTATATTATTTTTAAAGTTCACTTATACTGCGTGCTTAATGTGTTTTGTTTAATACTTTGTGTTAATACTTTTTCCATTGTTTAATTTTTAGTGTAACGATAAATTATAGTTTAGCTTTTTTGTTTAAAGAATAAACCAATCCAATGTAGAATTGACTTTTAGGCTTAATTATGTATTAAAGTAATACAGGATTTTCATTTAGTGTTTTCAGCTTATGTTCATGTAAAAATATGGCACGCTGTTGCTTCAGATAATGGTAAAAGCATCATCCAGTGTAAATTGTGAATCATAATTAATAAACACAATTACAATTTCAGAGGAGTTATTGTATTTCTTTCTGGAGTTTTATTAATTTGTTTCCTCTGCGTTCCCTCGGTAGGAGACAATGGAGAAGTTGACCTGGTTGGCATCCGAGAGGAGACTGTGCAGAGAGGGAGACTCAGAGGAAGACAACTCGCCCACGTCCCCAACATCCCCCACCTCCCCAACCTCCCCAAATTCCCAAAACTCCCCAGCATCCCAGAATTCCCAGGAGGAGAACTCGGAAGATGAGGATGACAGTGCAATGAAGGGTGACGAGATGGAAGCAGGGGAAGGAGAAGGTGGAAAGCTTCCTGAGGGAGAGGCATTACCCGGTGACGATCCTCCTCAGATCAGCGGGAGAGGAGGGGGACGTGGAAGAGGTCAGCTCAGCTTATAACACCTGATTGTGTTTTTTTTCAGGGATTTCCGTTGAATTGAACCATTGTGGATTAATTTTTAAGTATGAATTATTCAGTTGATTCAGTGTATCTGCCCTTACAGGTCGTGGTCGCCCACCCCCTCGTAGTCTGAAGCGTGGTCGACGTCAGGAACGGGGAAGTAAAGATACTTCAAAGCTGCTCCTTTTATATGATGACCACATCTTGGACAACGACCCAATGAGAGAGAGCAAAGATATGGCTTTTGCCCAGGCTTATCTCAACAGGGTCAGACCACTTGGATCTTTGATTCACTAGCATCTCCTTTACATGGTTTATGAGAGAATCACTACATGTCTCTTTCTCTAATTACTCTCTCTTCTTGTGCTGTTGTAGGTGCGTGAGGCCTTGCAAGACATCCCTGGTAAGGTGGAGGAGTTTTTAGGGCTGCTTTATGAGTTTGACCAGGCGGGGGAGAGTCGCAGTGTTGTACAGTTGTTCTCCCAGTTGAAGGTTCTTCTCAAAGACTGGCCTGAGCTGCTCAAGGACTTTGCTGCTTTCCTTTTGCCTGAGCAAGCTCTGGAGTGTGGACTGGTAATTGCAATCATCTTATAGACAGAAGAGTGAATTGTTCAAATAACTGATTTAAATAATGCAATCACTTAAAAAAGAAAACAACTGTTTCTGTTGCTCTCCCATCCACAGTTTGAAGAGCAGCAAGCGTTTGAGAGGAGTCGTCGATTCCTGCGTCAGTTGGAAATCAGTTTTGGGGAGAATCCTTCTCATTACCAAAAGATAGTGAGAGCACTGCAGAGTGGAAGTCCTTTGAGTCCTGCTGGGATTGAAGAGGTATGTATAGATGTATTCGTGTATAAAATGCACTGCCCTGTAGAGGTACGCTACTATTCAAAAGTACACTTAATTATTTAGATGAAATAAATCTAAATCAGCATTCATTTAACTAAAACAACTAAAGATTTCTGTTTCTAATAAATGCTGTACTTTTTAAACTAACTATTCATCACAGATTCCAGACAAAAAATTATGGTTTCCACATTAATATTAAGCAAGCTATTCAACTGAGACTGTATGAAGAAATGTCTCGCACCAAATCAGCATATTAGAATGATTTCTGGATTATCATGTGAAATTGAGGACTAATATAATTGCTGCTGAAAATTCAGCTTTGCCATTAAAGAAATAAATTGCATTTTAAAATGATCAAATTTAAAATGGTAGTTTTTGAAATTATATTCAACAATTTTACTGTGCTTACTTTTCAGTGTATTTTTTAACTTGATAAATGCAGCATAGGAGTGATATTTAAAATATTAATTTAAACATCAACATGTGCATGAAATAGCATTACTTAATACTATTAACTCATTTGTCTGTAGCTTCACAGCAAGTACCTAATAACTTTTTTTTTGATTGTTTATTATTTTTGTCTTTCTCAATCCCATTATTTCTGCTTTTGTAACTCAGCTCAAAGCACAGATGGCCACCCTTCTTAAGGGCCACACGCACCTACAGGGAGAATTTTGGATGTTTTTTGATGAGATGCGTCCACCCCCAGCACGTCCCGGCCAGTTTGAGGAGGCGGTTTGGCCGGAGGACGTGGGTACTGGGACAGATGGAGAAGCAGGGATGAGTGTGGGCTCTAGAGTTGGTGTATGGGCAGGATTTGAGGAAGTCACTCTGCCTGACCTAGAGGAGGATGAAGAGTCCCACAAAATTCGACAGATCAGCAGCAGGAGGAGGAGGAGGAAAGAAATGCACACGCATGGCAACTATAAGGTATCTTCATTTGGTTCATCCCAGTGAATTCTGTTTTTCACATTTTTGTCTGGTTGGTAATCACATGCTTTTCTTCAGGACTGTGATTGGCCTGAGAAAGATTGCTTATGTCCTTGTCATGACTCCAGTCATGATGCCAAACATCGCAGGCATAAGAGAAAGGGGTGCTTGCGTTGTCATAGCAACAAGGTGCTTACTGTGTTTTAGTGGTTTCACATAACTTGTCTTTAAAATGCTTTGTTGGAGACTAGTTTCTTTATGTTTTGTTTTTATTAATAATTTTTTTTGGTCATCAGACCAGTAATGGCTCTAAGGTTCTAAAGAGTCGCGATTCTGCATTTCCGTCTGCCGATGCACAATCTGACAGGGGAGGGGAAGAAAAAGAAGAGGAAAGAGGACAAGGGGAGGATGGAGAGGCGGAGAAAGAGGTTAAAGATGAGACTGGCAGTGGAGCAAACAGTCCACATCATGGTAAAACCAAATTTCTATAAATTAATCTTAGAGAATAAAATGAAATGAGAATAAAATGTTAAATGCACAGTTCCTTAAGGTATATTTGACTTTTTTGCTTGTTTTTCTTTGCTTCATTTTAAAGAACAATTTACTTAAATCCCAAAACTTTTGAATGAACATTGAGCTAATTTTTTTTTGCTTATTTAAATCAATATATACTATATTGTTGTATGTATTACATGCATTATAACAGATATATATGTGTTTTAAAATGTAGATGTAGATGCAGATGGTGATGGGCCTGTATTGGAGGGAGGAGAGAAACCCCCTGTCCCCATCCCAGAAGAGCAGAAAATACAAAACAAAGACGATGACGAAAAGCAAAACGAAGAGGAGAGGCATCAAACGACCGTACAGAAGCATAGTAGAGATGAAGATGATTCATCTGAATCAAGAGAGAGAGATACCACTCAGCAGAGCACACTGAGTCCAGCCTTAGACACACCAGTGTGTGCCAAAAACATCTCCCTCACTCCCAGTGGAGAGAGGGTCATTCTCTGGACCAGGTGAGCACTGCCACACACTGCCGTGATGTGTTTTTGAGTATCAACTGATGTTGCTTGTGTTTTACATGGTCCTCTTTTATCATCTGTTTCTTAGGGAGGCTGATCGAGTGATCCTTACTGCCTGTCAGCAACAAGGAGCCAATCAGAGCACCTTTCAGGCTGTGTCAGAGCAACTTGGCAACAAAACAGCCAGTGAAGTAAAGAGGTTTTTTTTTTTTTCTTTTTACAGCTTATGTTCTTTGCCTTTTTTTAACATCAGTTTCTCTGCAGGTTTCAAGGAGGTTTCGGGACTTGATGCGTCTTTTCCATACGTCAGCATGCCAGGCCAGTTCAGAGGACGAAGCTGCTGAGCAGCAGTCTGCCACTGACGAGGAACAGGACTGAGCCCTGCAGTCATCAACGATTAGACTTTTCTCCATTCTTATTAACTGTCGACTTTGTGCTTTAACATACAAATGCAGTTCTTCTAGTTGGAGACTAGTCTTGCACAAACACCTGCCAAAGATGTGTTTTGAGTATGGTGACAAATGGTCGGAAGGTCTCTCTGTAACATATGAAGTATAAATCCGCCTAATATGAAGGTGTTTTCAAACACACAAATCCAACAACACAAAAGTTATTACTAAAGAATTGTAGCACAAAGATGGCTTGGGTTCTGACAGGGCCTGATTATTGAATTACTGTTGGTGGGCAAGTTTTATAGCCCTTTGAGTAAAAAATTAAATACGAGTAGTCAAACGATCCAGGAAAAAAAACTTTTTGTTAAACACTAACCAGCAGATTCACACCAACATCATTTCTAACAGATTGATTGTAAATTTTGTTAAAACCTGAACATACTGGGGGTTGGGGGGCATGTACAGTATTTTTATATCAAGGTAGTTTTGTTTTTATTTTGCTTCAGATCTTAGTTTTGTGAATGATGCACAAGTTGTTGATAATCTGGAGAGACAGTTAATAAAATAACTATTTATACTGAGTTCTGTGCGAGACTTGAAATAAAAATGTGTCTCTGTGTGTGTATATATATATATGAACACCTTACATATACATGTTCACTGATCCTTTTTTTTAATTAAAAGGCTTAAATCTATTATTGATCTGTTTTTAATCTGTTATATCCGATTATCGGTGTAATTATTTGCTAGTTTACTTGAATCTATACGTTATTTTGTGCGTGTGCATAGCGAGAACTATGAAAGCGCGTTTCGTTAACAGCGCTGTTTCTGACCCTGTTCGCTGTCCGTAGTGACCGTGTATCTTGCCGGTGTCATGTCTACTTTCTTGAACGCGTGGTAGCGATTATATGTGTGTTTTTTTATTATTATTTCGGTATGAGCCTACAATGATTTATAGTGTGTTATCTGGTTTATAGTTCTTTGACCGGTTAAGGAACTATTTTGTATTTACGCATTTTTAAAACTGTCTGTATTTTGCCAACTGCTTACACGTGCAGATTCTGAGAAGTTATTCTGGGAATGGCAGAAATGGCCCAAAATAAGAGTAAAGGACTAAAATTCGCAGAAGAGCAGCTTCTTCGACACGGTTGGGAAAAAGGTAAAGTCAGAAGACGTTTTTTTTAAGGCAACGCCTAGACTGTTTTACACAGCAAACCCTGTGTTTATCATTGTGTAATTCATAATGGTATAAAATCTACTGACTCATGCGAGTCCGTTTGGTAATGCTAATATTTAGACTTGTGTTGTAGGTAAAGGTCTGGGAAGAACAGAGAATGGCATCACGGAAGCTATTAAAGTCCGTATTAAATGTGATAAAGGAGGGGTGAGTAGAGAACATCTTTTTGTTTTTAGATAATTGCGTTGAATACAGCATGTGGGCAGTTGATGACATGGACATGAAGTTTGTTTATAAACATTATGTATAATGGACATTTATTATGGTGCTCTAACTGGTTCACCATCCTAACCCCTGTCAGTTTCCTAATGCAAAACCAGTATATATTACTGTTATACGTGAATTACAAAGGCTGTCAAAATCGACTATAGTTTTTACATATCTAGCTTTTGAGAAGTTCCCAGCTGTTATAGTCTTTGTTTGTATTTATTGTGCATTGTTTGTATTCAGGTGGGACATAATTTAGGCGAGCAGTTCACTTTCCACTGGTGGGACCATGTTTTTAACAAAGCCTCGTCAGGTCTGGTTGTGGAATCGGGGCAGGTAAGTAATAGGATTATAATTTAAATACATTTTTTGAAATGATGAATTGACTTAGCAGACGCTTATCTGAAGTCACACAACAAAATCACCACAAAGAACATGCAATTTGTTACAAAGCCAACAAATATTCACAGATTTTCACAGTTATGTTAGCAAATGGAGGGGGCAAATACAGAATTTTTTAATTTTTTTATAGTTTATCTGTCCTTTGAAGTCAATCTGGCTTCTTAAGTAAATGCAAAAAGATCATAAGGTTAAAAATAGCAAACTGTGTTTTGTGTGAATGAGGGCATGCTTGTGTTTTTGGCTCATCTGCTGTTGTCATTGTGGTTTAGAATGATGTGGTGGTAAAGAAGTCCAGTGATGACAATGATGATTTGATTTCTAACAAGAGGCCACGCAAGGCTCAGCAAAACAAGTCCATGCTCTATGGATGCTTTGTCAAGGTACAAATAATAAATGATTAAAAAAAATAGCATTGATTTAGTATTTGAATCGTGTAGTTGTTGTAAAGCCAATTATCTTTGTTCTTAGTCAGCTACCCTGCTGTCAGGTGAGAAGAGGACAGAGAAGACCGATGATTCAGATGACAGCAGCAGCAGCAGTTCTGAAGATGAGGATCAGAATCTGGACCTTTCCAGCACCACCAAGTATGGCATTCCTTTAAAAACCTTTATATACATTTCTGTATATACATGCATGCGTACAGGTACTTTTAAATGTTCCATGCAGTGGCATATGCAGAAGCAACAAGCTTTTATAAACCTGTTCAATTTGAAGGTCAGTTATGCTTTCAGCCTAGCTCAACTCTGTCTCTTTCTGTATGTCTGTCTCTTTTAAGACTATCAGATGAACAGCTGCTGAAAGCTTGCGGAGGACGAACAGCACACAAGTAAGCTCTGATCTATTCAGGTTTGCACTGTTGCATCTGTGTTATCCTTATATCAATTAATGTTAGCCAAACTAGTTTAATTTGTAACACTAGAACTTCTAGCATTTACCCATTTCCATCCATCACATTTGAGCAGGACATGAATCCTAGATGGCGTAATATTATCAAATCTGTGATAAGTTATTGCAGTATAAATTACATTTTTTGTAATTTTTGATATTTAATATCTACTACCTATGTAACATTTCTAATTTAATATAAATTATTAAACAATATATTGAAATAAATGTAGTTTATTTAAATACCAAGGCAACATGTCTAACACTATAAAAAGTTGCATTCATATTTATGGCAGTTTTGTTGGTAATCTGTGTATACATGTTTGTTTGTTGTTTGAATAGAGGAGCAAGACATGGACTCACTATGAGCGCCAAACTGGCACGGCTTGAGCAACAAGACCAAGAGTTCATGAACAAGTACGGTAAGAAGAACCACACTGCTAAATCATCCACAAGCAGCAGAGATTGCCTAAATCCTGAGGGATGTCCAGATATGAAAGAGAAAACAAAACACAAGAAATCAAAAAGGCAAGAGGAACCATCAGAGAATAACATCCGTGAAGGTAACATAACACACATCCTTTCAAGTAATGATACTGAGGGCGGCAAAGCCAAGAGGAAAGACTTTAATGATGCTTCTGCAAATGACGATATGATCGCAGATACAGAGCCGAAGAAGAAAAAAAGAAACCGCAAAGAAAAAGAAGCTCCAGAGGATTGTGTTAATGGAGACTGCAGCATGGGCGAGCGAGACGCACACCTACTGCACAAGAAGAAAAAGAAAAAACGGTCCAAGGTGGATGAGATGGCTGTCAAAGATGATGAAATCAACGAGGATTCCACAGACAAATGCAGCAAACAGCCACAGGAGAGCAGTACTGAGCATCAACAAGCCTCTGACAGCGCTTCCAGAAAGAAAAAGAACAGAAAGAAATCCTCTACGGAGCACAATGAAGATGTCAATACCTCAACTACCATGATGACAGTAACTGAGGACACTAGCAACGAAGCACAGGTAATAGAAGGACAGGAGAATGACAGGAAGAAAAAGAAAAAAAAGAAGCGAAGCAAAAAAGAGGAGCAGGAGGTGGTAGAAAATGTGCAGTTTGAGGAGTCTGTGCCAAAGAAAAAGAAAAAAAAAAAAGAGAAGGAGTGAACTGACATGCTGCTGAACTCACTACGAGCACAAGCTGATCAGATTCTGTGCTGCTGATGAAATGCAAACATTAATTCTCCACTATCAGACTGTTAGCTGTTCAGAACATGTTTTTTTTGCAGCACAGTATTTATTCTTGCAAGTCATGGTCTATTTTTAAATCTTGAGACCCATGGGTGACAATGTTTTTAATGAACTGATTTATGAGACATTTGTGTAAAGCATAATAAATAGCATATCCGCAATGACAAAAATGTGTTAATTTATAAGTCATTTTGTGGAACTTGAAACATTGCAAACAAATCAAACTTCAACTGAATTGCAAAATAAAGTTATTCTTGAGATGGATGTCTTCTGCTCATGTTGAGGTGTCCTTTGGGTTTGGTTGGGCTTGAAGGAAGGCCGGCCATGTTAACGCGTCCAGTTCACAGATCCATCTATTGTACATGTGACAGCTTGCTGATATCCAGCTTTTCAATGGGTTTTTGCTGGTTACTGACAGAACACAGTGCATGTATCCTTCTGGCGGATCACTGATCCAGAATCTGAAAGGAAAATATTAAAGCATCAGATAACTCTCAATGGTAACTGATTAAACTTGTATTTTCTTTTTATTTATAGATTTTTTTTTTGTCATGGCTTATCAAAAGCAAAATAAGTTGTTTTTTTTAATTGACAATGTTTATATTTTTTATTCATTCTAACTCTTGCTACGGTAAAATAAAATTTTATTTATTTAAAAAAAAAATTAATTGATTTTGTGTATTAAATAACTTTTCATATATTTAGGCTTACCCTTCTTTAAGTTTGCCGCCAGTGGTCCAGACCCAGGCCTTTTCTGTCTTTTCAGAAAGTCCAATCCAGTAACCGTGATATTCATCATAATATGATGTGGCGTGCTGATTGATGAATTCCTGAATATGCATAGTATGAGAACAGTGTAAAAATCACAGTAGATTTACTGTTTGCAGTCCTCTGTAATTTTAAACTGGAGGTTTGCTATCTGTTGAACAAAATGGTTCCATGTGACGCTTTTAAGTAACTTATAACAACTTTTGCTAAATGCTACAAATAAATGTTGACAGTCAATACTCAGAAAAAATCCATTCTTTTTTGGGTCTAGTGGAAATTATGTAGGGCATCATTTCCACTAGACACACTAGATGTAGGGCAAATTTAGAAAATTCTTATATATTTTTATATACCTGTTCCTCCACACTGTCTATTGTTGCCAGCTGGGCTCCATACGTCTTACAGTATTCTTGACTCATTGACCATGTTTTCCAGGGCCAGTTTTTATGGAAATAATAACAGCTGGAACCATTCAGTATCCACTTTTGAGGACAAGGTGTACACTGGACCCCTGTGATGGAAAAAAGCTTGGATTAACCGGAAGGAAAACACTTGGATACTTTACTCCAGATTCAGTAAAAGAGCTTACCATTACTAGTAGACTGACAGTACTCATCCACTAAAAATGTGTTTTTTTTCAGTATGAAGTCCAGGGTAGCATTCATCTCTTCACTCTGTGTTAAAAGTCTTGCCCTCTCTTGCTCCAGCATTTCCTTGTCTGCCAGCAATTGCAAATTGGTGGCTTTCTCTTTAGTGTGCTGGGTCTGTAATTAAAGTAATTTCCAGGTTAAATCTGTGATTGAATGTCGTTCTGATAGAATTTCTGATATCATACCCAAAAATGAAAACTCGCCCTCAGGTTATTTCAAACCTTGAATAATGTGAGTAACCAAGCAGTGTCTGGTCCCTATGGACATCCATAGTTTGTATTTATTTATTCCATGCTATGGAAGTCAATGGTTGTATCATCTTTTATGAAACTTGTACAGGTTTGGAACAACTTGAGGGTGTTCAAATGTTAGCTCTCAATGTTGTTTCAGGCTTTGATCTTACCAGAATATTGTTGTATTTAGACACGTGAATGTAATCTGCAAGGCAGAGAAACATAAAGCACAAATTATTAGTTAAATCAGCTTGTAGGATATCAACTGCAGTATAAAGCTATGTGATATTTTATGATTTTAGGTAATAGGAATAGTGCATATTACATATTACTCATAAAATACAACACTGGTCTATATTGCCCTTATCAATTTGTGACGAAAGTGTGAAATTTTGTAGTTGGCTTGCGACAACAGCACTTCATGAAAAGGTTTCCAGGGTTGTCACACAGCGTAGTTTCACTGTTCTTGACACATTTGTAACACTTGGTTTGGTCACACAACCACTTCTTTTTGATTGAATACACTTAAACCAGTTAATAACAAGTTTCCCTGCACAAGGTTGGAACACAACTAAATGTGGACATCGAAATAGGACTGAGTTGTATTTTAGTATTGTTTGTATGAATGAGACTGTGCTTATTCTTACTGAAAGCGCTGACAGCTGTTAATGCAGCAAGGAGGAGGAAGCAGATCAGCCCCAGAAGCACTGTAGCTCGTCTATAAGCTGGAGAAATCTGCGTGACGGCTTCTTTTTCTGAATGAGAACAAGACCAGTTTGAGTCTGAGCACATGATAGAACATGGCCACATTTGACAAAGTAAGAGTTAAAAATGTTCTTCCTTAAGACTATATGAGAGGTACAATACTCTATGTACTTTCACTCAGAGTATAATGAGCTGGCAAATAAGATTTTATTAATAAACACTTCATGGGCAGCTGCACAGGAAAGAGGAAAATAAAAAATCTAATTTTGATTTTAAAGGAAGTGAAATCATTTATGGCAGCTTGATTGGTTAAAATAATTCCCCAAACGTTTAAATTGTGTTTTTTTTTGTTTAAAGAAATTAAATGAAAATATTTTACAATAACAATACCAGAGTTTATATAACAAATTGCATATATTGGTTTAAATATATATGCAATATATTTAATACATATATTTATACTTAATATATAAATAAATATATATATATATATTACCTGTGCTCTCAGGAGGTGTTTGTGAAGCTGATTGTTTTCTTTTCACCTCAGCATACAGTACAGACTCCTCTGACTGTCGCACTTTAACAGTATAGACACTCATTCAATTATTCATTAAAAATACACATAGAAAACATTCCAAGCAAAAAGAGCAAATGATGTGGTATCATAATGGTTAAATCTTGTGTTTCTTTGCCATCAGCAAAAAGACTTAGAGAGAAAGATCTAAAATAAAAAACATACCCGAACCTGTAGATTTGTCTCTGTCATACGGCTTGAAGGTAACTGTTGAATAGCACACCTCTTCTTCCATACCTGCTCACCTTCACGATCCACAAACACTGCTGAGACAACAGAAAACAGCAGTATGATTGAATGTAGTCAGTCAAACCGCACTGAGACTTTTGTTCATTCAGAATGAGGTAATAACAGAATTTGTCCAGGAAGTGGAACATGTTGCCACATTTACAACACTATTACTTCAACATGTTCACGCACAAGGAGGTGTCTGTACACAAAGGGTTCTGTACTGTTAATTCTACGCAACATTCTAAATTTTATAGAAGCTTAATAATAATAAATATAAAAGAGTTGATTATTGAAAGAGGAAGTGATATCTTTTAAATCTGTCTTCCCTGTCCGATGGTATGAACTCTTATGTTCTGTGTTTTCAGTTACCAGTATTGTTTACTACTTCAAGAATGCCTGATTGTGTGAAATTTAAAGGTATTCATTTACAATAAAAAGACTGCATTTGGGTTGACTGTTGTTTCTCTTTAGAAATTCATAATCTTGAAGAACTGCAAAATGAAGACAACACCATATCTTGTAGAGGCATTAAATATGTTTTAAAGCTTAAAAAAAGGTACAACAATGCACTAAATGCTAAATAAATGACTGCCTGTCACTCTGTAGATGAACCTTAAGTCAGATCAACAGTATTAAAGTTATCAGATGTTGGTTAAAAATCTAAATATTACATTTAAATTAAATAAATGATGAAATTTAAATGTGTAAAGTCATAATAATGACAGTAGCCCTCTATACAATAATAAGAGTAATTAACTCCTAACTATAAATAATGTTCATCCTGCCATCCAAGTTATCAACTATTTTGTCTGATGTATTTTCAACATCTTGCCACAAGAGGGGGCAGTAAATTAATGTGATAACATCAAGAATTACAATGATGGTCCAGCCAAAAATTAATTTTCAATCGTTATTTACCCTGATGTTTTTCTAAACAGCCTTAGTCATCGTTTTTTTTACTGTATAGAAAAAAGGCACTGAAAATGTTTCTTACCATTTCCAACTTTTTTGCTTTATATTGCCACAGGAGAAAGAACGTGTTACAGGTTTGGAAATTATCCAGCAATGGTAGAGTTAACTCCCTAAATTACATCACTCTCGCATTCTGTCCATCCACCCCTCCTCCTTAACTCCTTCGCCCTCCCCCTTCTCATTGTCTATGAAAAGGAGGGTCTTTCTCTCCCCTGTCCATTCAGCCGCTGGGCACTGGGACTGTGGTCCAGACCTCACCCTCAAGCCTGTCATTATAATCACTTAGCAGCCACAAAGACCTCCAGCCCTTCACAGCCTCTGTGCACACTTCTAGTGAGACTTAACTAAGATGGAGCTTCTGGGTGCCCGACTGCCTTTCACCCAGTTTCAGGAGGAAAAGTACCAAATGCTGGAGCTGAACCAGCGTCTCGAATCGTACTTAGGCCGCGTGAAGCTTCTGGAAGAGGAAAACAAACTACTGCGAGAGGAGATCCACACTCTCAAGAGCAGCAGGGAACCACCAGGCCAGCGCAAAGCTCAAGAGGAGGCTCTCAGCCAAGCCAGGAGGATGTTGGAGGAGGCCTGGAGGAAGAAAGGTCGTGTGGAACTGGAAGTGGAGAACTTGATGGAGGATATAGAGATGGTGAGTATTCAAAGACAGAAGGCGAAGAACGCTCAGGCTGAGGCACAGAGAAAACTGATGGAGAGCAGGAAGGAGCTGGAAGAGGAGCGTAGAGCTCAGATTTGGCTTAGGGAGAAAGCCGGGCAACTTGAGAAAGACCTCTTGCTTCAGATGCAAGTCCACCAGGAAGACATGGAAACCATGCAGGCCTCTATGAAACAGACGAAGCAGGTCTTGATGGCCCCAAAGCCCACTCAACCTGCCAGCATCCCAGACCTGGGACAAGAGTACAGCCACAGAGCAGCTCAAGTCTGGCAGGAGGCAACCAGCAACTATCAGAGACTTGTTGGACGTCTTGAGGAAAGTCTGAACCAGACCAAAGCTAACATGGCAAAGATTCATCAAGAGAAGAGAGAAAACCAGCATCAAGTTCAGCATCTGGCAAAAGAGCTAGAGAGCACTAAGGCTAAGAGGCAGATTATGGAGAAAAGTTTAGTGCAGCAGAAAGACGAGCATAAACAGGAGCTTCAACATTTTCAGGTAAAAAAATTCAACTTATGGTCTTTGTTTTTCAACTAATTTAGATACTGTCTGCATTTACTCTGCCTAATCTGTAGGATATTTTGAGGAAGTTTTAATCTCTTTTGTCCTTGCGATGGAAATCGCTGGGGTCCAAAACAACACTGGGCCCTGCTTTCATTTCAGCGACAAAAAGCAATGAGAAAATTTTCAAAATATCTTCTTTCATGTTCCACAGAATGGTCATACAGGTTTGGAACAGGACACATTTATTTAACAGTTTTTTTTTTGTTGTTTTAGATTTTGTTACATTATTTGTGATTTTCAACATTCTCTTCACTATAATGTCATATCTTTGCACAGGCCCAAGTAGATGCTCTGGAGTTGGAGAAAGATAGCCTGGGGCAGCAGATAGACAGCCTGATGCTGGACAGACAAGACTTGCTGCAAGTCAAGATGTCTCTTGGACTAGAGGTGGCCACATACAGGTACCTGTCTTCAAAATAATCATCAACACCAGCAAAATACAACCGCTCTTTATTATAATCTTCAAAATCATATTTGCATGAAGTAAAACATGCACGTAGCTCTCTCTATTACCTCTCTAATGGGATTCCCCTGCACTGTGGGATTTGTAGTTTATGGAGGCCCAACTAATGTGATCATGCATCAGTGGCTCTAAAAAGCATCTCAGGCACCCTGAGAGGGGTAACTTTAGATCAGTCAGTCAGAATGCACCCTTTCCATTTTCCACCCGGCACTGACCCTGATCCATCTGCTTGGAGGAGGGGCAGTGAAACAGGGGGTCGGCATTCAATTCATTCAATAACATCCTTCAGATCTGTCGAGGGCAGACCAAAATTTTAGCTGTTGCTCATTTCATGGATTTCCATCTAATGAAGTTGCACTGCATTAGATGCACAGGTACTCAAGGATAGGAAGTAGGGTTTAAATATGTGAAGTTATTTTTTATTTCAAATTGTTGCAATATGATGGGCATGTCTCTTGGAAGTCTTTTTGAGTTTTTGAATACATTCGTATGTAATAAAAGAAAGAAAGATCCACATGTGTTTTTGTAAAAATGTTTTTAAAAAGAAAATGTACATGCATTTGGATACCTGTTACACTAAGTGTGTGTGTGTGTGTGTGTTTGTAAATTCCAACCCTTGCAATTGTTAAATGCTGTATGCAGGAAGTAAATGAATCCTGCAGATGGGCTAACAATGACAAATCTGACATACTATTTGCATAACAACAGAACTAAACACAAGACTGCAGCTCAAGAACCTGACTCAATCTCATTTAACCCACCCATCACATTAAAGAAATTGCTGTGATGCTGACAGATGTTCTGTTGTTTTTTCTCCAGAGCTTTGCTGGACAGCGAGGGCCTGAGAGTTGACAGATCAACAACAAATAAGAACAACTCTGCTTTCTTTTTAGGTAACAGTATTTAAAAAAAATAAATATTTTATTTTGTTATTGTTATAATTGTTTTTACTAAATAGTGATGGCTATCTAGGCAATAGGAAAGTGAAAAAAATCAATACATATAAAAAATACTAATGGCTTTATAAAATACAGTGAATTACAATAAATACAGTGATTATCTGAAACACAGATCTCCTTTCCATAAATACTGCTGTGCTATGGGCTGGTTAAAGGATTAGTACTTTTTGTGATATTGTGTGCTTATTGCATGGAGGGGGAACCTGTCTAAGCCTGTAAAACTAGCTTCCTGTGCTAGTCCCATAGGTCACTGTAGCAGATGGCTCCAATTTCCAGTAATGCAGTCCTGGAAAAGCATAATGAAGATCAATACATCTCCATTACGGCTCACTCACAGTTCACAACTAGTGTGTATTCCGATAACTCCCGTGGGAGGCAGATCAGGGGTCTATGTCTGTCTGTTTCATACTATCTCCATCTATCTCTTTAGCCTGGGGCTTTATCCATCAACCACATTTTTTTCCAATAGCATCATAGTTATCAGGGCATTGGACATTAGCCATATTTTGATATTTTGATGCATTATGAGCTGTTTACATGTGTATTAAAATTGTGTATTAGCTACTGAATTATCCTATATCTGCATATTATAACCCTCTCTTTCAGATACTGAACATGCAATATAAATATAATTATTTAAAACACTAATATTATTTGGGATTCAGAAAACAGATCTAATGATCTGCAAAGGGTAGATTTGATCAAATAGGTCCCTGTTTGTGTGACAAAGCCTGCCTCAGCATCTTGTTGTTTTTTGTTACAGATGTGCTCTCAAAGCCCACTGGGACCCACCTAGCCTCGCAGACCACTGCTGCTTCCTGCCATGTCAGCAATACTGTGTCTACAAGTCACAGATCAATCGCCTCCTCTCGTACTTTGCTGACCAGTGCCACTTCATCATGGACCCCGACTCAACAAAGAACACCAACCAGAGCCTCAGTGACAGAAAAGACAGAAGTTCATATCTCAGAGGAAACTGAGAAAGCTCCTGAGAAGTCTGTGGATCATTTGCAGCAAGAAAAAGTCAACGATGACCTGGTCCTCGCAACAACTCTCTCCAAAACAGCTGCAGAACCAAAACCACAGCTCAGAGAAGAATATATTGAGGTTCAAGAGGAAGCTGAATCAAAACAGTTCCAGAAAGATCAGGTTGTTGAATCTGAAACTGTTGCATCGCCTTTGTTAAGTGTGTCAGCTGACCAATCAAGTAACTTGTCCCAAACTCCGGAGACTGAAAGCTGGGCTGGTCCCTTTACAGATCCCGAGGAGTTTCAGAAGAAGGGAAGGATGAGGACACTGAAGTGTCTGTTGAAATGGCTCGGATCTCACATGCACCTAAAGTTGCTTGGGAAGAAAATAAAACCCTAGCAGAGGATGAAAAAGATGATGCCTCTGAGATAGATGTAAGATCAGAGAACATCAGTGAAAGCCACAAAGATGCATATGGAGATGCAGAGAATGATAACAATACTTTAAAATCTAGCCATATCAGTGCAAACACCAATATATTGGGCTCATCTTTCCCTGAGCAGGGATCTTTAGATTTGATTGGTGATTTCAGCTATCATGATGATTTAATGCAGGTAGATGAACAGGACAATGTAAGCAATATTAGTGAGGAGGTAACAGAGCAAATGAACAGTGAAACTGAAGCAGTGATTGATTCAATCAATGAGTGGGACAGACAGGAAGAAATTGAACCAGAGAATGAGACAAAAGTCATGAGCCCTGACTCTGACGTGGAAGAAGAGGATGAAATGAACATTGACGCTAACACAAAAGATAAAACAGGAGATGAAAATGTGACTGAAAGAGAAGAAGAAGAGATAGAAGTGATTAGGAGTGACATTTCTATGCAGGATCATCAGGAGAGTTTAGAGAAGACTGTACCACCAACTGAACCACATTCAGATCAGACAGTAAACGAAGAAGAACCCTTACCTGAAGAATCTGAGGGAGAAGAAGAGAACCAAGGTGAAGATGATGATTCCCCAAACATATCAGCCTCACTGAGAACTGATCCTGGTGAGTGTGACAGCTACAGCCAGGAGAACACACTAGCAGACACTCGGCCTTTGATTCATTACAAGAGTGATGAGGAAACAGACGGGAACGTGAAAGCCTCGCACTTCGTTGATGAGACCAGTGACAGTGAGGATGAGAAGGAAAGAATTGAAGGCGGCCACTGGAATGAGAGTGCTTCCAAACGCTTCAACACCATGGAGGATCTCAGAGAAGAACCAGACATGGAGTTCACAGCAGAGATGATGACGGATGTTGTTTCTAAAGAAGAAGCACAAGGTGGTGATAGGGCGTGCATGATGCTTCAAAGTAACTCTGAAGTCCATGAAAGTTTGGATATGGTGGAGAAAGAAAGTGCAAGAATTGAGCTCAAGGGAGACCTAGAAGAAGATATTGATGTTATTAAAGAGATGAGGAAAGATGAAGATCATGATGTTAAGGTTTTTAAGCAAAACGAGCAACCACAACTGACTGAAAACCTGCATATACATAAAGAGCAACCTGAGGATGAAACAGTCCATTCATATGAAAGCCAAGAACAAGTTGATATGGACCATCCAATCTCATTCCCTGAAATATCCCAGCAGATTATACGCTCCTTTGAATCTCAATCAACTCTGACCTTTTTTCAAGATACAGCTGCAACCAAAGAACCAGAAGATCTTCTGGACGTTTCCATGCACACCAACGTGGACCTCACAGACAGTCGCTCCCTGGAGAATGAAATAAACAGTCAGCCAGACAACATGACATCAGACATTCCCAACTCAGACCAGGAAGAGGGCAATAGCTCAGAAGATGAGTCTCCAAATGCCAGCCACTGCTTTCAGAACACAAGCCTTTTAGCAGCTGCTACTCTTAATGAGCAGCCATTAACCTTTACTAATGGAGTCTCCAAGGCTGATTCTGTGTCTGACACCATCAATTTGCCCGAAGAAGGGCTCAGTAAGGAGAAGAACACTGAAGAACTTAAAGCCCCTCAGATTGATGACTGGGAGAACTCTAATTTCTCAGATAACAGCATGAATGCTTCAGATTTAGCTGAGATCACACAAGCATCAAGTATGGATGAAAACGCAGGTGTTTTCCCAGTAAACGAGATTGAGAATTTAGAAATTCCAAATAAAATGCCAAGTTTAGAGGAAAACATCTTTGGAAAATTTGAGGAACATCTTGAAAGGACAGTGGACAGCTTTTCAGAAAAAGTGCTAACTGTGATGGATTTTGAGAGCAACAATTTAGGAGAGGAGGAGGAATTTCAGTCAAAGGAAAAAAAAAGTGAGATTCATAGCTTTTTCAGCACTAGCATGAAGGAAGATTTCTGGAATGAGGGGAAAACGGAGATGGCAGCGACTTATGACCCTGCCAAGACCGACGACTTAAACCAGGCTATGGACTTTGGAGAGGAGTGGAGAGATATGGAGGGAATGCCAAAAGCAAATGGAAGTCCTAAAGAAAAGATGGACATTCTCAAAGGCAAGGATGAGAGGCATAAAGATGAACAGCCAACGCAAGGCAAGATGGTCCTATCTGATGACTCTGTTGATGAGGGGGATTCCTGGTCCTCTGGCGATGAGTAGCTTTGTCCAGTGATGTTTTTAGACCATTGCGACTAAACCAAAAATGTAGTAATGTCAGTCAAATAGATGTACACATATAGTACTAAGCCAAAATGAAAATTCATGGTGGAAGACAGCAACAAAAACACCTTCAAACACATTCACAGAAATTAAACCAGACAAGCTTGCTCAGTGCGGTGTATGTAATTGTACAATGTGATCTCTGTAATGTGAGTTAACAGCCTGGCATAATGTGCCAGCTGCCTTCTCAGGATAAGAAAGCATTGTACTCCATGACAGCCACGGGCAGAAAGGATTCTGAAAGATTTACTATAAAGCTTTACTTCATGCTTGCTGTTTCTGTACTAATTAGACCAGCTTTTCAATGACCTTCATCTGTCAGTGTTGTAAAATACTTTTGTGTATTTTCACTGATGTATGGTACAATGAAGCAACAATATGGATTTTACAATCCTGAAAAATGAAAAACATTAATAAAAAAGTAAAATAGCAAATCATTTGAGTTGGTGTTTTCTATTATTATTATTTTTCAATGATGGCCACACAACATTTAACACTGTTTCTGTTTTTAAACATACATTTAAAGATAGATTTAAAATTCTTGGACTTGGATCAAAAAGTTCTACACTTTATTCATCCAAACATTCCAGTTTCAGCGAATCAGAACTCCAGGCTACAATGAAACACACTGGGATTTGGAGCCGACGGCTGGTAACCACACAATACTGGTCTGAGACAAAGAGGCCACACTAGAAGAAGGAAAGAATAAGGAACAATGAATAATAGATGACATCATTTCCCTCTGTATGCACACTGGCTCTGTGGTGCCACTGATGGTGTGTGTGTGTGTGTGTGTGTGACACCACTCTGACGATGCAGTCACAAAGAAACTGATGGCATAACATCCTGCACAAAAAATAAAAATAAATAAAAGATACTAATAATTAAGTTAAATTAAAAATAAAATCCAACTAATAAATTATTCAAAAGGTAAAACCTTCTATTCTTAGTCCAATCAAACAGCTAGTCATATGAGCCACACAAATACAAGCAGGATTTACAGGGTCTTTTGAGAGCTAAAACAAAAGTGAGTCAGGGCAGCAGCTGGGAGGTCAGATGCTTCAACACCTGTTTCACGTGGAAGAGGACGCCACACAATCACCCCTGATGCAACAGCGTGCAACTCCATAACCAGCGTATTGAAGTGAATATCTGATCCTAGCTTGTTATTTAGATCTGATCTCTGTGGCATTCACAAGTGTCACTGTAAGAGCTATTTGAGTGGAATGAGCACAGAATCCCGAGACCACGGTGCTACAAATAAATCTCGGTAAGCCTGAAATGTGTTCAGAGCCTGGGTGACATTCAGCTCTCCCAGCTTCCTTTACCATCTGTCTTTGTTATTGATCGCTATTGATTATCAATGTCAGATAGTGAGTGACTGAGTGTTTTAAAGATTAGACAAGACCCCACATTCATCATCGTTCTTTTGGCTTCCACATTTCGAATGCAAATGCGTGACAAAATCATTACTGATACTTCTTCATGCTGTTGTTTGCGCTACCGAAAAAAACCCTGAATTTCAGAAGAATGAAGACATTGAAGAACCTTGGTTCATTTAAGCAGTATTACAAAACAGGAGGTAAAGTGACATGGAATTAAGTAAACAGGAAAATCTGTATGAAATGATTACCAGTACATGTTCTTAATAAACACCTACTGTTGCCAGTAAAACACTGAAATAAATGTAAAGAAGCAATTTATTTTTTTTTTTTTGCAAATAAGTAAAACATGCAAGCTTGAAGAAGACTTTTGGAAAACAGTATTTTTCGGTGACACTTTAGGGACCAATAACTAGTTTATTAGTACTTATAAAGCATGTACAATGCTGCCAATACCTAAACTTAACAACTACATTACTAATTATAAATAAGGAGCAAACTGAGAGTTTATTGAAGCAAAAGTCAAAATGATTTGCTAATAGTGACAATTTAACCTTAAAATAAAGTGATCAAATTTATTTATTTATTTATTTTTTCATAAAACACACTTCAGTAATCTTTTAGAGCTAGCAAAATTATTCATATTGTATTGTTGCAATAAAACAAACCTAAATAATATTATTGCAACGTTTTAAAATTACAATTTTACCTATATAATAAATGTATAAGGGCAAACAAGTGACCCTTATAAATACACAGTTTAGAAATAAATAAGTGACTATATTAGATAATTAGAAATTAAACCATAAGCTGGTAGCAATATTTCAATCTAAAAAAAATACACCGCATTATAATTTAGCCCACTGCCTGAGGGAAGAGTATGCCAGCTGATTATACAGACAAAGGTATTGATTGATCTGAGGAATGCATATTTTATAATGATGATTTCACATTGGTTTTGCAAATCTGTGCTATGTTCATCCAAATGTGTTTCTTTTGATGAGTAGTTCTAGTGGGATCTGTTCAAACAATGTGCATTTGTTTGCTTGTTCCATATTCTCAGTCCGCAGGCAAACAGTAGTCTGCTGGAGAGCTAAATCAACTGTTGGAGAAATGATACAATTAAACTATTATAGTACAATTACTCTGTCAATCAAGACATAAATTGACAGGGTTTTCTGTAGGATGAAATGGAGTGGGGACCTGCTACAAACAGAAGCTCAATGGTTGCACCAGATGCCACAAACTGACAAACTCAGCTGACGCTGTGCTCAGATGAACACAATAGTCACTGAGGAATGGTCTGAATTCAATGCCTCTCCACCAGAACACACATGCACAAGACACACTCAACGTCAAGTCATTTGTGACTGAATCACTGCGATCTGTACATGAACTATTTGTGGTTTTTATTTCGAACAATAAACCCGGTGTCTCTTTAAGGGAAAATACATTCTTACATAGATCACACCCAAGGTTTTATATCAAAGCCGTAAATCTGGGTTCAGTCTAACCTGCAGACCTGGATTTCTTTTGAACAAGCACATATGTGCATTATTAAACCAGTTACAGTATAAAACTGTATCAGTGAGAGCGGGAAAGGAAATTTCAAATGTAGAAGTCTAGCAGCAGCGATGATGCGAAGTGAAAGGCTGACATCTAGCGGTCAAATATGAAAACGCAACAGCGCGTTTTAAATGACAAGACGCGTCTACAAACACGGGCTATAACTGTCCTCGAGTTTCCATAAACATGTGGAAATTATAAATTCTTTGCAGTTTTTTTGTAGTAAAGTTCGCATTCATAAAAGAATAATGATTAAGTATTAAGCAGCTCAATTATTGTCAAATTTGAACATGGCACTGAAGACTGGAGTAATGGCTGCTGAAAATTCAGGAATAAATTATATTTTAAAATATCTAAAATTTAAAAAAAAAAATGTTTATATTTTACAATATTACTGTTTTTTTCTGTAGTTCAGTGTTGCCTTGGTTATTGTAAGAGGCTTCTTAAAAAAATCTTTTTTTTAATCCAATGTCCAATTTCAAGCATTTACTTTTAGGGTCTGCAAGACTTCATTGTTTGAAAGACATTTCTTGCTACTATATGGTTCAATGAATATTCGTTTTTCCACATTTGCAGGTAACTTCAGCTAAATAAATGTGTAAATATTAATCAAACGAGTGAACAGACAAGACAAAGCACAAAGAAACTTGTAAAAGACAAACTCAGACTTCTGTGTAGGTCAACTTGTCTATTTAATATATAAAATACAATAAAACATACGCAAAAGGGGAGGGTCATAAAGGACAATGGATACTTTGGTACAATAACAAACACTCTTTTGTAAAAGCAGTATAGAATTTGTAATAACATATCAGTGCATACTTTGTTTATGAAAATATACACAAATTGTATATCATTCTCCGAAAACAACAGAATTTTTTTTTAGTATTTTTTTGTCTTTTTTATTTTTTACAACAAAACTCAAAGCAGACTAGCCGAACACAATATATTAGCTATACTTTTTCTTTTTTAAACTTTTTTCTTCAATTTCTATTCTAGTTTTGTGTTGTATATTCTTATCGAAATTACATTTCAGTTTATTTATAATATGACTCATTCTTTGCTTGTCTGACGCCCATGCATTGTGTCTGATCAGAATAAATTAAATGTGTGGATGTCCCACCTTAACTATGTGTAGATACTATTGTACAATTGACTAAAAATTGCAGCATTGAACTGGTCATTCTATCAAACCTGTTTTATCGCTTCCCTCAATTAGCAATAAGTACTAATATTACTACAACGGTTTTGTTTACTTAATAAATCGTGCAATATTAGTAACACCCCTTTGAAGAAAAAAAAACAAACAAAAAATTGAAACGAAAATATATTTATATAATATTTAATATATAATAAAATAAAATCAAATTAAAATGCCTAACCTACACACAAAAAAAAAACAAACAAAAAAAAAAAAACTAAAATAAAAAAACGCAGATGCAGAAAATAAAAACCGTCTCTCTAAACTTATCATTATAATTACCATCTGTGAAGATAACCATAATGGTAATGATAATCATCATAACAATTATAATAAAAACAGACAATAAAACTGTCACCAGCACAAATTAACACGAGAAAAAGTATGTGAGAATCTCTAGACATCATACAAAGGGAATACGGGGGCCAAAGTGGACTATTCACCGGACGATTGTCTTTTCTTTGATTTCTCAGATTCCTAATTTTATCACGAGGTCCTTGCCAGAGCTTTTTCGAACGTTGTCTTAGCCTTAAAATCAACACAGCCAGCGCTTCGAGACACCGGACCATCCCAGGCGCATCGCTTTAGTCACCGGCCTTCTCATCTTACAAACGTACATAGAAATCACTGCATTTGTTCAAAGCTCAGGACACAACAGTCTTTAAGTCAACGGGTGCGCTGCAGAGGCCTCGCTCTGCTGTGATGCAGTTCTAGAAAACATCCGCCCAGTAGCTCTAGAACCTCAGTCGATGGGATACGAATGCAGGTCTGTGATGAGTCCCAACAAACGCTTACTCTCCCGGTACTGCATCCATCGTGTGTGTGAGTGTGTGTGTGTGTGTGTGTGGAATCTGGTTAAACAAAAGGTGGGTCACCTGTTGAGGTGAAATGAAATGGCTTCAGTCTTCCTCTGTGAGTGAAAGAGCGGGGGAAAAAAAGGAGAAGATACGAGAGGATGAAGGGAGAGGTAGAGAAGCCGATGACGGACAGGTGAGTCTCACCTTGATTAGAAATACACCTTTTAGAGGGGAATAAGCCATATTTGAAATCATTTTGAACCCCACTTCCCTTTAGCGCTATCTTCACTTAATCTGTCGTCTTTTTTTTTTTTTTTAAATCGTCACGGAAACATCCTTCATCTTTGTCACTTAGAGAATACACTAATGCACAGAAAACGATTTGTGTACACATCTGCAACACGTGTAAAGCCTAATCTAGATTTCAGTACGACATTCTTTTTTCTTTGTTGTCTTTTTTTCTTTTTCTTTTTTTTTACAAAACGTGACATATTTCTTCTATTATTGTTCACGGTTAAACATGTGAAGTGCAATAAGCCAATATCTCACAAAAAAATAATAAACGAAACATCCTTCCCTGAATGCTTTAAATGTCTTATAGGTGAAAGGAGGCTGTATTTGGGGGGGGGTCGCTGCTCCTGTTGGGGTGTAAAATGGCGGATATATCAGTCAGAGTGGACTGATTGTGTAAATGATTATGAAATTGCTCACGTGTGTGTTTGAAGGTGTGCGAGCGGACGAGGGGGAAAGATTTTAAAGTGCGCGCCATCAGGATAAAAACGACAGAAAAGAGTCACGCTTAAAAACAGTCAAATCCTCCTTCATCTGCCTCTCCACCTTGCTAACTTACAACACGGTACAGTTTATTTACAGGTAGAGGTTGACAGAGACGGTTCCACTGAGATTACAGCGCTGTTTCAGAAAGACCCAGCAGAATATATGTGAACATACATCGCTATGTACAATCTCAACGCTTCTCACGCACACTCGACACACACAGCGCTACACGACCTCCATCTCTTTCTTAGCTAAAACGAGCTAGCCGAGATCTGTGTGTTTGCCGCCAACTCTTTCTCTATACACCCGTTCCGAAACACTGAGAAATTTTGTATATACACGATCTCAAAACTCGCCATCCTGAGTTCGACAACAACTCGGGTTTTGTCTTATTCCTGGAATCTCACAAACGATATTTAAGCACACTCGTCCCATAAAGTTAACTAATTAATCTGTGAATTACACAGCCAGACGAAAAACAATAAATAGAGCGTAATGTGGCAGACCGCAAGCGCGCCTGGATCTCGTTAGTACAGATAGATCTACATTTCCATCAACGACACCACATTTACGGTCCGGCCCGCGCGTACGCAGAAAACCGAGCACGCGGAGCGGCGTTTGTGCTTCGAGCTCCGCCGATAGACACACGCATACGAGTGCGCAAGCGAGGGGACCGGTGCGAGATTACCATACCACGAGATGGAAAACGAACATGATCGAGTGGAGTTTTTTTTTGGCTGAATTGCGTTTAGCGATCGAATGAATGAGGACCTCCATCTCACAGCTGACACACGCACGCGCACACACACTAGAAAAACAAAGACAAAGATCCTACTTTAAAGGAACGGGGGCGATTCTAAAGGCAGCTGCTCAAGCAGATAGAAAAAAAAATACATAAAAAGAAAGGAAAAGCAAGACAGAAAGAGTCAATCGAGAAGATAAATGGCAAGTGCAACCATTCATACAAAAACAAAGCAAAAGAGAAATCAATACAAAGAAAGAAAGAGATTGACAGGCTTGTCTATGCAACGTAACAAGCTGTTTGGACAGAGCAGTGCCGCTGAACTCTGATCGCGTCGACGGTAAGGCCTGTAAAAGTTGATCTGAGATCCAGACAGCCTCTCTGAGCAGGGGTGGGGATATCCGAGCCATTCCGGCTCGGTACATCTCTTCAGTCTCGTATACGTGAACACGTTTACACCTGGATTGGCAACTGTGTGTGTGAGGATCTAGTGCGCGTGTGATCATATATGCATATTTTTAATATAAATATGTACACACACACCAGTAAATATGAGTGTGTCTGAGAGTGAGACGAGAGTGAGAGAGAGAGAGACAGAGAGACAGGCGCATGCATGTGTCTAAGTGCGGACTGAGATTGGCTGCTGAAAGCAGGTGCCACTAAGGGTGTGTTTTTGTGTCGGTGTGTGTGTGTATGTGTGGGTGAGAGAGCAGCTCTCTCGCTCTCTCCTTCAGCGTCTATGTGACCCAGGTGTCCAGTCTCATGCGTTTCACGTTGGCTGACTCCTGCTGCTCCGCTTGGGCCGGCTGCTCTCCGGAAGCTCGGAGGAGACCCAGGCTGGCGGAGTTGAAGTCAGGAGGGCGTGGCTGCCCTCCGTCGTCTCGGTCGCTTCCTTCGTACGAGCTGCCGTTACTGCTGATGCTGTCAACCGGAGAGCGGCCGGTGGGCTCCAAACGCAGTGCTGCTGGATACTGGGTCACGGTTAGGCCTGACACGCCACCCAATGCCCCAGCGGTGGAACTAGGGGTGCTGCGATCCCGGTTAGGAGACACTGGCTCGGATTTGATGCTGACGTTGGGGTTAGTGTTAACCGTCAGAGTAGCTCCATGTGGGAGCGTCCCCACGGGCCTGCGGTACAAGGAGAAAGAAGAATACTTAGCATCATGCATATCGCTATTAATAAGCTGACACCTGATGCACTACAGTAACAATTTGACAAAAATGAGTGTGGACAAACAGCAACTCTACCCACAGCATTATCATATTGTCCTCAGAACAAAAAAATAACAGTACAACAAAGCAGCTGTAAAATGAACATAAGCCAGACAAATTATCTCTGTCATTTAACTCCTGTTAGCCATGCAGTCACAACTTGATCAGCCTCCTTTCACAATACACAACATGCCACATACCCTTAACTGCAGTGAGTGTGTTTGTTTATGTGCCAGTGTAATTAGACAGCAGCCTAATGTACTGTATTTAGTGTATTATGTATGTTGGGATTAGACTAACTATTCCACTGATTTTCTAGGGAAGGTAAGGAGAGGAGAGGAGAGGAGAGGAGAGGAGAGGAGAGGAGAGGAGAGGAGAAGAGAAGAGAAGAGAAGAGAAGAGAAGAGAAGAGAAGAGAAGAGAAGAGAAGAGAAGAGAAGAGAAGAGAAGAGAAGAGAAGAGAAGAGAAGAGAAGAGGAAATGGAAGGAAAAAAGGAAAGGAACAGAAAAAAAGTAAGCAGAAAAGAAAAATGTAAGGAAAGAAAAAATGAAATGGCAGAAATGGAAAAATAAAAGAAACATAATTAAAAAGAAGGAAAAAAATAAAGGAAAATAATAAAGGTATATGGAAATATGAAAAAAGAATAGAATGTAAGGAGGAAAGAAGATAAAAATAGAGAAGAAAGAAAAGCAAAAATTAAATGTAAAAATATTTTTTTTCCCCTTACAAAGAAAGAAAAGGGAAGAAAAGGGAAAAGAAATGGAGAGGAAATGAAAGAGAGGCCTATGAAATAGTAATTAAAATTAATAAGGAAACAATTCAAGGAAATGGCAGAGGAAAAGAAAGCAATATGGAAAATGGAATACTGAAAAAAGATACAAAGGGGAAGTGGAAATTAAAAAAGCAAAAGAGATTGAAAATAAAAGTGCAAAGGAATAAAAAAAAATGGAAAAGAAATGAAAGAAAAAAAACAGGAGAAGAATAAAAGCAAAGGATTTTTGAGAAGTAAAGGGAAATAAAAGAAAAGAAATAGAGCAAAAATGGAGAGGTCAAGAAAGAATTATATGCAGGAGTAAAGAAAATAGAAAAAGCAGAGGACAAGAAATTAAAGGACAAAAAAAAAAAAAAAAAAAAAGCAAAATGCAAGTCAACTAAGGGAAAGAGAGATAGGACAGAGAGAGGGCGAGTGGGTAGAGAAACACGGAGAGAGTTTGGTCTTGTGGGTCTGTACAGGTTGATTGATGATGGTGCAGGTGCTGTTTCAGTATGTTCTGATGCAAAACAGAAAGAAAGGCCAACTCAGCAAATCACTGACAAAGACAAAGCCCAGCTTCCTACAGCCAAACAGCCAGAGACTGATAGAGAGAGAAACCAAAGAAAGAGCGGGAGGAGTTAGCGCCATTATCGCATAGAAAACGGCAACAAGACAGACAACAAACAGAGACAGACGGAGAGAGGAAAAGCCAGATACAGTACCAGCTGATCCCTTCCTCCCTGCCCAAGAGTAAGCTGCCCTGAGAGGTCACACTGCAGAGAAAGAGACAGGCGAAACCCAATCTAGCATCTACAGTAATCATTGTCATGTGACAAACACACACGTAAACATCACAGTATTTACTTATCTACAACAGCTGAGAGACAGACAGATGTCTATGCACAGTTAACATGGACTGCTCAGCAGGAGAAAGGTTCCCTACAGAACGCTTACTACTAAAAACAGAAATACATATCCCACTCTCATGCATAGCAGGAAAAGTGAGTCTTCACTACCCCAGTCTGGTCAGAAAAAGGCCTGGCCGCCGAGGTCATGGCGTTAAGAGAAGCGCGGTGCAGGGAAAAATGATTTGATGACGTGAGAACAGAAGACAGGGTGGCAGAGCGGCGGGGAGCTCTCACGGCTCCATTAGCATTTATATTAGAAGGAACAGGGAGTCAGGGCCACAGTGGGACGTAATGACAGGTTCCTCAGGCATAACGAGAGAGAAATTCATTTGGAATTCACTGTATATTTGCAGAGAACCCAGCAGCTGCTGCCAGGAGAGTGGGAAGTTCTGATAAAGTGGTGTAAGGTTACCGCATTACTGATCAATGAAACCTGCTCATGGCTGTACTCAAGACACAAAAATACTGTCTCAGTCCTGCGAAACCTAATACCTACAGCGTATTTGGAATAATACTTTCTTTTTTGAACTGAGAGAGGCTACATTACATTGCATGATATTAAAACTACTTTTATGCCCCCTTGAGGTCCCTGACAGAACTTCATTTACAAAAAGACTTGTTTTTTTTTATTTACAACCAGTGATAACATTAACTAACATACAATAAAGAAACAACTTGTTACGGAAATCTTACATTGTCCTTCAGTTTCTCAGCGAAACTTTCATTGTTTGCACTATGACCACAAACAACAAGTATTATTGATTATTATTTAACTATAAGATATTGATGTTTTCATGTTCATTTGGGAATTAATTCACAATGTGAATTTTGTTTTTGTGATACCACATTTATCCTCCCTGGAAACAACATTTTACCATTTTATTGGATAATTTCATTGGAATTCTGTTTGAAACTATCAAATGAGAGATTAATACGTTTTCCTTTTTTTGTAACTTTTTTTTGTAATGTTTGCGTCAAATATTTCAAGGGATGGCTCACCCAAAAATGAAAATGCAGTCAATAATTACTTAAAAAATGTATAATTATTAATTTGTGTTTCAAAGAGGAATGAAGGTCTTACGGGTTTGGAACGACATGATGATGAGTAATTAATGACGTGATTTTCATTTTGGGGTGAACTATCCCTTTAACTATATTGACACTAAAATATAATACTCAACAGTGAACCATAAAATGTTCATTACTGTGCATTTCCGTCGATCAAATGATGATCATACAGTAGCTGCACATAAACTTTTCAAGCCTCGACCTGCTGCTGTGCTGAACAGCCTGGTTTATATAATGCGTGGTGCTTGAGGTGATTCAGAGCAGGATATGCTGGCGTGATGAACGTGTGGCCATGCGGCAGGTTACAAACGGACGGACGAATGAACCCCAGAGAGTCCTGACCCACTTGGGAGGACATGATGGAGATGTCTGTCCTACTTTGGAATACTAATCTCTCTACCTGCTCCGTTATCAGGACATTAAGTGCTACGTTTATTAGAATAGCGCTGAATGCTTGTGTAAAGAGCACAGGACACTGCACAGTAAACAATGAACGAGGAAAAATATGAAAAGACACATAAAGTGCTAAGTTTGGATTTAACGATGATGAGATGATGAGCGCTAACATTCTTCAGCACGGTCCGAGACGGTAACCATGACAACAAGGCCATGGCAGGTGACAGACAGGACAGCGGCGTTTTAATAGGCTGACACACTGCACCCACAGAATATGACTGGCTGACACAAAGAGCCCACGGTTTGACTGGCTGACACAGAGCGCCCATAGGGCCCCATTCACCTGAGATTAGCAGCCAGACCAGAGATGCAGTGAGCCATCTCTCCGTTCTGTTTGTCTGAGCCCCACATGCTGTAAACAAACGAGAGAGAGAGCACACAAAACACACACACGGCAGGTTAGACCTGCTCCAGAAATCAGCAAATCTGTACTCAGCATTAACAAAAGTGCCCCCTTCCTCGAAGCGAACAGTCACGCTAATGAGAGCGTAGCACAGCACTAACCCCGCTGTTAGCAGGCATTAAAGCCAGACTAGAACACCTCCATGTTCGCCCTCCATGGGGAGCAATGGGGAGGAGAGAACCAGGAAGAAAAAGAGGAAAATGTCTGTGTGGGAGACCGAAAGGCGGTTATTTAGGTCAATCTCTGAGGGTGAATATGCAGGCTTTAGGTTGTGAGATCTACTGATGACTGTTAGCCTCCGATGTCTTTACTTCAGGTTTGTGTGATTGCTAATATGAGACTGACCCTCTGAATACAACTGGAAAAAAATAGAAATGAATTAAATCACGCCAAAGTAGATGTATGTGTCGTGCTAATAATGTAGCGTACAGCTGCCCTTGACCTGAGCCCCAGGCTATTATGTGATGCATGAAAAAAAGAAATAGGTAACACACGCTTTCAGCTGTTCTGCGCTATACATTAAATTCACACCCTGAACATGAAACATCACATTTAGGGTGTCTAGATGCCCAGTTTTGAGTCACAGAGTAGTTGGGATGTTCCCTCCTTATCTGATGAAGCAGAGAGACACAAAATGCAACTAGATTAAAGTATTACAGTTATGTGTGGTGGAAAAATTGCTGATTAAAAAATGTAACAATGTATGAGTGTCTTATTTAGAGATTAACATCCAAAATCTTTGTCTAGTAATAGACATTATTTATTTTTGTCTAGGAAAGACATTGTTTAGTTATTCAATTTTAACGATGAAGGTGTCAGATGCTGCCTATGGAGAATCAGAAAGCTCCTGGATTCAAAACATCCGAATTTATGTTCCTATGATCTTACGCATTTGAAACAACATGAGAGTAATTAATTAATTACAGAATTTTATGTAAATTCTTTAAACTAATTTATGAAACTTCATTTCATTATTCATTAAATTAATTATTAAATGCTGTAATCAAAATGTTTTTTTTTAAGTCTCTTATTCTTACCAAAGCTGCATTTTTTCAGACATACTACAAAAACAATAAAATTGTGAAATATAACTGAATTTTAAAATACTTATTTTCTATTTAATAAAAATTAATTTTCCTTCAAAAATCATTTAGCCAATTTCATGCTCAAAAACATTTCTTATTATTAAAATTAAAAACAGTGCTATTTAAAATTTTTGTGGAAACTGATTTTTGACAAATAGAACAGCATTTATATCTTTTGTACAATTACAAATGTCTTTACTGTGATCAGTCTAATGCATCCTTTTCTGAATTTTATATATATATATATATATATATATATATATATATATATATATATATATATATATATATATATATATATATATATATATAGACCTTCTAAACTGTTTTTTAATGATTATTTCATGTCCTCTTTGCAATACATTTATTAAAACATACCATATTGTGCATAAACTAATCATAAATGTTTGCCTGTAACCTTTACAGTATGAAGGTAAACTCAGACTAGAGAGGCGTATATCAGCGCAACACTCATCTCTACACTGTAGACAGGAAGTAGATGTGGTGCATGCGGGCTCACACTATGGACATGTGGTTAGTGAAGAGCCAGGTGCATGTGTGAGTAGGTGCGAGCAAGAGACCTAGAGTCTGTAAAAGGCATATGACGTACACAAGATTACTGAGGGAGGCCAGAGTTAGCTGCTGTGGTTGCTGCTGCTGTTGTTGCTGCTGCTGAGGCTGTTGCTGGGATACGGATGGCTGCTGCTGTGGTTGTTGGGATACAGATGGCTGCTGCTGCTGTTGCCAAGTGGTCATGTTGCTTGGCAACAGTGCACCCGACGGCGTGAAGGCCTGGAGGGCTGTGAGATCTGCACTTGTTAGCTGGTACTCTGCATGAAAACAAAGACGCATATTCAATTACAGAGTTTACAAAAACACTGTTTTCAATTTAAAGACCCTGATTCCTAAAGTTGTGATAATGTGCGCAGGCCTGCAGAGTGATGGATGTCTTGGCTTTTCGCTATGATGTCACTCTCACCTGTGTTGTAGGCGGTTGGCATGGAGAATGGAGTCAGGAGGCTCGGCGTTGCCACGGAAACCACTGGTGTGGTAAGAGGCTGGGTCACTTGAGAGGCGCCTAACCGCTGAGCGTTCTGGAAAGCCAGAGGGAGAGGAAAAGAGAGAGATAACATAAGATGAGTGAGAAAAAGTGGACATGAACACCTCTGAATGACTTCAGAATGTATATGTATGCGTATCGACTAGGGGTGTAATGGCACACAAACATTAAATTATACTATCTCTATTTGTTGCTGAAATATATTTATGCACAAAGTGGCTGTCATAAATTGATTTATTTAAATACACATTACATAATGAAATGCTCATCTCTAGATTCTATATGTTATTTAAAATAAAGACTTTGTATATTAGACTTTAAATACAATTTCTCTAGAGAACTAACAAGCTATAGACACTGATGAGTCAACTTGCCTGAGGAAAATGAAATGCTACGTGACATTTTATACAAACTGATTACAAACACTGATTGAGCGATTACATGAGCCATGAAATGTTCATTCATGTTTCTTTTGCATTAAAACTAGTAATGTCGTAAAGAAGAAGGGATGACTGCGCTCTGTGCTGCCATTTAAACTGAGGTGTTTATACAGCGATCTGTCACGCCACATCAAAGAGCACCAAAACAGCATTTATTGTTTCAATTTCCTCCAACAAAAAGGACATAATTTGAAAGATGTTTTCTATCAGAAGTAACGATACATAAAACTGGATGTTTTCAATGTTTCAATGCAGTGGTTAAAACAATGCTGTTTTTATTCGGTACACGCGAACCGAAAGACCAAACCAGAAGAAAGTTTTCGATCTAAATATGTGTACGTTACACCCCTAGTATGAACCCAATCTTCAAATTACACACACTTCTGAAGATGAAACATTTTAGAACATTATTGAAAGCAATCACAATAATAGTAATACTCATTATAACTAACACAGTTCGTATGAACAATCACAGCTCCACAGGCCGTCTTTTTTAACTGCCCTTTAGATTAACATTGAAATAAATATCCTGAAACTCAATGATAAGGCCAGTCTGAAAGCGTTTTAGATCAAGATGCTGCTAAAAATAAAATAAAATTAAACATAATAAATAATAAAAAGAAATTAAATAAAATAAAGTGGTTGAAAATGTTGGCAGGGCAATTAAAATTTGACTTTTTCACCACACAAAAAAACCCCATTGTTGAGCCCAGCTCTCAATCATGCAAAAAAACCCTAAACACTTCACTACCAAACACACAATAACAAAATGGGTAGAGTGTGTCTGCAGGGCAAACCAGTGTCATACATTTGCATTTAAAGCCCTCGGGCGCTTTGAGAGTCCTCTTGGTCCTACAAGGGCACTTTTTCAGTCGACAGACTCCCATGATTCAGCAGTCATTGGACATTGGTCTGCCCTGCTCATGCACACACTCACAGATCCAGATGCTGAGATGGCTGAAACACCCTCCCTTCCAGCCCCAAACTCAGATGTGCATGCACTACACTTAATGTGTCATTGGACAACAATCATTAGAGGAAAAGACATCAAGAAGTGAAAGAAGGTGGGAGAGAGACAGACAGACAAATTGATCTCTGGAGTGAGGGTTTCTGCTCTGCTGCGCTCCACATTTGATCTAGTGTGTCTGACTCATGTGAGATCAACCCATGCATATGTGTATTTCGCCTTGAGTGTGTGCATTCATTTAAAGCCGTACACAATAATCAGGCAGTCAGCCTGCAACTGAATAAACAGCACGCATTTATGTCCAATTCACTGACCACCAATTAGATCATATATGAAAACACCGTATTCTTCAGCACAAATAAATAAATATAATTCATTTTTTAACCAACCAAACTGTTGGTTAAAAAAAAAAAATAATAAGGTGAAGATGAAAAACCGTTCAATACACAACATCCATTCAACATTCATCAAACGTTGTGAAACCGCACAGCACGACAGTCAAAAGAATTGAGCTGTATTCACCTCACTCACCAACTCCAGCTCTTCATCTGTCTGCGAGGCCAGAAACAAATAGAAAACAGAGATTACAACTCCAACACACAAGCTCTGTTTTACACCTGGTTTCTTTTCCAGCTGATAAGAACACAGCTGCCAGTAACGTGTCTCCAGTGACCACTTCTGTTTGGATTTCAAGGAAATAGTCTCAGACTTTATAACTGTGTATACTACTCGCTTTAAATTCTATACTTAAAATTTTGAAAAAATTAAATGATAATAGAAAAATAATCACCCAATATATAATTTCCATACACATACTAGTCAACTTTTGAAGTGGATAAAAATTTTTCAAAGTTGTCATAAATCCTTAAACCAAAATGCTTTGATAAACGTTTTTTGATCCACTTCAAGATTTGATTACTGCATATACACACGTGTATGTATGGCATGTGTATGTATATGTATATATTTCTCTCTGTTTTACATTCCTCTTTACATAAAAGTGTTTTCTATTGTTTAAAACTGTCATTTTTATTTTTCATTTTATTTTTTAATGACTTAGGCTGGGTACACACCACAAGATATTTATGCTGATTTTGGGCTGACTTCTCCCATTCCGACAATCTTAGGTAATGTTCTTATAATCTTGGTGGTTGTAAAGATTATCTTATCAGGTTTTGTTTCTGTGGTGTGATGCGTGTTAAGAGTCACTGAATCTGCTCAGAAGAATGTCAGAGGCACCCCGATCACGAATCATAAATATTCAACATGTTTACAATCAGCCTGGTTACTAACTTTTTTCAAAACATCTTCCTTTGTGTTCGGCAGAAGAAATTCATACAGATTCTGAACTACTTGAGTGTGTAAATGATGACAGAATTTCATTTTTGAGGGAACTGTTACTTTAACTAGGGAGAATTACGCAGAAACCGATGTAATGTGATGTTTAATGCATTTCTTCTTGTTGATTTTAAAATAATATTTTAATGAAAATATAGTAATAATTTATTTTTCTTTCCTTTTAAAGCTGCTTGATACCACCAAAGTTTAAAACATCTGATCTACAATGAAGTAATATATTGTGGTGAAAAAATATAGTACTGGCAACTTGTGATCGGATCAATCCAGATGGATCTTAACACCAGGTGTAATTGGTCTCACTCACACACACACACACACACACACACACACACACACACACACACACACACACTCTGAGAGCAGACAGACAGACAAATCAGCTCAGTGTATCTGACAGCTTTACTTCCCCCTCTCATGGTCCTCGTGAGAAATTCCTTTGTAGCATCACATTGAGTGCCTAGACCTACTCCCATCTCTAACATTAGCCTTCATAAGTCATAACATGGAACAGCTTTGAGAGTTCATAATGTTTGGCCCACTGAGGCTCCTGTAGAGTAATGTGGAAGTGCTCACCAGTTGCATGAGACCCTTGCTGCTCTGTGAAGTGATGACCCGAAGGTCCGGTTTACGACTGTTCACCATCTGAGGGCTGGATGGAGAGGGAGGTTTAGCCGTCACTACTTTTACCATGCTGCCGTTGGAGACTGAGAGTAGTCCTGGGGAGGCCCTGGCACTGACGTAACCATTGGCTATTGAAAGAGAACCAGGAAAAGACAGGAAAAGGTCAATAGAAAGCTGGTATATTTTTTTGAAATCTTAGTTTCTTTCTCATCGACCCCAGGAAACACCTTTGCATTTTTTTAACACAAAATTCAGATATACGAACTTAATCGTATTTTCTGTAATTTGTACTGATGGGAAAAACACAATAATTACCCACTAGGGAAAATAATCCTATTAGGGTCTCCCTCACCATGGCAGATGTGTTTTCTAACAGTTATTGCTGCAAACCAAATCCTCTGTTTTCTGGGATTACAACTCTATTATGTTGTAATTGGAGGATTAATAGTTACTTGTTTTTAGGCTGGAGAACCACATTCCTTTCAGGGAGGAAACGTATACACCAAAAGCATATGCACACAAGGAAGGGATCGGGGTATCTAACTGGAACAAGTTCATCCTGTTCTTCGACTTTCTTTCCAGCTTGGTTATTGAAATGTTTTTGCTCTATTTTGTTTATGACGTTGCAGCAAATGTAATGTTTGAACTGATCTGATAAGTAGTCAAACTCAAGGGCAGTGTTTCCAGAGGAAGGCAGAGTATGTTATGATCTGTGTTTCAGAGAATGGCTGAGAGAGAGAGAGACTAGGGACTTTCCCAATGTTTTCCCACATTCTGAAACTGAATAACACTATTCTCTCAGCACAACATAAACGTCACTTGCTAGTCCTAGGTAACACAGTGACGTCTCAGCTGAACAGAAATATCCTAAATATTTATACTACAAATATTTTTAGCAATGCTATTTTAACATGCGGCTGTAGGGGAGGGTTGGCTACAAGAGTTGGATGGCACTGGGTATATTTCTGGGTCATAATAGGGTGCTATCACAACATACAGCAACATTGTACAACATAAACTATTTACATTAAAAAATATATATATATTACAATCTATGTTAGCTAATCAAAGTGGGAACCAATTTTGATATAGGACTATAAGAATCGTCTTTTGGATTTTTGTCTCAATTTATGAAAAGATGTTATGTTTTATTATTATTATTATTATTATTATATACACATTACATTTATAAAGTTACCACATATATGCGTGCATAAAACATAAAAAAGGTAAGTCACAAGACAATTTATCAACAACAACAAACATTTTTGTTTTAAGTGCCCTATTATGCCATTTTTTAGGCTCCTAATATTGTTTTGGGAGTCACCTACAGTAGGTTCACATGCATGCTTGTTTTGTTTTCTCAAAATATGTGTTTAATATCCCCTCATTTTCCACTGATTCTCAAATTTTTTTAAAGCCGTTCATTCTCTCTAAACCCCTCCTTTCCATGAGCCTCCTGTGCTCTGATTGGTCAGATGGTCTAGTCTGATGTAATTGGTCTACCGTGTACATCAGTCAAGTTGTTTGTGGCCGGCCAACATACAACATAGTCAGAAATTATGTGTTACACCGTTACGTGTAGCCGTCACAGAAAAAGGATTAGACTTGCTTAGGCTGTATAGGGTCGATTCTTTAATTTGAAAGACAATAACTTTATTTAAAAACTTAGTTTTTTTGGATTTATAAGTTCGCAGATCGTTTAAATTTACATACAGCTACATTACACACTGGATGAAAGGCAATACTGGAAATGGCCTAATAGGGGCACTTTAGACAATCAGCTTTTTTTTGCTCAAAATTGTACACTTCCATTATTACCTTGCTTGGTCTTAATATTTATAACACCAAAGATACTGAATACAGTTTTGAAAGCTGTGCCAACCGAGCCCAGTCTCCCCCACTGCTTCTAAAATGTGCTATAAGCTGACGCTTTAAAAACTTAACTAAATTAATACACTAAATTTAAAAAGTGGAGGTGTTCAGTTTATGAATCATTTAAGAGCTTGAGAGACTGGAGAGACTTTTGCAGTTTGATATTTTATCCTATCTGAGCTCTGGTTACAGGGCAACAACAACTGTGTGTTGCTCCGCTAGACGTGTGTGTGAGTGTGTGTGTGTGTGTGTGTGTGAGCAACAACCGCGTCAGCAGCTCTGAATGGAAAGAGATTGCAAAGGGAGCTGCAATTCCTTGGCAGCAGAGAAGAGACGTGCTCAGCTGTTCTCTGCCCCAGGAAACACAGCTTTAAGTTCAGTCTGGTTTTTAGTGGGGGGCTGGGACAGAAACATGTGTATAAACACACTATGAACTTGGGTCAGAAAGTATGCTGGTAAATATTGTGTGTGTGTGAGTGTGCTGTTTGTGTGAGTAAATAATTTTGAGTGTTGGTTGTAAGCCCTGGCCTCTACTAATCTCTGCTTCAAAAGGTCTGACTGCTTTTTTCTTTTAGTCTCTCTTGCTCTCTGTCCCTCTCTCTCGTGGGAATGGTAGGAATGTTGCATGACGTCAATGCTGACATTCCCAGAGCAACAGCTGAGAATGGAGGGAAGGGAGGGGCAACGGAGAGAGAGAGAGAGAGAGAGAGAGAGAGAGAGAGAGAGAGAGAGAATAAGACACAAGGAGTGGTAATGGACAGAGAAAGTCAGTTTGTTAAGAGCTTCTTAAAAGTTGCAGAAAAAGAAAAGGAAAAAATTATTCACTCTACATATACAAATAGCATTCCTGAATTTACTTAGTCAAATTATTGTATATACTTTAGCATTTTACATATATATACCAAATATATAAAAACATAAATAACATTTTGGAAGCAATTAATTGCTGGCCAGCATACACACACACATATACATATATAAATGTATGTATGCTAGGCAATAATAATGCTAATCTTCCAAAATAAAATTTGTGTACATAATACATTTGTTTGTACTGTGTATATTTATTATGTATATACATATTAATTATGTATGTATAAAATGTAAAACTGTTATGTTTTTATAAAATATTCTGTTTTATAAAATATAAATGATGTAAATATAAATATATACAATATTTTCTAAATATATACTGTATATGTGCGTCTTTATGTATAAATAATAAATGTACACAAAAAATTATGTACACAAAAACTTTTCTTTTGGATTGCGATTAATCATTGCCCATCGTTGTTACACATAAAGAAGCAGACTATTTTTTGCCAAAAATTACTGACAAAAAAAAGTATAATTTAATTCTTGGATAAATTTAGGTTTACATTTAATATTTCACATGACAAAACAGAAATTAGTTTCTAACTTTCCAAAAAAAAAAGACAAATGGCAATGGACATCTAAATAAGGCATATTCGTGGAACGTGCTAAATAATAAACACACAATCCCAAGAAATGGGAGGTGTTTTCCAGTGACTCCACAAGGGCCTTCAGCTTCTTCACTGATTAAATGTTCACATTATAAATGCTCACTTAAAATGTCCAAGAGACTCATGTGCTCTTTGAAGTTCAGAGGCAGGAGAACCTACAGCTGTCAGGGACTGTCAAGATTGGCTGGGAGGAGAGAAGAGAGTGTGGCAGAGGGGGAGGGGAGGGACGGAGCGTGCTGGTTTAAGCTGGGTATTCAGAATGTCAGTGAGTGAGATATGAAGAACAGCTGAGAGGGGAGGCGGATGGGAAGACAATTATGCAAGGGCACAGAAACAGAAAGGAAAACAGAAAAAAAAAACTAATAATAAAGTAAGAAAATGAAAGGACGCTGTAGGAAAAATGACGAGTGGTGTTGACCCATACTATTTATGTCACTCGTGCCTCATGGTCCCATGAGGGTGTTTACAGGCATGCTCGAAGAACACAGTGTGAGCTTCAGCTGTCACGGGGAAACAGGTGTGTGAGCATACGCTGGATGTGCGATAGCCTGATCGCTCACTTTCAGATTTTTGAGTCGGGACAACCTTCATAGAGCTGCTGTCACTCTGGTAATCACAGTCAGATCAGATCCGATCTTATCGGATGAGTTTGAAAACTCTCTCTCCACTCTGCAGGTCTTGAGCATGCCCTTCGATTTTAAGCAGTTTGACTCAGACTGATGCATTATTCAGGTGAAAATGAAGAGGTATTATCGGGCCCGTCTGGCTGGTAGGAGGAAAGACTTACCCACAGGGCTTGGGCACGCTCCGTTTGAATTGTTGAGGTCACCTCCCAAAAGAGCACCTGGAAAAAGAACAGAATAGCTTAAAGGAAGGCTAAAATTTTAAGTCTAGACTACAGACTCCAAATCTAGATCTAAAGTCAAACAAATCTGGAAGCAAACTAATGTTTTTGGAACAAATATAAGGAAATAACGTTGATCTCAGCTGAATTTGATCACAAAAGGTCAGCTAGAACAGACTACTGTTTACACCTGTCCGAACATGTGTCTTTTAGGAGAGGGGTCCAGAATTTTAAAGGGAAGGTGTCTTCTTTCATGACAATGAAGATTTATGAATGTGCCATACTGCGCATTTTTACGTCTCATATTTTATATTTTAGATGCATAGTGTATATTGTTTTTGTACAGTATATTGTATTATATATATTATATGCTACCGTTCAAAAATGTTTTTGGTTAGTAAAATGTTTTTTAATAAATTATTTATTTTAAATTAGCAACAGTAAAGACTTTTATTTCATGTAAATGTTGTTCTTTTGAACTTTCTATTCATTAAACAATCCTAAAAGAAAAAAATTATGTATCATGTTTCCACAAAAAATGTTAAACGTTTAATAGTAAATATTTCCTGAGCACTTAATCAGCATATTAAAATGATTTCTGAATGATAAAGATTTGAGTAATACCTTCTAAAAATGCATTCACTGTATTTTTGATCGAATAGATTTAGTAAAAAAAAAAATCTAAAATATATATACTGCACATACTATTACAAAATCACATATACACAGCCGTGCCTACATCCCTACCTTGTGCCAATAAAGCTTCTGTTCCATTCTAAAGTGATTCGATCAAGCACTTGCTTTTGTTCAAAGCTTTTTCTAGCAGAGATTTCATGCTACACGAGTCCGTAGTCCTCAAGGTTTTCAAGGATGCATCAGGACACATTAGCGTTTACACTACAAATGCGATATGTGTCCCTGACCACCTCCAAAGGAGCTTTGAGAGATCAAATCACAAAGAGATCCATTGAACCTTGTTTACAATTCTGATGTTGATACCAGGTGTAAAAAGGATGCTACAACTCAGCTGATATTGAATTACTGATTTGAAAACTTAATAGAATGAGCTGAAAAACACTACATGCTGGAGCAATGAATAAAATAAAAATTTTGCCAAACAAAGGTGATAATCATTTTTATGTTATGGCCGATAACTGATAAAAGACCTTTACTAAAATCCTGTTAATATTTTACATATATATATAATTTTTAGATTAAAGATGTTTATTAACTAATTACTAATGTTAACAAGTAGGATTCAAATCTAACTGAAATCTAATTATCTAATAAAAAAGTCAGTTTTTAAGTGGATTTAGGCATCACAAATTTGTAATGTAGAGTATGATTAAATATTATGTGCTTTCAGAATTACATCAGTTATTAGTTTTAATTATATGGTCCTTAGTAGATGTAAAAATAAAGTAAATTAGTAGCAATTATAAATCCAATATTAGCTGATATCAAATTTGTAATATCAGTTAGAAGCAATCATATTAAAAAAAAGATCATTACACTATGCAGCCACTCCATGGCAGAGAAGATGAAGGTTTGACAGTCATTTTTATGCATAAATCAGTGGTATGTCTCTGAAACAGCTGCTGGTAATCCGACACCCCCAGGGCAACATTATAAGCTCATGTACACAACATGAGTTACTATTTCGCCCTTCCTGCTTTGCTTACTGGTACTCAGCACCATTGATCTGCTCAGGATTTTACCTGCGCTGGCAGGTCTCTGTGGCAGGCCTGGAGACACCGTGTTCCTCTGCAGCTGCGGTTGCTGTGGTGACAGCAGGCGCGGGTCTGTGAGAGTGGAGGTGACGAAGGAAGTGGTGACGAGGCTGCTGGGATTGCTGAATGGCAGAGGGCTCTGACTGGACACCGGCACTGTGACTGGCATGGAGAAAGTGGGCGGTGGCACTGTGGACTGAGAAGCACAGGATAGAAAGGAAAATGGTTAGCAGGCTAAAACCGCCTGCACGTACATCCAGACATGGTCACACACCGGTTTTTAATAGCATGCAGTGACTTGTGCAAACATCCTCAAAGCAGAGCATGTGAAGCTACGAGGTGCAGAGTTAATTTTGTAAGACTTTTGTAAAACTGTTGACGTTTTAGTGGAAATTATCCAGCCTGGAAATGAAAGGAACAGGAAGTCTTCACTTCATTTGCATCTGAATCATCCGGTGTTTAAGGTTTTATTTTAACACTTGTTTTGGAGACCAGGATTATACTGAATTTTAGTCTGCAACAGTTGTCCTTAAACCGGTAATACGGCTCTAGGGAATAACCCACGGTGCACAGTAGGCTCAGGTGTTTCAAACAAGGGGCATGTGGCCGTGACAACTCCTGAGTCAGCCAATCCTCGTTCTCAGGCTTTGCGAAGCACAATTAGCCAGCTTCAGCAATCAGTGTGGACTCAAACTGTCCAGATGCTCTGATGGAGACCCATTTTCCCATGATCCTTCAGCAAAACCAGGGCCTCTAAATTTAGAATGTGGGCCGCACTAGGCCTCCTGTGTTCTGAGTGGGACCCAGTTTGATAGAGTTAGTCTGGCTCTTCCTCTGTCCTTCTCCCGTTCTCCTCTAGCCTCTCTGTCTGAGCTTCAGCAGAAAAAAGTAGTTTGATGTATGCAGATTACAGACAATATATACGTTCTAAAGGCTGGATTACATAGCGATGCTATAGAAGAGGGGTTTTGTGTTTCCCAAAGAAACATTTGGTGAATAATGTTTTTTTTTTCTGTGAAAAAATTTTTTAAATAGCTATTTTTTACTAAAAAGATAATTTTGTGCTATGAACAGGATCTATGGATGTGAAAAGTTCTACAAGGAACTTAATAGATTTCAATAAGGAACCTTCAGTTTTAAGATTGTAAGAGTGGGGTTTTGACCTTTGATTGACCTTTGATCAGATTTTGGGCTTGCGCTCTCTGTAACAAATTGTTGTTTTCAAAGAAATGCCTTCTAACGAGAATATACCGAAGCCAAATCTCTTTTAAAAGAATATCCAGGTTAATCATATTCAAGCTATGGTTCTGGAGGGAGTAACCCATGTAGCATATGGGCCTTTAGACGAAACAGTACCTAAGTTCCAGCTCTGCACGCAGGCCAGGCAGGGTGAAGAGGGGGAAGGGTGGAGGAGAGGGAGGGGTCATTAGTGTGAGATGAGCAGCTGGTTTCAAATATGGAGCACCAAACACACCTCAGCTGAATACATACACCAAGACGGAAAAAAAATGGTTTCTAGCCTCCAATGTCTCAGCCAGAAAGCGCAATCTTACACTTCTGATGTGCCTTCAACAACTGAAGATAAATACAACAGACTCAAGATTATATCAGTCTAGACACACAGACAAGCGATAGACAACTGTGATAAGAATGACACTTGGTACTGAAAGAGAGACTGTGACGTTGAGGAAGAGCGTGACCAGTGAAGTGAGAAAGACTGACTGGTTTGGGAAACAAGTTGGCAAATCATAATCACATGAAGTGCCTTTGAACTGGAGTTCACGTTGCTAATTCAATAGATTTAAATGTAATTCAACACAATGCAATCACAAATTTTATATAATATTATAATATTTAATTAGCCAAGCAGAGTGATGAGCAAATTCTGAGCAAATTCTTGCTTACATTGTAAGCGAAAAAATTAAAAAATGTTTAAAAATTTAAAAAGGCAAAAGTATTTTTAGTGAGTGTTAGATATTGGAAATGCAATCTAGACATAAAATAGACAGAAATTAGTCGATTAAATATCTAATATCAACCGATATATAAACTACAATTAGTTTGAGTTTTTGAAATGTTTTTGAAAGAATGCTTAGCAAGCTTAGATTTATTTGATGAAAAATACAGAAAAACAGTATTGTAAAATAGTATTATTTTAACTGCTTTCTATTTGAATAAAATCTAATTTATCCATGTGACGACGAAGCTGAATTTTCAGCAAACAGTGCAGCATAATATTTTCATCGATCCCGATTATGTTTTAATGCATCCTTGCTAAATAAAAATATGAATTTATTTTTCAATTATCTTCAATCTTTCGAATGGTAGTGTATATCCAATATCAACTGATCAAAAACAATTATAAAAATAATAAATCACTGTGTTTTTTTTTTTTTGCTAAAATAGTTTAGTTTAGTTAAAATTAAAAACTATTTCAAAATAAAAAGCTACTTTAAATTAGTATGTTTTGCAACTTTTGATTTTCTAAAAAAAGACGGGAAAAAAAAGATCTTTGCTCACAGCTTTATCCACTGAAATTATCACCACAGCCAAGTCAGACAGTTAGTGGTGAATATCTAAAAACTCATTACAAACTGATCATTTTCCGGCTTGTTAAGTAGAGCACGTAGTACACATGCTGCTGGGTGTCCCCAGTGAGAGGGATTAAGGTTTTAGCTTTGCTTCCTCGGGCACTCATGCTGGGATTATGTGGCAGAGAAAGAGAGAGGTGCTGGATGACTCTCTTTGTGCTCCGGCCCGTGAACGCAGCACTGGGCGGAGAGCAGGAGGGGGGACGAAGGAGAAGAAACCTGGCCCTTCATCAGGTGACGAAATGCTTTTTGGATGCAGCTACCGAGCAACGTCTAATTTCCAGTCCCATTAGCATTACAGAGGAAAGAGAACGCAACTTACTACACTAATCAGTCTTTGCTGCCCACATCCTGTTGAATCACGTTCACCGTGTAAATCATATCATACTCGGGCCCACGATACGTTGAGATAGCGAGCAGCACTTTCTTGTTTCTGTACCTCCTGAGAGGAGATTCCTCATGCAGGGCTCATGCATAAAGCATTCTTGACAGTGCCTTAATGAAAATTATCTTCACCGACGCCTGAATCGGGACCCAGATGAGTCAGAAGTCTATTCCTGGCAAACGCGAAACAAGCATCAGTCATCACAGAACACAAGAAACAACAGCACGCAGAATCAAGACAGCTATAAATCACAGGCGCGTTTGAAAAAGTGGATTGTGAGGATCAAAGGGATGCGGCCCACACTCGCCCTCTCGCCCCCCGATAAGGAGAGGTCCTTGCCCAAGCACACGCATTCAGAGGGGATTGAGGGGTGGTGGGAGGGGAATGGGGTGAGAGATGGCTGCTAGGTGCTCTGTGAGTTGATTGCCGGGCCGGCAGCAGGCTGTGTGAGTTGGTTGGCGGGCCAAAAGCAGGCCTCTTCACGCGGGTACTCACTGAAAGCCTATAGCTCTGCATCATTTTATCAAACTCCTCGTCTATCTTTTTGTACTTCTCCTCTGTGCGAGGCGTGAGGGAAAACGGCTCCTCGGGGTCTGGGCTCTCCGAATCCCGGTGCTCTTTCTTGTTCAGAGCCTTGGTTTATTTCCGACCAAGGACAGGAGAGAGAGACAGAGGGGAAGAAAGAGAAGGAGGGAGGTTAGAACGACAGGGTAAAAAGGAATACTCACTCCGTAGCGTTTGAAGAGGATGTCCAGCTCCTCGCTCTTGCGGTATTTATCCTCCTGTAACGGACTTTGGTCGATTGAATCGTCCCCGTCTGGCTCTGGACTGTTGCAACCGTTAAAGCCTTTCTTTCTCAACGTCTTAAAGCATTTGGAATGGGAGAAGAAAAGGAGAAGAGCATATTTCACATTTAGAAACACAGATGTCAATTAGAGAAAAGCAGCACTGATTTGCTAAACCTACAGAGTAACGTGTGACACATAAACCAGAACCATTGTACATCAGCAAAATGTTTCATGAGGGAGTGAAGCGGCTAAATTCGATTTTACACCATGACTTGGAAAACGATGAAACTGCACAGCCCATAGACAACCGTGGGCTGGAAATAAGTTAGACGAGGCTGGAAAATAGAGGAACTCAGTTTATCGGTTTCAGCCTGAAAACAGCTTGAGTCTTTTTTGAGAAGATTTTCCAAACAAGATTTTCTCTAAGTAGCTTTGATGGGGGTATCGAGGCTGAATGGAAAACCGTTTTCAGCTCTGCCTTCTTCCTTCTCACAGAGGTCATAGTGACACGAAAAGTGTGCAAAGAAAATACAGCATAGAACAATGTAATCCAGATCAGCAATGCTAATTGGACATTTAGCACTTTAAAAATACTTTTTTTATTTTGATCCTAATGTTTGGGATCAGTAAGATTTAATGTTTTTAAAGACGTCTCTTATGACAAAATAGAATACAAATTATTACGATAAACAGCATTTATTTGAAATAGAACTCTTTTATAACATCATAAATGTCTTTAATGTCACGTTTGATCAGTTTAATGCAATCTTTACAGTATCAAAGTATTAATCCATTTAATAAAAACCTTCCTGAATCTTACTAATTCCAAACTTTTCAACTGTATTACCGTATATTATATTACAATATTATCAACTAACTAAAATGCAAGTGGAGAAGCCACCCTTCCACAAAAGGGTACACGATTAGAGGCTTTTTTGAGGCCACAAATAAAGCACTGAATTAAAATACTTAAAAATAGGGGTTGTTGTATGAGCATTAACAATCAGCCTTAGCAAGCAATGCTAATAATTTATAGATTTAGAGAACGATTTGATGAATGATAGAAAAAAAAAATACAAAGCAAGCATTTGATCTAGCTCGATTGTTCATACATAACACACTCTCTCTCTCTCTCTTTCTCGCTCGCACACACACACACACACAGTGAGGAGTGGGTCAGCTGATCAGCTTGTCTCTGAGTCGGCTCCATCTGTTCACCTGTCCCTGTATTTCTCTGCCTGCTGTCTCTCCTTTATGGGGCGGGTGCTTGTTTGTGTTGCCAAGGGAAGATTCCCCTGCAGAGCTCCGCTGCCTCTGACTGGCTAACCTCGTTCAGTAGCGCCCCTCCTCCTGCAACCGCCTTCCTTCCCTCCCCCCGTACGGCCCCTCTCTCTAGCTTCCCCTTCCTGTCTTTACACTATTTCATCTGTTACCCCTCGACCTTCACTTTCTTTCTTCTGATTTTTCTGGATGTTTTTTTACCTTTGTGTCTCTTTTCTAATCCAGTAATGCTCTCATTCTTCCACGACTTAGCGAGCTGACTCATTTCTGTCCTCTATTCCCCTCCTCTCTCCATCCCATATCATCTTTTCAAACTCCCACTTCCTATGTGGGATGGAAGCAAACATTTGAGAGGGACCGAATAAAAGTTGAAGAATCTGCAATTGAAAAAGACACACTGATCTAAAAACAATGTGTCCATGGTGGTTTATGGCCTTAAAACGTACAAATAAGTCTCTCTCGAGTGTGTGCTGATGTCCAATGCAGGCAGACTGTAATGTCACCTTCCATTTGCAGTGTGTAAAGCGGAGAAGGCTGCAACCCCCCCGGCCATCCCTTGAGAACGCGCTTAAAGCCTCGGCTTCGCTGCAGCCTGCCGGCTTACACAGACGATAGCGTCCAGATACACCCATCTGACAGATTAGCGGCCCCTCTGAACCCTCCACTCCTCCTCCTCTTCATCCCTCCATCTCAATTCCTCCTTTAAAGGCAGCGTGTCTGCCATTATCAGGCGAGTCTGACTATAACTCATACATGAGGCTAATGGAGTCATTTTAGCAGCTGATCTGGGCTGATAGCCCACGGCTCAGCCCACTGTGGAGGCGGATCTGAGAGAATAAGCTGAAGTACATCATCTCGATATCGAAGAGGGCTTAGCCGATGTCCAGCACACACAGATTTCTCAGCTCTTGCAGACAGAGGTTAAGAGTTCACAGTCGTTTCATCTCGACCATCTAACGCCAACGGTCACACTTAAAAAGAACTGGTGCTATCAGGCACGTCAAAAGTGCTGGTGTCGACTTTGATGTCAAGTCGATACTCAAATTAAATTCAGTTCCTTCTGTAGTATTGGTACTATAGGCCACTCAATTTCATACTTAAACACTGTCTGGTGACAGGTGGTTACCCCTGAATGCTCATAAATGTGCACTTCCTGGTCAAAATGCCAGCTTGGCATGGCATCAATGTAAACACAGCAGGTTTCATCCACTTTCTGTCATGTCATTTCTAAGAATTAAACTATAACGCTGATAATAAAGAGAAAACCACTTACTGTGCTTTCTTTGTTTCATCACTGTTTGTTTGTTTGAATAATTACTTAATTTTAAAACTTTTAATTAATTCAAACTTTTTAATTTAATTTACTGACAAATATAGAAATGCTACATTAAATTTGTTAATTCATTTGGTAATATTTATTGTAATAATAATAACATTATGTATATATATATATATATATGTATTATATAACTTCAATGGTATTAATAATCAATATTAAAAACTTTTAACTCAATATCAACATTCATAACAACATTCATTAGAGATCCACAGGCACTATAAAACTTTCTTAGGAAATACAGATATATGTGAATACTAGTGATTCAGCCGATTAGTACTGATTAGCATTATAATATGTAATTTAATATGAATTCTGTTTTATCTCTTGCCAGCCCTGCACTCCTAAACATAGCAGAAATATAATTTACTTGTTTAACCACATGAAACAAATTTTGCAACAGCAAAAAGTTCACCAAAAAATGAAAACTGTCATTGTTTTCTATCATGTCATGTCATTTCAGATCTGTATGCTTTCATTTTTTCAGGGACACACAGCTCTTTCTGAAAAGACAGTCTGGACCTTGTCTGTCAAGTTGCAAAGAGGGCTTAAGAAAACTCAGTAATATGCAATCATGTGACACTGAAATAAATTCAGTATTTGTTAAAAATCCTTGCCTCTTTCTGCATGTTATCCTTTATTCTGCATTCATAAAACTTACAAGTTGGTTGTATGGACTACTTTAGTAGTGCTTTATTTGAGGTTGATGCACATGATCATTGACTGACAGTGAAAAGCAAAATGTATTTTTGTTCTTCGAAAAATTTCATATAAGTTCAAAACAACAAAAGGGAGAATAAATGATGACAGATTTTTAATTTTTGAGTAAACCGTCCCTTTAAGTATAAACAAAGTCAGCAAATCAGCACTTGATTTGATCTAGCTGGATTTGACTGGATAGTAAAAAATGGATTATGAAAATATTAATACTATTATTTTTTCCACCCACATGACCTTTGTTATATCAGCACAACAAACATTGTTTCATAAGCAAAGAAAGTTATTTCATTTTGATCAAAGATTATCATATTTTTCATTAGAAAGCTGAGAATAGATGAATCACACCAGCCATTTATAAAGGAAATTTAAAAAATATATATATATTTCATATTTTTAAGTCCCCACGGCCTGTTCATCTGAGCTGCTTATGAAAAAGGGCAAAGCCTTGTGTTTTTCTTCTTACCACCTCCCTTCAATCCCAACTGATATCTACAGGATCTTCATCCTTAAACACCCACTCTTCATCTCTCTGTCTCTTTCATTCTCCACCTCCCGCTCTCTGTCTCTTTCTCCCTCTCTCTGTCTCTCTCCTGATTGGGATCTGCAGTCAAGCAGATTAACAAGCTCTGGCAGAAGAAGCAGGCAGCCCCCATACAATCACACACGCACACGCACACACACACACACACACACACACACACACACACACACACACACACACACACACACACACACACACACACTAGGCACGTGCAACACGAGGCGAGCGAGATGAGAGCAAAAAGAGAGAGATGTAGCAAGAGAGAAAAAGAGAGGCAGTGTGCATACATATGCGTCTGTTCAGTCATGCGTCAGTGTGAAAGCATGCCTGCCTGAATATGTGTGCGTGTGTACAGTGAGATGTAGGGTGAATGAGGGTTTTTCTCTGGGTGATTGTAAGCCACTTCATCATTTATAAACAGTGAATCTCCCTTACTTCATTTAAATCGTCTCGTTTTGCCTGTCTGTCTGTTTCTGTTTGGTCTATGAAAGTTAAATAACAGGTAAAACAGAGAAGACATAAACATGAGCCACAGAAAGGGCCTTCTGAACGGTACAGCCCCCAAAAACATCAGGCCAAACACTGGGAACTCTGCACCAGGTCTGCCTCTACTGTCACTCTGCCTCTCAATATTACATGAGACAGCCTTCAGCCTTTACGCACACAAAGCAGCCCAGTCAGGCTTGAGCTGATGTGGCCCACAGCGGCCTAACGCCCTCACCACAGTGCATGCACGCATACATACACACACACACACACATTCACTCACTCACTAACTCACTCTCTTAAGAGATTTCTGCAGCTGCAACCAACAGGAAACATGCACCTGTACCATTGGGGGCTTCTGCAAAAGAGTCATCAGTTTCTCAACATCACACACTCTACATAAGTATTCTCTCTCTGATGACTGCCTTTGAAACTGCATGGAATGACCACCTTACGTTGAAATAAACACTGCTTTTTTTGTACACACACACACACACACATTTGGTGTCTTAAAGGAACAGTTCAACCGAAAATTACAATTCAATATTTACCTACTATTATGTAATTCCTATAGTATTCCTATAGTATTTGTTCATAGTTTACAGTAAACAAGTTTATAGCAATAAAAAAAAATTGGACAAAAAAGGGCTAAATTTGTTCACGTGACTTGTGCACTACATTTCAGATCAGATAAAACACTTAAATATAAAAAAACTGCTGTTCACTGATGACCTTTCCTTCTAGTAAGCCCAAGAACCAAAGCAACCAAATAATTGAAGTGAGTACCTGTTCCATCAAACTTGGAAACAAGTCATTATTTTGTACTGGTTCGTTTCAATTCAATGCATGATCAAGTTGCACTGAATGATTCATTATGGAAAACATCTGAATTAAAGTGCATCAAGTCATCAACATCAACAACAAAACATGAGTTTAGAATACTATGAGAGTGAGAGAACAATGACAGAATTTTTTTACTTTTGGGTGAACTCTCTTTAATTTGGGCAGCATTTCAGCTATACTATTTGAGACACTTCTTAACTCTAATATGTTATTTTTTTTGTCAGTAAAAGACCTAAATATCAGTGATTCCAAAAAAATTTAATTTTCATGTGAAGAATTTTGAATTCATTTATTTCAACGAAACACTTGCTCTTGTTCACAAGTTGCACTGAATTATTCATTATGAAATAATATGAATTTTTTTATTCAGGCAGCATTCAAACTATACTATCTGCAACACTCTTTAACTCTTCTGCTGAGGTTATATGATAGTTTTGTGTGAGTAAAATACCTCAACTTAAGTGGTTATTCATTCATAATCTTTCTTTCCGATAAGCTGGCAAATCAAAAATCCAATTCATAAATTGAGATCCAAAATTGCTTCATCCAGTTCATAAATTTCACTGAACTGCAGTACACCTTATGGGAAACAGCTGCTTTGGATAAATAAAGATATGAAACCTATAGAACTTTCATTTTTGAGTGAACAATTTTTTTAATTCATGCGGCGTTATACTGTCTGAGACACTCTTCCACTGCTGCTGTTCTCTCCATGTTAATGTTACGAGCCTTAGAACAACATGCCACACACATGCAGTCGCCATCTTGTTTTGGACGGGACAGACACCGGATGGGTACCGTGTGTGTGTTTGTGTGTAAGCCACTTTTTTCTCTCTGGCCAAAGGCAGGAGGTGGTAGAGGGTGCAGCTGTCCCTACCTCTCCTGTCCCACCATCGTCCAGGCAGTTAGCCAGAGCGTATAGAGATCCACCAGCCTCTGAACCACCCTCTCTTGACGTGCACACACACTCTCTCACACATGCGGCCGGCCTCCCTATGGGTGAGTGTTTAGCTATGCAAAAGCCTTGCCATTTCTTGAAGAAATTGCAATGTTGTTGATTTATGTTGTCACCAGGTTATAACCAAGGTATTTTGGTCACGGTAACAAGATAATACTACTAAGAACATTATAGTTTTATGTTGATTAAGTCAAATTAGATTGGTTTTATCATGGTATATAATGAAAGTTCACTATTTAATGAAGTGACAAATTTAGCTTTGGTTACAGTATTCGATAAAGGTCAAAATAAACGAGGAGAAACGTCGTGAAAAAAAAAGTCATTGCAATTACAGACATTCCTATTTGGATGGGATCTTTCTCAGAGGACTTGTGTGTTAGCCGGAAAACAGCAGGTAATTTGTTCTGTGATTTTAACAAGGTTTCTGTGAAAAACACAGAAATTCACCTGGCCTTCTCAGGGGAAAAAAAGTCCAAAATAGGGCTATTGACTGAACTATTGCAACCAAATTAACATGGTCCACCAAAGACAGGAAAGAAAGAAAATGAAGAGAATGAGCAAACAAATAAAGGACAAATGAGACCAACAAACAAACTAAAAAAACTTCCTGCCACCTGAAATTGAGGGGATTCATGGTGGGCTTGTATTTCTGTGTTACCTCGATGATGTCTGCGTTGGTCCTGCTTTCGTGCGGCTCATTGTACTCGGTGTATTTGAGGAGCACTTTGTCCATGTCGGTGCTGGCATACTGGAAGAGCTTGTTTGAGTGATTGAAAATAATGAGGGCAATCTCGCAGTCACACAACACACTGAGCTCATAAGCTTTCTTCATCAGACCAAACTTCCGTTTGGTGAAGGTCACCTGTGGATACAGAGAGAAAGACTGGGTTAGACAGGGTGAAAAAAAGGATGATTGAGATGAAGGATGAGAACGGAAAGTTTAAAAAAAAAGGTAGTACACTTATAGTCCACCTAAAACAACCAATTTATGTTGTTTCAAACCAGTATGGCTTTTTTCATCTGTGAAACTCAAAAAAATATATACTGAAGAACCTATTTCATTTTAAATTGGAGATTCAAGTTTCAAAAAGCATGTAAAAGCATCATTACTGTATCATGAACATGGTCTTCTAAATAACTAAATAAGATATTCAAAGGGATATACTGAAATTTAGGAAATTATTCACTGAAAATCTTGATGTACTCTAGGTGAGAGAAGAACTGATGTGTGATCCATCAACAAATCAATTTTTGGATTTTCAAAATGAGTCAGATAAACCATATCCACAATTCAGACTTATTTAATATTCCAAAAAAAAAAATTACTGTCTGGGAGGTCATAAATGCAAATATGGCTGTTAAACATGCCAGTAAAAATGGCATTTAATATTTAATATCATTAAACATAAAAAAGAAAATGTCTAGGTTAAACAGGGATGAGTGAAGAGATGAGAATGAGAGTGCTAGATCTCATGCAATTTTGTTCTTAGGTAAATTTTGTAGTTGCTATACAACGTTGGTCAAAATTTGCACTTACTACTGATATTTCTATTTCTATGGTGCTTTTGTGTTGTTTTCAAAGCATGAAAGCTCCTGTCACTGTTCATTGTGATAGCAAGAGCAAAATTAACCAATTCTTCAAAATATATTTTTTGTAACTTAACAGTAGACAGGTCTGGAAAACCAAGTCTGGAAAGATCTGGAATGAAATAAAGCTGAAAAAATAAAGACAGGATTTTTAAAGTGTTTCGTGAATCAGTCCAATAGGAATTTTTGCAGTGCACAGAGGTTGACTCAGGATTAGCCACCGAAGAGCCGGTTTTTACTTTCTCAGAGCTGACCAAACAGCTTTCTACTGCTTTCTTGCTCTCTTCTAGCAAAAGTGCCACCTCTAGACAAAGTTTTTCTGCTCAAACCCAAGACTCCTTAACCTTAAGAGCTCGACAGTGTTAGCAGACAGTGATTGCATCTCTGTAAATAAAAGCCCTTTTCCATTAGGTGAAAGAATCTCCTCCACCTCAACAATCAGAGAGCTGATGTTCCATCTCTCCACACCAGCACCAGGATAAACACCAGCAACATAATTGCCATCGAAAATAGAAATCGCAGGTAACCAATGGCAACAGGAGAACACAACTTTATCATTGTGAAGAATGTTGAGAGGCAGCGACCTGACTTCTTTCCGCTCCTCTCTCGATCCAATTAACCTCAGGGCCGAATGCTTACCTACTGACCTTTACTGCACACGCGGACTCTAGCTCGCTCTCTCACCTGCTGCCGTCTGTCAGTTCTGGATACCTCTGTTCTTCTACACCTCTCCTATATACTCGCCTCTATGCTGGAGTTTGGTAATTAAAAGGCACATTTTATTGCAGCAAGGACTGTAGTTCATGTCCTTTTCTCGCACTCTTTAATTCCTTAATTGCTCAAATACCTGTTACACCACAGGAAGGTCGATAGGACAAGATGTGGAAGGCAGAATCATTTTCCGGAAGAAATCTCAATTAAAAGTGATATTTAGTACAAAATAAGGCCTAATCTGGGTCAGACAAACTACAAGACTTTTTTGTAACTTTGTTAAAAATATGATTAGTCAGGCACACCTGAGGGAGACAGAGTGTGCTGACACAGCGAAGCAGGCTAAGGTTGAGTATGCACACCTGCTCCGGTCAGAGTTACTACACCTATCAGCACAACTGTGACCAGAAAAACATTTCCCACACATTCTAACCAACATGGATGGAAAGAATGCACACTAGTGAGTAGAACTTCTAACTCCAAACTAAACAATGGATTACTTTAAAGGGTTAGGTTAGGCTACTCCACCCCAAAATGAAAATTTTGTCATTAATCACTCACCCCCATGTCGTTCCAAACCCGTAAAAGCTTTGTTTATCCTCAGAACACAATTTAAGATATTTTGGATGGTGACGGTCCAATTGACTTCCAAACAGTTTGCACTGTGAAAGTGCAAAAAAAGTAGCCATCAGTGGTTCAACCATAACATTATGAAGCGATGTGAATAGTTTTTGTAAGGAAAGCAAACAAATGCAGCAACAGAAAGATACACTGTTTGTACAAATCAAACTGTGCAAAAAGTATTACAATGCCATCACAATGTTATGCTTGAACCACTGATGGCAGACAGAGCATTCCGACAACGTCTTTCATACTTTTCCGCACCTTCACAGTGAAGATTGTTTTGTTGTTTTGAAGACGAACAAATCTTACGGATTTGGAAAGACATGGGGATTAGTGATTTACAACAAAATAAAAAAATTTGCCATGGACCCTAAGCTACCAAAAGGATACTGTTATGAAGTTTGTGATTTAATGAGTTTTATATGATGGGGTTAACTGTTGGAACATGGGAAGCAGAGAGAACAGAAATTAAGCTTCAGGTGAATACAAACCAGCAAAAATCTAAACAAAACAATTAGCAAAACTGAAACCAAACTTACATTTTCATGACTTTAGGAATTTCACAATTAAATACCACTAAAATACCACATATTAATTTAAGGTTATGACAAGTTAAGGGTGTGTTTACACTTGTCATGTTTGATTTGTAACTCTGGCACGACTGGCCTGTACATTTGAGTACATGCGAATGCTACCATCTAAACCAAAAACAGGATGTATAATATTCTGAACTAGTGCTAAAACTTAAAGAAAGTAAAGGTAACTGTTATATGTAAAAATGAATGAAAACTTAACACAATCCTGCTGCATCAGTTGAGCCAGAAATTGAAAAACCTCACCACTCAAACAAACAGCGATGCCTTGAAAGAACTAGTGTTTATACCCTAAGGGAAGACAAGCTATGAGTAGTTAACGTGAGGTGTCTCTTCTTATTAAAGGGAATAGGAAAAACTACTTGCACACTTTAAAATCCACACTTAAACAATAAATCAACTGAAATCTTGCATTGGAGAAGATTTGATTTTGCCTCACACTGTTTGCCTTGAACAAGATATCTAAATCACAGATGCAACGTAAGGCAACTCACAAAAGTCCGAACGAATAAAAAAGATTTCTGTTAAAATCGCAATAATATCTTTGAGGCCCTCCTGAGTGTTTTCAGTTACGCATTTACAGCTGAAAAGAAGTCTCTTATGTTAAACTAAAAATACTGCTACCGTAGACAGTCAGGCTTCGCACTCACCTGTCTGTTACGCTCATCTGTGATTCGTTGAATCTGGATCTTTTTCCTCCCCATGGCTGCTGTGATTGGCCGAGCAGGGGTGGGGGCAAGGTTGGGGGTGGTGAGGTCAGAGGTCAGAATTTCTCGAGGCAGTTACGGGAGCACAAACGGCGACTGGTCGCCTCTGTGTATGAAGATGTGTGTGTGTGTGAGAGAGTCTCTCTCTCTCTCCGTATGCCACCTGTCTGAGGCAGCTGGGCTCACCCGTCTTCCTCCACTGATATAAAAAAGGAAGGAGGGAAGGAAGAAAGAAAGTATGTGGCCTCCTGGTAGGGCCTTCAGATCATTGTCTGCTCAGGGTGCATGTCATCCGACAGGTGTCTTTTCTGATATCCAAACCCCCCTGGAAAAATCTGCTGATGAAGATGAAGATGGTCTTGTGATGAATTCTGTGAAAGAAAAGAGTGACCAGAACTTAACATTTTAAATACATTAAACATTTTTTTAAACATGCTGGTCAACATTAGAGCAGTTTTATGTTTTTGAAAGAAGTATATTATGCTTACCAAGGCTGCATTTATTTTTAATTAATATCGCAGTAAATTTTTTTAAATATTTGTACAATTTAAAAAAACTGTTTCCTAATTTAATATGCTTTCAATTGTAATTTATTTCTGTGATGACTAAGCTGAATTTTCATCAGTGATTATTTAACTCATATCACATTTCAGAAATCTCTGCGATATGCTGATTTGACGTGCTTATTATTATCAATGTTGCAAACAGTTCTGGATATATTTTGTGTAAAAGTTGCGTAAATTATTATGATTTTTTTTAAAGAACAGCATTTATTTTAAATTTGATTTCTTTCATAACTGTAAATAATATCTTAGCGGTCACTTTTGTTCAATCAATGTATCCTTGCTGAATAAAAACATTTATTTTAATATTTTTTTAATATCTTACTGACCCCAAATTGTGACCAATGGTGTACATCAACATTTGCAATATGTTTACGCAATTAATTGTATTAATTTAACAGCCCAACAAACTACAACAGAATAGCATGCTCTGCTACCTACTTCTGTCATTTAAAGAGGAAAAAAACTTGATAAAATTATTCTTAATCATTCTTCTCAATAATTTGGAACACAAAGCTTCTACCAGTGAGCTTGTCAAATAATCCGCGGCCTGTGATTATTGTGTCACCTACTCACTCAACCCTATATTTATGCAAATGAAGGTTGAATTTCAAGCCACCAAAGTTTAGGGTTCCCACACTTTTCTTGTCAGTAAATTTCCATTATTTTTCCAGGATTTTTACAAATCCATTTATAATGATCAGACTCACAATTAGTCATTTCTAGTAACTCAAATAATTCAAACCTCATAATGAACTAAAATAACAATTTCCATGATTATTTTTAAGATATTGTCAATTTATGTTTCAAGCATGGAATTCACACAGATTTTCTGATATTGCTAGGCTTGAGGAACATAATGGGATCCCTTAAACTTGTAAAAAAAAAACGCTGCCAGGACAGAATAAACAAACCTCACCTCCACTATAACTAGATTTCCCCTAAACAACACATTGCATGACATCCACATACAGCTGGGCAGAGACCCTTTCTGCAGCCTGACAGAGCCTGATTATATGTTCTCGTTCACAAACCGCTGACGCTGATGTCGCTTACAGACCTAAAGCATCTACACCTGCAGGGAAACACCTGCTGAAGTGTCTCTGTGCTTGAGTGTGTCATCCAGCAGCACTCACAGTCTTCTCTCACTAACAAGTCTCCCTTTTAGCTGTTTAGTCGACGTGGATATTTTAGCCGCGTTTGAAGGTTAAGTGAATTTTTCACTTTATAATAATAATAATAAATAAAAAAAGCCGCGTTGCAACAAACAGTGAGAACAGATGCCTGGGAGCGAGATGGCACAAGTTTGTGTGTGTGCGTATGAATGAACGGCTGCATGAATGGATTTACTGCAGCCTAAGAATTGTCATATGGGCCAGGATAATTTTAAAACATGCTATTATTATCTCTGCCTTCGATTAAAAAACAACTAAGGGCTTAAAACAGAATTCTATATATACATCCAGACTGTACACACTGACGCTCACACATCCCCAAATGACTGCTGACACAAGCAGACTCCCTGATCAGGGAAGCCTGCAAACTTCCTCATTTCCTCTTTTTGGGTCAAAGTGCATATGCTTAAGTGAGTCTGACCAACTCGAATTACAAGTTCTTATTTCCTTGCAATAAAAAGCCCAAATTATGCCATTCAAGTCTCGACTTGACATGAATTCTAGGGCCTCTTGGTGAAAGCGCACAAATAATAAGCATACTTCATAGTTATTGTTGAGTAGAACCATATTAAAGAGACTGCAAAAAACTCTTCCACCTTGTTCCTGCAAAACAAATTCCTTCTGGAAAACTCTTTCAAAGGCTTGTGGTTTGTCTGAGACGACTGACATGTCAAAATTACATCACAGCAATCCTAAAAAAATGGCTCTGTGAGAAGGCAAAATTGTCAACTACTTTTTTTTTTTTTTTTTGTCTTTTTTTAAGAAGCAGACAGGAAATATATTTTCCATTACAGGCTTCTAAGCTTATGGAAATTGAACAAAGCAACAAAAAGCATGTATGTAACAGTTAAATGAGATTTTTGCCAGTTGCGATTTAATTGTGTGGTTATGGCATCAGTTTTAATTTGGTCACTGAATTTCACATCAGGCTTAAAAATTCAGTATTAGCATACGATCGGAACTCTACTCCCCTACTAACTAATGACTTCCGGTCTGTCGTTACCTAAAAAGAGTAAAAAGTGTCTTGAACAAAAGCAGTTCACCCTGTTAACTTCAGTGTTCCCCTTTCATAATAAAACAACATATGAAAAGGACATATAAAACTATCAAACTCACCGTCAATTTTTGTTTGTTCTAACATCGAGAGTGACAGAAAAGGTCAGAATGCAGTAACTCAAAAACTCTTATACACAATCCAAGCTGCTGGGCATGACAAAACAATCCCTGTCACAAGCTTCATCACTTCTTTCACAGTAAGTGTGGGTCTGTGTGTATGTATGTTTATGAGAGTTTTATAACTCCAAATGGAGAGGATGTGTCGACGGGAAAGGTTTCCTCAGCCGGCCGTCAGCAGCACAGGCTTGAGTTCAAAGTGACTCGGAGTGCGTTTGTGTGTTTTGGTCTGTGGGGCCAATACATGAAAAGACTTCTTTATCTGCAATGAGAGTCAGAGTTTGACCTTTAACCCTGTGAGCGCTCTGAGGGGCTAATTCCCAGCTCTGATCTCAGTCGCTTCACAAGGGACCTGGAAAGTGTCCTCAGACTGCGGTTCCTCACAGTCAGACTCTCTAAGCATAGAGAACTCATGAAGTACTGCTTGATAATGCTGAAACTTGATAATGTTATTCAAACTGGGGGCTGCAGGAGAATATTATAAGACAAAACAAAACAAAAAAACAACAACAACATTTCAAATTAAATATTAAATATAATTTAATTTTTTTTTTGAAATATCAAGTCAATTATTTTTTTATATTATTGTATAAAACTAAAATATTTATTAAAAATAAACTAAATTAAAAGAATTATATTTCACTATACTGATAACATTATATTTAAAATATAAAAAATGCATCTAATTTTGTGAATAATAGAAACAATGATGGATGACGGTATGACATATTAAACTAATTATTAAGTTTTATCAGGAAACTAAAAGTAGTTTTGGTGCATACGACACTTGTACCACAAATGCCATGGTGTTAGGGTGTACTATATGGTTTTTAGCACATTTTATGCGGTTGCTAAAATGTGCTTGAATTCAAAAGAGCCCAGAAGCTGCGAGAGTCCTTGTCAATGTGATATTTTTTAAAAAATGTAGTTTATTAACTGGCAGGTGGGAACCGCAAGTCTTATTGCTGAGAAAAACAACAGCACACTTTCAACAGGCTGCATGATTTTAAGCATTATGTAAGTTTGTAGAACAAACAGTACGGGACAGATTACATGACAAAGTTGGGGAACTCTGGGGTTTGTTCAGATGTCTAACCTTGAGGGTTAGCGAGCACCGCAATTAAACAAAAAACTAAAAAACAAAGACGTTTACTGATAAAAACACTGGTTCCTTTCCGTTTTCTCAACTAGGGAAACCCCCCGCAACAAAAACAAAAACCTTCTTATCTTAAATTAGTCAAGCTCATTAAAACCAACGCACAATAAATAAACACGCATTCATGTACCCAAGCGCAAGCACACGCATGCACACAAACACGTGTCAGCACAAGGCATTTCTCACAGCTCTCAGAGCAAAAAGGTGAGCCGTTGTATGATGCAGCTGTCACACACACATACAGGGGAAGGTGTTATAATTTTGAGTTGCGGCTTGCTCATACCACTGAGGAAATCCTGCGGAACCAAGCTTCAGCGTGCAACACAAGCAAAACAACATTTACACAGGCTTGCAAACAAGTGAAAAAAACACCTTGGTGTAAACACGTCCAAAGACGCACACTGCTAGTGAAGAAGAACCCAAAGGGGGAGTGTGGGGTGGGGTGGCCTTTTACTACATCGAGAAAATTCTCCATCTTCAAGCAGCTTGGACCCACACGGTTGGGCTGCAGTGCTTCTCGCAAGGACTCTGAAGTACCAGAGCTCCGCTGGGATAAGCGCACGCTGCCCTCGTCCATGTGTGGGCATATGGTATTCTGCGCGAGCGTGTATGCGTGTGTAAGCATATCTCCTCCGCGGGGTGTGTGTGAGAGAGTCCAGTTTTGTTATCCCTGCCTGTAACTAGAGGCAGAGTGGCCTGGGGCTTGGAGATAAGGGACCGTGCCAGAACTGGGCTTGGACCGGGTCCAAAGCTGTGCTGAGAAATCCATCACCTTCCCAGCTCAGAGCGGGAGGTCACCGACTGGGACAGAGAGTTGTTTAATTCGGCCGTTTACAGTTTCCGTACATTGGTGCTATACAAAACGCCCCATGACCAAAGCTCTGTCACCGCCAGCAATATCTCGGCACTCCCGGAGCCAATAAAAGCTATTTTGTACTGAGAAAGAAAGCTAGGCCTGCTGATTGAGATATTCTTACACTAAGAATGTAAAGTATAATGAATGTGAATGGAGACCAGTGTACCAATGAATGCATATATAATGTAAAATCAATGATTCCAAGTGGAAATTTCATTTTACAAACTTACTGAAAAAAAAAAGGCATTTTACACATTAACTCAAAAAAGTAATATATTATAATATATATATATATATATATATATATATATATATATTATTTCAATCCAATGACAATATTGAAAAAAATGGAACTGCTGATCCGGGTTATCTCATATCAGCAATAAATCATTTCTTATCACTACAAAACTCAAATGCTAATGACTCCAAGATAAGACACACTTTAATTTTCTTCATACTTTTTCCTGGTCTTGTGGTGCATAATTCATTTGCATGTGTGATTGCAAATTTTAAAAATGGTCTTCAAAAAGCAATTCATCCTTTTGAACTACCTGTCATTTAGAAGCCGCTTTTCATCAAAGCAATTCCCAATGGATAAAATCAAGCTGAAGTCTTGTTGAATATGCCTTTTTGTTCAGAAATAAGCAACATTATGGATATGGATGGACAATATTGGTACAATATCAGTTTTTGACTAAACAAATGTAACGTATAGGTTAATTTCCACTATTAACTAGCAACACTGTCACTAGCAATTGTCTTTAACAAATTGTAAACACTAGTCACATTTACAATTAATCTTGAGTGTTTTTTTTTTTTTAAAAGAACAATATTTTAATAAAGGCCATTTTGCCAGCCATAATTTTACCATCTGACTAATCATTAGCATATTGGTATCAGCCAGAATTGCAAAAGCTAAATAGGTCACAAATGCCGTTTAAAGCTTAATTGCCAAACTAAACTAGAATAGAACGAAATCAAACAAGCTTATCTGCTATATGACTTATGAAAAAGACAAAAAACAAGCTTGGCTGGTCCAACATGGAGCCACAAAGCAACTGTGGTGGAGCAAAGGTGTTTTGAGGAGACACCCTCATGCTCATTGGTTTTGAGTGCTGTTCAAAACATTAGCAGCAGCTAAACTGGGGCAAAAATGGAGCCCTGCGAGACCCTCCAGCGATTTACTCCAACCTTGGGGTTGTGCTGCCAGCACCAACTGCAGGATATTTCCAGCCTGTTGACTCAACCTCCCTGCACGGCAGGAACTCACCCTGGCCAATATGGCTACTCGGCTGCTGACCGCAGCGCATGATTTCTGTTTTTCAACACAGCCATTTGTCCCGTACACAACGTATACTGATGATATGGCGGTGTTCGATGCCGAGTGCCGTCACTGGACATCCTCCAGGAGCGGGGAGATAGGTGGCGTAACGTCTGCCAAACCACAAGCGTAACCCAATCTCTGAGATGGGGGAGGGCGGTGGGTGCTGCACTGCAAGGACAGCATTTCAGGGGGAGGGGTGTAATGGATCTGTGGTCTTCGGCTTGTGAATCACACCATCGCTGTCTGTCTCGTCAACTCTGAGAGCAAACTACAATGCAAGGTTACCAATTTTAACCGTAAAAAAAAAATGTTTTTTGGTATTAGGCCATATAATTCAATGAGTTTCGTCCATACTTATTTGACAAACAAAACACTTGACAACAGATGAAACAGTTGTCTGTTGTGTTGTCTGCAGTACTATAGGCTGTTGTTTACACCAACTTATCGTTCCCAGCATCAGTGTGGACAATGTGGTCAAACTTGTCAGTTTACAGTACTGCCACATGGCTGAACAAAGCCAAAGTGACAAAACTCTTAGGCTACTGCATGAGGCTTCCTATGAAGGCTAGCATGCTGTTCTAGGGTCAGGTACATCTTTTTCACTCTCACCCACCATGACCCTGATCCACCACTAAAGGTCTTGGAGACACACACACGCAGATACGCACACCTTCCTTTGCGGCGTAACGTTAGTGACATCAAGGTGACAACTGGAAAGGAGGGTGTGTTGCCAGAGGTTTGTCATGACCACGTCATGAGCGGCTGGTTACACAACAAAACAAAAGATTTTTTGGTTCGAACAAAAGATAAGCTTGTCGGTTCAGTAATATATCAAAATCACAATCAGAAGACAAGCTAGACAAGGAAAAAGATGTCATTCGTATTTCTGTAGAAAAGCTCAAGGGCGAAAGAAAAGCGCAAGTAATGCTGGATAATGAGACACAATAATCTGATACGCTACAAGACTGGCAGCTATAAACATACATTCTGATCTTTCTTTCCTGTTAATATTGACATACTGAAAAGCACTTTAAACAATCATCTTTTTTCTGCTATGACTACACAGTTCTCAGAAGAAAAAGTAAAACTATTATTCAAACAAATAAATCTGTTCTTAAGTGGAAAAATAAAATAATTACATATACGGGTAGTTGACGTATCAGTGTATCCTAAGGTGAGACTGAAAAAACCCTCTAACATTGGAGATAAACATCTCTCATGCTATTGGTAACTAAGAATGATGATATATTTGTGTGTTAAGTTTTATTTTTTTATGTCACATCATAGGACAATCCAATTTTTTATTTGTCAACTATCCATACACATATATATATACACAATTTAAAATAATCGTGTATTTGTTATTTATATATTTGTAATATAATTTATGCGATGACAAATTTTCTGAATTATTACTCCAGTCTACAGTATCACATGGTCTTTCAGAGACCATTCAAACAAGCTGAATTGGTGATCAAACAGCAACTCTTATTATCAGTGCTGAAAACGGTTGTGCTGATTAAACTGTGATGCTTTTTTAGTATTCTTTGACAGAAAAGAATGCTCAAAAGAACAATATTTAAATGAAATAGAAATATTTTATAACATAAAATCTCTCTACTGTCCTATGTCCTTGCTAAATAAAATTAAAAAAAAAAAAAAAAAAAAAAAAAAAAAGATTCTGAAAGGCGTTGTTCATTTTTCATATTTAACTATCAAATAATGCTGGTAAAATCATTAGACAGTATATCATATATATATAACATATATGAATTCCTATTCCAGCAAACTAAAAAGAAGTAGTATTGTGACAAAGTTGCACAAAAAGCCAAAGAAAGATTGAGAGAGGCAGACAGAGATGTGAACTGCTCTGCGTGTAGAGTGAAGCTGTCATGCATTACAGCACATGGTCCTGTCACACCACACCACTCTTCAACGCTCGGAAATACCCTGAAGGCAACACATTGTTCATGTCAACCTGATCTCTTAGTGACGTTTACGGAATATACAAATCTAAAAAACAAACTACTAAACTATTTTAGGATGGTACTGCTCTATTTTTGTGTCACACTTATTTTTTTTCTTTATAGAAACCAAAGCATTCAAGTACGAAACTAGGTAAAAAGAAAAGTTATAAAAAAGAAAAAACAGAAAGTTACACTTAATATCTTAATATTAATATATAAACTCCTTACCCCTTACAAGTAACGATGAACAAAAAGCCTCACGGTTCCTTTCCAGCGACCCAATCGAGCAACAAATAAAATCCAAGCGGACTAAAGCATAGCTCGTCCCATGACCTGGCTGACAGTGGAGACCGGTTCAGAAATGAGCTTCTAATGCAGAGCGCTCAGACCCCCAGCCCTCCTCTCAGAGACCCCCACCCTCAGCCTTTGCCCTAATATGCCTTTAGCAACTGCCTTCAATCCATCAGTGTCTTTGGATGTAATTGAGAGGGTGGATGGGTGTCAGGATTGGGACGCTTGTCAGTATGTCAGATCCTCTGTTCTCCTGCCTGTACATGTGTGTGTTAAATGTAGTGGCAGCTGCCTACACACCTTTTGTTCCGACACCCCCTTGCGACGTCTCTGCTGTCACAGCTGTAGCAAATTCAACTTTTCGGGTCCAAAGCTGCTGCAGGCGACACCCCACGCTGGATCTTTTTTTCCAAAAAAATCCAGCACACTAGCTCTACGTTTAGTACGGAAACCTTTTTGATGCATGAAAAAAGTAGCAATAACCTGTTGTTTTCGATCTTTTTGGAAGAACAATCATGGTTTCACAGAGAACAAATCTCAAGATTTAGCCTTTCCTGACCTCAAAATCTCAGAAGGGCTTTTGGGGGGGTGTGGGAATGCAAAGGCCATGGGTCTGTAAAACTGCAATGTCAAAGAGTTTCCAATGGGAGGGACGAAAAAAAAAAAAAAAAAAAAAAACATTTTGGGCACACATCACGCTCTGGCACTGAGAACGTTATGGGTTGAAGAGGAGGTCTGGACACTGCGGTTTCTCACAAAGAGTAACTTATATGGATAAATGTTGTGGATAAGAGAATGGGGGGAAATGAAACCCTCCCTGTGCTAAAATCAAGCTGGAAATCTGCCATTAGTGAGAAAAAATATATACAAACATCTTTAACGTAACACACACACGGGCCAAAATGAAGAGCACACGATTGCTAGAGCAACAAAAATCATTGACTGGTCATCAGTCTGCTAAGATCCTGTTTCCTTGTTTGGTCTTGTTTGTTAAAAAAAAAAAAGGATAATACAACTAAATTCAATAAACAACATAAATCACAACCATGTAGAAACACTTTACTTGTGCATATTGGCCAAGTCTTCATTATATATGAAAGTTACAATGCACCAGCTAATGTTGGCTAATTTTTGAGGTTATAGTTAGTTTTTCCAGCAAAAGTGTATCTAATGAATTTATGGCGTTACAATGTAACTGTATTATTTCAATGTAGCTGTAACATTTTAAAACACGCTTTTAAACACACACAAAATAAATGAATAGCTAATTATTTGTCATGAAACCAAAGTCAGAACAGAACCAAAAAACTAATTGTTTTTTATTTTTTACATTTAATTAATTGCTTACCATTTTTAATAAAATTGTGTATGGAGTATGACACTTTCATTCATTCTTTAACAGTCAGACTCAAAATCATTTTACATTCTTCAAAACATGAACGAAAGATGATTTTGCACAGGATATGAGCAAAGATGGTTTCATTTCCCTGTTTGCGTGTTGTCATACAAACACAACACAGCATAAATCCAGGAAGCAGATTTTCAGGGATTTTTTAGCTCCACATATAAGGTATGGGCAGAAACAAACGTCAGTAACTCCATCACGTCTTTCCATATCCCCTTTCCCAGAAAACGCACCGTCATAAGAGGACTCCCATACCAGAAACAGCTGCGTGCATGTGGCCTTTTAACTAACCAGACCAAATAAGAGAACAAACTCTATCCTTTTTTAATGACTCCAGTTGAGTTCCGCAGACAAATATCACTGTTAAAAGCTTCTTCCAGAAGTGCTTTAACATTTCAGATGTCCCTCAGTGAAATCTAGCTGAAGAATAAACATGCTGTTCTCGTGCACTGATGTAAAAGAAATGTGCTGAAAAGAATCAGTCCAATCCTCCATGCGGATGTCATCACCAAAACGCTCTGTAATTCAGAGAAACACTGCATCTCCCGACCTAGTCAGACAGTCACAGCTAAAGGGTAAAGGTCAAGATGAGCTAGATGAGTCCTAACAGACAACGCAACCTGTGTGTCTTTGCCTAAGCCCCTTCAGCTGCCACTCCAAAAGACAGCGCCACAATCTGAAATTGTTTCCTCTGACCCTTCAAACAGCTCTCGAGCAGCCACAAGAGCTTCTGTTAAACCAATACTTATTCCAAATCCATCAAGATTTACTCTAGACATTGACAAAAAAAATAACAAAAGGTAAAGCAATACATTATTTATGGTATAAACATGTTTTAGTACTTGCAAAATTCTCTGAAGAGCAGTCTGCACGATCCTGTAACTCAGGTGCTAAGGGTTTTTAGCAAGTTATTATGGAGTTCCTAGGGGTCTGTTTACTGGCTCTCTTCACATAAGCCCACACTAAATCCTCTATGGCCCCGTCTACACCTGATAGTAGCATGCATCGCCTGTGCTCTGATCACTAAAATTTGGAGGTGGCCTGGGAACGATTCTAATCACATTTAATGTAAATGTGTTTGCAAATGAAAATGCACAAGCTCTGTTAACACCCATAAAATCTGACCATTTATATTTTTCCTTTTTCTATATTTATTTATTGTACTTATGCATAATTTTAAACTGGCCAACTTTGGATCAACATACATGCATATAAAGCTTTCAAATATTTATTTACTTATTGCAATATTATTATTGTAACCTATAGGAGAACAAGTTGTAATTGCGGTCCAATATGTTTGATGTGTCTGCTGAACAAAATTAATTATGCTAACCATACAAAATTGTATTTAATACATCTGTAGTATATTATTGCTATATGGACATCCATCTATTTATGTCTGACTGATAACAAAATACTTCAATTTTACAAATTTTAAAATTGAATGACGCATTTTGTTAAAATACTTTAAAATGATATATTGCAAAAAGCACTACACAAATAAACTATAAAAACTACTGTTGTCAAACGATTAATCTCATTCTAATATATATATATATATATTCCTTGACATTTACCAAATATTACATTTATTAGTGTTTTGTTATTAGTACTTGTTAGTATTTTAAACTGTTAGCATAAAATTTACTTTTACTGAGGATTAGATGAAGGCGAGGGCAATCTAAATGTAAAACATAGAGGAAACAAGAGAGAATCAAAACTACAACAACGTTGCTTGTCATTGACAACTGTACAAATTCTCTAATATTGGCTGATAACTCTTATAGTACTACTCAATGCATGTACTATCATGCATGCCTAGATGATTTCACTGCAGCTTTTCACGTGCCAGTTGATCAGAGTCTACACCAGTCAAGGACATGAGTAAACGGCAGGGCCTTTGACGATTACGACAAAGAGCCATCAGCTGTCAGTAAGAGATGATGTCTTCTCTCTCCAATGTTTAGGAGGGTGAGAAGTGATGGGTCTCTGGTGTTAAAAAAAAACAATTCTCAAAAGGTATTTAACATGAGAGAAGCAGCCCACACACACACAGAGCTTCTACCGTCCTACTAAAGACTCAACGGAGCTCATTCTCTCTCAAACACACACACACACGCTTCTCAGAAACAGCTGACGTTTCAACAGGCAACAGCTGACAGGCTACAGGTGGGAAGGGCACAACCTCTTTAACCCCGTACATCCCCTCAACCCCCAACACACAGCTCTTGTCCTCATCCTGGAGCTTTTACACTTTGTATCACACACACCCACACACACATATATAGGCACACCTGTTAGTACCGCAGAGGAACTGTGATAAACCCTTCCTCCACCGCAGGTTATTTATTTCTGATGGCGGTCTCCCCGTCTCCCTTGCTCTTCCTCTGTTTCCTCAGCGCAGTGAGTCTCCTTGTTCTGTCTGCGTCTTTGATAACCTCAGCAAATGTTTCTATTCACTGTGTGCAGCAAGCAAAATGTTCAGATGGCAACAGAGTCACGTGGGTCTGACATGCCAGCTTCGTGAAGGACTTTTTTTTTCTCAGTAACTGAAAACGTTTTTTGTTTCTTTATTACAATTTAATTTGACTTGTAACTACTTTCTTGATACTGAAGATTGGAGTAATATCTGCCGACAATTCAGGTTTGCCATGAAGGGAATAAACTACATTCTAAAAAACATCAAAATGAACACTGTTAATTTTAAATTGTAATAATATTTCAGAATCTTGCTGTTTTAGCTTGTATATTTTATCAAATAAATACAGCCTGGATGAGCATAAGTAATTTCATAGGCGATATTATTATATTATCTGTTTTTATGCATACTATTAAAGTAAAGTGTCAGGCTTATATGCTAACTAATAGGTGTCTTAGTCAAATGTCCTAAAGTGTAATTTAAATAGAGTGATAAATAAACAAGTAACACACAACTAACATCAATGAAATCTAGCCTCTTTAAAAGCTTGCAACACATTCTGGTAAAGCGCTTGATAAAGACTTGCAAAGTAGAAGACTAAAAATAAGAAAAAAAGAAAAGAAAGTGCTGCCTGCTGCCCTCAAGATGGACTGTAGGAGTGCTTATGTAGCATTTGAATAATATAAACATTGGCTGTAATCCCCAGAAGAAAACATGTAGTGGTTAAGATTCACAAAATCCTTGCTGAAGGCAGATCATGGAAAAGATGCGTAAACATTCACATGTAAGCAAGTGTGCGAGATAAAAGAGCCCTCTCTAAGAGAGACAGCAAAGAAAAACATATTTCATTAATCAATTAAATCCAACTCGCAAAAATAAAACATTAACATGAGGTAATATTTTATAGACCTCTACAAACAAATATCCCATGGCTGGATCTGATTGGCCGACCGAGCCTTGTTGTTTCAAGTGCACAATTGCTTTCAGAGCTCCATCTAAGAGAAGCGTGCATATTCACATGAGTAAACACTCATAAACACTCACGCACACGCACACCAAGTGTGTCATTGGAAGTAGAAAGAGGGGAATTTTTTTCTCCCTGTCCCTCCTCCCTCTCTGGCATATTTCCCGGGCTCTACATACTGCTGCCTGCATCTCCTGTGATGAGAGGAGGCCAGCCAGCAATCTTCCATTAAAACATGGCGGAGATCGGCCATACTGAGCCTCAAGAGCGAAGGAGACAATGTGTGCAGATGGCCCTAGACAAGAACCACAGCTGTACTGCCATAGAACTGTAGAGCCCCATGAGAAAAAGCAGCAAGTAAAATAGCAGAATAACGAGAAATGCAGCTGCAAGCAGCAATTACTAAGGCCAAGTATTAAATTGTGCTCAAATGTAAATTAAATTACAAAGTTAGAAGCATAAATAAATGTTTGAATTTTTGACCATTAGGTGACACTGTAAATAATCGGCTTCATTACCCTTAAGCCCAAAACACACTGCACGATTTTAGCAATAGCGTAAGATTACTGCATGCCACACCGTGTGACATGGATCTAATAGACTTGGCCATGACGTGTAGACTGTGCGAATGTTAACAGCTTTGACACGTACGCTACAACGAACATTCCTGTAAGGGAATAAAACGGCATCAACACGAGCTAGCGGTAAACAAAAAAAACACTAAATCACACCTAAGCAGTGGTATTTTTTTGTGTGCTGAAAAAAAAGTGGAAGCAGCAAAAGAGGAAGGGATAAGAGTGAAGTCTTAAGTTTTAGAGCCATGTTGCAATTGTATTTGTTGGTCAGTAAACGTGGATCTTAACTGTGCGATGATCATGCTCTATCACAGGCTATCTTTTGTTGCAGAAATCCGATAACAATGGTCTTTGAACCTCTCTCACTGTAGGACGCAGGACCACCAATCAGGAGCCACGATCACAGAAATCGCCACGTTTGTTATACATTGTTAATCTTGCTTCTGGGACAGCTGAAAATCGTGCAGTGTGTTTGGGGCACAACAAATTATGGCTTTAGTTATACTGTTGCTTTGTTGGTTGGCTGGTTGGTGTTTTAGCACCTTCCCAATTTCTTTGGCTATTTGCATGGCAAAGGTTTTACGTTTTTATAAAAATGTTCATAAGAGAAATTAAAAATGTTTACGAGATACCAGTGGATCTTCATTTGATATTAAGATCTTGTCTGATTCTGGAATATTCTATTGGGTATTGTGTATAAGTGATCTGACTACAGCAACTATTGAAAACATTTACCCACAGTAGGGTTCATTTATATACAATTTGTTGTACTTACACTGATTCCATTCATTTTGCCATATGTTGATGACATGGGTGAAGGGAAAAGTACTCCATATAGACTGCCTAAAGTCTCATTTTTAATGTGATTGTACATGCTTTAGCATTAGTGACAAAGTTTCATATCAGTTGCCAACAGAATTGCAAATACTGACTTCATGTTAAATTTGCTAGCGTCTGAATGTGAGACCCTAAAGTTGTTCTGAGGACAATTCAGTCCCACCCCTATCAGCACGCCAAAATTCTCAACTTTCCTTCAAACAGTTCCAGGGACTACCACAGAGCCCTAGCCAGAGTAATAGCAAGAATACTAATGAACACAATAGGGCCTACATACCTGCAGTGCTTGGCCCCAAACTACAATAAGGGAGAATGAGAGAAAGAATTGGAAAGAAATCAGATCAAAAGGCTGAAGAGAGAGAACAGGAGCAAAATAAGAGATGCAGGAGTGTACGGTTTCAGCACTTGGCTTCAACGCTTGCTGTTTCAGCTGTGCGAGAATGATGGCCAACCCTTGCTCTCACGCCACTGTAACCCCGTTAGTGCGTCCACTATCCAACACATGCAACACTAGGTTGTGCGATTGTGCCGTCCAGTCATGCTAACAGATTTTTAAATGCATTTTGCAGTCCATTCATTTACCAAGTGCTTCACAATACAAGACATTAATGAAGATGCAAAAAGGTCCAATATCCTACTGCAATGACTGAACCCATATTTTTTTTTGAACGATCAAGACGTTTACGCTCCCTCATTTCGTTTCGAAACCTGTATAATGTGCTTTCTTCGCAATAACGTAAAGAAACATGTTTTGAGAAAAATCTTTTATGTTTTATGTCCATATAACGGAAGTCAACCAAAACTGTTTGGTTATAAACATTCTTCAAAACAAAAGAAAGGAAGCTTTACAGGTTTTGAATGACATCTGGGGGAGGAAATGATGACAGAATTTTCATTTTTGGGCGAACTATCACTTTAAGCCTTTTTAACTCGCGTATCCTGAATAACCCTGAACGTGAAACAGAGCTAATCTCCGTGTTAGGTCATATATCATTAGTAAGCCAGTTACTGACAGGAAGAACAGAGGAAGAGTTGCCGTTATCTCTGTCTTTATAAGAACATGGGATTGAAATCATTAAGATCTTATTCTATCCTCTCCTACATCGCGCTGCAGAATCAGGTACAAGGTTGCAGTAAATGACTTTGTGTGTGTTCCCAAGGGAAATATCTGTGTCGGGTATGCACAGGTTACACTAGACGAGACCTGACAAGATGACAGTGAGTTCTCTGCTTTGTTCTGGAAGGAAAAAGCACACAGAGTCAGACGGTGACAGAGAGCTGATGTGTAAAGAAGCTGCTATTTTGAAAAACATATTTTCTGTCCTTATAATAAAAGTCAAGAACATTGGACCTTATTAACTTTAAACGTATGAACCTAAAAAACACAGAATTTTTTTTAATTTTCAGGTGAACTATTTCTTTAAGGAATGCAATGCATTCGATAAACAAAAGAAAAAAAGGTTTTTATTAAATAAATATTTTGTATTTGAATATCAAAACAGAATTTGACTTATGTAGGTCATGGCTGTCGGTTTTATGCAATTGGATATTTCATCCACTAACACTTACATTCAGCAGAGGGAGGGGAAAAAAAACATAATCTGGATAATTTGACGACTAAACGCCACCTTCATATAAGAACCAAAATATCCACACATATGCTGACAGAAAGGAGAATCCATTCACCATATTTAGAGCCGAACTTCTAATGCTTTGCATAGATTAATAGATTAATAACTAAAAATAAACAGAATTTGATTTTTCAGGTTCTCGTTTGTTTTCCTTTTCACCGCACGCCTGGAATGAGGTCACCACAGATCATTTTAGCTCGAGGGGAATTTTAAGGAATTCAGTACTACTGATGATGACATATTTTGAGCTCAACCAAATACGCCTGATTCACGAAATGGAAATCAGTGTCGTGGAGACTAGGTGAAAACGTCCAAGCATGACAGATGTCTGAGCTGCCTGTGTTCATTAATCAAGCGTTCGCATGTTAACCAGAATAAAAGGCAGCAATTTCATAATTTACCTAATAATGCATTCAGTGTCTTGCATAATAAAATGATTAAAAGATGTTCACACGAGGACCAATTATTCATGCTTATGTCTTACTACAAAAAAGAAAAATGGTTCTGTGGTGTGGTTAGGAATACTGTGAAAGCATATGTGCTGCAATTACCTCTGGTGCAGTGAAACAGAAACAGAAAATATGAAGTAGAAATCACATGATTTGCACATAGAAATTAAAGAGACCCTTAACGGTTAAACCTAGGGGCCTTTTCGAGCAGTGAGAGCATGAATGGTAGTCTGTCTTTTTAACCCATGTGTTTGTGTGAATACATGAGCAGTGGTCTTTATAAGGGATACAGCTGCTCTTTCCTCAGTAAGATGACACCAGTACTTCAGCATTGAGGTAACCACGCTGTTCTCTCGACCTTGTTTGGACAGCAAAATCTAGTCCAGAAATCTTCTACCTTCCAAGTCTTTCTAGAAAATTCATGCCGTCTCAAGGAAACGAGAACTCGGGGTCTTGAAACAATTAAAATAATAGATTTTTTATGTACGGCACTTTACAATAGCTGTCTTTAATAATCATTATTACAATTAAATAACCCTTAAATCATCAGTAGTTTACATGCATTTGAAGAGCTGTCATGAAATGTCATAAAAGTTTTATTTAGCGATGCACTTATATCGAAATTCTGTCAGATTATTATTTTCACCTCATGGTCGATGAGCAATAAAAGATCATTTAAAATCAAATAATAAATTTAAATTTAAATCAGACTTTTTAAAATGCTACACATGAATTGGGCTTGGTACCTAATTTTATTCATATACATGTATACACATACACACAGCTGACTTTTTAACCACAGAATATTAAAGCATGTTACGTTTATTAATGATTGAAAAAGGCGCCCGCATCAGCTCAAGTCTGAGATACCAATGCACAATATGAAAACCAAAGCTTGCCTGCTAGTGGTAACATTTCAAAAGCTCATTTTAAAAACATGCAACTATGATTGCTTGTCGAAACCCCTAAACCCCTGCCAATCTCGCCTCATCTCCAGCGGAAAAGGGTTGCCCTCATCTACAGTGGTCTCTTTTCACACTGCTCATTACCTTAATTGATGTTTAACCCCTAGATCAGCTGATGACGGCTCAATTAAGAGCTTGCTGGAGGAGAGATTAACACAGGGAAGGAGGGCTGTGCTCTCTTGGAGGAGCTTCAGCCTTTCAGCGTGCCCTGCTCCACCAACCGCACAGCCAGTAAGGACACTGAGGCCATTTTGAATTGGAAAGGGCAGGAAAGCCCCCCCCCACTCACCCATAAAACTTAATTTAATCAGCAGCACTATGACCTTAAAGTGGATTTGTGTCCAATCAGATGTTGGCCAATATCAGATGCCACTGATCAAGGTCAAAATTGCAATAACTGTGTCTTCTGTCACCATTTACACTCCCTCATGTCATTTTAAACATGTATGATGAAGATATTTTAATGTCTATGTGGGGTTTTTTTCCCCCCAAAGTAAATGCTTTGGACCCCATTGACTATCACCATATGGACAAAACCAGTGAAAACATTTTTAATTATATATTTTCAGTGATGCACAAAAGAAAGCAATAAAGTTTTGAACAACATTAGGGGGTGTAAGGACAGACATTTAATGCAAACTATTGTTTTAACCTACCAGTATTTGACATTTAAAAAAAAAAAAAGCACTAAAGGCCAGAGACATTGTTCGAGTGGAGAAATGGATTAAAACATGTCACATATTTGAGAAATTTCAAAATGAGAACAAAGTGAAGACCTGCTTTACAGGCAGCAGAGGACCTTTGACTCAGAGCACATCTAATAAAATCCACACATCAAATACAAGACAGACAGATAGACATCTAATAAAAACAGTGGCAGCACAGTCATAAATTTGTTTATGTGGAAAAGCAGATAAGAGACTCAGGATGAATAGTCATTATTTTGACTTCATGGTGATGAAGACATCACTACAAATGATCAGGATGAAGACATAACACTACTTTTGTTCTGTCATGTTTTGCATCATCCTGTCCTGCTTAAATGGGTTTCATGTTCCATCACAACAAAAACCTTTTCTGAACTGCATCCGCTTAATCATTTCCATGCATCAAACATCCCATTAGCAAGCAGCGCTTTTTCACGACACAAACGTGATTGTTCACAGGATGCTTGTTATTTTGTGAAAACTTTTTTGAAGCATTTCAAAACAGCAGCGGTAGGTTTGTAATGTGTGAAAGAATCTTTTCTCTCTGACTGTTATTGGTACCCCAGGTGGGAGGACATAACAGCATTGAGGCTCTGGAGGTAGAGCTGACACCCCGCTGGGAATCACGACAGCACAGTACCTGTCTGCATGACCAAGACATTCAGCTCATTATGAGATTCCGCCTATAATGAGAGCTGGGATTCTGAAGCCACCAATCAAAAGCTTTGTGCAAACACACGCTCACACGTTACACTACAGCAAAGCATCTAGGACAGACGCACTTCACACTTACGACTCAGCCTGTGGAAACTTTAAACTAACATATTTTTATGAGACACTGAAGTCACACTTTTACAGCTCGTTACAGTGACATTTCTTCTCTAAACGTCCTCAGGACAGGGGTTTTTAAACTGGGCCCCAGGGACCTCTAGGAAGCCTACAGAGAAATTTCAGTGACCAAAGACAAACAAAAAAAACGTACCAAAATTAACATTATTACTCATTAAGGTAATAATCAGCATTTCATTAAGGATTCCTGATAATGACACAATTAAAAAAAAATGTGTTAAATATTTTTAATAAAACATAATACTTTCTTGCTTTACTACAACGCTAAACATATTATCGTACTAAAAAGCTGTTATTTTGTTTGATAAATGATTTAATTTAGGAACGTGTTTTTGCTTTGGTTCACATCATATCTGTGTGTCCTTAGCATCAAAAGTTTGACTTTATAGCCAGCAAACATTCACAAAGAAAGTTTTTAAGAGTCCGAATCCACCAAAAAACACATGTTGTTATTGCGTAACAGAAAGAGAGAGGGTGGTGTCGCAGAACTGCGTAGGTTAAACCAAACTTTTGTTTAGAGTCCGCGAGCGGGATCAACCAAACTTGATATGCAAGTGGCTTGAGTGCTACAAAATTCAGTCTACTCCACAAAAACACCCCTCAAAATACCTAGAATCAATTATTAGCACACACTGCGTTATACCTCAAAACACATGCCACGCTGTAGCGCACTACACAGGGAGCCGAAATGTGTGTGACTGCATCAAAATCATGTTGACATTTCAGACAGCGACTAAATCTGACAGCTCGTCAGAAGCGCCACAACAATGAACACCGTTCGTATCGGCCCCGTAAGTCACGATTTATAATAATACACTAACTTTGAGGTAAATAATTATTTTAAAAGTACTATAACTCTGATGGCTTACATCTTATGCCCTTGTCACCAATTGGTCATTAAAAGCCTAGTCTGAACCTCCGTATCTCACTAGCTTCGATTTCAGTCGCGACTCTTCCCCCCTTTGATGCAATAAAAAGACGCATACAACAAATAACCAGAGTATATTGCGCACTAACGGGAAAGAGCCTTAATTTGGATATTTTTGTAATAAATTCAGAGAGGCGACGGCATTAATTGGGCACTGTATGAGCTTCAGCTAGACTGGACGAACGACTTACCCGGAGCAGCTACAAGATCCACATCTGTGCGATAAACACCAGCTTTCTTACCGCCCGATACGTGAAAGAAGTGTAATATAGGTCAAACCAGACAATGATATAAAAAACACCGAGCAGATGTCAATAATAATATGTGGAATCCTTAACTCCTGTTCAGGGTTATTATTTAGCCCGTACAGTCAAAAACCTCCATGTACAAAGTGTCCTATCCACCATGACTGGCAATGCATTATGATTGACAGGCACTGTGGCCAATCGGAGATGAGCTTTGCGCGTTTCGTCCAATTGGGTTAAAGTACTGCCGCTTCTGTGTGGAAGCAAAATTGTGGGCGGGGCAAATGTGCAGTAGGAAGAGATCACGCTGAAGAGGTTTATGTATTCATCCGCCTCCCCATCTTAATGAAAAGATCCTGTAAAATTCCTCTCCGTGTTTACATTTGAGAACTGGAATGTAATTATTACACGCATTTGTATTATATATTTGAAATAATTTTAATATATAAATGTTTTTTAAAAATAACGTTCTAACACTGAGTTGCATTGTAATGGTGCGCTATATTAAACACGTTTTATTATTAATCATATCAGATGTGCACGGTTCAGTAGGTTACGTCAGCAAGTACATTTGTTGAAAGCACATAATACGTCAACTAATCACAAGTAGAATGACATTCATGCATTTTATTCGCAACTCTATCAATCACGAGGAAATGTCAAATATAAAGAACGACCTACTGTTGGGGAAAACAAAATTAAATATAGCATTTGACCAAAATGATTTAGAGGTTCCAAGAAAGAGATATTTCGACTCAATCCATTAAAAGCATGGAAAGCCCTATTTTCCGTGGAAGAATATAGTGTTTACAGAGGGAATGGCGGTGATGCAGACAGAGAAAAATGAAAATGTCAGAGTGCAGTAAGTAAGTTTGAAGGCAGCTGAAACGGATACAGTTTCACTGATCAACCTGAAAATCAGCGCCACGGGTTTTGAAATAACACGAGAACAAAAAACAAGGCCAAAATCTTATTTAAAGGATTGAATAATGAGAATGCACTTGCGACATATACTCGGATCAGAGCTGCGTGCGTCACTGCGATGGAGGAACACTTAAAGTCACAGGACTCAAAAACAAAACTCCTAAGTCTGCGCTTTATTTGAGATGCAAAAAGGGGGGAAAAAAAGGAAGTCGTCGTCTTGGGGAGACTATCACATAATTACTTTCTATTTAAGTTTACATTCATTCAGTTTAGTCTTTTTATATAGTCAAAATCAGCTATTTATATATAGTAAATCACTCGGATGAGTAGCAAACGTCTCCATTAGATGAAAACAGTGTGTTGCTCATAACTAAATTATGAAGAAAACCCATCCATTTACATTAAAGAAGCAACAAGAACGTTGCATATAGGCCTACCTGTGGAAGAGAGAGATTACTCTGTTTTATTCCTTATGTAAGGAGCTTATGCACTGGGGTTTTGTGGAAGAGCATTTATACAAACAGATGGACACCCTGTTGCCCTCTCTCAGATCACTCGCTTCCTACACTCAGCCTGCGCACTCAACAGAATGCCATTCAGCCACGAAACCTTCACTGCAGGCAAAAACAATCATGAAAGTGGGGCTGCAATGACAGAGATGACTCAGACGAGCCCTCTGATCTGGGAGCAGTTATTGAGCGACCACAGTGGGCAGTTATGAGCGAGGGCAAAAAAAAAAAGTCAGATTACTTCTTGGGTACGCATAACCAAACGTTATGCTCTGCATTGTGATTCAGGACCGGTATTGACTGTAAAAGGAGTTAAACTTTAAATTAGTTTAATCCCTTCAGCACAATTGCTAAATAGTCGTAGTGGGGCACTGGTACCTGCTTGCTCCAACACATGTTTCAAACCAGCTGCTTTTTAGAGCTGAGAAGAGCTGGAAATGACACTTTACAGATGGATTCTCTTCTCATTTCCTTCTCTATTTTCCCCCTCTCTTAGTCTTTCTGTCACACACAGATGCACGTGCAGATGCACACTTGCTTCTTTCTCTCCGTGCATCGCTCTCTATCTGCTTCATTCTCTCTTTTTCTCTTTTCCTTTATTTCTGAATGTATTAATCCAGATGAAAGGTGTGTGGGTGAAAATTTTCCTCTCTGCAGTGACCCGCTGATCTGCTGCACTTGGCTTCCGTAGCATCCTGTCTGCTGCCTAGCAACTCTCTGTATCTATGGCAACAAAGCCAACAAACCCTCCTGCCTCTATCAAACGTACCCCCACAATGAGCTGCTGTAAGTATGGCAATCAGGAACAGGCAATAATTCAGTAAGTGGAAAAGCTTAGAAAAAGGCATTCAATTTATTATTAAAAGCTAATTGTTTTGAAGTGTCTAGATGTCTCTCAGAGTCAAATGTCCACTGGAAAGAAATGCAGCATCATGTGTGACCGCGTTACATAATGCAATGCATCTCCCCTATATGTTCTAATGAATAAATATTCAGCCTATATACGACTGCTGTTCTAGCTATAATGTAAAAGATACAATTTTGACAGCATGCTAAATAATGCATTGTATTGATATGATTATCAAGACACCGTTGCTCGTTAGACTTCACAGAAAATGAATATTGTCAGCACAGAGTATCTTTAGAGGCTTTTATTTACAATATAGTTAGTATTTGCTTTTTACAATCAAATATAAAGTAAGTTTCGCGATAGTGTGTGGCGTAGCGGAGAAGTAGCGCTGTATATAGTTTGCTCATTCAAACGTTCAAACGGCTTGTGGATGGTGGCGTGGCGCCCTCTAGTGGCCACACTGGAACAAGACCAGCGAAAGAGCCTGGACTGGATTTACAAACGCATTGAAATTTAAATAGGTCGTAGTAACAGTCGTGAGAATCGTTATAATGTTATGGTATTTTTTTTAGTAATAATAATAATTTATAAAATAAATATTGCTTGAAAATATTCGAAGAACTAAAAAAGGTGTGTTCGACTTGAAGCGGCGCTGAATGCGGAATGATCGGTGTATGACATCAAAGTACCGCGAGAGCAGTTCGAAAGCGTGAGGTTCCATCTGCTCTCTTAGTGTCTTTGATGTCATACAGTCATCTTTCGAACGCACCTCAAGTGTTCTTCTAGAAGGACCTAATAATACTGCATTCACTGTGCGTGTGATAAGTTACTTAATATAATAAATCATGAAATAGAAAGATATTTTATTTACCATGGGCTTTGCAAACTGATCAAATATAAATGAAGACTGAGAATTATTATTGTTATTATTATAATTTTTAACTGAACATAAAAGAAAAGAGAAAGTAAAAAAGAGATACAAACAGGTACCCATAAAACCTCAATTAGATCATAAAAACAAGATCATAGACCTTAACAAATCTCTGGTGCTCTTTTTATCTTTTATGAGTTTGAGGTATGTTCCAGTAGGCTACATGTCATTTCAGGAAGATATACATTTATAATCTAGGCAAAGTGTTACAAAACTGTTAACAATAACTTGGTTACTGCCAGAAATGTTTTAAAATACATTATATATATATATATATATATATATATATATATATATATATATATATATATATATATATATATATATATATATATAGAGAGAGAGAGAGAGAGAGAGAGAGAGAGAGAGAGAGAGAGAGAGAGAGAGAGAGATAGATAGATAGATAGATAGATAGATAGATAGATAGATAGATAGATAGATAGATAGATAGATAGATAGATAGATATTTAAAATAAAATAAACAATATTTTATTTTTCAGAGAAAAGTTTAAATCACATTTTATAAATTTACATTACATTTACTTTTTTGTCATTTAGCAGACGCTTTTATCCAAAATTTACTTACAAAGGACAATAATGGAAGCAATCAAAATGAACAAAAGAGCAATAGAATAGAGCAAGCTAGTGTTAGAGGCCTTTTTTGCTTTTGTTATATGTGTAATAAGTAAAAGAAAACAAATAGAATAAAAAATCAATTCTCATCTTTTTGTAAAGATGTTTATTTCATTTTAGTAAATGAATAGAGTGCAAGTGAGGGACGATTCTTTCACCAGGAAGCAACATTTCATTTGAAAGTGTGTGAAAGTGACTTTGTGCTTCTTTGGGACGAGAACACCAGCTTCTAGACCAGGGGTGCCCTATTCTGCTCCTGGTGAAGTTCAGGACCCACCATCCTGAAGACCTTAATCAGTTGCTTCAGGTGTGTTTGATCAAGGAAATCTCTCGGTAATAATGTTTTTAACTAATTTAGGTGGTTTAATACAGCTGAGCCCAAGACTCTAAACTGTACTTATTTTTTGTTTGTTTGTTTGTTTGTTTTATTTCAAATATGCTAAAATAACTATATTAAAATAATAGAAACATTAGGGAAAAATTTTAATTTTATTACTTCAATAAAATAAACAGAAAATCAAGTTAACAATGTGACTGTACTTTAAATCAGCATTATTCTTGTTTTTATTATCACAAACATATTACCTTAAAGGGACCATTTAAAGCGGAAAGATTGGAAAAAACCTTGGCATTACTGGAATATCGGCTGTTTAAAAAGTGCAAGAACCCTAAATAACCACCAGATGGCGATCAAGGCCTAATCATTTTGCTTTGGACAGCGAGCAAGAGCCCCACATTGGCAGAGATCGACTTATAAGGAACCCATTTGATTTATTCTCCTTATTATTTCTTGTTATGTTTCATCGGTAGCCACCGATATATGGGCGTGATACACCACAACAATCTGCATATGACCACGTCACAGAAAGAGATATACAGATAAATACCACCTCACGCGTTTAAATGAACTGTTTGGAAATCAGCCTGTCTCTAAAAATGTTCAACCTAGAGGAGAAGAGACGGCATCATTACGGTTTCCTTCATTTCGTTGCAACTGAATAATATAATGTCCCCATAAATGTGATCTTCACTTGTCATGCAGGGAAGTGAAAACTTTATAACAAGTCTATTAAGTCGTAGTAACGGGGGTGGAGGACCGGGGAAGTAATCTGCTGGTCTCTGTGAATGAAAGAAGAAACATCTCAAAGCTGTTTGACTAATCTCTGCTTCTCTTGCTCTGTTATTGTGTGGGCCCAGGCCAGCAGCGGCATGGGAAGGCGGGTTTGTTGCCCCCTCCTACTGAAATTTAGCGTGTGAACAGTCAGCTTGTTCCTGGGCCAACAGAGTCCCTTCTTTCTTCTTTAAGAGGACCGCCTGCGCGCGGAATCTAGAACCCTCTCTCAGTCTTAATTTATGCGCATATTAATTATGCTGCATTGTAATTTCCACCGTGGGATAGAGCATGCAAATGAGCAGTTTATGTTTATGTAGGCTACAATCTCCCTCAGGAGGGTGAAATTTAAACCAGCACCCAGGCCTGTTCTCATGAAGCCTACCAAACATCTCGTTTGAAATTGACCAAGTGCTTCATTTCGGAAACGGTTTGCAAACTGCTCACATGTTTTGTGTGGGCCCTTTTTTTTTTTATTGTCGTTTTTTTTTTTTTTTTTTTAAAGAATGATTTCATTGTGCCTTACAGCTTTTTCATTTATTCATGCAAAACTGTAAGACGTTAGATGTGGTTTAAGATTAGTTCATTTCATACCTGTCACCTGGAGTCATTCTGCCTCTTTTATCATAAGAAAATAACGTTGCATAAACACGCACGTTTATTAGACATCTGAATGGAAAAAAAATGCCATAGACTTTTCAAGCTTTTAGCATTTAATAAGGATTTAATAATATTTACATAAATACTTTAACACACCCTTACCCTAAAGATTTTTATGAATGAGGATGTTCCTAAAAGCAGGGATTATAAGAATAAAAATAAAAAGTACGACACAAACACACACACACACACACACACACACACACACACATTGGAACCATATTTTATCTATTCATATGTTAATGAACCCGGTTTTTTAGATTTCTTCTTCAGAAACTTTAGACTAATTTGGGTAATTATAATATACCTGCATGTTTAAATACACCAGAGTAATTTTAAAACGCATTACTATTATTTCAATTCTCAATTCTAAGACGTGTCGCTATCTTTATATGAACAAATATAATTTTAAAAAGAGATCATTCGTTAATATACATTTAATTAGAACATCGTGGTTAATATTTCCACGCATATTCATTTTTATTAGCTCATAAATAGAAGTTAAATTGTTTTGAAGGGTATAAATTAGTATAGTGCTTTAAAGGCAGACACCCGGACCAGCAGCATCGATTCCTGAATATTTCCTCAAAATCTCGAGGACATAAAGAGAAATAAAATAAAATAAAAAAAGGCTAATGGAAATAATTATGACTTCAAGAAAGCCCTCGTCAAGAACAAAGTCACAGAAATTCACAACGAGTTCTGTGCATTTTTATGTTTTTAAGTAATTTTAAGGATATTGAGGTTAGAACTCACATTAAATTCAACTTTTGTTTAACGCAAGGCCTTGTTAGACTTCTAGTCGTTTAAAGTGACTAAAGAAGGCTACAATGAAGAGCACTGTTTACTGTGATAAAGTGCGCCGTACAGAGAGGTGTGTACTTGGTTTCAGATAAGAAGACTACTGTGCAAAAGTATTTGCCATGCTGCGCCACACTTCTCCGCAAGCGCTGCTTTTAGAGCAAGGGGAAGGGGAAGAGAGACACAAACCTCCATTCTCTGCTATTTTGTTAACCTTCCTATGCATAAACACGTCCTAACTTGTAGCATAAATATTAATGTAACTTTCATCATGTGTTTTTAACATGACTTTTCCGGCCTATGTATAGTGTGTATTTTCAATACGAAGTCCAAAGTGGCATAATGTACATTCGGTGAGTCTTCTCTTGCGATATGACTTATAAACAGTGACTCTCAGTATTTCACGCGGTGAACCTAAGGGCTGAGAGCACCACGTGTTACATCTCGCTGAGCAAATAGGCACAAACGGACGTTCAGTGACGACTTCTATTCCATTCATTAGGTTATAGACGGTATAAAATGTATAAAAGTTTAACTCGATCCCTGTTTCTTCAAAAACTAACGTAAAGTTGAACACGAATGAATGTTATTTGGGACCTTTACCTTATCTACCCGCACCTTAAAATGCGTTTCAGCAGTGTAACCTTAGGTTGAGTCGGTTATATTAAATAATATGTTTGACTAAAACACATTCTATACGTTGTTATGTTATTTGACGAAACGCGTTACATTGTGGGATTAGGCGAAACCGAGTTAGGAGGAATTCAGCACTTTTTCACGGACAGCGCCAGAGGAGCGTTTTTGCGCCATAAGCAAATCACAAGTACTCATACTGTAGGAGTTTCGTGCTTTAAAATATTGGAAGTAATTCAGAGGCGTGATAACTGGCTTTCGTGGTATGAAAAAAAAAACTACACCACAAACAAACAGCCTAATAATAAATGATTAAAGAGTGGAACCGGGTGAAGAGGTAAACTCTCTAAATCCTCACTATCTTGCTGTGTCTTGCTGTGGAGTGAAGCACGTTTTGTTAACGGTTGGGTTACTTTTTGTAGTCTGACCCTGGTCCTCCCGATTCAATCTTACACTTATTTTACGCACTACAAGAGAACCATGCTGATATTTCAGACGCCTGTAGTTTTACTCATTGAGAAAGATAATCAGCCCTGTTGCCCCCTGCATCGAATGACATCTCTTTTTCCTCTTTCAGTGTTTTCCTTGATCCCATAAAAGAGAAGGATTAGTCAAACAAGTCAGTTAGTCAACTCTATTTCCCTTTTTCCCTTTCCTTTTTTTTAAGTCAGAAAGGAAATAGACGGGGTGGAAGTTTTCCATCGACGTATATCCATCTTCAGTCTGCTGTGGGAGGATAATTGCTCAAATTATTGTAAATATAATAGCTCTGTGATACATGGGAGACGAAAATTGTAGGGTTTTGATAAAACTAGCTCTCAAATCTGACCCTGTTTGGTGTTCATCCTACTTTAAACCTGTAGGGTCTGTATTTGAGCGCATTCGCGTCACAGTAATTATTATTATATAAATAATGATTGATTTATTACATTTTTTTGCAATATCAAAAGCAACAATTTGTTGCTGATAAAAAGGGAGACTGTGGCAGAAAAATGCACATTTCGAAACAAGTATCGACACGCTTAATAGCTCAAAGTCTCGTTTGTCTTTTTATTTATTTTCTCTCTATATTGCTCGGAAATAAATCAGACACATACAATGACTCCTACATAGACTATAAGCACAAGCCAACGAAGAGGCTTAAAAGTTGGCACAGATTGAACGGTCAGATTATCCAAAATGGATTTACTTTAACAATTTCGTTAATTGCAAAATAAATTCGTTAATTTACATTCTAAATAAACTAAATCTGTACGTGTAATCTGACGGGTTTTTTGTACATAGATTCATAATTAGCTACCGTAATGACAGAGGTCAAAGATAAAGACTGCTGGAATTTCTTTTCCACACCATGACATGGGAATAATTTCATGCTTTTAGGCATTCCTAAATTTGATTAACGCATTGTCATATAGGCTATTTAATTTATAGGCTGCACTGCGTCAATTCTGAATACATGATCTGTCCGTAATATAACAGCTAAATATAATGACTAAAGCCCGTAACAAAGCTAAAGTTATAGTTAAAAATAAAAAAATAGATTGTGCTTTTTTTATCTAGCCAAGTATGTACGAAATGTAACAATAACATTTGACTGTAGACTAATCGTGGTCTCAATATAGAAACTTAATAAACTCTCGCAAACCCATCAGTTAAGCAATTAATTCGGCATTAGTCGATCTACCAAAAAGAATGGCTGCAGAAGACAGAGACGCGTCAGTTTCATCGCTAAAACAATAAGCTCCGAATTAAAGACTCCGACTTTCTGGAATAGGCTATACTTAGCCCTAATACTGCATAGCGCTTATTTTCCAATCACTGAACGCGGTTCAGAAAGAATTTACTAACCCGATGCAAATTAAACACCTAGAATGTGGTTTGCGAGGACCTAACCAGCGCCAGACCAAGAACAATGGCTTTAATGAACGACAACGAGAAGGCTAATGCAACTGAGATGAATCTCAGGACGGACTCTGACTTTCTCTTAATTGCCGTCTTCAAACAAATATTCTCTCATCATTTCAAAACAGAAGATTGCAATATGCGGCGTAAAGTTGCGCATTTAATCTCCGAGTCGTCTGCTGCTTCACTCAACCCCATTTTGTAGTCAAAACGAATTTCCAGGTCATTTGCATATGCAAATTAGGGTTAATTGCAAACCCTGTCAGGCGGTGCGTGGGAGATGTCAGAACGCCATTTTTGTTTTTCGGTTAGACCAAGGCTTAGGGATTTGTCATTGAGAAAACAGCTCTTACCGTTTCCAATAAGCAGGAAATGTGTATGGGGTATGGGGTATGGGGTAAAACCTGTTTGCGCAAGTGTAGAGAGATCAACAGCCTAAACAGTCAGCCTCTATATATCTCGGGTGCCCAGCGTCTAACAGCAGCGTATTAATATAAAATGTACAGCTGATGATACTACAATGAAACATAAAATTTGCAAAGGTATGAAAATTTGCTTTTTTAGGCAATTAACCAACACAAGAAGATGCGCACGCTCCTCTGGGTTATACTCGGTTGGATTTATGGGAACAAAAGATGACATTTGAGTTGCTAATCACGTATCTGCTTTTGAACCGACCAGCATTCCTTACAAGTACAAGCCTTAGCGCGTTCAACAGCTCAAAGAAAGACTGACTTCAAAAATATATAGTCTTTCTACACTTACTGTACGTCGCTCTCTACAGTCACGTGTGGAGTAACCTTAATCCACGTGCAAAATAATGATCGCGTTAGGCTGCGTGTCTACGTGTAAACTAAATATCTGAGAATCGCACTGAACCTCTAAACGCAGAATTCACGTGACAAAAAACTAGCACTTGATTTAAAAAAAAATCAGCAGAAACAGAAACCAAAGCAGTGATGCACTGACGGATGGTTAATAAAATATTTGACAACACGTGAAGAAAATATAAAAGATGATAAAGTTTATTAAGATCCATACATATAATAATATATATTATATGATTTTTATTTATTCATCTTTTTATTATTTAATTTAGCATTCGTTTATATGATCTCATTCACCCTGCTGATTTATTCAAATTGAAATCACTCACAGTTTCACAAACACCGCGGATTTTTTTTTACGGACCTCTGTCTGCTAGAATGCATCGATAGAATTTCAAGAGAAATCCTGAGATTTACTCCTGAGTCATTATTGGCAGGAGAGCAGGACACCGTGCCAAGGTACGTCGCGATCCCCTAAAGACCGAGCTCACGTTTTTACTGTAAGAGGCCAAATGTGAAAAGACCAGAATAGCTCAGCCCGTGCGATTCAATCCTTGTCATGAGTTTTACTGCTGATAATCGTTCTGAGAGCCTTAGCACACTTTCGTGGCCAAAAAATCGTGGTGCTGAGTTGGTCAAACGCCTTCTTGCAAACACGTGTTCTTATTAGAAATAAATCTCAACAGCCTGACTTTTGGAGCGCGCGCTGGCGGTCTATGAAAATCGCACAAGTCGTTTCGCTCCAGCAGCTCCTCAAGCGCACACGCATACAATACCGAGAATAATTCAGATTTTAAACACCGTTTTGTATGTAAAAATACGCTTAAATGTATGATGGACGGGGCTGTTTGGAAGGAGAAACCAAATCTGGAGCTTTGGAACTTCCTACTTTTCACCAGTGTGGTTTTTATTAGCCTATCCACCGGCCTGAGATCTAAAGTGGAAAACCATAAAACGCAAAGTGTTTATTTGTTTTTCATAGATCCTCCTAGTGATAAATGTGCCGGAGAATCCATCGGGAAACGACTGAGACGCGTTAAAGCGACGAACTAGTAGAAACATGTTGTCGGTCGATAACTGATAATGACCCTGGGACGTGCCATCACTGAGCGCTGTCTGTCTGATTCTCACAGCGTCTCTGGCGAACGCGATGCCTTGGCGCATTATCTCTAACTCATTACTCCTCGGCGGGTTGGCTTTCACGAAGGGTTCGAGGCCTGCGCGCCCCCCGGTGCCCTGGTAACTGCGGCTTTCGCGTGCTATCCAGATCTAGAGAAAGAACAACAAGCGATGGAAATCGATGGAATTTGAGACAGAGAATGCATTAAGAGTCTGAGCTTTTAGAAAAAGGGGACTCAGACGACTGATGGAAAAACCAAGACCAGCGGCCTCTGACAGAGTTGTCTATTTGGCAGTCGCGCCTCCTATTGAACCGCTAATTTATTCAAAGGAGATTTTTATCCCCAGCGATCTGATTCTTATGATAATCAACCGACCGAGACCCCTTTCTGTCCCCTTGTCTGGGGTCTACTCTCGGTCCTGACGGTTAAAGCTGATTTGCACGGTTTCACCCTGTCGATTCAGTGGTCGCATTCCTAGACACTTACAGAGAAAAAGCCAAAGACAAAGGGTTGCTGGGAGCGAGTGCACTTGATTTAGACTGTGGGTTACAGTTAAAGGAGTCTCTAAGTCAAAGTGTTCTTGGTTTTTCTACAAAAGGCACTTATTTCACCACTGCTTCACAACAATCGAGGCCTTCCCGAGGCTCAGATATAGAAAATCAAACACATGGTGCATAGCAAGCGTGTGTATTTACACAGAAAATGTTCTTATTTGAGAGCATTTACACTAAACAAAAGTTAGTCCTTGCACGTCAGTTTATAAATATTATAACATGGAACACCTGCTATAGAGACAACTTATCCTGCTGCTGGAATTGTTAACAAAAGAGCGCAAATTAAAACGCTTCTCCTTACATTTAAAAAGCCTTGCATTGCTAATTCAAGAGGGTGGGGACAAATTGTACCCGCAACGTGTCATAAGGGGAGGGATTAAAATATGCTATATGTTTTTTGGCTTGCAGGTCGAGGCCCACAAGCGTTTAATACGCGGAATGATAAGAGGGGGGACAACGAGCAGCTCATTTCACTCTCCATAGGGGAGGAGAGGAGCATCTCAATGGGAAATATGGGTGAAAAGACTGCGTGCAGCCCGATACGGAGACGCTGAATGGATGGGGCCACTGCAACGTCACGCGGAGCTGCAGCCATGAAGCGGAGGACCGAAGCGCCAGACAACATTCTGGAGCGCACGCAGCTGGCACGCGCGCATTTATCACCGCGATCCCGCCTAAAGATCGTCGACGCTCGCGAATAGGAGTGAGTATGCGCTAATATTTACGTCTGCACTGTGGAATGCATCCGCAAAGCCGTCGCGCGGATTCTGCGATCGCGTTTTTCAGGGCGAAGCGAGAATTGGTAGAAATAAGTCCCGGAACAGGTTGCGCGTGTAGCGGTCCTCGTAGGGTTTGGCGCTCGAGACGCGCTGCTGTTGGAGGTGATGAGGGCGCGTGCGTCAGTCTTGGAAGCAATTAACGCAAAATAGTCAACAGTAACATAACGGTTGTCATCTAATTTTACATAGAAAGAAGCCAGTAGCTGGTTTGAAGGTTAGGAGTCCGTTATACGGATTCGCTTTTGGAAGACTCAACTCATAAGTCAGTATTTGTTCCACTGCTCTAATTTGTAAATCACTGGCAATTAACAAGTCAGTGTTTTTTTTTTTTTTTTATTTAATTATCACTTGCGTATCTTTGGTCTGTGAACGTCAGCGTCAACTGCGTTTTTAAAAGGAGAAATTAGAGTTACAGCAGTGAGCTTTACGTTTCAATTAAAAGCCTCCATCTATAACATTTATCAGTTTTGTGATAAACAGGTAGTGGGAGATAGCTCGTGGTTTATTTTACGAGTTTCGACCGAATCTCCTTTCATCATTAAGCCACGGAATAAAACAAGAACAACGGGAATAATTCGTTCGTACGATTCACTGAAACTACGCGACGCGGGGAAGCTTACGACGTGTATTTACAAAACAGGCACTTTGCAAACGCACTCAATAATTGTTTCTAAAAAAAAAACCTCGGCACGAACGACTGTAATTTGTATCGTGTGGTGTTTATGAGAAAGAGGCCTGTGCGCATGACGTGACTAATCCCGATGGCCAGCGTTCAGATTTATCACAAGGCCGAATATCTTCTCTCCACGTGCCTCTTTCACGCGCGTTTCCCTCTGTCTTACGCGAACGCCGAAGAACGTTACAATCGATTAGGTTTTGGTTTTATCGGTTTGTAAAATATCACACGTACATATATGGTCTACACGCGTAGACTCTGCAGGGCTACATTATTAAATATTAACAATACGATTGTGACAGCTGACCGAAGGATGACCAGCGTCGCTCGTGGATTGAAATCTTACGGATGTCACAACTCTCGTCCCCCTCTCCTGCATTATACACCGTGCTCATTGATTGCAGCGGGCTGGGATATCGGCGGTTTAAAGTAGCCTATGCGAAGGACATTGTAAATTTGTGACACTTTAAAAAAAGTTGTTAGAGGTTATAGGCTATACCGGGTTCGTTCATAAAAGCCCCATCGGGGACGTTAAGGTGTGGTCTAGCTCATAACTCCGCTGCTCGTGCGGGGGCTGTTAGAACTGGCCTGTATCATTCCCATATATACTATGCACCGCTGTAAGGAATTTCTAAAGTTAAAAAAAAATCAGACACAAGTCCTTTTCTCACGTTGTTCTCTCTTTGCTTCTTTTTCCCAATAGGACGTCCGTTAGAGAAAGAGAGGTTTTACACGAGGGACAACTTACACAGGTAGCTACAAATATAAAGACGTTCTTATTTTAATAATTGTACTGTTATCGTATTAACCTATATGTCTACACACACACACACACACACACACACACACACACACACAGGCTACAAACACACTCACACACAACCACGGATCCATTTGTAGTGCGTGAAGTAGAGAGCATAGATAGCTTTTTATGATTATGCTTAATTTTACATTTAAAGAACATTTAGATTTGCGTTTTTATTTTATTGTATCTTACAGCTAAAATAGTGAATACGAATAAAACGCACATTTGAAAAAATAATGACCAGTTTAATTGACAAAACTCGAATCTTTTCCAATTGTTTTTAAAGCAAGCTCCTCGATAAATTGGCCAAAACGATATTTAGTTGAACGTAACAAACTTTCTAATTAAGTTTGACTCAGTTATCAAATGAACTTTCATTCAAGTTTCGTCGAACTCTTTTTGTCGGTCTTTAGTAGGCCATTTTTATAGTCTATTAATGTTCGTTTCTAATTCGTATTTAATTGCTTCATTTTTAATTCACACGTTAATAGGTTTTTAGTTACTCGTAAACAGCTAATAAAATGAACTGCGTTGTCCATGTTGTCTTGCACGTCTTTCACACCGAGACAATCCTTAAAATAAATTCAGATATAGCCTACTATATTTAAAGACGCAAACAGACACAAAGAAACAAACAGGCCAATGAATGCCTCCTCTAGTCGCTTATTCCTACGATAGCCATTCTTAATTCAAACCTAGGGTCAGTCATTTGTAGCTTATTTATTCTGATAAAATTCTAAAGTAGAGGTGTATTTTAGTATAGATTTGAATGATTAATATTTAAAACCTAAACAGTCATTTTTTTTCTTTTTTTAGCCTAAAGCTAATCGCTTCTCATACAAAAACAGCTAATCACGACTTTGTCTTTGCGGTGTTAGATGACTAGATTTAAAGACGCGTTTATGAAACCAAGTTACGGTCAAATCTAACAGATAAGTTAATTAATGTACCCTTTCCGTTATTTTTTTTTTTTCATCAATCAATATTTTTGCAGTAGGCCGGCAAAAAACAGGAAACCTTTGTGACGCATCACGTGACGTGAACACAAGCGACGTGATTATATCACAGAAACAACAATAAAAAACAAACTTAAATAAAATATTATTATTTAATGGTTTTATTACCGTTGTTATAATGCTAGCGTGAGATAAGAATGCTCATAATAATTATAATATAATAGTAACATTATTATTATTGTATTCAAATTTTAATATGCAATTGTAAGGTTTTCTTTCTTTTGGCTCAGTGCATGTGTATGTCTACCTGTGTATTATATAAGCATGTTTGTGTGTGCTAATTGTTCATTTACAGGGAAATATTCTAGCATTCTAATTTACTATGAAAAAGGCTAGTTGGCTGAGGACATTCTGTCCAGTTAACAATGTGCTGGTGCCGTTAGTAAAATAATTAGATGATGAGCTGTGTGTAGAGTAAATAAAAGTGTTTGAACTCGCCCCTGTGTCGCCATTTTCACTAGGCTTGAAAGGCTGTAATAAGTGATGACACTCTCTCTCCCTTTCCCTCTCTTCTCTTTGATTGCAACACCTCTGAGAGTGCATGGGGAAGGGCTCCTCTCACACAAAGGCTTTTAATTGGACCAGCTCCTCTTTTATTTGCATAAAATCAGATTGACTGAGAGTCGTGAGAAAGAGAGAGAGAAACCGAGAGAGAGAGACCTCATGATTCTGCCACTTAGCACTGAAAGACAGGCTTTTCAAACACAAACAACAGCGACTTGAGGGTAAATTTGCGGAAAACTAAAACAACCAGTGTTACTATTCTTTTTGCTTTTTTCCACCAGCACAGTCAGGGTCTTTTTTCCCATTTAAAAATAAATCCCAGCCTTTGCGGGATGCGTTTGAAGCCATCTCTCACCCAGGGAGAATGATCAGCCTGCAAATGTAAGACAGAGACAACAAGCAGTGAATGAACCCCCTTGCATCTCTAAAAACCAGTTCAGACTGGATTAACAGACCGGTGAACTCATAGCCAAGTTTATGCTAGCAGGTTTTTACCAGTCAGCATTGAAAGGAAATAATTAGTAGTCTATCCTAGCACAGTCATGATCATTAACGAATGACTTGTGTTAAACACATCAGCTTTAATTAACACTAGTGTTCAATGCTAAATACAGTTGACTTCAATCCAGTCCTAATTACAAAGCTAATAAAAAATTCTTCTCTTTTTAGGTCCCAGTTCAACCCCCGGTTGGGTTTTTCATATGGTGGAAGAGGACGGGTGGCCGGAGGGGTTGGCTGTTATCTTTGGTTATCTAGCTGTATGAGTGTTATTCATTCTTCATAAAGCTAGATAACCGAAAGTAACAAGAATCCCATTACACACCTGAAAGGCATCACCCCACCTTGAGATCTGTACTCCTCTCCTCTCCTCTTCTCTTTTTCCTCCTAAATCTCCCTCACTCTCTCTCCTCTTCAATCTCTGCATCTTGCGAGAGCAAGTCACAAAATGGCCTCCATCAGTGCTGATTGAGAAGGTAAGCAACATTTTTTTCCTACACGGTTATTTTTTGTTCGACAAACAAGCAATGATTGCTCCCTCCTTCTCATATAAAGAATTATGCAGCATCATCTTTCCTTGTAATGCCCAATACTTGTAATTACCCTCCTTATAAAGCATGTAAAAATAGTGTTTCCACTCTAAGTTGGTGCTAATACGATTTTTAAAGGTGCGTTAACCTAGAACTAAAGGAATATGCAAGTACAAAACAGCTATCTGTTTTTGTTTTTTTTTTCTGAGAAGCCTGTTATGGAGCTTGTTCATATTTGTCATACTTATGTGCATGAAAAATGAAAGCAAACAAATCATAAGAGCGGATATGAAATGTTCAAACTCGACTGCAATGTCTTTTGATGTAAAATGCATTACTCAGGGACTAGATCTGGCTAGTATTAGACAAATAAATGGGATGTTCAATTCACAGACACATTGTAAACAAGGGTAAATGAAAAGGAACAGGAAAAATGCACATTCACGCCAGTAGGCAACAACTTTCATTACATTATAATGCATAGAATGAAAGTAATGCTGAACAAATATCAGCAGGATACACTGATTAAATGTAGGTTATTTTGTAGAACGAGAATCTAAAATTCTAATACACAGAAACTGCGGATTTGTATGGATAAAACCTGGTTTATGCGAACATGCAGGGCAGTAGTGAGTTGATCAAACATGATCATGTTTAATCTGTAAGCTGCTAGTCTCAAAGCACAAAGCAGCAGGCTGAGGCTTAACACTAGGGCCACATGACGATCACCCACGGGTGCCTGTCTAACACCCAGTCCGGTGCTTTCCGCAGTATTAGTCTGCAGCGAACGCACAAAGCTCATTCACTCGTTACCTTTGTTCACCAAGGTTGGTGAGTTGAGACCCCATTGTCTTTTTCAGGACTCTCTCAATTCAACTCATGCGTTTGAATAATTAACAGGCTAAAGCTTTCCCACACAAATTTGGCTGCTATTCTAAGCTTCGGATGCATTCGGACCTTGAGCCAGCGCTGAGAAACAAATGACAATTGTCTGAACGCAAATTTGTTAAGTTTGTGCTGAGAAGTTCTTGATTGGATGTGACAGTTGGCTGGGTTATAAATGGGACTGGGACTGAGCCAGCTCCGGGATGGCCGCTTTCTAAGTGGAAAAGCAAGGGATGGTCCTGAATACAGGTCTTTGGGTTCAGCAGCTGAACCTGAAGAGTCTTTGGCCATTAGGAGGCCAACATCACAATTCTCCTTCACTGTTTTGCTTGTGATCAGTGGATGGACATAAGCCACCAGATCATCACACCTTTGGACGTGTTAAATGAGATTTAAAGAATCTCATCTGGAATTAACAGATTACAGAGGATTCAAACTTTTGATTTAGGAATGCTATTGAGTAACAGGTACATTTTAACAGTTGAAAATGGAATCTATGTAGTGAGCCGCTGCATTACTGCTGTAGCTACTAACAGTGCTGCTGCTGCATTGCAGGTGCAGGGATTAAACTGTACATCTTTCAGAGCAATAGACTAATAGAGTTTGAATGTTGTCACTGAGATTAAATAAATGAGATCGATTAAATGTGTGTACATGTGTTTAAAAACTCCACATGCACATTAGCATTGACTAGATCATGTCCTCCAATGTTTCAGAGCAGTTTCTACTGAACAAATGTATTGATATCACTGGCAAAAGCTGTGATTTGTCACATTGCTTTCAATAATGGCAATCCTGTAAAACATTCAAACTGGATGTGAAGAAGTCATTGTACACCACTTACTATGGTAAAACTAATAAATAATTTTTCAAATCCACACACAAAAAATGTACATTAATACAACTGAAAGCAATAGTATGTTTTCTAGTGCTAATCAACATTATTAATAACTTGATCATTCTAAAAGAATAATTTTGCATTTTTCCAGCATTTTGGACTCGTAACTGTCCATTTTAGAGAAATGGTTGTAGTTGAGTATTATGAATTATATTTTGAATAGACTACTGTAGGTCTTTCAGTCTGGGTCTTGCATTCGGTCTAGCCTCAAAAATTCAAATATTTTAATGCAGCTGAAGCTCAAATCAAATCCAAAAATTCAAATCAAATCCAAAGCTACACTCCATTGGAAATGAATGACTTTTAACTTACTTTCATTTACTTTTACTAAAATGTCAGCTTTAGAATTTTTGCTATAATTCCAAAACTGTCAAAGCTTTGAGACATGTTTTGTCCAGATTTTGCCTGCTTTCCTGTTATAAATGCATTTATTATCAAAAAGACCTAAACTGAAACTTACCTGTAGCAGATCATATCAATCCTCGTCATCTTGATTTGGCTTGATTTGCATCCGTTTTCTTGTTGCCTCCTTTACACCAGCATAGCTGTAAAACGCCCATCTTGTCATAGTTACAATAAGCACCAAACCACAGTTTGAGAAATGACTCTGAGTACATTCTTTAGTTGTATATTAGTGACATGATGCTTCTTGGCAACTTACTTAAATGGTTAGAATGCCTTGACTATTCAGCATGAAGGTAGCAGGTATAGCATTCAAGCTGGACATGTCAAGGCATGTGAGGAATAATGAATGCTATTGCTGCTGGCTTCTAATCAAACTCAGAACGGTCTCCTCGCTGTTTGTCTGGACAGCAGGGAACAGAGGAACAGAAAGGAAAAGCGCGAATGGCAGTTTTCTTGCACTTAGCATTTCGAACTTGAAGTGTCAACTAGAAAACCAGGCATTGTGCCCTTATCTTTACCACCCTCCTCCCCTCTCCCGTCAACTGTACTGTCAATAGAGCCAGTCCACTTGTCACAGAGACAATGGATTCCTTTACCAACCTTTTGACAGCGTCCCAGTCACATCAGCCAGGCTGCTTTTGGTGAGCACCGCTCTGATTCCTGCCCCCGGCAATGCTTCTCTTTCTTTGGACGGAACTCACCAACAGAGCCCCAAAATGGCTGCACTGTTGGAGAGGAAACTGAGGAATAGACGCCGTTCTCTCTGACCCCCTCCTGCCCTAACGTCGCCCCAAAGAACTGTGAATTCCCTTTAGGCTGTTAGAGAAGTCAATGGGCCCACACACACAAAGGGGATTAAACACTCAGCAGTAACAGGTGTAGCCAAACGCTGTCCTGACTACATGAAAGGCTGATTCATCACACGCTGTACAGCGACAAGAAGACCACACCGTTCTCATTTCAAATTTAGTCTAAAGGAATGAATGGGTAATTGCACAATGGCTTCGTGTTTAGACCGTGTCTGAAAACAGCTGAAAAATAACACGAACGCTGCTATATGAATTATTTACACTCACAGATTTAAGAAATGTGAGCAGTTAAAGAAAACAAATATTCGGATGTTGTAAAATCATGCGTCTGCTCGATTGTCTGATTTTAATGGGCCACTCTGTTGAAAGCTTGGCATGGCGAACTAGTGCTCGCTCTGGTGAAATGACTTTTTTTCTAACTGAAGCATCATTTGGATGGCTTTTCACATGCTGTCCACTCTCTGCCACATTGTCCTGCGCTCTCTTCAACACACCTACATGTCCACTGAAAGCACACAGTCCTATTGTTACCTCAGCTGTTAATGTCAGATGCCTGACAATGGTTCCTATTTGCAGTATTTGCATAAGGCACTTTTCCAGCAAGCGTTTGGAGTGGTCTTAAGAGAGGGTCCACTTTATCCAGCCACAGCAAAAAAATGTCAAGTGCCAATTAGGGAAGGTTTGCTGCCTTTCAGCAGAACCCCACCCCTTCAATCCCTCTTTATTTACCCCTCAGCCAACTCTCTCACACTCCGGCCTGGCTAACGGCACCTTAAAACAAAGACCATCTCTACTTCAGCAATCTCAGAAATTACTCGAAGTAAAGACTAGTCCACCATGCTGAGTTGTTTTCCCGTTGTTTTCCCTTGTGGGACCTCCACCAGACAATAAAGACTCCCTGAGCTTCCGAGATGATTAACAGGGATTCATACTCCATCCTCTAAAGATACGCCATAAGATGTACCTGCGAGATTTGGGTTTCAATTTTGGGATGGTACTGGTTATTCTGGTGCTCTCTGGGTAGAGGCTAGTATTTTTGCCTTATCTGCCAGCCATTGTGGCAGGTGACCAATAAGAAAAAAAATATGGTGTACAATTTTCAAATTTTACCAAAAAAAACCCCCTAAAAACAGCAAAGAACGAGTAGAATACAATACAGTCGTTTCATATGTATACATATAATTTTAGTTTAATAAATACCTTTTTTTATTCAAGTCAAACGTATAAAACACAATGTAAAAAGTTAAATTGGTAAAACTGTGTTTGTATGAGGTGGACAGGAAATATAATTTTTCACCCTGATCTAACGTTTTATCCTCCACCCAAATGAATGTTTTCCCTGTGATTTATCTGACTTCCATTTCCATTATGCTTCCAGAGCTCTGTCAACATGCATACTTTCAGAGCAACTTTCAATATTTATTTTAGAACTGTGACATGGACCAGTAGCTACAGATATTGTGAGCTTTTTAACACTCAAATAAGGGTTTTGTGTGCACGCTTAAATGCCATGAAGAAAGAGTGTTCCAATCTTAAACAGCCATTTTTGTGCTCTCTGGGACACTGTTTTTCCTCCACACGGCGTTTAGTTCTGTTAGCTGCCTCCTGCCACCCAAAGGATTTATCCTTCACTCTCTGTCTCTTTCATTCAATATCTCTGTGTAGATTTTTTCCCAGCCTTGATTCTCAGATGGTTGGGTCTGATTTGCATGCATTTGCATAATGAAAGTCATTTGCATGCTCAGGGCAGACTTTACCATGAGAACAGACATGAAAAGGTGTGCGTGTGCGCGCGCATGCCCGATCTTGCTTATGCCCTCACATGCTGATGCATTTATGCCCTTCATCTTTCCGTTTTCACTCTCAAACAGACCAACCATCCTTGATGCCAGGGAAAGGAAAGAGTGAAGAAGCGGGGCAGGTCGGATGTGTGGCTGTAGTCCTGCTGGCGTTGCTGCTCCCCTCCCCTTCGCTGCTCGCCTGCCCCCTTCCTCCCGTCACGAGATGCAGTTTGCACAAAGCCACCATCTTAGAGCAAGCGGGCATTAAATGGAAGTGGAAAATAAGCAGGTATGACCCACCATCTCTCTCCTGCGTCTCACACCCTCCTCTCTCTCGCCTCTTCTCGTTTACACATACTGTCCCCCTCTCGCTCCCCCTGCTCGAAGGCACTGTTCATTACAGCAGATGTGTTTGTTAATTGTGAATATCACACGTCCTGCTTGTGATAGGCGCTGAAGGGGGCCGGGAGATGTTTTGTAGTCGTTTGCATTAAATCATTCCCCGGCACAATGGCTGAGGCAGAGCTGCATCTGCGGGCATCAACGTTGAATAGATCGCCATCAGGGATTCTGCTGCCCCGTCGTCGTACCATGCCAGCCATGGAGATGGCGTGCTGCCATTATTGAGAAGAACAGCAAGACTTCCCTCATGCTTTCAGCTGTGGCCGTCGCGATATTAGCTTTCCCATGAGGTTGAATGAACAAAATGCATAGCTGTTTTTAGTCTTACATAACTATAAGCGGACATCTCAGATTATGTAGTATCTATTTAAAGACAAACCGATGGGAAAACATGCTACGAGAAAGCAGGAGTAGGAGCAAAGAGCATGATAGAGAGGTCTCATTGAGGACGGGATCCTTTTGTATGTCTTGGTTTCTAAGAGTGTCGGGCCAGACAAGTCCAGTATTGTTCTTCATGGTGAGCTTACTGTGCTGAACTGTTATTAAGGCCAGGAAGCTATAAGTTTAAAAACCGCTTAACCAAAACACCAATTAGAGCTGGCTGTGCCTGATTAAGTGAGGTAGCAAAGTAAACAATACAGGCCATTGTCCTTCATTCTCTCAGAGGGCTACCTTTGTTTAAGTCCCATCACTGAAATTCCAGACAATACCATGAGAGAGGAGATACAGTGGAGGACCAGCGTAGGTCCAGAGCTCAGGACCTTTGTCCCAGTGAAGAAGGTGCATGTTAGCTGTATTCACTTACAAAAATGTCCGGTGCCACCAAAGTATCATGAGTTACAATGATGGTATTAAATGGCAATACCATGGTACACATGGTACACATAACACTTCTGTGTTATACTGTAGTAACATGGAACATGTCCAAAAATTAATTTTTAGTACTTTTTGTTCTAGCATTGTATTCCAGTCAAGGTTTACCAACCTAGAGAAGTTTATAAAATAGCAGAAACCATATTATTTCTGAAAATACACCACTGTTCAAAAGTGTAAGTATTTTAAAAGAAGTCTATTATGCTCACAAAAGCTGAATTTATTTGATCAAGATACAGTAAAAACTGTAATATTGTGAAATATTTGAAATAACTTTTAAATAATTTCAATATGCCGATTCAAAAAAAAAAAAAGTACAAAAATAAATAAATATATATATATATATATATATATATATATATATATATATATATATATATATATATATATATATATATATATAAAATGTTGAAAACAGCGGTGCTTGATAATATTTCAATTCGAAAAAATTTCATAAAAGCAGCATTGAAACCACTTTTGATAAACTTTTAATGAGCAACTTTTATTAAGCTCTTGTTGAATAAAAGAAGTAATTTCTACAAAAGAAATTGAATTTTATGAAATTTGAACAGTAGTGCATTACTAGGCTAGCTAACAGAAGCGGATGTCCATACAAAAAATGCCATCTAGCATAAATGAGAGCAATCATTTCCTTTTCTCCACTTTTATAACATTAAAAATGTAATTTCACACTATTATGTTATATTTCAAAACAAGTATTCAATAATTCAAGAGTGATAAAACTCTTAATGCAGGTAGCAGAGAATTACAGGATTGCAGTCACACTGGGCTTACAATCATGTCATTGTTTTCGGTAATCTAAGTGCGCCACAGTAAACAGGTGGCAAACTGGGGGGAAGAGCGGCTGAGAGGGACGGCACAGTAAATTATGCACAGTAAAAACAAAGCCAAAGCACATCAGATAAAAAAGGAGCAAAGAATCTGCAGCAGCTTGCGTCTGGGAGCGTGCGAGGTGGCTGGGGTTTGGGCAAAGGGGCAGACACTCTCCCGTCTACACACACACACACACACACACACACAAGGCTCCCCTTTTCTGAGCAGCTGCTCTCGCCTCTCCATGCAGGCACCAGCCTTGGGAACCACCACGACGAGGCTCCCCCAAAAAATGGGCACCGGGGCCCCCCAAAGTCTGAGTCTGTCTGCCTCCCCCCCCCTTCTCTGTCTCTCCCTCCCCCTCTTGACGATGATGCTGGGTGCCTGGGAAGGACTCGGAGTTCATGGTCAGACTGCCTATTGAGCTGACAGGCTGACTGTTTGCTCAATTCAGTCTTCTATTCAGCCGGGACAGGAGGAGGGAGACAGAGACACAGTAACACTCCAATGAGTATTCATTTAGGGAAGACAACCGGAGGGAGAGAGGGAAATGCGAAAGAAAGAAAGAAAGAGAAGCAAAGAGGGCGGTGCGTCTTTTGCTGCACGATACCAACGCGGCCATCATACACAAGCTTCCACTTATCCCGTTTTCTGACAATGAAACAGAGGGATAGAGTCATTGCAACTCTATAAATATAAACGAATGTGGATGTTTGATCAGCTCTTATGTTCTTAATCACCTGCATGCCTCGAGTTGCTTGTTTAAGCCGCGTGGAGCGACTAAACTCTGGAGTTCTCCGGGTTTAGGTTCTGTCACATGCCTCCTCTTTGCTTCAGTTCCATGTCGTACCAAGAGCACAGGCACCGTCAACTTCGGCCTCAATCTCCCAACCTGGCACTCGCTGCCTTCTTAAAGTATCCTAAAAAACTGAAAATATTCATCTTAAATGCAAAGGCCGGTCCTGATTAGATAAACTGACAGCATTCGTGGTCAGATTTATGGTTATTTTACTAAACGCATTTCATGTTACTTTTGTGTCTTTTCAGGTTTTTAGAGTGATGACGTGAAATCCATTAAATGGAGGATCGAAGCTGAAATGGGCTGACGGAGTCAAACGGGTCTTTACTATGCATGTGCCCCAACATCAGATAAAAGACAGCACTTTAATAGTTGTACATGACTTCAGTCTTTGGCATTTTTGAAGCAGGGCTAATGTTGTGAGCTGAGTATATGCATGTGTTTGTGTGTGTGTGTGTGTGGAGAAGATGAGAGAAACTCTTTGTACAGGTCCGGGTCAAAGTACTCAACACATTGTGTATTTGGACAAGCGCACTTGTTTGGGATTGTTCAAGTATAAAAAGATTTAGAAGTAGTTCAATAATAAATGTAATGTCATTTTTAAAGGCATTTAGGTACTTTTTGATAAAAGGAAAGAGATTTTAAAAATGTATTATAATAAATATAGCACAGCTCTATCTAGTCTGTCTTGGTACAATCTTTAGCATAATGCACTTTATAACACACAAACTGTTTTTTTTTTTAGTTTGGTAGTTTTCAGTATTAAAGGAAAATGTAGTGGCCAGTGTGCACTCCCTAATGTATCTCTCCAATAACTGAATGAAAATCTAACATAAATGATTAGAAATGGTGTGTGAGGCTCTGTAGATTCTGCATGTATGAGACCCACGGCAGCTGTGAACGATACTGCACTCTGATTGGACAGCTCAGTGTGTTGTGTGTCACACACTTGTTGGACAGAGAGCTGTTGTCTTTAATTTCTATGCAATTGCGTTGGGCTTGCAATCACCTGGAAGAGAAGGCAGATCAGAGCGGCTATTTATGACAGCAGGTTAAATCTGTTTTAAGGTGCGAGGAATATTTAGCAGAGTAGGTGTGAATATTTCATTCCTACTAAAACTAGTTTCAACAACAAACATCAGCCACTAAAAAGCATCTTCATCTAGCTTTTGCGGTTTTTCATTTCTGTTGCAGCACTCAAAATAGAAACAAATTTAAGGGGTATTAAATGCTCTCTAAATGTCTCTCTGTATTTTCTGTTACAATCAATCACGGCTGAAGAGTTCAGTTCAGTATGCAAATGTTTTAAAAATGTATTACAATTTAAAGAGAATTGTGCAATCTGTTTTATAGTAATTTTCTTAAAATCGTTTTTAATTACAGCATTATCCTTTCAGTAAAACTGAGATAATCTGTTTTTTATTTCCCTGCTAAATTTGATAAATCAAGTGAATGTGAAGACAATGGATTGATGAAATGGGGCCTTTACTATGCAATTTATAACTTCTAGATTTTTCCAGGATTTTGTAGAAAGTGATTTTCAATTAGTCATAGTCCTGTAATGATAATTATAATTGAAATCATACCTTAACCTGTAATGCTATAGTTATATACATCATCTTATTGTATGTCTTTCATGTTGCAGTTGAATGCAAGTGTATAAGATATTTTTGTTTCCTTTTTTTTGTGTATTTCCACATGTGCCTTTTCAATGTCCTGGTATGGATATTAATAAAATTGTACTTCAAAAACAAGCTTCTGCCTTTGTCTGTAATATTATACATATACATACAAATTTAATAAGAATACTACAGGCACTATGAAAGTGAAACGCACTCTAAGTTAATGGAAGCATATACGTTTTACTCTACGATTTATTCTGGGTTTGATCAACAAGCAATGAACCACATCCAGTCAAGAGTATTACAGTCCAACAAGATTTCTTGGCCGCTCAGATCTGTGTGGCTGTGTGCCAGGAGACAAGGTGCATTAGTGTACTGTTGGCCGTAACGCCGCTAATCTGAGACCCTGAAACTGTTCCTGAATTTTAACCATTCAATTAAATAACCAAAATTTAGGGCTGCTACAGCAGTGGCCACAACCCCATAAATGTTACTGCATTTAAAAAGGTTACAGGTGTGCAAAATAGTTTTAGTAAAAGCACTGACTACTTTCAATAGCATCACTTACAGTGAATGAGACAGCGTGCTGCAAATGGTGGTCTTTGTGCCCTTTGGGCTGCAAAGAGAACAAAAGGGGAACAGAAAAGAAACAGTCATACATCCACCTAACAAAACCTCTCATACAACACTGCTGGCATTTCAATATAAACTGAAGGACAGAGAATCTGTGAGTTATTGTAAGAAAGATGTGTTCTTCGTGCACCAGTCAGTCAATGAATAAACTGTCTGCAGTTTGTAAAGAAACTGCTCTTCAGGGATTCTTACAAGTGACCACAACTTTTATTTAAGGACAGTTCTAGTAATATGTTATTAAAGTACTAATAATAATATGATAGTATGATAGTACTAAAAATATAGCAGTACTAATAATATTCTTATATTCTCTCTATTAATATATCTATATATTAATAAAAGGTACTTTGAAAACAAACCTGCAGTCTCACTTTCGCCTGAAACTCCTAATCTGCTGCTTATTATTAATTAGTAAGATAGTTGTTCAATTTAAATACTGGATAAGATTAGGCATGTAGAATACGATCATGCAGTAGAAGTGCCTTATAAGTACTAATAAACAGCTAATATTTTAATAATAGCATCTAGCAACTAGTTACTAGAGCTGTTAAACAGTTAACTAAATATATACATTTATATATTTATTATGTATTAATACACACACATGCACATATAATTTAAAACTATGTAAATGTTTTTGAAATACATGTTGTATGTGCATGTATTCATAATGGACACAGTGCACACATGTATTATGTAAACAAAAACTTTTATTTTGGATGCAATTAATCACAGAACTACTAGTTAATAGTGAGAATTAGTCCCGTGTGCTTAAGTGTTACTGTGTGCTACCATCACTAGGATTTTGGGACAGTTGTGGGGCATTATCACTTTAGATGGTAAAAATTAAATATTATTAAATATACAATTACAGTGATGCATGTATATGTTTTACCTTGTAAACTGACAATTTTTCCACCAACTGCTGAACCGTATGTGTTGAGGACTGTGGAATAAAATTGGCAAGAATGCATCGGTGGCCTTCAAAATGATGATGAAGGGATTTGAGTAGACTTGATGTCTTCCTCCATACACTGTCTATTAAGGCTTTCGGATGAAGCCTTGATTTCTGGCGCACACACATGACTTCAAATCTCCATCTTGGTAATCAAATGCTAAATAACTGCTGTCATCTGCTAACTGCAGAGTAAATCAACATCAGTGTTACTTTGTTGAAAAAAAATGCTGCTCTTTGATTTACTGGTGCCAATGACAAAAGAGCTAAAAATGTTTTAGTTTACATTTTAATAATAACTGCACTGTATGAAAATGACACAATTAATGAATTAAGATACTGATGTGAAAACATAACAGTAGGGCTCTTGTATTTTAAGCATTATGTGAAATCCTTATGGAAATGCCAAAAAAATTCCAAATACTGGTGGTACATAAAAATAGAGATAATAAATCCTGAAAGGAAAAAATAGGACATTGCATTAACGATTATTATCTAAAATTTAACGTTAAAAGCTGTGATGTAATACTTCAAAATTAAAACAAAACCAAGGTCAGACACACTGCATTTTCATCGTGATGAAAGCTGGGAAAACAGAGTTCATGATTACCAGGATATCATTTATCAAGCAGCGCTTATATCGTCATGAATCACCATTTCATTGTGTCTTTGACAGCTCCACTCCAGTCCTGAGCTGCGTCTGACCTGGTGTCTGCCTGGTTTGCAAATCCTGTTCAAGCTGCTGAAGTCACTCGGCTAAAACAAAAGCAAGTAAATACAAGATGGAGGATGTGGGAAAGGAATTCGAACTCTGGATTTGCCTCATGGGAAAGCGGACAGCCCCGATGGGCGTGTGCGGCAGGGACGAGGTCACCCCGGCCCGCCGCGCTGGTGTGTGAATGACGAGGGACCGGAGAGAGGAGTCAATGCAGACAACGCAACAATGAGAGTTTAAGGGTGAGAAGGAGGAGAGGAACAAGAGAATAGACCTGAGGTCAAGTTCAAGGCCATTCTCACTGTCTGGCGATGTAAATGAGGTTTAACACACACACACACAAACACATTCACCTAAACAAATTCACACTTTTCCCAGCCCACACAGCATTCCCTCAATACAGTTTCTGCAATGAGCTAATGTTTGTGCAACTATTATTTTGTAGATTTAATAGGCTGTTTACATGAGAGCTCATTTTCACCTCGAAGCTAAAAAAATAGTGACTTTATTTCCCAATTATGAATTGATATCATGCAATGCAACTTTATATTTTGCAATTATCTTTTTTATTTTTCGCTCTGAGCTGAAAATAGGCTTCAAGAGTTTTAGCAACAGCAACATAGTTAAAAAGAGGATTTTATTAGGATTTCCAGGCTAGTTTTTATACTGATTTTTATTACTATTAATACAATCTAAATGATTACCAGATTTAAACTCCAGTGTCTAGAAACTATTGAAACATGTCTTTAAAACTGCCTGTCTACACTTTCAAAAATAAAGGTTCTTTATTGGCATCAGTGGTTCCACAAAGAACCTCATCTGTGGAACACAAATGTTCTTTATAGTGAAAGACTAAGACAAAAAATATTATTTTAGGAACTGCTAATTGAAGGTTCTTTTAGGAACCAAAATGATTCTTTATTGTATCACTGCGAAAACCTCCTTTTGGAACCTTTTTATTTAAGAGCATAATTTCTATCATTATTTGCGAATCACTTTGGATTTACATCTCGAATGATGAATTTCCAGCACATTCCGCACAACATACACACAAAGATGAACCACATTCTACATTATAATGAGTCAAAATGGCTGTCAGTTGCTGATAGACTGTCAGAAGAATGCTTGTTAATTTGAAACAATAGGAAGCTAGCTGCAGAGATACACAAAGATTCACTGATAAATATCAGTATTTATTTACAGATACGTCGCTGAATCTTAATTGCAGACGAAGGATTTTTTTAATGACTTTTTTCCTACAATATATGGTTTGGTGTATTATTATGTGCTGATAGACAGGACCACACGCACATACACACTTGTACAGTCTCTCACCCACACCCAGAGAACGTGCACAGCGTCCCAGTGCTGTTCCACAGCTGCTGCTAGTCGGCTTTGTGCCATGCTCCACCTCACTCTCTCCCTCGGTCTTCTCTCGCTAGCTTTCATGCTGCCTCCTGGTTGCCGTAGCAACTGATGGCACTGACTCAGAGAGGAAAGAGGTCTGCAGCAGAGAACAACACTTGCAAGCGCACACACACTCACACACACACACACACACACACACACAGAGAGCACAAATATATGCACAAACAAACAAACAAACACTAGCAGCAATTAAAACATACACTCGTGCCTCGGCTTGCACACCTACAAAAACATTATATTGTATGAATACTTTCTGAAATGTATAATGTGAAGTTCAATCTTTAGCAGACTGATACAATGCTAATGTAGACTATGGGCGATGGTTCTGGACTAATTACGATACATCCAGATTGTAACATTTTATTATAAGCGTTTCAGGTAAATGTGCTCATTGACAGGACCACCAGTGCAAGGGGATTGAGGATTTTGTGTTTGGTGTGGACCACTGGTGTGGAGGATTTTGTGTTTGGTTTGGTGTGGAAAAAGATAGTTCAAAAATAATGTGCACTCATTTGAAAATGTGGGGTCAGGAAGATGTTTTAATGTTTTTCTAGAAATGTGTATTATGCTCACATAGCTCACAAGTCTACATTTATTTAATCTGAATGTTAAGTTATTATTTTCTTTTTTATTATATTTACTTAAAAGCTGAGTTTTCTGAAATCATTCTAATATGCCCATCCATTGCTCAAGAAACATTTCTGATTACTAAGGTTGAAATTCATATCAGTGGTTATAGAACTGTAATTTTGATAAGAAAGTAATGATAAGAAAATATGAAAAGGCAGAGGTGTGCTGCTTATTATTTTTCTGAAACTGGAAAATGTTATTGCAGGACATTATCATTTGAAATTCAAATCTTTTATAACATTAGAAATGTTGATCAATTTAATGCACACTCGCTGTAAGTATTGATTTCTTTAAAATATATTCTTACTGACCTCAAACTTTAACAACAGTACTACAGGTGGAGTGATCAGTTATACTAATTTACACATCTGGCTTGACGAAAAGCCTTTAAAATAAATGATACGATACATTTCCAGGCACCGGTCACTTGGTTTAGAACAAAACACCAAGGTCATGTACAAACCCAGAAGTTTTCACTAAAGCAATGGTCTGCAATCTCTACAGGACCAGAGACAAATTATGCCCGCTAGATAATGCTTTAAATAAACTTTTATTAACAACAAACAACACTTCACGTCCATTGACCACCTGCAATATTATCTATCTATCTATCTATCTATCTATCTATCTATCTCTCTATCTCTCTATCTGTCTATCCTTTCCTCAACAGCACCCTGACTGCCTACTGCTGCAGCAATTTCACACGGGCAGTTCTCTGCAACCACTAGGAGAAACTACAACCATAATCCTTTAGGAATCTGAATTAAACCTAAATCTGCTGCTTAAACAGTGACTGATCAAACTCTACCTGGATTAATAAAACAGGGGAAAATGAAATGAATTTTTAAGTTCAGCATAGCACTTCTAATATGAAAATAAAACGCTCTTTAATTTCAGGTGTTTGAGAAGGAATCAGAAATCATAATAGGAGATGATGGACCGAATCTAGGTTTTAAGTGACACTTAAGATTTTCAGATAAACACGCGAGTATTTAGCTCATCCAAAAATTCTGGCAGTTCTATAACCACTAATATAAATTTCTTTTTCTTTTGAAGATATTTTGAAAAAGGTTGGGAACCTTGAAATAAATTAGATACTTTTATGTTCCACAGGTGAAAATGTCATACAATTTCATTGTGTGAACTATCCTTTTGAAATGTACTGCTTTAACAAGACAAAGTTTTAACATTAATTTTTTTTGGAAGTTCCCACAAAACGCCTTTCGTGATTCAGACAAATATGAGTCCATTCATTATCACGGAGTGACGTGAGATTTGATGGGAAAGGCTCGATACAGGAGGCCACCGTGCTCTTCTGAGAGTGCTCTTTAATGCTGTCTCTAATATATCACATATGGTCTCGGGATTAAGCGGAAGACAGACAGGAACACACATAAAACAGAGGGCCTGAACAGTGGCTGCACTCCACAATGACACTTTTAGGGGGCTGGAACCCTTAATTAAAGCACAGACGTGAAAAGGGGGCGCAGACAGAGAGGAGAGCAGAAGAAAAGCAAATGAGATGGAGTCCTCCAGACTGTCTGGGAAAGAGTGTGGGAGTGTGTTGCCCCTTGTACATGTGTGCCCATGTTCATGAGGGGGGGAGAGTTGACTTATCAAACCGTCTCATATCAAACTGTAACATGCAATCGAACACTTTTTTTATTCAAATTTATTACTTCATATTAATCAGTGCTGTTCTAATATTTCAAACAAACACATGGCCATGCTACATGGATGTAGAGCGCTGCACACACACACCAGTCTTCTGTGTGAGAAGCACAAAGAGTAGGGGTGAAAGGTCAAATAAGCACACTAAGATGGGTGGCTTTCTCATGCTAATTGCCATACCCATGCACCCCCAGTTCTGTCTGATACAGAGGTTTGGGGCTCCCTGATGGCACTGGGTAACATCCTCCGTGAGCATCCTGGGAAGTGGGTGGTAACTGATGGTATGTGTCAAGGACGGATAAAAAGTGAAATATCGTTTAGCCTCGTGGGGAGAGAAACGACGACAGGCCGAGACATTAGACACTTTGTGAAAAGAGCGACGTCTAGACACGAATGAAAGATACTTGAGGCCTCGTTCAAGAGGATCGAATTGTTTCTTTCAAACGAGTCACGCTGTCTAATTACACTGAGGCTGGAAAAGACTGTGTTGCATGTGTTTACATGCAAAGATTTCAAATGTGGAGTAAAATATTGGATTTAGTGCGTTTCATGTACATTGGAGTGAAAGCAACATCAGTGTCAGAATGTGACTTTTTTTGGAACTGGTGAGATGTAAAGTTTATGCATTCTTAGGTTATCACGACGCATCAAAAAAGTAAAATACAATCACCAGAAAAGGCACTGACAAAACTCAGTTTTTATAGAAGCACCTGACAGATAAAGATGGGAGTGAAAACCAACCAAAACCACACATCTATTTCATTATATATATATATATATATATATATATATATATATATATATATATATATATATATATATATATATATAATAAATGGGGGATTGCACAGAGACTAACCCTAATCCACAAACTTTCAGAAACCTTACATGAAGTTTTGCAATTTTAGAAAAACTTTTATTTAAAAGCTTCACTTTTTTTACTTCTAGCTACAGATATGTTCACAGGTTAGGCACACACCCACACACACACACACAATTGTAATTAATATATAGCAATACAGATAAGCAACAAATATCAACAGGCCATTTTTCTACTGTGTGCCCTTATTACAGTACAGTCAACCTTTGAATGCAGTTACTTGCTAATCATTATCTAACAATGATGGTGGATGCCGAATTTTGCTGACTTAGAGCCAACTTCTGGAAAAAAAAAAGAAAAATCCATTAGCCTAAACTGTCTGCCAATTAAGCCTTAATAGCAAAGAAACTGTTTGGAAACTCAAACCTCACACTTTCCTAATTCCCTCACTTTTTTAATCACCTCTTTGTCGTTTCCTAAACTAAAAACTCGCACATATATAATTTTAATCACGAGCTTAATTGCAGCTGCTAAACGTGTACTCGCGGTACGTTCAGAGAAACGGTCTACATGGCTTCACGATTGATGCGTTAGCGCTTTTTCAGACGCCGTCGTTGACGTGACAATCCGTGAAATCGTAATGAAGCGAACCCGCGCGCAGCCGCAGGGTGTGTCTGGGAAACCACAAAGCGCCGCTGGTTTCTTTAGCCGCGGCGACAGCCACTCTCGGAGATGAAAGGGTTAATACCACCAACTCGGCGAACAATAACTTCCAGCATTGACGCGTAAAAGTGAGTTATCGGATCAGACGCTGATCGATTTGCCGTTGAATAGCGACATCAAAAGGTAACACCGGCCTAAAGACCACCATCTACGCGAAGGAAACGAAAACATTAGCACACGCTGCAGATATAATTAACGTTAGGTTTTAAAATAAATAATTGTGTAAAGGCAACGCAAACGCTGACCGTTTACATGCACTGTTAGACAGCATCATAGACTATTCTATTTTATTTCTATTTATAGGCTATTAGATTCTGCCTTAGTGCACCATTAAACCGATGTTTATAATAATAATAGCTAATAATAACAGTTGATTTAAGGAAGGAGGGGAAATTATAATGAAATCCTTTTTTTTAAGTATATTTTGTCTTACATGCTCCCCTAATTTTTGAATTGAAGCAAAGGGAAAACACTGTTGCGCCAACAACTCTAATGCAACTTCTAGTGAAAAGCCCACTTATACCACTTCGTTTTTATTCATTAATTTATATATCATTATTATTTTTGCAGATTTTTCGTTCTTTTGATTTTAAACGTAATTGCGCGGCCGTACAGTTGATCGTGGGGAACTTCATCACGTCCGCGTCGAGAGAGAGGCGCCCTCATTAGCGCGCGCGCATTTTAATTTTCCTCCAGGAGGAATTACGTGACGTCAGCCTCAATTAACAACACACAGGGTCAACTGGATTAAAACACAGGCTAGCAGTTCTCACAGTTTCCCTCGCATCAAAGTAAAGCGCCTTTTGTTTACCGCGCCTCTTCGGCTGGACCGCGCGCATTCTATACACCGCAGGACCCAATTAAAAACCGGAAAATAGTAAATGAAGGCAATGAGATCATTCACGGACCCGGTGATATTCGTTCCAACCAATCAGAGTCAGCCAAATAAACCCAGTGATTTTCTAAACGCAAATAAGGTTTGTGATTGGGAGGGGGACGCAGGCTCATTTCCGAGTGGCTGTAACGTAAATATCCACTTAAAGGCGCATTTTTTTGTTATAGCATTCGTTGCGTTTGGACAGTGTGAAAGCGAGATGAATTATTATTCGTGAAGGTTTCACGTACGTTTATTTATTTCAGCTGAAGTTGCACATGTCGGCCAAGGTTTTATACAGTTAAAAATAAGACATACGGTCAGGATACACAGCGATGGCATATTTATTGAGATATGTCAGATATTAGGTTAAACTAATTACGCTGATCGGATTATTTTCATTTGAATGCAACCAGTGATCAACTGGCAACTATTACTATCGGAAAGTATTTAGCTTTTTAACATTTCGAGAAATGCACAGAGTTACATAATTTTTAAAGACCCTGCGAACTGATCAGAAGGCAAATGTTTTATTGTTAAGAAAATATCGACACCTGTTTTCACAATTTCACAAATTTTATATATAAGCAAAACAATTTTACCTGACAGTTTTCTATGATGCCACTTTAAATTAAGTTATTAAATCGTGCATTGATTTTTTTAAAATAAAATACCTATATTGCGGACTAAATCGCTTGAATTTTACGTTAACTGTAAACGTATAGTAGGCTGAAACATCCAAAACACGAGAAATATAAACTGTAAAATGAAATGAAAACAAAAGAATTAGAAGTAGGCTACTGACTAAGATACGTGGTCCAAATACAGCACGAATGTTTTACAGTCTGAGGATAAAATCAGGACGTTTTTATTATCGAGTTATTTAGAAAACCACAGATGTTCTAGTACTTTAAAAACCGAGTAGCAGGTCTTAAGAAATATGAATGTGGCTCTTTGCAAAAAGTTCCCCAAAAAAATCTGTTGCTGCAAAAAAGCGTATATTTTTAGAGTTATGTTGCGTCGAAGGCCTGGAGCGGAGTGAGGTATAGTGAAGCAAGAGTAAGATCAAAAGCTGTATTGCAGAGCAAAACGAACCTTTGCCAGAGAAGTGAGGAGAGCTAGATGATCCACGGCGCTTAAGCGTGGGCTCGCCTATACACTTTTTCCGGGTTTGATGTCAACCGAAGGGTGGCTAATGAGAAACGACAAGCGACCGACGAAGGGACGAGAGGTAATTGGCACGGAGTCGTGGGAAACCATAAACAAACAGCTGCCAATGGCATTTTGTTTTTCTCATCCCTTATACTGGTGAAAAGAATCCGAAGCGGAGCTGCTCACTGGCAGCTGGGAGCGGAGAGCGCGCGAGAGGCCCAAATAACAAGCTTAGGGATTATATACAGCGTGCCACTGGCATCACACAGCACAGGATCATCAACATTCATCATCAAATATTCACTCTTTCCGACTGCTCACGGAGAAAACTCATCCTTTTGCCATCACGGCTACTGTTAGTCGTAAAAATACGTACCTTATTCACGGCAGACGCCATTTTTAATTTTTGCGCCAATGAAAACGAAGCTGTGAGAGGAGTTTGTGCTGTAGGTCACTGTCGTGTTGGTTACCTGAATGAAGACCGCTGATAATAGCCTATATCATTCCATAATATATAATATATTAACATGCATCTTTAACAGTATGTCAAAGTTATAAATTAAATATTATCTACATATAATAGGCCATTTTAATAAATAAACGTTTGTTTAAATGATTAGAAATGCTACCTGCAGTGGGACTTTTAAATTTCAACCATTTTAAGACTCATTACTGATGATGAACAATCTGAGCACATTAAAGTAGAAATAAATATATTAGATGAACACAAGATGTTGGTAAAATTATGAAGACATTTTACTGTGTGTCATGAAGAGAGAGAAAGAAAGATAGAACAGTTTCATAAACTAAAACTGTTCTCAGAAATTTTTTTTTTTTAAAGATTTGGATTATTTATTTTTAATTATGGCGCAAACAGAGTGGATGCATTTCAGTTAATGAAAATAAAAGAGCCAGTCCATTAAAACATTATTGAAAAGCATCTGTAATATTTCTAGTATTTTGGTTTGAATAAGGTTTTCTGTAGCATGAAAAGATTTATTGTTTGTGGTCAAATTATGGTGATCTTAGTTTAAGCAGGGAAGTTCATAATATACCATAGCTGATTCGCATGAATAGCTTTAGGGCAGCGATGAATGAACTGATATATGAATGTTGGTTTAACCTCACAGTGGGATGGACATATCCTTAATCAGTCATAAGGTGGATGTTAAACATAAGGAGAGGTCCCTGGGGTAAGCCCTCGGGGCATATCCCTCCCTTAGCACGCCCCGCTATCCTTGTGACCTGCTTGTCCTTGCCTAACAGGGTCAAGCTTCCAATTAGCCAGGGGTCAAAGGTCAGGGTCCTCTCCTCTAACATATGGCTCTATAGGCTGATGGCCTGCTCTTCAACAACAGGTCAATGTCAACCATGCAATGTTATTTCTTGATAGTTGTAGAAATATAATTTCTTACAAAGAACTATTCAATTGGTACAGAGAGACATAATGAACCGTTTTATTATTATTTTTATGATTATATATACAGTTATTGTTGACAGAGCTTAAAAATATGATCCTGAGTTGCAATTCCTGTAACTCAGCATAGCTTGTTTCATTAAAGTGAAATAAAAGACCAGCTAGATTTCCCACAATCCTTGTATGCGCTGAGCATGCAAAAGACAAATAGAATTTGTCGTCAAACTAGCTTGATTCATGTTAAAGAAAGCATCTTAATCTGTGTGCGCATGTAATGGCTTTATCAAAGGCAAAGATGGTTCAAAAGGACTATAAATTTAATTCAATTTAATTAATCTTGAATCCCAAATCTTTTTTTCTGCTGCCCATTTGTGGTTTTCATGCAGTCGCGAATGCTTGCTTCGGGATTGACGAAGGCACATAAATTGCATCGTTTGCGATATATCCTAGCGATTTGGGGTTTGGAAGGAAAATGTTAAAAGGGCACAATTGAGCCAGTCATGCATGTTCTGTGCATTCACTCGGCGTGGGCGTAATTCTCCAGAACACTTTTCCTTTGATTTCTTTCAGTTTTCACAGTGTCTCTCAAATGCCAATAATAGACTTGTCCATCAGCCTCTCCCTCCCTTGGAGTTAATTGGAGCTGTAGAGATTCAGACCAAGCTCTGAAGTTTGATTCATCATTGGATCACTAGATTATTAGATTAATCCTCCCCAAGATTAATGCCCCACCTGGACCCCCTCTACCCCCCTGCCAGGCTGTCCTGCCCCTTCAATGGCCTTAACGGCCCTGTGCTCTTTGATAAGGCTGACCTGTACGGTTTCACATAGGGATGCTCTGGGATGTGTGTGTGTGTAGTCATGGCCAACCACCAGGGTTGTTTGCTTACAAGAGACTTTTGCAGAAATGCATCCTGAAAACAAGGAGTTAGAAAGTCTGAGATTCGTTATTTCACAGTAGCACCATGTGCATTTTGTTTTCATTTAAAAGATACAGCCTCAAATTTAAAAGTAACAATATAATTGCTATGTTTTAATAGCATTTTTAGCAACAATTTGCAATTCTCCTTTTTTTTCTTTTTTTTTTTACAAATGTGTATTTTACCAATATAAGTGTTTCTAGCAAATTTGTGCTTGATGCTGATTCTAATTTTTTAAAAATAATACTAAATATTAACAGTAGTTCTTCAAATACATTTTGCCTGATAGAATTGTTTTGAATTAAAACAAATACAATATATTAATTTAATAATTTATATATTGATTTTTTTAAATAACACACTGCAAAATAACATTACTGCATGAATGGTGAAATAGATTTCATCGGATATAATTATTCAAAAAATAACACAAAGTCCCACCTCTAGTGCTTGAATGTTCAAATCAAATTTGACTGACAAAATGTTATTTTAATATATCATTATATGAAAACATATAAGAAAATTGAACAGATTGAACATTTTTCCTAATAGAAATATTTTTTATTTAATAAAATATTCCGATCTCACTTCCACATCTAGGTCTGCACCTATCCATACAAACCCAGCATCTGATGCTCCTGTCAGGGCTACAGCGAGTTGCACATCCCTTCACAGCAGAGAGCAGTGTGGCACAAAGAGTCAGGCTAATGAGGCTTGAGTGGCACTGGCATATACAAAACGCTTGGCATCTCTTGGCAAGCACATCCTTCTATCTCTCTCACTCTCTCTCTCTTTCTCTCATCATCGCCTTTGCTGGCTCTTTCCGCCAGGCCCATGGTTTCCTGGCAGCGATGCCCGTCTCTGTATGCCATCCTGGGAGGCGTCATATCCCCTCCAGAGAGCTGGCCCCTGCGGCTGATGGAGCCTTTCAGTCCAGAGAATGGGGGCATTGTGAGGAATTGTGGGTCATGGCCGTAGTAGGCGGCAGTTTGCTCATATACAGGCCCCTCACACACTCACACAGGGCGCTTAGAACTGAGAGCCAAAGATAGACATCCAACCTCTCAGCTTTAAAAATGCCTCCTCAGGAAGTAGCTGTGTGAGAAAGTGTGTGTGAGAGAGGTGCATGGCAACACTGGAAGTATGCTTGCAAGTGTTTGTGTGTGTGTTTCTCTTTGACCGCTTGAAAGCTAAAAAGAAACAATTTCACGGCATTGTGCGACGGCGTGTTTGTGTATGTGATTTGGTGCTTGCATACATGCATTCATTGCCTTCATGTCTATTAGAAAAAGCATTTTTGATCGTGCAGTATTGTTGAAGGCGTGTTTCTTCGAAGGAGTAATGGTTTTTTTTGTTTTTTTTTTTCTGTTCTGGATCTATTCCTTTGTTCATATATGTTCATTTTTAAAATAACATTTTTAGTAATAAAATGCAATTCATACATACAATATTTTCCCATTTCAAATGCATTTTTTAACTTAAAATTAATATTTGGAATAGTTTGGAAATAAAGATGCATACACATGTGCAGTATTGAAGGTGTAAGAAAAATGTTTTATTCATGGTTACACAATTGTTACATTTATAATTTATGACCTTTAAATAAATTGAAACGCTTTTGAAATGTGGAAACGTTTTTTAAAACCATATTTTACGTTGTCAACTTGTCAAATGTTTTAAACAACGTTTGTCCTTTTATTTAGGGAGATCTTAATTATTTAGGGAGATCTTAATGTATAATGTTTCTGCCTGTAAAAACAAAGCATCGATCAGTCCTATGATTTCTGAGGGGAAAAAAAGAAACCCCACAGCACAAGCATGTACACCTATATAGCCTATATATAGGTTTATGATATATTTAAATCAGAGACAAATGCAATGCATGCATATCCATGTCTACATAGTGTTTAGTATAGCAACTAAACAACGGTGACGCTGTACTGTAGAGACGAGCGCCAGCTCCATCTCCATCCATCTCCATCTCAAAGCTCACTCAGCTCCACCTAGTGGCTTAAAGAGGACGCAATCATTCACCAATTCACTGCATTTTCACAGCAGCGTCCTTATAGGCTACCTCTTACACATTCTCTCAGTGCATAGTGCTCATTTCCCCACCGCTGGCAGCCGGAGTGGCCGGAGGTGTTTTGGCACATGATGTATCCTTCCACAAGCGTAGGAGGAGGAAAATAGTACCAGTGTTTTTATCCTCTGCTCATGCAGCCCGTCCACGGACACCCTACCTCATTAATATTCCGCCACCGGACTCCTTTCTCTCACCGTGCTGCACTAAGACAAAAGAGCATTGTGGAGACACCTCCTGTTTTAATTATGACGAGAAGGTGCGGAGGGGTGTGAATCGTGGTGTGTGTGTGTGTGTGTGTGTGTGTGTGAGAGAGGAGGAGAGACAGTGAATGCATTGATTTGTGTGTAAACGTGGGATTTGCTGGTGTGTAAGTCACTCTTTGTGACATTTTGTGTCTGAAGTGTGTATATTTCTTTCTGTAAGGCTATATGTTTCTCTCTCTCTCTCTCTCTCTCTCTCTCTCTCCTTTGTGTATGTGTGTGTGTGTGTGTGTGTGTGTGTAGTGCAGCTGCAAGTCTGTTGTGGCTTGTTGCCATCATGCAAATTGGCATCTGATAAAACAGCATTGACTGAATTTGCTTAAGGGATGTAGAGGGAAGGAGTAAATAGGAGAGAATTAGTTCTTGTTGCAATACCCATACAGTCACACAGCATTTCTCGTTTTCTCTTTCTTTGTCTCATTCCCCTCCATACCCAATGAATCATCCTTAAATGAATAAACCAAAATCTTCTTTGAACTTAATATAGCTTTTCCTATATGCGTTTAATGACTGACACTAAACTGCATAAGCTCCTGATTGACCGCACAAGGATAATAACGTTTATATTTATATACTGTATATTTTTTAGATTTACATTTATAAGGTGCCCTGTGACCGAGACGAGTATATTGGTACGTTTATGATTTTATTTATCCCTTTATCATACTTTCTTGATTTAAATCACCATTTAGCACTAACTTAAATTTATTCAAAATACTAAACATATTAGGCTTTTTTAGTGTTGTCATTTTAATATAAGTTTTTATATTTTTAAATAAATAAAGTTAGCAGCCTGAAATAAGTATCATTATGTCAGTAATATTTTCTTGTTTGGAAACAATTTCAGTATTGGTCAATCCATCCCTAGATTCAACTATTAACAAAAATAACTATTAACAAAATTGGGAGTCCACTGTTAGCTGTCATTTTTACAAATCTTTAATATAGGCTAACATTTCTCATGCGCATGTCAAGAACTCTATTCATGGCCTAAGACGTCCAGACACACTTCACAGAAGTTTAACAGTAACCCACTCCATCAGCTGAGTCAGATAGAGCCGCTCCACTGTCACGTCCTCATTCAACAGCACCAACTCAATTAAGACTCTATAATGGCTTCACCCCACTTGACCCACGCTGACCTCTGACCTCAAAGTTCACGCCTCCCACAATGTCAAGCATGCGTGTGTATGTGCTCGGCCAAGGGGGGGATCGAGAGGGGGTCGCTAAAGGGCTTTTGTGCCCTCTGTGTCCGGCCACCCTCTCTCGCTAAAGGATGCTGTCAGTGCTTTTGTTGTATTCCTTTGAATATAATGGGCCCTGAGGGAGGGCTTATGAAAGCAAAAATCCCTTAATCACCACACAAATATGAGTTTAAAGTCAGTTTTGAGGGATTGAAGATATCCTGTTTGGTTTTTGTTATTTGTGAAGAAATTCCGACTCCTTATCTCCTCGAAATGATGAAAATCACCACTGGTCAGCTGTTAAGTTGGCATTATATTTCTCACGATTTTGTTGTTCATTTTGTTCTTGCTATGCTCTCCACTTAATGAACCTCTTGAACTTTGCTACCCCTGGCGGAAGCAGGTGTGAGCCCCACTGTGACCATATTAGTCTGATTCTCTTGTGCTTTGCTCCATTCAGATCCAAACACCTTCACTAGGCAAAGTGAAGAACTTGGGAAACTCACATAAGCACCAATTTCTGCTAACAGGAGACTTCCTGACCACAACAGGCCTTGTTAATGCCCAGGGTGAGATTTTAGTATTGCTCTGTAAACTGTGCAACCAAAATAGAATAGAAAACAAATTTAAAATAAGCTACTTTTATTAAATCAAAATGACACATAAGCAAAAAATTTTTTAAACGTTATTATCCCTTTTGCTTAGATGAAAATGCTTTAACTATTTAGGTGTTTTTAAATATTGCCTGTAAACCTCCCATTATGTTGTATTGTTACCAAATATTGGATTAAAAATTTTTACAACTTGTTTTCTTTTAATTAGCACAGGTGTATTTCTGTGGATTGATAAGATTGAGCGAAAAGCATTTTATAACTTTATTTGAAAAAAAAAAATTATAGTGGAAAAGTTTTTTTTTAAATGTTCTTCACACTAATAACTAAATAAATCAAATGAAATAGAATGAAAAAAAAAAACACACTTAACTGAAATGTTCTTTTAGGAGCACAAAAATGGTAATTCTATGCCACAACTGCAAAAAAAAAAAACACATTTGGACCATTTCTTTATCAGAGTATATAGCTCTATAAGATAACAACAATAAAATAGAATAGGATAGAATAGAATAGAACAGAGCCTAGCTGGACACAGACATGTCTAAAGTTCTGTTGCAATATATGCAAGGTAGTGTCATTGTATTTGTAATCCACTAGCTCTCTGTCTGTTTTTCTCGTTGTGCTATTTGTGTGAGCACTGATCAGAGGGAGGCCTGTGGTTGAAAGGGTCCATGGCCCCTGAACACAGCCTGCCTGTAATCCTGTTAATGTGAGCTAAAGAGAGGCACTCTCCCCATACAGACAGGCTTTCAGAGAGCACACAGGACCTTCCCCTCAGCACACACTCCCACTGACCCACTTAGAGACATTCTTACGGGAGAAAATGGGTAGATAAACTCTCGGAGGAGTTGGTCGTTCCTGATTCAGGTGTTTCGCTGAAAGGTAAATGCCAAACAAATCAAGAATGTCCCCCTAATGTTAGCATACTGTTCCCGTTTAGTGATTTTTTGGGAACCCATTGCTAATATTCAAGGAAAATTACTTTAGTTTTTTTTTTAGATGTGTGGTATCTATAACTTAGCGTTCTCAGAACACTACAGGGAAGCAGAAACATAATAAGAACGTATATATAACGCTTCTAATGGTTATTTATAGGCGTTATCTTAAAAAACTAAAATGAGCGAGCTAAAATAAGCTCAATGGCTCTAGGTTAAAAAAGAACAACAGACTAGAAAACACAACAATTAATCAAAGTCTGTCACGTGTGTTTCAATATCCAGCGCCGTTTCATTCTGAAACCCTTAAAGCTCCATTTCAAACAAAACACACAAACAAATCAAGTATGTAAATACCCTATTACGTGCAGTTAGTATTCTACATTTTTGCTGATTATAAAGCGCAATTAAGCACTTAAGCGCCAGCGCCTATTCACATCCCAGCTGTCCACCTGTCTGAGGCCTGGGAAAAGACCTTGGCGCTGGTTCACGCCGCGGCGCCGTCTCTCTGTAAAACACGCGCCGCGCGAATGAAAAGGGGCGTAGAGCTGCTCCTCGCGCAGCCCGCGAGCTCCAGGCGCCGCTAATAACGTGCTATCAAAATAAGACCCCCACTTTCCCTTCTCCGTTTGATCCCAGAAAGTGAAACTGTGCTAATTACGCGACGGAGACCATCTGGACTCTTCGTCAACCCTTTTCCGCGGTGATTGTAGTCGCCATTAAGTATTCTTGAATTAAACGCCGCCTTCGCTGGGAATCAGCGTGATTTGACATCGTTGTTTATCGTCGAGCTGAATGTAAAACGTTTGGGAAAAAAAAAAAAATCACTTGGCCTACGTGGTGAAAATAAATAAATAAATAAATAAACACACATTCCCAAATCGAAAAATATAGGTGCATCTCTCTTAGACAGCTTCCAAGGATTATTAAAATAACAAAGGCACTTCGACCATTTAAATCTGAAAAATTTATTACAATTTATTTTTATGTCATTCCACACTGAATTCAAACGCGGGTTATGCAGAGTAGAAATAATCCTCGTAAAGAAACGTATATTTCTTAAAAACGGATATACATGTAACTATATACATTTAATATGTTAAATCAATCAAAACATTTCCCCCTTCCAGTTTTAGTGGTGTTCATTAATGTCCCATATTCACGGTATTTCTAAACCTTTTTGTTTGGAGAAAAAAATAAATTCAGAAATCTCATAGGAAAGGTTTTAGAAAACCTGCAACTCGCGCTAAGTTTTGTGTTGTAAGATATTAAGGATGAATAAAACATTTCTTATTCAGTTTTAGGAAGATAAAAAAAATATATATACCAAACGAATACAAAATATTTTCCCGTACATCCCACAACAGATTACTCATTATTGTTTCCAAAATAGCAAAGAGGAAGCATAACTTTATTTTGCAGTCGGCTATCTTTAAATTAGAAATCTTTCTAGAAGCTAATCATGAGAACAATCATCTTGTCCTCTTTCAGGGCGCTGCTGAGCCGGTCGCAGCGCTGCACCGCCATCTAGTGGTCTTTTAAGGAATCACAGCTTTTTGACTCGGTTGTACATTCTCAATGTTCCTCAGGTAAACTGGGCTAGTGGTTTTATATAATAGTATATACTGATATTAACAATAATGGAACAAAGTTTTATAATAATAAATGGCTGCATAGCAGGTGCCAAATAAACGACAGCTGCAGCGTCTGCAGTGTTTATTGAGCGATGGACAGATGCAAACGGGTGAACGCAGGTCATTTAGCTGCCAAGTTTCTCCAGTTCGTTTGGTGTGGCTACTTCGTTAAGCTCATGATGACCTTCCTCCTCTCCCGGTACCTGAAGCACATTCACATTGCTATTAGCACGTGACCAGACCGTGTGTTGTTTAAGACACTCATACCGTCTCTGCATATTTTGCTTACACCGTTCCATAATTCATCACTGCACACTATGCCTAATAACTATACTGTCGGAGACAAGCTTAAAAATACAATATAAACTGTAAACATTTTCTAAAATGATATTGAAAGGTCTTCACCTCCCAGTAGACTCCATCCTCAAAGCAGTGAGTATCTGGAGGAGCACCGTAGATGGGCAGCTTCAAAATGAACCCTGACAAAAACACAGACACACTGTTATCAATAAATCACACAATACTCAACGTGCATGAATAGAAAGGGAAACGTGAACAATCTAGAGTTGTCTGAACCCTTGCATGAAACCATAGCTCCAAACCAAATTTACAAATAAATATGTTTCATTGCCAGAGCGGTCCTGAATGAAATACGTTAAGAAGTCATTTATTTACAATGCAAATGTTAGATTTTTTTTTTTTTGCTGTCAAATGATTAATCGCGATTAATTATATACAAGCAAATATTTTCAAAATATACACTGTGTATTTATATATACATAATAAATAAACAGTACACATAAATATGTTATGTAAACAAAAACTTTTATTTTGGATGCAATTAATCATTTAACAGCACACATTTTCTTTAAAGCTTTTTAAATAATTACTGTCTAGAGACTGATATTTATTTGATTTAAATTATTTCTATATTCTGTTTTGTTTTGGTTTTAAAGTCCATTTTCATTTACAGACTGAATACAATATACTTATTACTGCTGTGTATGTATGTATTTATTTATTGTATTATGCAATATTAATAGTAGTAATTTTCTGTCCTAAATTTTCTGAAGCAACTAACTGGTAACAAAAATATTTGGTATTTTTCAACTAATAAAATATAATGTTTATACTGTCTTCTTTCTTTCACAGTGTGTTATATATATACTCTAAATTCAATGGCACAGTTTAATAGTAGTGGTGATCTTAAAGTAGATCGGATCAAATAATCTGCCCATTGCAGCTGCACACCCACCTGTAATGAGACCACCAAACAGAGCCATTCCAAGTGTGACAGCCAGGGAAATAGCCTGATATCCACCCTTAGACTGAGCGTCCCATTCCTCAGTTTTAAAGTCACCGAAAACTCTTTGCAGTCTGTTTAAGATGGGATACACCAAATGAATTCCACAATATTTCCAGACATGACACAGCGCTAAATATTGACCTTATTAATAAAAAAAAGAATGCGATAAAAAAAAATAGATGACTATTTGAAGTCTCCATTCACCATTTAATTAGCTATATGAAAAAAACTGAATGATTCTGTATAACATCTCCTTTTGTAAGTCATATGGATAAGAAAAAAATCATAATGATAGCGTGATAATACGTTTTATTTTTCACCAAATCTTAAAGTGCCTTATATGGTTATGTTAATCACAACAGTCCTAAACAAACCAAACTATCATCCTGATGAAATCTTCCTTCCCCACTAATAAAAAGATTTGATCATTAGCTATCTCAACATTGGAGAGCTGCTTTATTGCCGAGGAGACCTAACGCATAACGTACTATATAAATAAACGTGACTTCACTGCAGAGCTTCTGCAAACATCCATATTGCTGTAATTAGACGCGTTTTTAATTGTTGCGCTCTCACTTGTTTGTTTCGTTATTAAGAGGAAAGCGAGGTAGCATATATTTACAAATTCATCCAAACTCCGCTCAGCAGCTTCAGGTTCAGCCGCGTTTGCTCTGAAGCGCTGTGTGTGTCTTCTTCTCTTGTATTGTATTACAGCCATGAGCTACAGCGCCAACACTGGTCAAACCGCGTTGCTGCAAGGCTTTTACATTAGGTCATGAGAGCTCAAACGACTACTCGACAACAAAATGTTATTGTTATCGTATTGTAATCGTTGCAGCCTTATGTGTGTCAGATGTGTTTGCGGACACAATCACAAATCATTAATTATGCAAATAATTACATATACATTTTAACTATTGACTTACCCGTTTCCATATACCTCTGAGGATGCCATTGCGGCAGTGATGGCACCCACTATGGCTCCCAGAATTCCTGGCATTCCATGCAGGTTATGAATGCCACAAGTGTCCTGAATCTTCAGTTTCGATTCCAAAAACGGCTAAAAGAGCACACAACAGCAACAAACGTGATATTGAGGCTTCTTGTGGATGTTTGCACAAGAATTATGTGATACGGAAGTGTGCGCAGTACCAACCGAGAGGTATTTGTATCCCAGTACTGAAATAGTTCCTGCGAGGAATCCAACGATCATAGAGCCAAACGCAGTCAGCATCATCTCTCCAGCTGTTCCCACAGCAACACCACCAGCCAGTGCGGCATTCTGGATGTGCACCTGAAAACGACAGAGGATTGTAAGAGGGGTTTTTTAATGTTGCAATTTGTAAAGCATTACCAAATATGGCCACAAGGGGATGCTCACCATGTCCAATTTGCCTTCAGGGTTGACTAGGGCGGAGAAAGCGAATGTAGCCAGTGTGCAGGCGGCCAGAGAATAGTAAGTGTTCATGGCGGTCCTGTGCTGTGGGTCACCGTAGTTTGTAATGGCTGAGTTGAAGCTGGGCCAGAACATCCACAGGTAGATGGTACCTGAGCAGAACCCAAGCTTTAGTGGATTAGAGAGTGATGGTTGACCACAGGCTGGAATATTTTAGGTGTGTAAGATCTCTGAGCGACTTACCGATCATGGCAAAGAGGTCAGAGTGGTAGACAGACGAGTTTCTGTGTTTGCTCTTGTTCAGGTTTGGCCTGTACAGGACACGGGTCACCATTAAGCCGAAGTATGCACCAAATGTATGAATGGTCATGGATCCTCCAGCATCATTGGCCTAGAGATATCATTAACAATTTGTTATGATTACACTCAAATGTAAGAATACAAATATGTATATGCTTTTTTTTCTTATTTGTATTTGATTTCTCTGTGGATAATTAATTTAGATGCAAAGTAAATGTGAAGTATTTTATTGTAATGTAGCAAGGTGTAGCATGTCTACATTTGGCAAGACCAAAAAATTTACGAAAGTCACATTTTAAAAAATGATCTATACATTTCATCATTTATAATAGCATTATATAGAAAAAGAAGGCTATAGTAAAACTACTAAGAATGCCACATTTTTACAATAGCTTACAACAAGCTACACAGTCTAAATAATCTAAATTAATATTAGTACCATGAATCTTTACTATGCATGAGTGAAATATTAGGTGTGTATGTGTTGTATATTAGAAATGTAACTGTGTATTTTCATACTGTACTTTATAATGTTGTGATTTCACATGAACCGTTTAATATGATTAATTTTAGTTCATTTTATTTTATCAACAATAATTCACAAAATTCATGAAAATCTGAAAATTCCAATGATCACTTTTGTGCTTTTTTAGATCAGACTGATAGTGTGTTTGCACTCACCCCGAGGATAGAAAGCAGGATGAACTCATTGACAGCGAACAGCGTCACCTCGAAAACCGCCATAACAAGTAGCTGCACAGGACTGGTCTTTCCCAAAACGGCACCAAACGAGATCAGCACAGAACCAGTGCAGAAATCTGCATTTATCATGCTGCAGAACAAACATATTCACTGTAAGAAATTACGCAGTAATGCATGTGTGGCGAGAGTCAGGGGCTGCTCAATCACCACATCCACTTGGTGGCGCTGTGTTCAGCTGTTCTGCTTTACACAGGAGGCCACAGCAGCAGCAAACGTGCACACACACACCCCACACTTACAGAAGCATCCCAAAGACATTATTTTATCTGTCTTTTTTCCCCTTTGCAGAACTGAAATGATCAGACTGTTGTTTTGGTAGCAAATCTTTATTAGCCACTACTACTGAAACGTAAGAAACATCTGGCGTTCAAGTATTACCTAGTCACACCAACGTGGATCTTGCCATGGTGCAAGCCGTGGAAAAAGCCCTGCATAAGTGTGGCCCACTGTAGAGAAAAGGCTGCGATGAGAAAGTTAAATCCGACGCTGCTGAATCCATAACGTTGCAGAAACGTCATCAGAAACCCGAAGCCCACAAAGATCATGACATGAACATCCTGGAAACCTAAAACACAAAGTCAGTTAGCGTAGTTTTAATACATTTTTATATTAATCTCATAAACTGCAATTGCTAGGTTTTTTTCTGACATGTTTACTTGGTTCCATTCAGGGCCAATTTTAAACTTTGGGTACACTGAACCCTACATTAACCCCTGTGTTCTTCTCTGTATAGAGCCATTCATTCACCCATTTCACTTCTTTTGACACAATTACACTGTTGCCAAGCAACTGGCCATTGACCTGGGCATCAATGAGGATGGCACGGCCCCTGTGGGCAAACTGTCCCACATACCACTCACTCTCACCCTTCTTTGGCAGCCCATAAATAAGTCTACGAGCTCTACCTGCAAGCTGATTGTACTGCAAGACAAGTCTTTAAAGGAATAGTTAACCCAATAATTATATTAACGTCTCTCCAAATTTTAACAACCCTTATTTCTTTTGTGTGTCTTTTTTTTTGTCTAAAATAAAAGTCAGTGGGATCTAAACTGTTTGGACACCGCTGAATGCGACTGTATGAACAAAATATCTTCTTTTGCATTCAAAGGAAGAAAGTAATATAGGTTTGAAACCACATTAGGGTGAGTGAATGGTGGAATATGATTTTTCCCTTTTAATGAACTGTGAAGCAATGTATTTGCATGTTTAAAAAGTAGGCAACCTAAACTTGTAATTTATTGTATCCGAACACATAATATATAAAAATTAATTCATCAGTTGTCATACGCCCCTGAATGCAGCTGTTTCTCAACTACACAACAGGTGTGACATATGTGTTCTGCAGGTGAGCAATGACAAGCAAAACAGACACGACCACTCCCATAAAGGTAAAGATGCATACTGGTGAAGATTAGCGACCAAACATAGACAGTAAGTCTTTTACCAGACAAGAAAACCAGATTTGGCTCTTTCTTTATCCTACTTAATTTCTGCACTATTCTGTTAAACCTAAAGTTAAGTCTGTGAAATCTCTCAGAATTTTTGCAAGTCATTATATATAATTGATATGCAGGCGTGTATGGGACTTGCAGTGCAGACATAACATGAAATGCAATAAATGTAATTTAGTGCATGACACAAGTCTGGTGCTGAGGGCAAGTTTAGTGAAGATCGCAGAGATTAAAGAAAATGTGAGGGTTTAGTAAAGCCAGGTGGTTGGGAAAGCCGGTTGAAATGACAATTGCACAAAGACAAGACCAAAACAAACAATAAATCAAGCTTTTAAAGAGATCAAATTCTGAATGAAATGTAAACGCGCTTTACTTAAACCAGTCAGACCACTCATACACAAGTTACACAATTAAGGCCAATGTTCGTGTGCAGTACAACAAACACATTCCTCCATTATCAAGTTAAAAGTCACAATGTGTGTTTCTACTGGTGAACTCAACAGATTTATAGATCCATATTATTTGTTAATAACTACTTAATAATTACCCAGCTGCATGATCGTATCAGATGCACAGATATGTTCTAAACATTGAATGCTAAATATAAAATCCAGTTTTGTTTTTTTCACTAGTTTTCGACATGATTCTTTTAAAAGTGTCACTTACTGGGATAACGATAGTAGAACTCATTTTCATGATCATTTCTAGTAGTATTTTTGTTTCTGTTTTTATTCCACAGCTTGGCGTCAGTGTCATCGTTATACTCCACCAGCGTTCCAAAGAGGATAATGAGGATGACTTCCAGGATGATGCATAACAGCGACAGCCGTAGCCTCATGTTAGTAGACTCAGCCATGGTGCTTTCCCGTTTGCCAGTGTCCTTTGCTCACTTTCTATCCCTTTCCCTCTTTCTGCAGCAGGGCACAGGCTCTGAGGGGTTTGGAGGCAGAGTGCAAGAGAACATTAGCCGACACAAGTCCTTTTATTGTTAGTTTGGCTACTTGATGATCTTGGCAACACCCACCTGCTCTCTCAAGTCTGCTGATTTGCAGGAGTTCTGGGCTCCTCCCTCACCTTTTTGCTCATGAGGTGTATGAGGAGTACATTCTGGGCCAGTAAGAATGTTCAAGTAAAATGTGAACAATTCTATTACAAAAAATGGTAAAAGATTTGGATAGAAAAGAAGAGGAATTGATTTCTGAATTTTTCTGTAGACATTGAGTGGCTAAGTGTAAATGAGTTCATGAGATATTGAGGCCGATAATGATCATTGTTCCATTATTGCCAGTGTGGGATGTAAATAGAAATGTAAATGTGAGAGATGTGCCCTAGTCATATTTGAACATGATGGCATATAAGGCAGATAAACCTAATTACTACAAACACACTTTTTTTCTCACAATAACTTCTGTCCCCCAGGATTCGCTTTGAGACACATTTCACAACAGACTCATATATTTTGAATTGACAAGGACATGAACTCAAAACCTTCAGTATTGACACTGATTGATGAATAGTATCTGTCTTTGTGAAATGTGATATCTCAGTTAGAGATTGGATATGAAACTCCAAGTTTAAACTATTTGCCTCATATATACTATGAAAAACAGCTGTACAATTCCATTGTCATATATATCTACTCACAGACAAAAGTTTGGATTAGTAATAATTTATAAATAATGTATAATAGTGTAGGCCTATAATGTCCAAAATAAAGTAGAAACAGTAATATTTCAATATGAATATATTTTAAAATGGAATTTATTCCTGTTATGAATCACATGATCCTTCAGAAATCATTCTAATATTCTGACTTAGTGTTCAGGAAGCATCCCTTTATTGTTCTCAACATTGAATAGTTGTTCCGCTTAATATTCTGAGAAAGAAAGAATACAAATTTAATAGAAAGTTCAAAAGAAACATTAAATATTTTGTAACAATGTAAGAGACTTTACTGTGAGAAATCTGTCACAATTTAAAACACTTTATTAATAAAAGTATAAATTGATGTTTTATTAACCCCAAACTTCTGAATATATATATATATATATATATATATATATATATATATATATATATATATATATATATATATATATATATTTAGTGTTGGAGGTTTCATGGCTAAATTTGAGCAGCCTGGTGTCCAATCTTTATTGATTGCACATTCCACCAGTAAGAGCAGAGTATGAAGGTTTAATTAGCAGAGCAATAGCACAGTTTTGCTTAAAATATTGCAATGCACAGAACATTATGGGTGACATATCAGAGTTCAAAAAAGGACAAATTGTTGGTGCACGTCTTGCTGGTGCATCTGTGACCCAGACAGCAAGGCTTTATAATGTGTCAAGAGCCACGGTATCCAGGGTAATGTGAGCATATCACAAAGAAGGAATAACTGTGGACGCAAGAGGAAGCTGTCTGAAAGGGATGTCCGGGTGCTAACCTGAATTGTCTCCAAAAAACCACAGCTGCCCAACTCACTGCAGAATTAAATGTCCACCTGAACTCTCCTGTTTACACCAAAACTGTCCGTCTGGAGCTTCTGAGGGTAAATATACAATGTGAAACATGTATTGTTCTCTAATGGGTCCTTCACTGTCACACATTTGGGAGACTTTCAGTGTGGAGAAGCCCCAAAGAAGCTTACCACCCAGACTGCTGCATGCCCAGAGTGAAGCATGGGGGTGGATCAGTGATGGGTTGGGATGCAATATCATGGCACCCAATACTTGTGCTAGATGGGTGCTTCACTGCCAAAGACTACCGAACCATTCTGGAGGACCATGTGAACCCAATAGTTCAAACGTTGTATCCTGAAGGCGATTCTGTGTATCAGGATGATAATGCACCAATACACACGGCAAGACTGATAACAGAGTGGTTTGATGAACAAGAAAGTGAAGTTGAACATCTCCCATGGCCTGCACAGTCATTAGATGTAAATATTATTGAGCCACTTTGGGGTGTTTTGGAGGAGCGAGTCAGGAAACGTTTCCTCCACCAGCATGACGTAGTGACCTGGCCACTATTCTGCAAAAAGAATGGCTCAAAATCCCTCTGGCCACTGTGCAGGACTAAAATCAGGTGTTTCAGTCTCATTTTCCAACCCCTGTGTGTGTGTGTGTGTGTGTGTGTGTGTGTGTGTGTGTGTGTGTGTATATAATATTATATGGCAAAATATTTGTAAAAATACATGCGTAGGCAGGAGTAACATTAGAAAATGTATTAAATTAGTGAAATTGTCCAAATCCAACATCCCACTGGCTGGTTCAAACTGTTTCTCAGGAGTCTTTTACACTGAAATGTTTACACAACACCATTGATAAAGGCCTGAGTCTGTGACCATCACTACCCCGATTTTCTGTGGAGTCTATCAGCTTTAATCTGCAGACCAGCTCTGACATTTCTAAACCAGTGTCAACTTGTTCAGATTGTAAATTCGTTGCAAAAATCAAGTAGTAAATATATTTCAGACAACCATTTTGTTTTCTGTCAGATTCTAGTTAATTGTGGCCTTTAGCAAACTGACAAACTGTTAAAACAGGGAAAAAAAAATCACAGAACTATTTAGGCACAACTTTCTAGACTAACCTGAATGCTAAAGTGTCACTGTGACTCTTCTGGTCAACGGTGCTTGACCTTTGATCTTCTTCACATATGCTTTCATCTATAAGTAGCTAAAGAGCACTGGTTTCACAAACATCTGTTTGTAAAGCCCTTTCTCAAATCTCACTATTGTCTCTCAGACTTTCAGAGACGGTTTCAAACTCGGTGGGTGTGTAAGATATGTTTGCAGGAAATAATTATGACAAGTTCACACTCTGAAAATAAGCAGTGAAACTTCGTGAATTTCATGAACAGAAGTTTAATCAAAACAAATATTCTCTGTGAGAACCAGAAGGAAATTCATGGTGTGGGGAAAATCAAGATAAACCTGCACTCCCACTAAAGTCTGTCACTGCTTTGAGTGCAAAAGGAACTTATTTTGAAGTGTTGAAAGAGGTGAACTTGGTGGTAAAGGCCTGTAGCTAAATCAGTACAAGATTCCATAGATTATCTTCATCGTCTACAAAGCCTACTGCCCAGTGGGGCCGGCTGAAAGATCTTCAGATTCCACACTTTGGGATTCTTATGCATGCTGTTACAGGCCCTGGTACACACATCCATTCATCATCTGATATCATACGAGGGAAAACAGTTAACTTAAACGATAACCAGTGAACCGCTAAATGCCGTTCAGACACTGAATGTATAACTATATAATTATATATAACTCGCATGAAGGAATGCCAAATATTCTCTTTCCGAAAAAGGGACAAAAAAACCAAACAAACATTGTTTATGCAGTGATGAAGAGCTCCATTAATCATTTAGCAAACAAAAACAAATGATTGTTGCATCACTACTAACTACAAGATTGATTTGAAATGTCTCATTTAAAATACTGTCAGATAGACAAATAATTTTAACAGCTATTGACAGGATGATATATATCTTTATGTATAAACTGGTAGTGAGTGACCCTGTAATAAAGTTTAGTAACATCAACAAACGTCTTATATTGACAGTAAACAAACGAGAAGCCTAAGTGTCCATCTTTGAGTCAGAGAGCAGCCTGAGGGTAAGGACAGGACTGTTACCAGGGCATGACAAGTCATTTCACCTTATCTCTTTTAACTTTTAACAAAACAAAACAAATATGATAAAATGTTTGCATACTCATTTCATGCAACAGAGGTTTTGGGCATGTGATTCTGTCACAGACACTATATGTGAGATTAAGTTAGACATAGGCTACAAATATATTAGCAAATGTTATGTTGATACACATAATAAAATAATGATGTAAATTATTATGCACACATTAGTATGAAAATCTAATTTCGGCAGATAGTAGTCCTGTTCCTGATGTTGTTAACTAGGCCAGATGTGCCCCTATTATGGATTTTGAAAATTTCCTTTCATGCAGTGTGTAACAGCTCTAAGGGAATGAAAACATCCTGCAAAGTTTTAAATCTGAAAGTGCACAGTGTATAAAGTTATTGTCTCTCAAAAGAAAGAATCCACTCTGAATCATAGACTTTTTTCACAAGACTGAAGACGTGTTTAACTGTCTTCGGTATCTTAAATCCTTAGGTTTTTTTCATATTAGCTTTTTTTAATGTATGTACATTTATAACACCATTCATTGTATCGTATTACCATTGCATCAAATTACAAAAACCTAGTTTACGCTAATGCGAGGGTGTTTCTACGGCAGCGAAAATATGGGAGGGACATTAAATTTGACATTCTTCTGTCATCAGTCTCTATTTTTCTGCTTTTATTGGAAGTCATGAAAACACTATCATAGACTTTTTTTTTGCTATTCTAGCAAATGGGAATGGAAAAAAATATATATATTTGTTGTACTCTCCGATTCAATGCTCTTCAAGTTAACCCAACTGTGACAACTTCTGCTGAGGAGAAACCCGGGAATGTGAAAATGGTTCACTGAAACGAGTCCTAAAATAGTCGTCATAGCATTAGCATATCGCCCGTTTCACTTGTTGAAGTTCGAGTCGATCTAAATGAAAATGCAATTTCATTCTCTGCCACTAGGTTCCACTTTTAGAGAGTTAAAAATCCTCACATACACTGTTTTAAATTGACTGATTATATTCACTCAAAGTGTAGCGGATTTCACAGCACCACAAATGGACCACTGACACCAGACTCTTTGGGAAAATCTACTTTAGAAAATATTTCAATTGCTAAACACAAAATGTTTGCTGGAAGAGTTACAAAGAAAAACTCACAATGCTACAAAAAGAGGGGTTTGAAAAAAATGTTGAAAGGATTGTTTGGGAGTCTTTAAGCAAATGAGATAATAAAAAATAATGCATATTATAAGAAACAGGGTTTTCTTTGACCTTGTCATGTCGTGTCAACCTATTATTGGGGACTCACAAAACCAAAATATGATAGAGGCACTTTATCAAACAATTAACATTCAATCTGTTCTTCTGGTCAAAAAATAAAAATACACAAACATTCAACAGATGCAATAAGGTAGTGTTTTGTAAGTAAAAATCCTATTCATTTCCTCACCTTTGTCCCTTTTTTCGATTTCCATTATTTACTTATTTTTTCATATTTAAATACAGTTTGCAATGTTTCCCCTGGCCTGGTCTCTGGTTTGGGTTTATGGTGTTGCACTCTGTACTGGAGATTTTCCGACACACCTATGGAGAAAATGAATTGCAATTATAATTGTGGAATCAAGGCAGCTGAAAAACGTCAGTAATCAAGTTACGAAAAACTCTCCTGAGATTTGAATTTGTCTGAAAGCTCCCTTGCAAAACCAATAAGTTAACTGTCCCACAGGATACATTAACCTCCACAACGGTTAGCGCTAACTTGCAGTAATTAACCTAAACAGGGTTATGTCTGACACTCCTATCAGGCTTCTATAAAGCCCTGCTGGGAAAAAAACGGCTATGGGTATGGTAGAAGGTAGCATACGTATGGAGATACTTGTAACTATTAAGATGTTTTTTCTACATCCCTGTCTGGCCTGAACAGGGTCATAACCGGGCGGTAGAAGAAAATGCTATGGCGCTCATTCAAAGACGTGGACGGACCATGAACACCTAAAATAACTTCAGTCAAAATTTAGGCTAACCTCTTCAATTTAATGCTGTTGAACAGAATTTGCTAAAATAACGCTAACATAATCAGCAACGTTGAAATATAAAGGCGCGGTTCTGACAGACGCGCATGAAAGTCGCATGTGTTAGGAGCCGTTCACGTGTCGCGCTTAAAAGCGCGTGGAAAAAGCTAGGCGGGCCGCTTTCTCCTTTTTTCCCCAAAGCGATCTGGCGCTTACTCTCCAGAAGCGTCTGCAGACGCTAAACAATCAAGATGTGAACTTTCCGTGAAGACGCAAAAGTTTCAGCAAAGGATAAATGGATTCCCATCCCTAAAAATCGCTTGCATTAGCTCTGGGATCTATTTTTAAAATGCTATCCCTTTATAGCTTTGAACAACCATGCTTTAATTTGACTGAGCTTTCAATTTAGGGAAAGGATGAAGCTGATTGGTTGATTCTCGTCACATGACCCGCGGTGAGCTTGAGGCGTTCTGAAAAGTTGAAACGTTTTTATCTTGACGCGTCTGGAAAAACGAGCGCGTCGCTTCCGTTATGAGAGCGCAAACAGCGTCTCTACATTTGAAATAAAGTACTTGAGTGCGCAAAAGACGCCACCAAGAGCCTGCAGAGTAGCCTACATGCAATTTAATTTTATTTAATTCTCTATTATGTCGACGAGCAATGGAAATTATACGAAAGCGCAATATTAAATAAATGGAAAAGCTGGAAAGCTGATATGATATTTACACGCCCCTTACTGCTGATTGGCTACAAGTTTGTTTTGGTATTCGGTCCGACTTTGTCTTCAATTCTGAACGAATTGATGAATGACTGAATGACTCACTTATTAAGGCAAGGATTTGACACCACCTACTGGCGCTTTTACTTTTATTGTTTCTTAATATATATATATATATATATATATATATATATATATATATATATATATATATATATATATATATATATATATATTTCAATATATTCATATTCGATTTGATTCAGTTTTTTAAAAGTATTATCTTTAATGACGTAATCATAAAAATAATCAGCACATCATGTGCATATCAATATTAATCTTGTTATTTTGAGATACACCCCCTCACCACACTTTCTTAATTTTAAAACAAAAATAGACATCTGTATTTAAAATTGGATTCAGTAAACTAGATTTAGCTGCAGAAAGGCCTTATCATGAAATGTCTGATGCTAAACTCCCAGTCATTCCAAAAAACCTAATGATCATGAGTTCTTTAAATCTTACACCCACAGACACACCTCTTTACTGAAGGGTAATATCATTTGATTCACAAATTTATTCCATTATTCCACTTTATTCCACTTTACATAAATATAACTTTAAAATGCACAAACATTGCATAACATACCCTCCCCAAGGGTGTGTTAGTTCTTGCCAAAACTGCCACAAGCATGCCATGCATGCAATAGATTGCTGTGAAGTGTGAGTTTGGGTCACTTAATCTTACCTCTTCATCTTTGTGAGATAACACAATCAAGTGATCAGTGAGTATACATGGGGTGGGGGGGGCTGAGAAACATATAGGCAACAGAAGCAGCTTAAAGAGATGCCATGCAAGATCCCACAAGATAAGAACATGACAAGACTTGCCATTGCAAACAGACACATGCATAACTTCAAACAGAAATCCACCGACACTGGGAAAAAAATGGGGAAAAAAGGGCTTTTTGAATAATATTAATATCAATCTTTCTCTAACACAGTCCTTTTTAACCTTTGCTTTAGTTTTTTACATAGTTGCTCAGTCGTGACCTGGTCGTGTGCATTTTGCAGGCTATCTAAATGAGGATCTCTTCAGCGAGCTTCTGGTGAGCGTTGTAATGTGTGTGAGTGAGATTCCATTCATGTGTGAGCGAGATAGAAAGAGATGTCTGTCTAGATGTGTGACTGTCACATGGTAACATGTGGCCAAAAATCTCTCTGCTAAACTGTCAAAAATATATAAGGATAATTGCCACACTGTAATCATATACTGACATTTTACATGCGCTGCAAGTGGTGTTTTTTACGCTGTAGAGAAACCCATCATGAATAAAATGAAGATTAATAAATGCTGCATAGGTTTTATTCATGTTAACTAACTAAGAAATGTTGGAAATTAAACCTGTTGCCAAAACTAACTACCATCAACTAATTTCTGAACAGAACTGAAAGATCATAATTTCTAGACAGATACTGAGAGATCATTTACATAAGGGGCTTCACCACTGCATAGTTCTGAGAACTTAGTTCTAGGAACTAGCCAGCAGTGTAGTTCCTAGAGACCTACTTTCTCCCTCGGGCTGTTCCTCCAAATGGAGTTCCTAGAATTAAAACCGATCCCAGTTTCTGTGGTGCGAACACGCCAAAAAAATGGGTAGTTCCACAATTAGTTCAAGTAATCTATAGGGCCTTTCGCACATAGGTTCCCACGGTCCGAAAGGCCCTAAATTAAGGGTTAAAGATTAAAGGTTAAAGATTAAAATTCCCTTGATGTTTTGATATGTAAGTCAATTTCAGAATTCAGAATGTTCCCATTAATTTAAAAACAGCAGTGAAGACAGTCAGCCAAAATGAAACGTTTTGAAATGTGCCAATTTATGACAATAGTGTGGCTTAGTTTCTCTTACCACATCGCTACCTGTTTAGCCCCGCCCACTGATTCGCACCCATAGTTGTTAAATGACAAGAGCGGCAAGGTCTATGCAGAAACCAATCAATAAGCTTTATTTAATGAATATTATTCATAATGAAGTGCTAGAAAAATGTGGTCCTTTGTTCACACATTTGTTTACAAACAAGGCAAAATGTGATACAAAAATTTTGAATTTTTTTTAACTAAAATACAATGCCATGACTATATTGGATACGATGTCGCACAACATAATTTTTTTATTTATATGTATTAGATGTCATTCCTTTTTTTACTTCATCATATTTGATTATATTTTGTAGATTTATTTTGATGATTTAATTTCATCATGAGCTTGACTATTTAAATGCCAATGCAGAAAAAAAGAGTGTGTTAAAAGATTTATAAATCAGTGATGCAGAACATTTTGCGCCGGTAAAACCTGTACAGGTGTGTTCTTACACGGTAGACTTTGAACGACACAGTCCCTCTCTAGAACTTTATCTGATTTAAAGTTGGTGGCAATCTACTATAGGAATCTCAAACTAGTGGCAGACAATGAACATATGACCGAGAAGAGAATGAAATGGCTATTCATAGAGGAATGCATGAAGATAACCAGTCTTATCCGTCAGTCTGTCAGGGACGCTTTAGCAAAGAATAGAATTCCTGATGATAAAATGGGTGTAAAACTGCCCAGAGATGTTCCTGTCAGGAGTTGTCAACTGCTGTAACTCAAAGAGCGCTCCTCAAATGGATTTCCGGCAATCGAATGGTTTACACAGCTACATGTGCGCACAGAAACACGTATAATGAAAGGGAACGAAGTATGTAATGGAAAGAGAATTCTCTTTCCATAAAAAATGGAAACGTGCACAAACAACTCCAACAAGGCACCTTGATAGAACATAAGTTCTCTTGCAGGTTTCTCTGAATTTAACATTGCTTTTTGTCTGACACCAAATGATCTTACTGTGGCGTTTTTTGTAAGCATGAAGGAGAACAAATGCACACCATAATATTATAACTCCACTTAGCTATTAAAACTCAGCATTTAGCTCCTGAATTCAAATGGCAAATAACAAAAGGTCACAATGGAAACCTGAAGAGCTCTACTATCACATTATTAAATCTCTAATGTTTGACTTTAGTGTGACTCCAACTAGACTAAACCTGGTTTGTACTGTACACATTGTCACACATATAAAGCCTGACTAACCTGCTACTGTATATACATAGAGAGAGAAGTAACGTGGTTGGTTATGACAGACCCACATACACATATCTGATCAAGTATGGTGTTGATAATGGCATGAAACCTCCATGGAACACATTAAATTATAGCTACACTAAACGTTTGGGTTGGTAATGTTTTCATTTTTTAAAAAGAAGTCTTATTCTCACCAAGACTACATTTATTTGATCAGAAATACATAACAGTTTATAAGAATAAAACAGTAGAATGCTCATTACCAGGACATTATCCATTAATTTTACAACATTAAACATGCAATGAGTGCATTAAACTTAAATTAAAACAAAAATTAAAGATAATAATAATGGCTGATTTTAATATCAATGTTAAAAAACAGTTTATGGTTACAGTTTTTTTTTTATTAATTAATAGTATTGGACCTTAAAAAAAAGTGTGACCATTTTTTTTGTAACAATCAATTAAAAAATCTGAAACAAGTGTTCACTGTCACTTTTGACCAATATAAAGTCAAATACAAGCATCAGTTTTCCCTAAAGCTGTACAGAGTATATGGGAACTATTCTTTCAAATAATCGGATTTCCACAAACACACAGCAATATAATACTGCTAGAACTTGTTAGATGGTTTATAAGATAAAGTACCCAAAGCAAGATGATATATGAAGGTGGTGGGGCCTGAGCCACAAGACAATAGCAAGCTTGGGCTTGACATCAGAGTTAGGCGAAGGGTTGTCCTCTGGATGAATCTATCATATGTCACTGTCTCTTGTAACTGAGAGCGCATGCTTCATTAGGAACACACAACCTTGACTTAAACCCCACTTTCCCAGGGGCTGGGTTAACACGAGGTTAAACAATGAGCCAGAATATGTGTGTATATGAACGTGCAGTTTAGGAGTGGGAGAGGGCCATCACTGATCAACCATTCTTCCTGAACTTTTTTTCTTAAATTATTAAATAAAAGTAATTTAAGAAGTTTTGAAGTTTAAACCTAATGTACAAGATGAGTGAAAGAGATATAGACAGAGCATGACAAAGGTCATCTAGACATGCCTTTTTGAGCACAAACATTGGGACATGACAAAAAGAGCCATTGATGGAGCAGCACAATGCAAAGTACACTGACAACGCTTGAATCCCATTATACCGCTTTTCCTCCAACTGCTTGTTTCCTTTTCGTGTTTTCATGCTCACTGCTGCCCGTGGGTCAGTGCTGGGGAGTTTAGTGACAAAGCTGCCATTGTGCTCGCAGGTTAGAGAGAGACAGAGAGAAAAAGAGCACAAACTATGACCCAATCAGCTTCCTCCTTCTGTTCTGGTCTGGTCAGCTATGGCTAAAACTGACTGGTCATGCAAACAATTATGAAAGCACAATCTGAGCGGTCTATCAAATTTTAGTAAATATGAATTTACCTCTTAAACAGGGTTGTTATGGTTAAGTAAAACTAATCAAAAGAATCTAAATTTGTTACTTAAAAAAACTAAGTGTTAAATGTTAACAAAAAACTTATTCTACTATTAGGAGCACTAAAATAAAATGAAACAAAATTACAAAAACTTTTATTAAAATGATAACATTAAAATGCTTAATAAAAACTATACCAAAATAACACGGGTAAGTCACTTTCTTTGTTCAGAAAGTTTGTTCTGTGTAAATATTGTATATTACATGAATTTTGTAAACGCACATAATATTAAAAACAAATCTAAAATAAAACATGAAACTTGCATTATATATTGCAAACAAACTTTTTAGGAAAATATAAAAAAATATATATTTGTTTAAAATGTAACATTATCACAGATTGGTGGATGATGTTCATTTGGTAAAGTGAAGTACAAATGTGGCTTTTTCTGCTAAGACATTGTTTATAGATAGCATTTGTTTTATATCTTGTATCTACATTTTTGTCACTTGTGTCAGAGTACAAAAAGGGGGTGCTGCGCATCCGTTGTCTGGTTTCTGGCAGACAGCATGCTTAATCACCTATAATGAGCGTCTTATTTCTTCTGCTTTCTTAACAAAAACACACTGTGTGGGCTTGAAAATGACATTTTCATCCTCAGCACCTTTTATGACTACCACAAAAATGTGAAGTTGCCTCCATCATCTGAGGTTTCCTGATTTCAGGCGTTCCTGGTCTGTCTGTCAGAGAGTCACTGAAAGAAACAATGAGAGTCAGTGTGATACTCATTAACATCTGGAGCAGAGGAGAAAAAGCCTGCGTACACATCCAACACTTGTCAGATGACCCTGATCGGTGTGTTTCTCCAGAGCAGAAGAAGATTGCTGTCATGGACTTTTTCTGGATGTCCTTTTTAAATTAAGTAAGAGGCTAAAGATTGAGGTGAGAAGTTTTCTTTCCTCACAGCTTTCTGTTTAAATCAAATATCACTTAAGCTATAATCATCATATTATGTTGTTTAGGGAAATAGTGAAATTCACAATGAACTCAATTGCTGTGTTAGTGATATCAGCCTGTATCTTCTCTTGGACCTCTGCAAAATACCACCACCATTATCAAGGTAATATCCTTTAAACGCTTAATTCCTATGTAATTCACAAACTTTGTGATTACAATATAACATGATAACAATTCCACAATGCTTTTGCCTCTGTTTTCTAGACAATAACAAAGAGCTGAAGTACCTCTTGGAACCTCTGGTGTATGCTGAGGTCACTGCTCGCCGTGGACAAGCAGTCGTTTTGCCCTGTGTGATGAGGTTCAAACCATCGCACTACAGAGTGAAGTGGACCAAAATCAAACCCCCAAGTCAGGGAGTGGAAAACATAGTGCTTATAACAAACGGACGTGCGGATAAGCAGTATGGCCCAGTCGGGCCCCGGGCGTCTCTCCTGCATGCACATAACCTGGATGTTTCTCTCCGTCTTACTGACCTGGAGCTGGAAGATGACGGAATCTACCGCTGTGAACTGATCAACGGAATTGAGGATGAAAGTGTGGCTATTACTCTGAGGATTGAAGGTAGTACAATAGTTCTAGATATAGTAAATATACCCATATTCACATTCATGTATTTAATATACTAATTAGAATTGGCCATGTATTTCAGGTGTTGTATTTCCTTATCAGAGCCACCATGGTCGGTACAGATTTACATTCTTTGATGCTAAAGAAGCTTGCGCTAAACAAGATGCAACACTGGCCACTTACAAGCAGCTTTACAGGGGTAATAATACACATGCACCTTTGAGCAATATTGGCCAAAGTTTATTTAAATACCCAACAGCTGTTATGCGTTTGGTACTTAACTGTATTAATTCTGTGATATTCTAATGAATGGTCATTTTTTACAGCCTGGACTGAAGGGTTAGACTGGTGCAATGCTGGATGGCTGAGCGATGGAACTGTCAATTATCCAGTCCTGCAACCACGGCCGGCTTGTGGAGGGGATCTCCTCTCAGGCATCCGAAGTTACGGACCCCGTCACAAAACAAAGGACAACTATGATGCTTTCTGCTTCACCTCAGCTACTAAGGGTCAGTGAATGGGGGATCCATGCTAGTTTTAGAGTGGAATTCAGATGATGACAAATTTTTGTACACATATTAACTGTTTAAACTGTTAGTAATGTTAGAACAGAGATTTATCATACTGTTTGGTAAATTGTTTGTAAAAAAAAATTCTAAAGTTTAGGGTTAGTGCTTTTGGTTAACAGGGATGCATTAATGCATTGATGCATTTAGCACTGATAGTAATAAAAACATGTCTTTTGAACATCAAACGATTTCTGAAAGATCAGACTGGAGTAATGATGCTGAAAATTCAGCTAAATACATTTTTACAACTACAATATTATTTCTATTTTTATTGTATTTTTATCAAATTAATGCAGCTTTGGTGATCATATAAGACTTCTTTTAGACAAATAAATGAAACTAAAATAAAAACCTTATAGTGAACAGTATAGTGTATCTTATCTTTTTCTCAAATATCCATGTTTCTAGATCCAAACAAAAAAAGAAAAAAAAAAACTGCACTTTTTTTAAGATAAGTGGTTGTGTACTATTTATTGCAGCTATAGAAAATGTCAACTAAATATGGTAATTTGATAGAATAAATTGATTGCAACCACTTACCTTAAAACTTACAATTTTGTACATTCAATTAACCATTTTTTTCAATGAAAGGTAATCCTTTCCCGAAACAATAATTGTTACAATGATATAAACTGATACAGATATTTTTAGGAGGCATCTTCCCTACTAAATTGTTTCTGTTTAAAACAAAAGGCCATTAAAAGCACAGTCACTGTTTGTTCCCCCAATAGACTAGAAGTGACACACCCTATCAGCTCTGTTGTTTTTGTATTTAGGAAAAACAAAGAGTCTGTTACTCTGTAGAGTGACATTTGAGCTCCCATTATGCCTACATGAAACTGTTGAATAGGAAGATGAGACTGGAGAATTCATTGTCAATAACAGAGATACAGGAATTTCACCTAGAAAACAGTTTGTTATGCAGGTCAAAGTTGTTTACTAAATGTATCGTTATCATATATAGCTATTATTTCTATGCTGCACTTAGAAATACCTTATACTTTTTTGGTTTTCCAGGCTCTGTGTTCTTCATTGCGGGGCCTTTTAGTTTTGCTGAGGCCGAGCGCGCCTGCAAACGGGATGACGCCAGTCTAGCGAAGGTTGGTCAGATCTACTCATCGTGGAAGTTTCAGCAGCTTGACCACTGTGATGGAGGCTGGCTGCAGGATGGCAGTGTGCGATACCCCATCATTCACCCGAGGGAGAACTGTGGTGGGATCGCAGAACCGGGGGTTCGTAGCTTTGGGTATCCCGGCAAAAGTTTGAAGCTTTATGGGGCGTATTGCTACAGGTAACTGCTCCATGTTTTGCTGCCTGGTAAATTCTGCTACGGGACGTCTGTACGTACATGGCACACTGGCCTAAAGGTGAAGTCCCTAAAGAGTCGCAGAATGTATCTTTAATGGTATGCGCACCACTAGAGGCTCCCTGTAGTGTAGAACTGCAGGAATGAGAATGTATGAGCTATGAAGTTAGCTTTCTGGATTACAGCTAGCATTTCCATCCATCTGGGTTATATATCAGATCATTTACTAAGCCTGTTTAAAAGCAGAACATATAGGGTCCTTGTGGGAAAACATCAATCAAGAGTGGACTGAACCAGAGGCTTTACTCCTGCTTGAATAGCTGCTAGCTTGAAATGCTAACTCAGTAGCGTTGTATAGCGGCAAGAACAATACGTAGCATAAACCACCAAGTCTAACAATGATTCAATCACTGTATTTGTAACAACGTGCCTATGTAGATTCCCCATGAGCATCATTTTTTAAAAAGAGAGGTGAACTTAATGTTGCTTTTTTCTTTAAACTTGTCTAAACTCATCACATTATCTTAAATGTTACATTGTTTAGCACCATGGTGCTGTAGTTGGATTTTTTTTAATTTGTTTTAATACCAAACAAAATAGCAAGCATGTAAAATGAGTGAATAAAATTACCAATGAAAATATTAAATCTGTATTTACATATATTTTTTCGCATTTTTACATACATACACATTACACCAAACAGTAATCAACTTAAAAGACAAGTTCCTGTAAAATATTATTTTTAAAGTGCCTCACAAATCATAGGTGCACTACTAGTAATGCTAGTTAGAATATTACCACATATTTGTTAAACTAATTTTTCATAACACTTATACATACATTTTCACATATGCAAGAAAATTCATAAGCATTTCTTATTGTGATAACTTTTTTTATTGCGATTGCTCTGATTGCTTGGAATGTAATTCATTTCATGTTTCTAGAGTGATAAAATATGCCCTGGTTTCAGGCCACCAAAACCTAAAATATGGTTTTGTTAGTGATGCATCACTGAATCAAATTAATCTGATAGTAGTCTACTGAAGATGGCCATCCTCCAGGGTACAATACAGACCTGAAAAACTGAGCACCAAGTCGCAGAATGACCAACTGTCTTTCAATAAAAAGACTCAACGTGGGTGTGAAAATCACAAACATTTGTGGAGCACAAAAGGAATCTTCCCTGCTTCATAAAGCTATGCTGACCCAACATCAACACAAAGGATGGGTTTGATATGACTAAATTTTTTTTTCTTTTTAACTTTTTTTTCAGAGTATTATCTAAATCTAACAACAAGCACAAGAGTATTCCTGTATTGTTATTAAGAAATACTTGTTAGTTTATGACAAAATAGGGTAGCAAAAACGCTGGCTAGGGCTTGATGTCAAGCTGAGTCTTTTCTTTGCAATTCTAAATGAGGAAAAACACAGGACACTGAATGTTTAGGAATGGATAAGTAATACTGCTGATGAGGACATATTTAGTAACGACAGGGCAATAATGTAAAACAAAACGATTCAGACCAGCTGATGTTAGAGAGCATTTGTTCATATGTTTATCTCATAATTTATTCGAGAAAAAAAAAAACAGAAAAGATGACTGGTCCAAACGGTTATGAGCTTTGTTTGGAAGTTGCATTTTATCAAGTGTGCTTTCACTGTATCTTAGAATTACAATTGCAATTCAGTGTCAAGGTCTACAGAGAGAAAAAACTGAGAAGAAAAAAAAAAAAACTGAGAAGAGAAAAACAAACATGAATAACCTTTTAGTCAAATTAAAGTATACTAATGTTTGGTGTATTTAAACTTATCTAATTAGAAGTATACGCTTTTGTTGTATAAAAATGTTAAGTGGGACCATTTTTATATAACATTGCTGTTATATCAAGAACTTTGTAGAGCTGATCAATGCACTTTTTGAGGAGGATAAACGAAGGGATGACATGATTAACAGGAGAGTGAAAGAATGCAATGTGCTTGTTTTAAAAGTTCCATTTTATATCCACATATTCAGGTGTTGTTGTTTTAGTTGTTGTCTCTTCTATGATTATTTCCTTGTTCTGACCTGTGGACCATGTTACCGGTTCTCCGTTCGAGTACGCTGATCCCACTGTGAGCAAAATATATCAAATGAACACTGTAACACATCTGGATTTAATGGCTTAATTATATAATATAATCAACAAACCACCTGGTGAACAAGTGATCATTGGTTCCTCCCACTGTCCATTGCTTTGACACGTGATGATAGGGTTTTGTCTCTGGATGAAGCCTGGCTCACAGTAGTAGCGCACCTGCGAATTGGCCCTGTACTTGAGTTGACGACGTCCAAACATTTTGGCGTGCAGTACGAGAGGGGGCTGGCCACAAAATGCTGCTGAAGAAAAAACAAACCGTGATGAACATTTGCTCTTCTTGGTACATGGTGCCACCACAGAATGCGATATACTCACCAATGCCTTTCTTGCACGTGTAGGACAGCTGGTAGTTACAAGGGATATCACTCCAACGGCCATCATCATACCACACCATGACAACACAATCCTCCCCTGACAGGAAGTAGCTGTCTGGTTGTCCACGATACCAGTTCTCATACAACTGATTAAGAGAGACAGGTCAAACGTTTGGAATAATCAAGTTTTTCATCAAGTCAAGAACCCCCTGGAGTTATAGTTTGGAAAACCCTTAAAGAAACACTGCTTTGTTTTGTTTTTTTACAGAAAGCCAGATCAGCGGACTCACCAGAGGGTTCCCATCTGACCAACGGAAATCTCCCTCAATGGTCTTGTCATTGAGTCCCGTCCACTGATACTCCCTGTATTTATCTAAGCCAAGACAAAAACACAGAAATGCCAAAGAACCAGCATGCACTGTCAGTAAGACACAACACAGACTCCAGTTCCAGTTTAACACCCAGATGCAGCATATAGGACCGTTTAACACAACCCTCATTCACTTGCATGAATAAGGTGACTCGTTCAAAGCCCTTCAATGGTTTGATGGTTGTATAGAAATGCAGAACAAAATGCAGGGCCTCTCAATGTTATGTCAACAAACCTGGTTTTTTGTGAATTCCTTTATGTACTGTAAGCTAAAACGCTTCAGTAGTGTGCCACACCTCTTAGTTTAAGCAATATCACTCGAGCACGAGTACTGCTTTTCTGATAGACAACTTCAAAAACAAGAAGCGTAGAGAAAATATTACTGTTTACTGCACTTTTTTACTCTTCACATTATTTTCCTGCAGCAGCTAATGAACCGGAAGTCTCACACATTCACAGAGCATGGCTTACTTCCGTGTTGAAAAATAAGACGGATAAATCAGTTGAGTAAATAATTCAATGACTCAAATTGAGAATTTGTTCCTAAATGAATCAAAAGAATTGGTTGAACAAATGATAATTCACTTATCAAGGCTATCATTTTTGTGCAACCTACTGGCAGAAAGAGTTCCTGTAAAATAAAAGCCACCCGCAAAGACTGACAGCCTGTAGTGTGACTCCATGTCACATTCCATCAGATTCAAATCAGGTTCCATCATGTTAAAATTTTTAACATACAATAAATAGTCAACACGATTAGATCAACAGAAAAGTGTCAACTTTACAGATAGTTTTTCAGACGTACCATTGATAAACTCCTGTTCCTCAGGTGATATAACAGAGACCAGGTGACCTCCACACATGCGACAGTGCTGCTCTGCAACCTCCCATTTCTGCCGTTTTGTGAAATGTTTGTAACAAAACCCTTGAAACTTTTCCCAGCCTGGTTCACAGTGCTCTAGATCTTTGTGAGGAGAGATTGGACAAATTATAGTCGAGTTCCTCTAATAATATATATGTAATTTGTATATTAATAAAAATATATTATTAACACACACACGTATGTATATATTTATATATATATAGAGAGAGAGAGAGTTTAAGACTCATAGATTAAAAATTTACATTCATACATTTAGGGAAAATATTGAAGAATCATATTAAATATGAGGTAATTTATATATATATATATATATATATATATATATATATATATATATATATATATATATATATATATATATATATATAAAAATAGTACATAGTATTATAGTGTAGAATAAACTCACCTGTCTCGCAAAAGTCTCCTCCATAAGTGGGTAGACAGAGACAACTATGACCTGCTCCACTGTCTACACAGGTGCCTCCATTTTTACAGGGGTTCTCCAGACAAGCATCTAAAAGTTCACATGTTTTATAGATGACTATAAAATATTGCACATTAATGAATCAACAAACACAAGGTGGTGCAACTATGCAGTAATAGGTACACTAAGAGTATGGTGCATAATTTGTAGACCACAGCTCAAAAACAGGTTAAATCTTAATCCCTAAATAGATCTGTTAACCTCTATCTACATAAAACATGCCGTAACAGCACCGGATACGATGCCCTTTCTTTTCAGTTGTGTTATCAGTTTCTAGTCATCATGGCCCCACTAAACCAAACTCTTCCTTCATGCGCTACTGAAAATATTTGTTATGATGAGGGTTACACACTTTGGATAAATTCTTTCTGTCTCTATCTGTCTGCACTGTACTTTCTGATAGATTCGCTGATCAGTTGGCCCAGCATTTCAGTTATCAAGTTACCAGGTATTTTTAAATAGATGTATCTGTCAGTGTTTGGAGTGAAACAGCGCCCCCTTGTGAGAGCACATGGTTTGCTCAAGAAATTTAAGCAGCCAATAGAGGGCGCTATCACTCCTAGCTTTTTAAGGCAGTGTAGTTATAAACCAACACTAAAATTGTTTTTTTTAATTTAAATTGGCACGTGACATTAAGCTGAAATAGAACTGAAAGATGAAAAAAAAAGTTATAATTTAAAATGCTATATCTGTAAAGTGCACTGTCAGGTATTTGAAATAAAATAAGATGTTAAATTGACTCAAACTAATATAAAAATGACCTAAAGCTAAATAAAAAACATAAATTAAAAATATCTAAAATAGCTTAAAAATAAACAAATTATAAGCTAATGAAAACTGAAAAAACACAATTTAAGTATATACTACAAACGTTTATAAATACTAAATAAAAGTGGTTTAAGGTGCCTTGTACTTTCAAAGCTAACTACATATTCATGATTTAATACAGAACAAAAGAAAAAAAACTCATAAAAACTTATAATCATAATTTATATTTTTATAATCTCTGTAAATGATCGAAAAACAGACAAGCAGTTTTTAAAATACAAATTGCAGTCTGGAAATTGACTCAATGCAATACATTATGTTTACCTGAAATGTAGCCCGTCCTGACTAGCAGTCTCTGTGTGGGTCTGGCAGGTAGAAGGGAAGAGTCATTGGTTGTGACATCATTCACATCTTCCGTATTGTCTGAGTTTGCTTTAGTTATGAGTTTATAATTATCGTCATCATCATCTTCATTTTTGGCTGACGTAGTGGATGGTTTTTGGGTTTGCGTTGTCTTCTCATTAATAGGTGCAATGGTGGAGTCAGATTCATCTAAGGCTTTGATGTCATCTGTAGTAAGTGCAGCTTCCCCGCTGAATTCAACATCTGCTCTGAACTCTCCTGGGTTTGTGGAAGAGGCCACTGTTTGCCAGATGGGACTTTGGGTCCCATGAGGAAGAAATGTAACCTCCAGACTTTTCGTGGATCCCACAGTGCTCGCCTGATTATCATCATTATCGCCATTAGTTTCATTAAGGTCTTGTATATCTGTCAGATTAGAGGAAGTGATGTTGGCCACATCTGAGTATGGATGTTTAATAACTGAAGACCTGTTTCCTGGAAGTTCTCTTTCTCCGGAAGACTCATCTTCATCTTCATCACTTCCATCAACGCTGAAAGTTGCAGTAGAATTATTAAACTCAGTGGATGTGGTGAGCCGTTGATTAGGTTCCTCTCCAAGCCCTTCCTGCTCCACCTTCTCCAGTTCTTCTTCCACAATCCCAAGGCCTGATTGGGTTGTGCTTTCAGAAAGGACACCTACAATTTCCAGTGGAGAATTGATTTCTACCTGTCCAGGCCCATGCGTGGTGGATGTGCCCAATAGGTGAGGCGTTGGGGTGGTCAGCAGTGTGACAGGCAGGATGTCATCATGATCGCCAGAACTTTCAGAAGATTCAGTTTCCTTCGTTCTCATACTCACAGTTGAATAATCACTGGCATCATCAACTGCACCAAGAGACAGAGGAAGAGTCTGAGTTGAGGTCTCCTCAGCATTGTGATGGTCTGCAGAACTGTCTTCATGTCTGGGTGTAAAAGCTGCAAGTGAACAAATCAAACAACAATCTCATTGTAATTTATAAGACAAAACACGATTAGGACATAGAATTTTGGTGATTTACAGTTTATCTATGGCAGTTTACTCACAATTTGGTAACACTTCAGTATAGGGACCAAATCTCACTATTAACTAGTTGCTTATTAGTATGCCTACTGTTAACATATTGACTGTTTGTCAGTGCTTATTAAACACATATTCTGCACATTTTTACTATTTATCCATTCATCTATTATTTTAACCTTTCTCTCTGTCTGTAAGGCCTATAAACCTTCAAAGCTCAACATTGTTTCCTTTTTTTTCAAATACATATCTCTTTGAATTCAAATTAATTTAAAATCCACTTTTTTAAAAAAAAAAAACTGTTTAAAAGGCATCCTCAATTCAATTCTGAATGGCAAACATTTTGGTATATTTTTGGTTATTAAAAAGCTCACTAAATGTTTTTTTGCTGATACAATGTAAAAGCATTTTATTTTCTTTTTACTTACTTGGGCTAATACTGTTCAAATGTGTTAATGAGAAACTCTTTGTCATAGTCTCAGATGTGGATGCTCCATATGTCTCTGATTTATGCGAGGTGACCAGATGTTTGGCCTTTTGAGTGGATAGCAAGGTCAAATCCTCACCGGAACCCTCCAACCAACCTTCAGTGCTGAATGTGCTTGTTGATGTGGACTGAGTTGTGTGTATAAAAATCCCCTGGTCTTTATCTGGCTCTGGAGTTTCTGTGATATTTCCTGCATTTTCTTCTTCTGTAGCACCTTCAGGTAGGTGCGTTGAGGGACTTGACTGAACTGGAGCATGCTGAGTTGTCGTGGCATTGCTCAAGTCATATTCCAGTGTAGTATCATCAGTGGTCATGGAGATCTCAGTAGTCACATGATCTTCATCCTCATGCTCCAGGTTGGTTTTCGGCATGGGTTGGAAGTGTTTGGATCCATTTTTCTCCTTCGGTTGAGAGGATGGTTCTTCTGTTGTGTCAGGATGAGTTTCTGTAGGCAGGATGAAATCGATGGGCTCTCCAGGCTGTAGATTGGTATCTGGCATTGGTTGGTAGTGTCTATGATTGCTGCTTTTAACACCATCAACTGCTGAAGCTTTTATATCTGGTTCTTCTTTTAGTGTGAAATCAATGTGTTTTGAATCTTTGTAAATCTCTGGAATAGATTCAACTTTTTTCCAGGTGAACTCAGTGGGCTCAAGATATCTGTCTGTGCTGGTTGCGGTGGTGGAGTCTCTATAGATGTTATCTTCATCTAACTGAGGGCTTGTGGTGTGGTTGTGTTCCTCTGGTTCTAAAGTAGTCTGTGTGCTGTAAATAGAGAAGGACTCAACAGCCCCCTGTGCTTCATTTTCTGAGTTTTGAGTGATCTGATCCACACTATACTCCTCTTGAGAATCTGCTAAAGTCACAATATCCTGCTCTGTGTCCTCAGGCTCTGTTGCCATATGATCTATAGGTGAGACTGTCTGAGAGTTCCTGTTAGCTGCGGACGAAGAATATGAGAGATACTATTAACCAAAGTTTAAAGGGGTAGTTCACCCAAAATGAAAATTCTGTCATAAACAGACATCATCCTCATGACAAACCCGTTGGACCAATGGCATTTCCATGTTCAAGGCCAATTAAGGTACCTGGACTCCAGTTTGAACCTTGGTTAACTAAAGACAGCAAACTCAAATTTAAACATATTGGTAAATACCTCTGAAGCAGTAAACATCATGCTGAGTGTGTGGTTCAGGGAATCCTGTTTGATTGCTAAAACGATAAACAGTCTTGACACCAGGTTCAGAACCCCCACAACGCTCACGAGGGGTCACAATGGGGTAGCGAACGCTCTCATCAGCAAGCCAGCCAGGACTGCAGTGGTTCAGACCATCGTTCCAGGCGGCATACAGTTGGCCAGTGGTGGCTAGCTGAGCTCCCTGCTGCTCACAGTATGTCTTAGCTTCTGACAAGTTGAAGCGCTGTGTTGATGACCCATGAAAAACCTCTCCTAAAAACAGTTACATCAATGAATCAACAACCTTTTTGCTGAAAATCACAAACAAGTCATCATAAACAGAGTGCATTCTTTCAATATGGACTGCTTGGAAATAACAGTAGTTCGAGCACAGTAAACATGGATTGCAAGACATGGAAATGGTTTACCATGAATGTTCTCCACATAGCAATATACGTCATACAGTTCATCATCCTCCATCATTCCATAGTTTCGAACGCCTGGTAATCCATCCATGTCTCCAAAACATCCTTCACGTGGCAACTGGATTGGGTATCTAAGGAGGCATAGGATAAAAACAATATAACAAATCCTGAAGATAGATGTTTTTTGTTTGGTCAAAATAAACCAATCTTAACCATATTAACTAATCTAATATCTTGTTTTGTTTTTTATATCATAAGCACAATTTTTAGCTTTGTCCCAATCCAGAAATTCATTCTAAATATTAAATGGCAGATATGTTCTGACAAGTACAGTATATACAGGATATGCTCTGTAATTGGTTATTTGTTGTGTGACTCTGTCCACTCACCTAACGGAGCGATCTGAAAGCCAGCCAGCGTCACACTGTTCATAACCACTATGGTACGCAGCCAGCAGCTGTTCTGGAGAAGCAATCTGAGCTCCAATATGTTCACACGCATCTTTGGCATCACCAAAAGTGAAGGCATAGCGACTTGAGGTATGGCGGTAATGGAAGACGACACCTAAGAACATATAGCATGTCACTGTTCTCATATACCACAGTTTCTGAACAGTTATAAAGTGTTATTTGTTATTTTTGAAACCAACGGCTTATTCCCCCTTTCGCCCCTCCCTTTGGAGAAGCTACAGCAACTAATACAGGATTAAGATGTCGTAGTCTGAGACAGTGGAGATAGTCAGCAATGAGGTTCTTTAGAAAGGTAAATTAAGGAATTATACTTAGTCACTTAATTCAATAAATCAATATGTTATTGCAAATATTATCATTACTTGTTCATCGTAGGGTGCATGTTTTATTCGCAAGAACAACAGGGAAACATGGTCTGTTTTTCCTTTAAGGGATACTGTACAAACAGGCGACTTCCACTTAAGGGGACCCGAGGTGTATGTAGATATAAATAGCTCATTCAAAGTTAATATAAACTTAACCATTCATTGCCTGAGGTCTTTGTACACCTCTGAAAACATATCTACTTGTATTGCATTTCTACCAATTGATCCTCCTAAATATTACACACTGCACCTTTAATTAGTTGTTGGATGTTCTTCCAGCTGAATCTTTAAAAAAATTATAATTTTTCAGCCTTTTGTGATCCCCGTGGAAACGTTTTTGAGACTAGGACTTGGCGATATATTCTTCGATATATTCATGCATACCTTGTCAGTAATAAATTACAATAAACAGATAAAATACATTCAGCTGGAAAATATATTTTCGGTTGTACTATTTCTCAATGTTATGCATTTTACTGTAAATAAATGATGAATAAACTGTTAAATAGAGCCTTGGTAAAGGTTTATTGAAAAGAAAGAAAAAACAAAACAAAACTAAAACTAAAATTGAAATTCGTCCAAAAGTCTGAACGGTAGAATATGAGTGTGCAAAACACCGTTGTATGGCAAATACGGCAAGACAGTCTGGGGCGGCCAGTGATATTTGCATATAAAGTAGTTTACATAATAATCACCTTTTACTTTGACTTGAGCCTGGTCACGTGCATCCTCCAAGCCATGCTGGACCTCACAGCGGTAGAAGCCTGTATCGTTGTGTAACAGGTCATCCAGTCTGAGGGTGAGATCAGCAGAAGAGGCAGCATAATTCAGCAGTGATGCCCTGCCTTTGTACAGCTCATTCACCTTTACCCTTTTACCACGGGCCACTAAAATCTCAGTCTCTCTGTTTGATGAAAGAAAGCTCCATTTGGCTCGTGGCTGGGTCAGCGCAGCATGTCGGCCCGAAGGCGGTGTCTGGGGGAGACTCACCACGCAGGGCAGGGTCAAGGAGCCCCCCAAAATGGCAGTTACTGGGGGGCTATCAGGAATGGTCACTAAAAATGGGGTCTCATCTAAGGAAAAGACAAGAATGATTGAAATCAACTGATAGTTTAATACCGGACTGAATTGGATGTTTATTTTCAAGGTGTGCATTAACATGGGAAATAAAAGTACAAAAACATACTCTGTAACTGGTCTCTAACAGCTTTTTATGACCTTTACTGTTATTTATCATTAATTATATCTCATGCGTTACACGGTAGAGGTGAGACACACCTGCTGCAGGACTGAGGACAGCAGAAGATGACAAGACAAAGAGGCAGATGGCACGCAGCAGTATATGCAGAAACATCGCTGACCTGAGACTGAACAGAGGGAGAGAATGAGACAATATAAAGAAAGTCAAAGAACAGCATTATAAAAGTCAAATGGAGCTGTGACATACCACAACATAAGATCTTTGTGTTGAACAACATTTATTTCCAGCACAGCAATTTAGCTAATATATGTCATTTAATTTAACTGCATTCTGTTCCAGTGTAGGTTCATGGATATTCATAGGGGGAAATGACACACTGCCTTATGTGAGAAAGCGAGAAAATGAGAAAGAGGGAGAGAATAGAGGAAGAGGAGTTCTTTGTGCCTCTGCTGTTGCCGGATTGCGAGGATTCACGCATTTTTTTAGCCCTTTAAAATCAAATAGTTTGCCTGCGATATTTTAATAGCTATTGTAATAGCATTATAGCACTGAATTAAGTGATTTTTATTTTTTTTTTAACTAAAGAAAATAAATTTGTTTTAAAAAAGGGGTTCTCAACCTTTTCAGGAACAGGAACCCCTGTCAAGAGGTATATATTTTGCTAATACTTTATAAAGACTATGTTTCATTAGACTAGAATGTTGACATTGTTACATTACATAATACCTAATGTGAAACAATTGTATCGTCATGTTTGCAGTTTTATTTATTTATTTATGGCTTTATACAGTTATATGAACGGTCCCATGAGACTATATTTAGGCATGCAACCAATTAAAAAATATTTAACACTTTTAAAGAAGATTTTATGTATATATTTAGTCATCTACTCCACAGATCCCTTTTGTAGACCTCTGGTTTAAAACCCTGGTTTAAAAGGCATGTGACTGAATGGAAAAAAACAGAAAGGCTTGCCTGCAGTTCTTTTGAAAAAAAACAAAAACAAAATGCTCAAGCAGCGCAGTAAACAAATTTTCACTGCAGACCCACAGCACAGTCTTTGGAGGGCGTGTTTATTCTTTAAACGATGAGACTTTGCAGACTTATAATTTGTGTTGAATAACATTTTATTTGTTTTACTTAACTTTATGTGTGGTTTTGCATTTTCACAAGCCTTTCTGAATCAGAGGTTACTCGAGAGCTGCCCAGAGAGAGGATTTGGCAACCCTGTGCTAGGTCCAGCTGGCATGATTCAGATCTTTGGAGTCTTTGGGAGCTCTTGTATGTGCTCAGAATTCTGACAAGTCACCGAACAGACTAACTACCCTTTTCTAAACATGAGCATCTCTTTACCAGTACATCCATCTCCACTAAGGTCATCTTTATGCACCTGTCTCTGTGCAGCCCTTAAACTACATACAGAGCACAATATAGACTGTGTTTAGCTAAACGGCCCAGTGAAAGGAAATGTTTTTAGCAGTTAGATGGTTTCTAAGTGAGAGAGGCTGAAATAAATAAATAAAAGACCACCTGCTAGATCCGCTGAAATACTGTTTGTAAAGACCAAATGAACTGAATAGTCATGCCTCAAAGTGTGAGCCAGAAAAGCAAGTAGACATAACAGTGGCCCAGTGATTCTAACAATTTTAAATATCCCTGTGACTTTTTAAAACCTGTACAAAAAAATCTGAGTAAGTTTCAACAACACTACACAAGCAATTTTCATCCAGGAGTTCAGGCACCTTTTAAATAAAAAAGTGGAAGGTAATGAGTTGATTACATCAATTATACATGATAACATATCATTGACTAAGTTATTTTAACGACAGGATGTTTACGACGATGCCTGTGCAAAATTAGGGGTCATTTAAGTATCTAATTGTAACTCTTTTACATAAAAACTTTTACAACCAACCAGATGCAAAATTAAAGACTACAATCCCTAAAGAGAGACCCTCATTCCTGATGTGTATAGTACCTAATAGAGCACAGACTGATGAAGTGGAAATTTACTGATGCAATGTGAATTTGATTGAAACACATGCATATATTATTTAAACAAACACGATCTATCAAAAATCAATTAATCAATCAATCAATCAAACAATCAATTAATTAAAATTCTATTAATTAGTTTCCACAGACATATGAAGCACCACAACACTGATTTCCAACCTAAAAAAAATGTATGATTCAGTAACTCACACTATTATTTCACACTACTACAGTTTTTTTTTCCAAATACCATCTCGATAAACACAAGAGACTACACAATCATTGTTTGTTTTTTCAGTACAATTTAAAAAAAAAAGTGTGATTTTTGTGAATAATCAGAAAAACAACAATTCAACTTCCTTGATGTAACCTTTCTCTCCTGTTTTCAAGTTTAAAAAGGAAGCGTACCAAAGATATGGCCCATTAAGCTCTCTGATCCAGAGGTCTAACAGAAGTGGTTTACTGTAAGTATAAGACAGGAACTACAAAACCCAGCAAAAGGAGAATTCAGGGCACAAAAGCCTCAGACGCACCAGAGCAGGAAGTTCTGATGCTATGGTGCATTTTTTAGTGATGTAGAGTAATGGGTAAATGGAAACGGTTTGCCTGAGAGGAAAAGAGAGAGAGAGAGAGAGAGAGAGAGAGAGAGAGAGAGATGGATGGAAACTGGCATGAACTGGCTGACCTGAAGTTGCATACACGAATGCGTGTTTAAGACTACTGCCATAGAGGACAGGGGTGTGTTCGCACATTCACTGTACCTCCTTTTAAAGTGCACTAGGACTTCAAGGATAAAAACATATTTTGTGAGAGTTTTCAGAAGGAAAATGAACTGAAAAGACTAAACATAGCTGCCTTGCTGTTTACCTACAAGTATCCGCAGGTATTTGATCTGCCTCTCTGCTTATCTTGTATCCTGTTCTTGAGAACATTACAACAGATGCTGATACATTTCCATAAGCAAAAAGTAAAGCCAGATTGCTGTAAGGGCAAACATGGAGGACGGGGCCCAGCAACCTTAAGAGTGCTTAGGCAGGCATCTCCAAGGATGCCCGCTGTCTAGAATACAGAATGACTTCATTTTGAAGGGAAATGGGGAAGGAGGAGCATCACAGCAATCTTTTTTCTGACCATATGAGAAGATCATTTTTTTCCTTGGTTTAGTTTGTTATTCAATGGATAAACTTTCAGACAGACAAGGGATGGTAAAAAGAAAGCAGAAAAACCTTCCCAAGCACATGGTTCTCTGTGGATTGCCGCTCTGTTTTGCAGTTTGCCCATATATTTTCATTGACTTTTCTCTGCGGTGTCTGTCTGCTTGGTCGTGGACTCTTCCCTTGCACTTTCTTCTCTTTCAATGCCACACCTAACTTCAAACTCAAGGCCTTCCTAACCTCACATGACTCTCTGTGACTTGGTCCATCACCCGGGGCAACCAGCACTGTCCTCAGAAACACAGACCAACCGGAACTCACACAGAGAGAGACAGAGAGGGTAATTCACCCATGCTGTAGAGGTCTGAGGTGTTATTAGCCAAGCAGCCTGTGGTAGATCTGGCTAGCCAAGCATACAGCCATTCTCTGAGCTCTGTAAGAACCTGCAGAGAACGGATCTGAATAGTGGACTGAATCTCACAGCCTTATCAATGAGCAACATTGTATATTGTGTCTAACCTTTAATGTAGATGCATAAATGCTGTACAAAAGTCTATGTAAAAATATATAATATAATATACAAATTCAAGTCACATAAATTAGTTACATTTTAAAAGAAAAACTTGAAATGGATTCACACTAAAATTTACTCCAAGCCTGTATGAATTTCATTTTTAAGTTGAACATAAAAGAAGATATTTTGAAGAATGCTGGTATTCAAAAATAGCTGACAGGCCCCGATTGACTTATTTCTTTCCCTATGGATGTAATTTGTGACCAACAATGGTTTGGTTCTTCAAAATTCTTCAGGTTATCTTCTTGTGTGTTCAACATAAGAACGAAATGTAAAAAGGATAGTAACAAAATAAGGGTGAATAAATGATGACAACATTTTCATGTATGGGTGAAGTATTCCTTTAATGAAATAATCTAAATAAATGATATACACTACAGTTGAAAAAACTCACCAAGGCTGCGTTTATTTCATAAAAATATAATGAAACAATATTATATATATTTAAGTCTTCATTGTCAAGTCTTATCATCAATGATGAAAACAGTGTGCTGCTTGATATTTTTTTCAGGATTTTTTAATAAATAGAAAAATCAGAAATATAGCATTTATATGAAACAGAAATTTACATTATATTTATAATTACATTATAAATGATCTACACTGTTACTACTGATATTGTTGACTTTTTGCAGACTTTTTAATCAGCAGATTTTGTTAATAAGAATTCAATTTATCACAAGAGACCCTTTACTCTTCACACTGGGGTGATCAGGACTGGACATGACTGCTGTACAGCTAAATTAGGTCAGATGTGTCCTGTAGGGGTTTGTGCAAGTATTTTAGCAGCAATGATTGGAAGAGAAGACACCTAATTAATTTGGGAGGAAATGAGCAAATTGTTTATTTCATTCCACAACAGCTACTAAATATATATTAAAGCAGAACTAAAAAAAAGCAGAACTGAATAAAATGTGTGGATGCCTCATAATAGTTGAACTTAATCTTTCAGGTGGTATGAAGGATCTTTATCTTATAACTGCTTGAAAAACACTCACACATCGACTTACTTCTGCTCCGCTACACCTATTTGAGCGATGGTTTTAGAAACAAGCCGAGCAACTGTGAAGATGAATGGTTGCTGTGGCACAACAGCCAATAAAGTGTTGCAATTTTACAGCTGAAAACACACTGCAGACATTATGCTCAACGTCTCAATAGAACTGACTCACATAAGCATTGGAATACCTGCAGATGTAGACCAAACATGTATTCGTGAATCACGTCTCTCATGCTACATTTGGCACCTGGATTTCTGCTTAGTTTGTACCACAAAGCAAAATCATCCAGCAGGTGTGTTGCAGACATCCTTTTCCTCGCTTGCTCAAAAACCCCTAATATTTATGTCTAAAAAGCCTTTCGTCTCAGGCGCATTATTAAGAAGAGCTAAACTCAGCACACTAATATTATTATTTTTTTCATCAATTCAATTCCGAGTGCAAGAATAGATCCTGAAACTGAACTGGTGGTTGGTTCTTACGTTAGCAAGCCTTTTCAACACACATTAATCCATAAAGTATTATTTTCAGGGTTAAATAACTGGCCATCTATGTGCAGTAATTGCATATTTAGGTAATATGGATAAAAATAGATGACTACAGGTTGCGTGTTTGCTACGCTTGCTGCAAATACATCTCAAATGCAGTCTCAGTTTCTGCTCATGCATATAGGACACGCATTCATTTAGAAATGTCAAGAACAGGTGTCTTCTCTTTGAAGGCTCAGGCTGTGCAAAGCACTTATGCACCATTCAACACTGACAGCCTTTCAAATGCAATCTAAACAAATTCTAAAATTAATTCTAAGTACAAGGACTCCAGGAATAGCTATGCTCTCAGCAATAACAGATCCACATGAAAAGGGCTTTACAGACTGATGCCTCTTCAAAGAGCCATTTGCAACCAAAAATAAATCAATAAAATAAATCTTGCAGCCTGATGCCAAAGCAAAACTTTTTCATCCTCCAGTTCATTCGAATATTATGTACTAGTAACTATGACGGTTCATCGGAGAGCAATTTTAAAAATGTATTATAATTGTAATCTAAATAGACAGTGCTTTGCATAGTCTGTATCAATTCACAAGGGCTGATGCAACATGCATATTCAGCACAGTAATGTCCTCCATAACGTCTCCTGCTGTGCTCTCAAACTTAAAAATGTCCTGGGTAGAAAATGTTCTGCATAAGCACAATTCACTAACCCTAAAAATATTGCCCAAAAAGTCAAAATGCAAATCAATGAAATACATTTGCCAAGTTGCAACTACTTTTACAGGATCGTTGCGGGCAAATTAAATGCATTTAGAGGCACATACCTCATTCCTCTTGAAAAGCCCCCGTGCAGATGAAGGATTGCATAGAGTCTCATAGAGTGCAGGCTGGAGGTGATGGATGCTGTGAGCTCGTCCAGAGGAGAAGAAAGAGAGAGAGAGGATGACAGAGAGCGAAGGAATAAAGGAGCAGGAAGGTTTCGCGATCAACCCACTTTCTTTAACCAACAGGGTTCATTTTCCTTATTTGTCCCTGGCACAATGAAAAAAGTGGGAAGGGACGGAGGAAAAGTTAAACTGTTCTAAATTAGAAAGAGCTGAGAGAGAGAGAGAGAGAGAGAGAGAGAGAGAGAGAGAGAGAGAGAGAGAGAGAGAGAGAGAGAGAACACGGCATACAGTATCATACACACCTGAAATTATTGTCCTATAAAAATGGTAAACCTATAATAGATCACTCGTGTAATACCGTTTCATGATAAATCATTTAGAACTGATTTGATACGAGCTGTCGTGAAAACGAACCTTTATGCTTGTCATGCTTAAAAGAAAAAAAGAGCGATGTATTTGGCTTAGCGCTGAGCTCCATGCGTCGCTTGTTCATATCTTGATCATAATTGGGAAACTATTATCTTGACCGACATTTATTGATCCTGTCAACGCATTAAATGATTGTAACCTGTCAAGGTGAAGACATCTGCTATGTCTACAAATAAAGATCAAATTGCACACGCAATACAAGTGTAAAAATGTAAAATTATACAGTAGGAATCGTATCTAATAAATTGTTAACATATATGCGAGCTCTCTTTAACATGAACATTTCCATCATCAACATGAGCAACCTTCACTCTTTAAAATGAAAACAAACAAAAAAACAAAAACAAAGAACCTTTGCCATACCTTATATTCCACAAGATGTATTTTAGTAGTAAAGGTTCTTCAGTTTATTAACATGTTCTTCACACTTAGAAAAAGTGACTCTTTTAAGAACTGTTCACTAAAAGGATTTTTGGGGAACCAAGGGTTTTATGGCATTGCTGTGAAAACCCCCTTTTGGAACCATTATTTTAAAGAGTGATGTACAATTGCATAATTTTATTAAAGGAATGGTTCTATTTGCTGAAAATGTACTCACCCTGAGGTCATCCAAGATGTAGAGGAGTTTGTTTCTTCATCTGAACATATTTGGAGAAATTTAGCATAGCATCACTTGCTCATCAGTGGCTTCTCTGCAGTAAATGGGTGCCAAATGAGAATCCAAACAACTGATAAAAGCATCACAATAATCCTCAAGTAATCCACACATGAACTCCACTTCACCAGTTAACATCTCGTGAAGTAAAAAAAAAAAAGCTGTGTCTTCTAGCTATAACAAATAACGGTCTAAGGGTGAATACATTTTAGCAACTTTCATTTTTGGGTTAATACATTCTTTCTTAAATAAAATGCTTCCATTTTTTTTTTTTTTAGATTGTCTTAAGGTTTGTTCGAGAAATAACAAACTAGTTTCTTGCATAGTCTTAGTGTGGGGTAATCTTTTGGTTACATGAATAAACATCTTGAGGAAACCTTCCGTCTCACTGAATTTACCCATTGTTCAATGTAAGAATCGCTATTTAAGGCAAGGATTAACTTTGCATTAAGCAAGAGTCCAAAGCCTGAGTGCCTCAGTGAATGCTTTGGTTCACTCAGTTGCCGGCCACAACAGCACTGTAAATGAGAAATAAATAATGTAAGCATCCCTTTCCGCAAGCATATTAAGATAGTTAACACCGTCATGGCTAAATGCTACGATGAAACTGAATCTGTGCAACTTTATATCACATCTGTATAGCATGTTATTTGCATAGCTAGCTTTGCCGACTCTAAGCTAAAAGGTCTTTGTGTCATGGTTGGAGAGCTTTAATAACCAGATCCTTCAGTAATGATGAGACAACTGCTTATTCAAAGAAATGACCGGTTTGAAATGGTTTTGAGGCATGAGTCACTGCTGATTCACATCTGCAAGTTTGAATTCGATCCATTTGTGAGTCATGTCTGTGAAGTTAACCGCATGTGGACGCAACAGACCAGTCTGGCCTCCTGTTAAAACAGTAGCATGGATGAGAGGCTGAATGACGGACGCTAAGGACGGTTTGCTCACAAAGAGAGCGGAGGGTGAATATGACTTTGTACATAACATATTCTTCAACAAAGCTGACTGTCTCAGAAATGCTAAAAATACGCTGAAGATGAAACATCTAATAATATCACTCTGAACATCTACAGAAAATAACCATATGCATAAAAACGACAGTGCTTTTTTTATTTTACCTTGCATTATGGTAATCCTTTAGTGACTAGGACCAGACAATAAAACTACAGTGCATTATTTATTGCCTCTGGCATTATGGTAATCCTTTAGTAATAAGCAAGGGTACCTCTTTCTGTACCACAGGATTACCTCTGCCTGTCAGCCATTGAGGATTTTGAAACTTGAACCGTTTTACAAACATTACTACCATCCATATCCAAGCCACAAGCGGGAAAGTATGAAGTCACCGACTGCCTTCTCGCTACAGCACATCCTATCAACCCAATTTCATCAGGGAAACGTTAAAATTACGGATATTAGTGAACGGATTACAATAAACGGAAACAATAAACAATTTACAGCATGTATTAATATTATGTGTATTAAATATTGTTTGTATGTATTATTTACTGAACATTCGTATTAATTCATAACACATAATGCTTATATAACTTAAATGTTAATGCATTAGCAAATGTAGAAATTATTATTGACCAAGATTAATGTTACAAAAGGACAATTTAGAGATTGCAAATACTAATATTAGGGTTCAAAACTAAGCATTCTTATTTCATCACATATTCACTCTCATTACAATTTTGGAAATGTACTCAATTAAACTGATTATTGTGTTCAGCAAGTGATTGAATAATTTTAAATTATCAAGGTTTCATAAAAATATTGAGCAGCACAACTGTTTTAAAGAAATCTTGAGCATCAAATCTGCATATTACAATGATTTCTGAAGAATCATGTGACACTATCTATCTCTCCATCTATCCATCCATCCTACTCTATAGATTACATGTAAAAATCTGATGCAATCATAACTTTAATGTGGTGTCACAATAAATCTTAACATTGGTATAATACTTGAAATGAACAAGAAAAATGACAAATTTGGCACTATGTCAAAAACAGCCACTCTTCAGAATAAGGCACACCTCATAGATAATATAACAGTAGTCACCAGTGAACCCTTTAGGACTGCACTAAAGATTTTCAAAGCCATTCTAAATGTGTGGGCCTAAATTATCTACATTGAGTCAGCATATTTTAAAGAATACTTAATCATGCAAAAAAGTTGCAAAAAGTAAGTATACTCTACATAAAACAAGTATCAGAATGTGTTCCACGGTATGTCAGACAGCACCTTTCTGCAAAAGAGGATGAATGCCAAATAAGGCTAAAATCCAGTCCATCGTGAGCTTTTTCAACTGCTGGGAAACTGGTGGGCAAGGAACATCCAGCTGCTTCCCAAACATCACCAAAGCGGTGCGACCGGACTCTTAAAAACAGACTGACTGATGATTGAGTGGGTTTGGAAGGAAAACAGCTTTGACTGTAATCTTAAGGATAGCAGTTGAGGCCCTGTTCATTTGGACAGTTAAATACAGGAGAAGCTTTAATTCATGTGGTGGTGTTGAAGTCAGAGTAGAAGAGGAATGCTGACTCGTCCTGTTCGACAGACAGCCGGAAAGCTCTTTTTTTCTTTTCTTTTTTTAACTTTCTGTAAAGATTCTGAACAGAACTCAAGGCATCACGTGGACATTTTATCATAGTGTCAAATTATTTGCACCGTAGTTGCATTAAACAGCCAACAAAACCAATATAACTTAAAATCCTTTTTTTTTCAGAATCTGAAGAGCCCCCTGGTGGCATTTAAAACCAATCATAGCAGATATATTTAGCTGATAAAAAGGCAGGAATTAAAAATCCTCTCTTTAAAAAGCTTTTATATTTTTTCGATTCAGAGCTAGATCCATTGCTTTAGCTGAAAGGCTCTGAGAGTTTTTGCTCCCACATGCTTTCCACTACTTTGAACAGTTCCATGGTGGCTTTGGCATCTTCTACTGATGAGTGGCCTCCCTTCCCTGTCTGAAAACAGAAGAGGAGAGTGAGTTTTAAAGTTTAAAGTGGGGAAAAAAAAAAAAGCCATGCCGGTCTTTACTTTCTTTATAAAAACAATCAGATGCGTCTTCTTTCGATCTTAGGAGGCTTTGAACTGACTCCAGATATACCCTGTGATCCGTGTGGCTCAGGAGAACCTCACATCCGCTGAGCCACGATACAGAGTTTTGTGCCGAGTTAAACCCACCTGTATGTCCTTTTTGAGAATAGCCTTAGCGAGCCTCTTCAGAGACGGCATTTCTTTCACAGGCAGTCCAGCTTTCTCGTTTAGCAGTGGAATCCGCGCCGTATCTCGTGTTTGGCAAACAGGATGGAAATATTTTAAGGCCTTGAAGTCATTATTAATGGCATGGCCCACAACCACTTTCCCTGTTATTATCTTCAAAATCTGTGGGCAAAATGTATAATGATGCTTAGTAGACTTAGGAAATCAATCAAACTATTACTGGTTTGTCATTACTTGGTTTATTTTGAGCTCAGTGAATAAATGAATATTTTTGTCTGAATAATGAAATAAAAAGAAATGTAAAAAAATTATTATATATAAATAATCAAATCTAAAACCAGTCATTTTAAATGCTATGAATTCGGGCATCAAAATGTCAAAACTTTAAAACATAACACAGTCTGATAAAGGATAAGATATTGTTCTACCAATATATACTGCGTCAACATTTTTAAATGCAAAAACAAATCTCCTAACATTTGTTGAATGTTACGTATATGTTACATATTATGTAAAATATTATTATGTAACAAATTACAACATTATTTGATTGTCTGTGAACTGACAAAAAAAAGTAATAGGTTAAAAAAAAAACAATTGTAATCATACTTATTTCAGTTTGAGTTATTTTAATCATATCAGGGTATAAGGAAATGGGAAAGGATTTTTATTTTAAAAACTGCTGATTTGCTTGATTAAAGTGTCTTCTATATATATAAATGCAAAATAACATGCTGATTAAAGTAGAAAAGCTCTTTCATACCTCTTTCTGTGCCTGATCAAAGGGTATGGCATGGAGTAGGTCCTGCCGCCTGATTCCACTCCAGCAAGTGCGGAAATCCGTCACAGGATTGATGGGTTTGATATATTTATCATATATCACATCACCCTCGTAGTTGACGATACTGCAGCGAGCAAGTTCATTACGAAACCCCTTCGGTCCTGTGCCCACCATCTCACAGTCTAACGCTACATATTTTAAAGATCCGAGACTGCGGGGTGCCGCTTGGGGTCTTGGATGCCTCTGAGATGTGGAGGCAGTGGATGGAAATGCAAGCGTGGAATTCTTGGAAAATGTCTGTGAAGAACTAGAAGGCTCGTTGGTCTTATTAGGCAGATGAGAGGTAAATTTAGGAAAAATAGCACCTGGTTTTGATTGATCAAGCTTTGCGTTTCCTGACTTGTTTTTATTTTTCTGCTTGTTCCTTTTGTTACCCTTTTTATTTTGTTTCTCTTTCAACAAACCCTTGTGTTCCAAGTAATGTCTCCTTCCAAGGAAACGTTCATGCTTGGAATTTCTTCTGGATTTATTTGATTTGCCTCCTTGACTGGGCTCACAAACCAGGTTCAGCATAATCCCTGACATTCTTGCACACCCAGAGATTGTTTACAGCAGTCTTCCTGATCTTCTTTTACTCTTAAATAGTGACAAAGAAAAAGAAAAATGACTGTTAAGACAAAGAACTAACATGATAGCACAAAACGATTGTAATAATCCTTCTGCAGAAAAGTGTACGAGAAATACAGTACAATACTACAATAAATAGTACAAAAGTAACAATGAAACAGAAACAAATTCTATTTTAATTTACTTATCTTTATAATCATGTTTCACTGTATAAAATGAGTCTTTATACATTGGGTAATATATATATATATATATGCCTTTTGAAATGCGCTCGACGACAAATCATAAAATAAAAAAGGCTGTCAAAAAAGTTAACGTTTGTAATCCCCTTTATAAACGATATTTTTAAAACTATGCAAAGACAATAGCATCTATTCACGGTTGACGGTTTTACTAGACAGACTTAACATTTTCACTTTTGTTCCTGAATCATGTAGGCTTTGGATTAAAATAACAGGTCGCTAATGTCTTTTAAATAAACCGATTATGAACATTTCTCTTGAATGTCACATCAAAGCACATTTCCATGATCGACAAGTTATCTAGCCAGTTCTCAAATATTACACAGTGAACAGCGAATTAACGTGTGCGACTCTATAACGTATAGACAAAACCATTCAAAGTTACTAAAGCCATACCATAATTTGTCCCAAAACAGCGACATTTTTATACTGTTTCCTATTATGGCGTTCATAACAAGCATGTTATGTTTGTGGATGCGCATGTACTTCCGGGTCGGAGTTTAACGGCTAAAGGAAGTTCAAACTGTTCATTTCAAACAAACGGTTCAAACCCCACATCTGTGATTTTAGAGGTTTCTGTTTACTGTTAATTCGGTTTTCGGCGTAGTTTCAATTATTAGGGTGATTATGGTATAGAGTTGTACACATTTGTGTACAAAAAATGCATCGTTCATAACGAAGTAATGGACAACTCCCAATCGTGAACGAATCACTTTTGTGAATCAGTTTAACCGAGTCATTTGTTCACGAGTCGCACATCAGTGGTAGGCGGCGCGCCTGTGAACACGTGTGGTCGGGCTGCTGCATGTAAACACCACAGTCTTAATACGTTTCCAATTAAGTTTTTATATTAAATAAATGCTCGGATTATTGAAGGACACCTAGTTTAACCTGCGTGGTGCTTTTAGTGCTGCAGAAATGTTTGTGGCGGCTTTTTCAGAGCAGGAGCAGAGAGACTTAGCTGAGAAGCTGACTTCGCTGCTGTCAACCTACAGACACATATCAGACTCCTACATAATAGTAATGAATCTACAACTTATTGTACCATTTCAGTGTTTGTGCATTATAAACTGCTATGTTGTGAAGTTCGTCAAGAATGCAAGTGTGAACGTAACAGTAAACGGATAATCCGGTGTGTTAAGCTGAGGGTTTCTGTCAACTAAAATATTTATGTGCATGTGAAAGTGTATCTGTGTTTGTGCGTCCACGCAGGAGTTCTTCAGTGAGAGTTTGTGGGACACTCTGCCTGTGAGCTGGCAGGACGCCCTCGGTGATCTTACACCACCACAGATCGCTGATCTGCTGCTGGATAAAGAGATTAAGGACAGGCGGTAAATGAGTTTATTCTTTGTATCTGTCTCTGGTTGCCTTAAATTAAGGTAATGTTACAAAGCCAGAACATTGCTCAAAATCTAATTTGGAGCATTTGCCTGTAGAAAAAAGCTTTGAGATAAATAGACGAAGAGTTCAAATGTGCATTCTAAAACTTTCTTCCAAAATGATCAGGCTCCTATATTGATGTTTAATTCTTTCACTTTAATTGCATAGAAAAGGACCTGTACAATGCCATTAGAGGAAGTTTACTGAACCTTATCATAAGAGCCTGATAAATATGTTCATTGACATAAAAACTTCAGATGGAACTTAAAGGCTTTTGCATTTGAACTCTTCAGATAGAAATGTGTGACGTGATAAAATACATACTTTATAACTTTATTTCTTGTCTGAAAAATCTGGTTTTGCGTTGGGACCACCATATGCTTATTCTACCATACCCATAGTTAGTTTAGCATCATTGTGATGCTTTTGTGCTTTTAATATCTTTCTTGTAAAAGTTTCAGCATATGACGTATTTAAATACATATATAATTTTCTTTTCCTTTTTACTATTTTATTATAGTGAACATGAATTAAAGTAAATGCAAGGGTGTTGTATTTATTCTGTGTTTTAGGTACCCATCTGTGTGGCCTCTGTCCTTGCTGGCACTGCGGACGGCAGCACATTCGCTGTCGTTTCCACGTAAAGCACCAGGCGGGCACAGCCAGGACACAGGTGCAGCAGGGCCAGAGGAGTTTCAGTCGAACCAGAGTCAGAGTTCTTTGTTAGGACACATATTCCGTAAGCACGTCAAGCCCAAGAAGCAGCACGAAATCCGCTGACTAGGCACGGTACGGGTACATTATGCATCATGTAATGTTAATATGGAAATAAATGATTGCCATTTTTAAAGAAATATGACTCCATTAAAGCTGCAGTCCATAACTTTTTAAAAATGAACAAAATGTGTACAAGTACACCATGAATCCATTTTCCAAACAGTTTTCGCGTGGTCCTGAATCACTGTGGTACACCTGTAATAAGTGTTTACATTCAGACTATTTAGTCTGGTTTGGCTAGGGACCACTGCGGAGTAGCCTGGTAACCCCGTGATTGGTCAAGTAGCTCTGTTTATTAACTGCTAGAGCACCAAAAATGGACTGCAGCTTTAGCATTATTTGATCATCTAAAGATACTGAGGATTATTCAAACATTTTTCTTCTGCTGAACTGTCTCTCCTAGCTGGTCAAGAAATTATGTGATCAGGCTAACTGTAGCTGTGTGGTTGACGTTGGGTCTGGACAGGTACAGTAATGACTTGCTTAATTTTTTTGTTCTAAATTTGTGTGTTACTCACTTTAATTTGATCCGTCCTACAGGGCCATTTGACGAGGTTTCTGTCTTTTGGACTTGGTCTGGATGTCACTGGAATTGAGGCTGACCCTAACCTTGTTTCCATGGCTACCAAATTTGATAGACAGCTTGTACTGACACTCACTAAAGATATTCAGAAGGTTAATTCATTTTATTTTATAATCTATTAATATTATCCTTTACACTACGTATTTTCATCAACATGTCCTAACTATATAAACCACAGGTTTTTATATAAGAAATATATGTCATCAAGCATCTTTCATGTTTCTGTTGTAGTCAGGAAATTCTCAAAGTCTTTATTCTGCACCTGGTCCTCCTCCTCGTCATGTGGTGGGCTGGGTCAACCCAAAAGCTTCGTGGGATGTCTTCATTCAGCAGCTTGGTCTGACAGCAACTGAAAATGACAGTATTGGAGCAACCACTGGCCCATATGAAAAGAAACAGCGGGTGGAGGAGCTGAATCTAGAGCCGCATTCATGCCAAATCAAAGCACAAGATTTACAAAATATACTGCTGACTCAAAAAACTGACGTCAATGCTTCAGACTCTGTAGCACAAATAAACACTGGGCTTTTTCCATCAGGGATGGCCACCGAAATGCTTACCTGTAAAACTGTACCAGTTGCTGCTTGTGATGCCGAAAAACTTGGCTGTTTTGTCCTCACCGGACTTCATGCTTGTGGAGACCTTAGTTCTACACTTCTACGTCATTTTGTCAATTGCCCTCGCGTTCAGGTCATCACATCAGTCGCTTGCTGCTACATGAAAATCTCAACCAAGGAAAACCCAAACCCTCCAGGCGTTTTCCAGCCCCCATTTTCTGCAGACAGAGTGGTGGATTCCTGTTCAGAATATGGTTATCCGATGAGCGACTGGGTCTGTGGATTACCAGCGCACCAGTTGTCGTATAAGGCACGAGAGGGAGCGTGTCATGCAATAGAGGACTATCTCCACCGATTGAGAGAGGAGAGTGGCTTACTGAGGACACACTGCTATAGAGCCATCTTAGAAAGCATCATCAGAGCGGAGAGGCCCGATATGCGCAGACCGGGAGTTCAGACTGTTAGGAAAGCCCACGCACTGTCATTTTCTGAGTTAGTGTCTTTACTGTTACATTTGAGAATTATAATTTTTTCAAAGAGGTAATGCACTGTCTTTGTTTTTAATTTTGCACCTTTCTCTAAGGTCCACTATTTTCTTTGCTGTTTTTTGGCACCAGTACCTGTTGGGGAGGTTTTGTTTCGAAAACCTGGCAACCTGGGCATTAAAAATACATTTCTTACATTTTTCTAAATGTTGAGAGCATAAGGAAAGCAATGTAAAGACGTATGTCAATGTTTTTCCACATCTTGGCCCTGCACAGCATCTTGTTGTCTACAGAGCCATCTTTATCATTCGGTTTCTACATAGACCTGTGCATTCACCTCTCTCGACAACTCTACATGAATGAATCGGGATTAAACAACATATAAAAGCAGGCGTTAATCATCTTTCGCTTCTACTGTACGTTTACATGGACAACAATAATCTGATTTTAACACCATTAATATGTTCAGGGCTTGACATTAACAGCTCCGGGGGTAACAAAGTCACAGCAGCTCATGTAAACACCACAATCATAATGTCTTATTTAGAAAAAAGTCATTTTGGCCTTCAGTATAAACTGTTTTTTAGATAGACGAGAAAGTTTTGGGATATGAGAAAGGATGCTTTGATTGTACAATGACCGCTTGTGTGTGAAATTTTGGTTTCTCGGTTCATGACCCCTTTAAAGAATTGCAGAATCTGTGACTCACCCCTGAGCTTCAGTTTCTGGAACAAGAAGGACTTGAGAAACTAGTTCAGAAGTCTTAAATAATCTAAATCTCATTGCCACATGTCATATTTTCAAGTACATCTGAGATACTAGACGGCTGCATTTTAATGTTATCTTCTGTTTTGTCCCAGGTATGCTCGTTTGGCACTGCCACGGGTGGGCCTACCTTCTGATCTCGCACTTGACCCTGCTGCTGTTGATGAAATGCTAGCGCACCAGGGTAAAGTGGTGGCATACTTCAGCCTGGTTCTTCTCCTCGCACCTGTGGTGGAAACTCTAGTGTTACTGGACAGAATGATTTTCCTGCAAGAGAGAGGTTAATGAAGACTCATATGAAGAACTGAAAATGACCAAATTAGCATTAGTGGGTTTTTTTTACATGTAATTTAAATATTATTTGATTAATTTTTTAATATTAATGTTTTACAGACAGAAATCTCATATGTTTTTTTTACTCAAAAATATCAGTATCTACAAAATAAAATATTTTAGATTTTGACTTAACTTCTATTCATACATTTTCCAGGTGTTAAAATCAGAATCATTATAAAATTTTGATATTCCCTGATTGTATAATTATAATTCATCTTTATATTTTTATATTCAGGTTTCCAGAGTAACATCATCCCACTTTTTGATGCTGCTTTTTCCCCACGAAACCTGGTACTGGTGGCCGTCAAGCCCAAAGAAGCACAGAGCTGAACGAAATAACACACACCAAGATATTTGAATCCAAGTTCTGAATCACAACCACGTAATTAGATTAACAGTAACAATTTATAAATAAAATCCCCTGAATGAACCGTCACACAAACCATCTGACATTTGAAAACTGAAATTAGAGGTCTGATTTTCCATTTTCCATAGTGACCCATTAATAGCTCATTGTCAATCATTTATTCCTGTTATGCTTTTCTTCACTTATAAGCAAAAACTGTCTGAGATTTTGTCTGAATTGGAGAGAATTTTTAAAAATATTTTTAACTTTGTTATAAAGACAAACTAGTTTGTGCTTTTTTCATAGTTGTCAGACTGGATTTATTGCATAAACTTTTCTCTTAAGGAACAGGATTTATATTTCACTGGCCAAAGTTGCTATCATCTATGGCTCATATTTATTACAAAAGACATTCAGACCCGGGATCTACTGTGTTTGTTATTTACAAAAATGTTCTAATTGTAAATAAAAACAAAACACTAATGAAAAGCCTGACGTGTCCTTTTTTAACCTATAGATGGCAGTCTTAATATAAAATCAGGTCAAGCTTTCAGAGAGAATATGCTAAAGCTGCATGATTTCTAGTACATAAAGTTTACTGCAGTAACAAACCAAATTATTTTCTCATTTCAGCTTTATTTATAGAAACTAGAAGTGCTGATGTATTAGAATGTATGGAATAAAGGTTAAATTATTTATTGAACCATTTACATCAAGATTCACCTTAACCTAAAACATTTGTTTTGCCAAATAAAATATTTTAAAGATCAACGTTTCATTAAAATTTAGATCTTTTAGGGTTTGATTAATCTCCATTTCCAGGTCTGGAAATCGCTCCTTTAAGATTTCCTCATATTTAGGTCTTCCAAGACAGTGGGAATCCAATTGTTTCTTTTAGGTTTAAAGAAAAAGAAACATAAACATCAAATTTAAATCTTAATGTGTTTTAGCTCATTTTATGTAGTATTGCACCCTTCAGCTAGGAACCACTGGCTCCATACAACACATTGTATCTTGTGCACACTTTAGAGTTCAATTCAACACTCTCAAAACACTCTGCACATCACTAGAGTCTTTATTTGTGATAACACTTACAAAATTTCACACAACTGAAGGGAGACATGGAAAAATGTTAATTCTTCATGCTCTCAACAAAGAATTCATTACATGCCACTGTGAGAGCAGCCACCAGCACAACAAACTCCTGGAAGTCCACTTCTCCATCCCGGTTCTCATCCAAATCGGACATGATCTTCTCCACAACCATGGGGTCTTTACTTGCCTACAACAGGAGACAGTTTTTATGCATGGGAGATATAAGTGTTAACGCTACTTAGTATGGCTAAAAACTTACTGCTAAAAAGTCGCTGAGCTCTCCCTGAAGCAAACTCTTGAGCTCGGCTTTGCTTAGCTTGTACTTGTCTCCTTCTTTGGAAGAGTACGTGTGGAACACTTTAATCAGACCTTCCATTGCGTCTTCCAGTTTTGATACCATGTTTGTTTGTTTTTTATCCTTTATATATACTCTGAAAAATAAATACATTTTGCTAATCACGTGAACACCTGAGAATCCATGCATGCTCAAATTCATTTTAAAATGCATTATCTGCATCCAATAAATTAACGTTTTGTGAAAATGCATAGCCCTTTTCGATTCTTAAAAGCATGCGCTGTTTGAACAGACACCTGCTGACCCCAGAGGCCCCACTATCCCCCTAAGAATGGGGTTACATAGCCACGAAGGAATCTAATATCTGTGAGCGAACAGGCCTTTTGGCTCCGGCAGGCTGATGACGATCATGAGGGAGATGGAAGACAGGTATACATCAATTATTCAATTAGTCTTTTGTATGAACTAAAGGCTCTGATGCTATTTATCCACCATTAAGGACTTAAAAAAATGCATATCAAGTCTAAAGTCTCAGAAAGAAATTAACGTTCAAAGGAGAAAAAAAAAAAAAAAAAAAAAAAAAAGCATTTAACCGGTAAACCAATCCACAAATGAGCCAATGAACAAGAACTTTTTTTTTTTTTTATCAGCGCTATTAAACTATTTAATTGACGTTGGTTCAATAAATCACTCGTATTGGTCATTGTAGTAATACGTACTGCTTATTAAGTTGCAAAAACGGCCTTATTCGTATTACAAGGAGAGTTATGTACCAAATATTATTTATTTTATTTTTTTAATGAAAGGGTCTTATAATACGCATTAACATTTAACAATTAAATAATTATCTTAAAGGGGCTTAAACGTGTTAAACCATTGACAACTGTATGTTTACACATAACGACGTATATAGGCCTACAATATATCCAGAAAGCTGTCAGCAAAACATTAGTATGTCAATAAAAACAAAGAAAATTCTCAACTTACCTAGACAAAGAAGTGGCACCTAACTAGCGCTTGAAAAGTTACCGGCGCCCAGTCATTAAATAGAGTCCATTCACCTGTGCGGGGGAAATAATCAAGTGGGCGGGGTTTCGTCCAACCGCAGCACGCACGTCCAATGACATCATGACGCACGCTCACACGATCTAAACCAGGGCTGTCCAAACTAGGTCCTGGTGGGCTTGTGTCCGGCAGAGTGTAGCTCCGACTTGCCTCCGTACACCTGCATGGACGTTTCTAACATGTCTAGTTATGTAAGTTTAATTAGGGTTGGAGCTAAACTTTGCAGGACACTGCTTTGTTCATCCCTGATCTAAGTTCTCTAATAATGTGCTAAAACATTGGTCTCAAATTCAAGTCCTGGAGGGCCACAGCTCTGCACAGTTTAGCTGCAACTTTAATCAAACAAACCCGATCCAGCTAATCAACACAAGCAATTTCCAAGCAGGCATGATTTGGAGCTAAACTGTGCAGAGCTGTGACCCTCCAGGAGTTGAGTTTGAGACCAATGTGCTAAAATAAATGAGATAGCGGTAGAAGTAATTTGTGTAGGTTCATAATAGAATACAAGTAACTGCTTAGATTTTGCTTTTGGAATGATTTCACTAGTTAACAAATCAAGGCAAAGATCACATACAGCTTCGTATATAACTTTGCTATGTTTACCTACATGATAGAAGTTCTGGAACTTGAAGCATGGTCTCATGAGGCCAACTAGATGAATTCCTGGCATCATTTTATCTCAAATTTCACTTCAGTAACCTACTCACTTTATCTCTTATTAAAGCACTTTTGGTTCAGTCTAAGGTTTAAACCAGGTCAAACAATATCCGTGTCAGGCTAAAGGAATCTTGTATTGGGCAATGTTATGAGGTGGAGTGAGGCATGAAGTTGTTGTTTCATTATCACAGTAATAAATTTGTCTAGAATGAATCTATCAGTGACTTAATATTGTTTCAAAAATGTTATTATTATTATTAGGGTTATGGAAATATTTCCATTACCTTAAAGAAATGTTAACTAAAATACATTTAAATAAGATATATATACACAAAAACAAAATAAACTGGAACTGTTAATAAAATGAAAGGAAGATATGGACATATAAAAAAACTAAACAAAATCAACAAATTACTAAAGGTAAAAAACAATCAGAACATGTAAAAGTCAACGCTAATTCAAAATACTAACAAAAACGGTATTATATCAATCACATAAATACACACACTAAAGCAGTACCACCTACACCAACAGACACAAACAGTGATGACTAAACATCCGCCACTTTTATTATGGCTCTGAAAAATCACACGAGAAGGTAAACATACAAGATAAAATGATGCGTCATAGCTTCTTGTTTATTTGCACGGATCCATCTGTTCAGTAAAATACATTTTATGATTCATGATTCACAACTAAATAGAGCAGACATCAAAAATCATCATTAATGGAGTTGAATGTGAAGTTAGTTGTGGGCATATCAAACTCAGAGCGAGGGGCACAGGTTATTTCCTAATCCAGATCATAAAGAATAATAGAACGAGAGAGGAATTATTCAAACTGCCTAGAGATAGAACATTGTAGTGCCGGCCTAAGAGGCACAGTATAATTTTTTTATATTTTTTTAAATGATACTTACTTTATATGGTAACCATGGCAACTCTATTTTATGATTTCCTCTTTACAAATCAATCAAGCACATCTGTTTCTCCATCTATCTATTCATAGTCTTGCCATTGCCATTATTCTTTTATCAAAACAAAAATAGAAGGCATTCACATTTTTTAATCACAAATTCACAGATACAAAATACATTTGTGTATAAAAAGATACATTTAAATGTCTGATAAAAACAAATGCATAAAATCTATACACTGTATTTACAAAACAATTTTAAATGTTAATTATTTTCATTTAAAATATATCAAAACCTTATTTAATGACAAGTTCAGCATAAGATGTGGAAACAGTATTGCAGCTCACTACCCTAATTAAGATAAGTATATACTTGCATACTAAAGTAAATAGAACTATTGATTGACAAAGTGAGCATGTGTGTTGTTGAGCATGTGGTTTGTCTACTTGTTTTTGCTCACTCACTGAACATATGAGTCAGAATTAACTTTTTCCATTCCTTCTGCAACCAGTTAGTCAGACAAACTGGTTTAGACGAATCTTAGCTTAACACCCTTGCAGATCAGCTGCTACAATACACGCGATATTCTGAATACTTGGAAATTAACAGCTACATGTTCTTTCAAGTAATCTCTGCCACTGATAACATTATTTATGTCCTTCAAGCTAGTTCATAAACACCTATTAGGAGTTTCATCAGTGATTTGGTGGCCATCTTCAGCTGTACCTGCAGAACTCTGGTCCTGTGGCAGCTCAGTCTGGGAAACAGACCTCACTGAAGATGGGCGACTATGACGGCTGGTCGTACGCTGTCTTATAATGTTTGGTTTTCCCAGAACACTCCTCAGCTGCACCCAGAAAAAGCTCTGTTCTGTGGGTTGCTGGGGCCACTCTAGGTAGGTTTTGGTACTGAGCATCCTTTTGAGCTTGCAGAATTTACTGGGAAGGGAAGTTGGGTCTATGGGCTCCTTCACAATCAGGATGACATCACTAAACGTCTTGCCAATGGCCCGCTGTTGGGCAAAATAGAGTTCATAGTTGCACCACTCGCTGTTCACGAAGTTGCGGGACAACACGAAGATTACCTTAATAACAAGAAAACATTTTAGGATGCAGTTTGGGAATGTAAAAAATATTAGACATTTATTAGAGTATTTAGACAATGCTCTTTCATTTATTTTAGGGGTTATTGTAAATGATAGCCCAATCAAATTAACATAAGAATAATCCATTAATTTGAAAATACAATAAAATATTGGTGAAGACTTATCCACCCGACCCAAAATTTTGAATGTTAGTCTATGATGTTGCAACTGTGAGATATAAAGTCGTATTTATGGTAAATAATTTTGCAATTCTGAGATATATAATAAAATGGTTTTTTTTTTAAAATAAAAATAAGCTTCTATAATATAAAGGTTTAGATATTTACATCCACACTACATCCACACTACTATGATACACAAAAAGATGAATCAGAAAAAGACTTGTTCCAATCATTTTAAAAATGGTGACATTGCATGTTTCTTTCGAGGACAGGCATTTTTGAAGAACATAAATGTGTGAGGACATACCTTGCGACTATCTTCAATGTTCTCAATGATGTTGTCAATGATCCACTTCCCTGGAGTGAAGTCTCTTTCGTGGATGCAGAGGCGGTAAGGAGGCTTAGAATTCTCTAGACAAGGGAGCAGCTGGTTTCTAACCCAGTCTGCATCCGCATGGCTGTAAGAGATGAAAGCATGAAAGGTGTAGTCCACAGCCTGGCCTGAACCCTCTTTGTGGGCCCTGTACTTGGCTCTGATGATCTGATATGTAGCTTTAATGTACCACGGCACGTGAAATATGTAGCACAGAAGCGTCAGACCAAGAACAACGACTGCTGTTGTTGACACACAGACGATGATAACGAGTGTAATATTACACGCTAAATGACCAGGAAAGTATCGTGATACCATTGTGTTGAGAAGACGTTCGGGATGGTAACACTTGTAGTTGTTTGGCCAGTCTGTGATGGTCACTTTGCCCTTGCTTGTGGTTTCCTGTATGAAGGTATAGAGATCACAGGTACAATGATAAGGGTTGTTTCCTGCAGTCAGGCTACGCAGGCTAGGCATGTCCTTAAAAGACGTCAAGCTAACAAGTCCAAAGGAGTTCCCGTCTAAAGCGAGCATCCTCAAGTATGGATTTCTCCAGCCGGAAGGGATGAACTTGATCTTGTTGCCACTGAGGAGGAGCTCGGTCAGATTGGATGCCTTATTAAAATATTCCATGTCAAGCTGGTCTAAGCTGCTGTATGAAAGATCGAGGAAGCTTACGGAAGTGGGAAGGCACTTAAAACAGTGACTCGTCAGACTATTATGATGAGCGATTGCTTTAGTAATGGTTTGTCTCCATTGACAGTCATGGTTTCCCATATACTGCAGCTCGTTGTGACTCATATCAATTGTAGTCAGCTTGACAAAATCTTTGGTCAGAGATGCCAAGTCACTGAGGCTGGTAAGTCGATTGCGACTGACGTTGAAGGTTTCAAGCTTGTGCAATACGTTTCTAGTGTCACATAGTGGGTTATAAATGTAGCTGTCCCTCAGCTGGTTGTTAGAGATGTCCAGAAGCTCAACACTTTTCATCTCGGGCCACGAGTCGCACGGCACGCTGTTGAAGTTCACATTCCATACAATGAACTGGCGGATATGATTGAGCCAGGTGAAGCTCCAGTCGAAACGCATTATATCTGGATTACTGATGTCCCTGTAGAACAAAACAGCAACATCAAAATAACAAAGCTATTTTTTCTCACAATAAAAATACATAAAGAGAAATGAGAATTAACTTTGCCGATTCCTCTTAATGGTTCTAATTCTACTATGGTTCCATTAACAATTATTTTTGTACTTTTAAGAAATAAATTACACTTATTGTTAGGCAAAGTAGAGATCATAGTTGCACCCCTTGCTGTGAAAGAGGTTCTGCAACAACATGCAGACTACCATAATGTGAAAACATGTTAGGATGCGATTTGTGTTTGTTTGACGGTTTGCGCATTATTATAAGAACAATAAATTATGCATAACTAAATGCAAGTAAAACTAACCCAAACCCTAATCATAACCCAAACCATATAGGTACATGTAGTTAATTATTTCACTCAGTACATAAATTAATAATTTCACTGCAACAAAGACACCTTAAAATAAAGTGTAAATAAGTATCTTAATACATTTGTAATGATAAAAGCAACAAAAGTCATTTAATCTTGTTTTTGGCAAAAATGAAAATGATTCTAACAAGTATCTGGTTTCCAGTTCCTGAAATATGCATGCATTTTTTTAACTGCATACAAAAAAACATGGAGAAATATTTAAGCATTTTGTTTTAAAAAATTGATACTGAAAAATATAGCAGTTAATAACTTACGAGAGCACCAGCTTTTCCAAGGTCAAGTTCGTTACACTGGATCCCTGCGTTTTATTCAGTGAACGAGCAAAGTCGATGAGCAGCAGTTCCAGGCCTTTGATTGAACTGATTTCCAAATTTACCAGAGCCATTCTCATAACCTCTTCATTGAATTTACCTCGATAGAAGGTTAGGAGCCGGGCCTTTACATACTGTAGGCCATTAAAAATATCCTGTTTGCCAGTGTAGTACTGAAATTCAAAAAGGTTTCGGAAACGTAGCACATCCAAAGTTTTGTTTTCCAGATCTTTTAATATAATTGGAAGCATTTCTGGGCTTTTATCAAAAGCTATATCGAACCACAAGTTTTTTGTGTTGAGGTTGCTGAAATACCCAGGTTCGTAACTTTTAAAACCAGTACCAGTTTTAACAGCAAACTTGCCCAATGAGATATCCTTTAACGCATAAAGGTCACGGCTTCCCAAACTACTGAACAGCGGTCCACCAATGGACAGCACTTTTAACTGGGTGAAATTGAAAGAAGCAGCATCCAGTAATGCTTGTGTGTACAAATTATTTGACATTTCTAAAACCTTTAAATTTGTGAGCGGCGCAAGGGCTTTGAATGGAATTTCTGTCAGAGAGTTATTAAATAAGTTTAGATTCTCCAAAAAAATGTTTCCCTGAAAGGCATCATCCACAATCAAAGAGATGTTGTTGAAATTAAGATTGAGGACTCTCAGATGACTAAGTTTGAAAAAATCTTGTTTGCTGATGACCTGTATGGTATTGAAAGACAGGTCGAGCTCTTCCAGAGAGGCGGGCAGATTTGTTGCAGGCACATGGTCTAGCCGTAGACCTTTACAGTCGGCTGAACGCATATCAGATGCTATTGTGCAGGACTGATTGGCTTTAGCTGGTTTCATGTGCACAACTGCCTGGAGGCTGAGAAGAAGAGCCAGTAAAACAAACATTCTCATGGGCTTTGTTTAGATCTGAAACAAAGGATAGGGAAAAATATTTCTGTTATTAGCAAACCAGACTCAGCGTTTCAATTTATGTTACAATTTTAAGGACGCTTAATGACACGAATGAGGACCGCAATCAAATCAAGCTTAGAATTTAATCAAATATGCCGTGTTTACTCGAAAGGGGAAAAAATTACAGCAACTACAGCATATTTATGAATTTAATATCTTTTCAAGAATGGTTGACAATGAGGAAATGAGAAAGAAGTTGCCAGACAATGAATGGTTTGTTTCAGGTGTGAATCAATCATGCTGTCAGTTCAGTTGTTGGAAAAAAAAGAAATGTTCTCACAATACATTTTGTGTACAGCAACTTCTAATGTTAACCTTAAAAAATGTGAACACACACACACACACACACACATATATAGTCAATTATAATGTTGTTTTGCGAATATGAAAATATTAAACATCATGTTCAGTAGTTATAGACTTTATTTTACACAGTTTCTTTACACTATAAAAATCATATTGCGTAAACCACAAATAAAAAAAATAATACTTAAGATTTACATTTTACCTTTTGCATGAGAAGCTGTAGTTTTTTAAAGTTTCATGGAAGAAGCAGGAATCCACAATAAATCCTCAAACTTCATCTGCCGTAAAGAGTGATTAGTCAGTCGAAATGTCTTAAAAGACTCCTAATGAGAGTGCAGTGCTCAAGCACAGTAATAATTAAACACCTTTTTGCCATGTGACTTACTGCTCAACTCAATATTTCCGCCAAGGACAGAAAGAGGAAATTATTAACCTAAAGTAGCTCTGCCTTCTAGAACAGACCCTTCATTATTGTCTTTGGTTTCTTGCCCCCCCTTCCAAAAAAAGAAACAGTTCCCTGCCGAGTTCCATTAAGTTATTCAATATTTCATCTTCAAAACAGGTTTATCAATCCAATCTTCATTTCTTTTCGTCACTTTCTTTTTTCCCTACAGTTTTTGTTTTCTTAATATTTTGTAGTTCAAATAAATTGTAAGTAATAACCAAAACATTGTCACTTCAAATTTTTTACTATTTTTTTTTTTTTTTTTTTTTTTTAAATCACAGGCAGCTCAGGCAAACACAAAGTGTGTTTGACCTATTTAAAAAAAAGTACATCTGAGGGGCGCAAAAGTTCAAGAATCCTTCAGCAGCAGATATCTGGGAATGTGAAGCGCAAGAAAAGTGTTTGCTATGGTGATGAGGTTATGGCGCACTAGAATAAATATTGTGGAAATAAAAATAAGAAAAAAGAGAAGAAGGAGGGAGAAAGTCGACGAGGGGAGAGAAATGGTGTTTATGAAGTTGCTTCCGTTAGTACACCAGTGTAGGATTAACGTTTGATTACTTTGACGAACTTTTAAAGACAAACAAACGTTACGCTGGTAGCTAATACAAACACGAGTGGGTTTTAGTGTATTTACATACGCCCCAGTGGTTTAAGATTTTTCATCGCTCTGATTTAATGATTCGTGAATAATCCTGGTGGAAGAAACATATAACGTTAGCACAGCGTATTGCCTTTTATAATACAGAAAATTAAGGTATGCGCATCTCTGCAAAACCTTAAAATTTTGCAAGTACAAATAGACAGGAGTTTAGCTGCAAAGTTTAGCTCCGGCTGTAATCAAACACACCTAAAGCGACTAATTGCGGTCTTCGGGATCGCTTGAATATTAAAAGCAGGTGTATTTGATCAGAGTTGGAGCTAAACTTTGCGGGGCAGTCGACGCGCCAGCTAACGTTAGACGTAAAAAAGTTGGGAGTAAGCCCTACGACAGACGTTGAAACGTCCAGCTTTACTTTAAATGTTTAGACAGTGCATTCTCCCGCAATAATACCTGACACGACTTCACGCTGCAGTGACTGCAGCTACTAATATAAAACTGAATTGATCAAGACGGCACTAAGCGGAGCCACCGCGCTTTATCTCAAGTCTCTGCGCATGTTCCCATGACAGATTTATTCAAACAAACATTTTTAATGAAGGCAGCAAGTTGGGTAAAATATAACGAATGTAACAAAGTTGCTCTCTAGAGGTATTTTTCTAGCTGGGTTTTTCTATCCAATGAACATCTTTCCTGATGTAACTGTGATTTTACGTGACCGTGCGTCCTTCTATGACTGAAAAAAACACAGTTTGTATTTTATGGGGGAAAAGTCACGCTACATAGCCTAATGAACGGAATGACGACTTGAAAAATTTAAACAGCGAATGATACAGGTTATCTCAATAATTCAACAAGTAATATTTTACTGCACAATTACAAGCTCTACATTTTTATATGTGTGGTAAGTTAAATATTAGTCTACCGCGCTTCGCCTTTGACATTGCTTAACCTGTCCGAAAAGACCATGAACAGTGTAGTCTGCAGTAACAATGAGCTAAGAGACGTGAATCCTAAAAACATAACGTCCAAGCGAATCATGACTTTTTCATTTTACACCTACCTCTCTCTAGGGGTAAGATTTGGTGTCAGACGTAGTGCAACGGGTAGAAACTCAACTCAAATCGCATTTTACATCCAGCATTGCCTTACGACCGGCCCCAGAGGGAAGTTTGAGCACATCGTGTCAGCTTTCACTGAGCTTCTTCCTTCATTCTCTGCTAAAACTGCAAACGGCGATGTTCCGCCCCGCTAATCGTTCAGTTATTCAGCTCCGGTGAGTGGAACAGAAACGGCAGGGAAAATCTTGTTAAAGGGGTAGTTCACTCAACAATGGTCATTCTGTCAACATTTACTCACCCTCGTGTCGTTGCAAACCCGTATGATTTCATTCTTCTGTGTAACACAAAAGAAGATATTTTGACTTCTCCTGAATGGAAAAAGTGTGACATTTCTCAAGATGTCTGCTTTTGTTTCACCGAGGAAAGAAGTGTATGATGACACGAGGGTGAATGATGACAGAAGTCCCAGTTTTGGGTGAGCCCTTAAAAGTTTAAGAAGCTATTGCCCTTCAAGTAGGCATACAACCTCAATATAGTGAGTTAACTGTGATTCAGATTGCTTTTTGTTTAGTTTTTACGTACAATTTTACTTTGTGTAAATTGTTTGAGGTAAACATAACCAATTCAGTTTAAACATCATGTAATTTAATGTAAATGTTCTCCTGAATGCTTCTCTATACAACATGAGGTTTGAATGGTAGTCCACCCAGAAATGAAATGATTTACTCACCCCTCATGTTATTACAATCTACTTTCCAGTGGAACAAAGATATTTTGCTTTCAAATAATGAGTTAACTTTCTTCAAGTGTGTGTTTTAAGGAAGAAAGAAATGTAAATATAAGCATGTGTAACAGACGTAACTTTTCATTGAACTATTCCTTATTAAATTGTAGCTGAAATGTAATTTTGGGTGAACTGTTCCTTTAAAGATCTGGCTGCCCTGTGCACCCTCGGGGAAGTCACTACAATAAGTGAACTATTTGCCTTTGCCAAAGACATCTGTTAAATTAACATGTGACAACATGTCAAATGCATATTGCCAAGGAAATTCCCTAATTGAGGTGTTTCTACATCGTCTAGCAATGTTTTGTGCCATATTACAGCTGGTTTGATTTGATGTTTTAATGTACGCTTTTACATATAATTCGTGCATTTTTTTTTTGTTTCTCAGTTTTTGCGTGTTCTCTAATGTCATTCTACTGATGTCAAAAGCAACATTTTACCACAAATTGCACATCATGCACATGTAAACAATGAAAAGTTGTTATAATAAAAAATAATAAACCAAACCAAACAAATACAGCAGATTGTTTTTTATTTTAATGCACATTTTCAGGGAAACATTTAATGTATAATTATATATTTCTGTATTTTACAATGTCTTCAATCCCTTTAGAAAAAAATTGCTATGACTTTGGGTAACCAGTTATAAATATGAATTATTAAGTGCAAGCTTACACAACTGCAAGATGCTTTTGAGCAGTAAACCGTGCTGAGCGTCCCCTACATGAGAAAACACTCCCTGCCACAAGTCTCGGGCATAGCAAATGACAGACAGACAATAAAAACACAGTGACCTTAAACTATCTTTGCAACACCAGTTACAGAGTAAAAAAATTAATTTAAAAACATAACATGTAACAGTTTTGTACAGTTGTTACTTTGTGTCGTCTACATCGAAGGACCCTGTGTCGCTTACACTGCCAGAAGTATTTTAGAGTGTGTACATGTGGCGGTCTATATCTAGATAACTGCTATATGTGTGTTATCACATAAGATAAATGTTTGGCTTCGAAGCACAGTGGAAAAGTTAGAAAAGCTCTTTGACGAAAATGACACAGCGTTGGTTTGGCACGACAACGTTCCTTCATTTAGTGCACTGTAGCACATTAGGCCAAGAGACAGAGGTACAAGTACACAGAGAAGGGCGACAGTGCTGTGGCATTCAGCATGCATGCAAACAGAAGGTTAGCACACACTAGCATAAATAGCTAATGCACTAAATGTGTAAAGCAACATTGCAGTCAGTCCCTGCACTATTTACATGGCTTTCATTTATGACACTTAGGTTAGCCCGAACGTTAAACCAGAGATTCAAACGGAAGTAAAAAATAAAAAAACGTCTCCTTTTAGTTTAGGATTGGCAGATTATGTCAACAACAGAGCAAGAAACAGAGCAACACAAGACATAACTATATGACTATATACAAAAACAAAGTCACAACATCCATCATCTGAAAACACAATGCACTTCTGGTTATTAGTGATCAATTCGTTCATAACACCATTGTCCTGCTCCCAAAATGTAGTGAGGAAAGAACAAGGTTAAAGACAAAATTGGCATTTGGGGTCAGTTGCTCTGAGAGAGAGAGAAAGAGAAAAACAGAAATAGTGGTGGGGTGTGTGTTAGAGGTGCAGATGGTGATTAGAATGTTCTTGTATGAGCGTTTTTTTTTATTGTCCCTTTTTGTAATGCGTATAAGATAACCGCCCTAAAGTCTGATTGGAGGAAGTCATGATCGAATGAAAATGTTATGAAGTAAAATGCTGACAGATTTACACTCTGAGCACTTTAGTGCAGGATGACTGTTTAGATCCATCAGGAATACTCCTATTCCCATAGGCAGCAATGGTGAAAAACAGCATATGCAGAGCATTACAATTAAAACAACAGCATTAATTAAGCCTCTGTACACTGCCACTACAAAATGCGACTCCATGTTACATGTACTGAAGCTTATTGTCTGCAAAATGTATTTCATGAGCATGAAAAGTACACTGCGTCAAGAATGCAAGAGTGTTTATGCGTGTTTGTTAAACACAGTGATGTACTGAGATAAACCGAGTAAAATATGGATATTATAAATTCTGGTTATTCTTCCTGTGTAGCCACTGAGCAAAAGCGGTCGAATCTGTGTTCGTTTTTGCATGTTTTTCAGTTCACATTTCGGATTTCAAACTTGCCAAACGGGCGCAAACAAATCTGCTGTTTGTACTCCTGAAATCGTGCTGAAATAACATTCTGCGTCAGGTCGGAATGAATCAATGGAAAGACAAAGCCAGCAGATTCTGCGGGTTCTGCTCAGTTCGCAAGTTGTGCTTAGGATGTGACCCTTGCAGCTTTAAAGGGACTCATCCTTGTTTTAAGGCTTCAGTACTGTCCTAATGGCACACAATGGAAAAGTCGAAGGATTTATAACAGTATGTTCACGTTTCAGCATGTACTCGCACATCTAACACATCTGTAGCAATTCTACATACCAACAAAAGAGTAACACTTTAAAATAAGGTTCAATTTGGTTAAATCATTAGGTAACATGAACTAAAAATGAACAGCGTGAGTAAAAATTTCATTTCTGCGTACACTAATGCATTTTAGCATCTCAAGTTTACTTTATATGGTGTACAGACTGTCAAGTTGATGAAACATGAATTGACAATGAATAAATGTTAAATATTCAATAATAATAAATTAACCATGGTTGCTGAATACTGTAAATTGTTCATAGTTAGTTCATGATACTCTATTCTTAACTAATGCAACTGAACCTTTTTGAAAAGTGGTGTTACTAAGAAAACTAACCAAGAACTGATCTGGATGTCTGAGTGTAGTTAGCAAAGCAGTCTGAAACATCTGAATGATGGCACTTAACATTTTGCAAGCAATGTATTATGCAGTACAAATCTCATGTATTAGATATTGAATATACAGTATTTAAGTCTAAATGCTTTCAGGCTGATGGCATGAAATAGTTCACTTACGTAAGTAAATGTTTTACATAACACTGAAGTTTGGTATGATAAAGCGTTTTGCAAAATGATACGATTTCAGGCATTTTCTCGGCCCTTTAAAGAAAAGAATAAACTTGTGATTGCTTTGAATAAGAAACAAGAAACACAGTTTATACAGAGACCAGCTGCTCCCCTGCAGTTTAGTCAGACCGGCCTAGGTACTCATGCTCTGCTGACCTTAGTATTAAACTTGTTTCCTTTTGAGCCCCCGGGATTCATTGGATCTACAGCAGCCAGTGTGCCGCAGCAGCCAGAAGCAGAGACGACCCCAGGGTGGAGGCTAGCGAGGTGGAGAGGGGCCCACCGTTGAACACCAGCTTGTAGGACACCACCTCCTGCTGCAGGCCGCTCTCCTCGACCATGCAGCGGAACACCCCCTCCTTCAGAGGCAGGTCAGGGGTGGGCGCCAACACACAGGAGGAGCCGGAGATGGTGCAAGGATATTGCTTGACGCAGTTATCTTTCTCCCAGCGGTACGTAGCATGATAGGAGCGCACGGGGCACAGTAGCAGGATGGGTCCATCTTTATCCACTAAAACCTGTTTGGGGATGGTGCTACGTGCTTTATGAGCTGTAGAACAGGATAATCTTTTAGTGTGAGTAAGTCATTTTGAATAAGAATACTTTCATTTTATATACACACAAAGTTTGGGATTTTTTTTTAAATAAGTCTCTTATGCTCACTGAGACATACAGTAAAAACAGAAACATTATGATTTTTTTTTACACTTTTTAAAATGACATATTCTAATATAAACTTATTCCTGTGATGTCAAAGCTGAATTTTCAGAAGTCATACAGCATCATATGATCATTCAGAAATAATTCTAACATGCCAAATTTAATGCCCAAGAAACTCTTTCATCATTATTATTATTACTATTGTTATTATTAATGTGGGCTTAACACATTTTTGTAGCATTTTTGTTTTATTCATTTGTTAAGGAGTTATTTTGTACATTTTTACATGAAAAAAGTTTTAAAGAACAGTACATTTTTTGCAACAATGTAAAAGTCTTTATTTGAAATTATTATTTTCAATTTATTTTAAATGCTATTGCTGCAGACATAAAATGACTATTTGTGTCTGAAGACAGAACACTTGCTCTTCATTTCATTTTTTTATTACTAGGTGTATTTATCTTTTATTACTTTTAGGTGTGTATTGTTAGCTGTAAATCTGATTTTTCAAAAAGAATATTCAATTGCATTAAATGCTGTTAGGTCAGCAAATCCCAGAATAAATATTTTGGTCACACTTTATTTTAAGGTTCAATTCTCACTATTAACATTTGCCTGTTACCAATATTTTTATGTCAAGCAACAGGAAATTACTATATATAGGTATAAATGAATGAAAAAATCTGAAACCGTTAAGAAATGTTTCAAATGTTTCATAGCTACAACAAAAAAAGGCACGTTTGGAAGTCCTTTTGAACAGCCTACCTGTAACATGGCCACAGACCGAGGCGTTGGAGTGGTCAAGGGTCTGAACAAGGGTTCTGATTTTAGGGAGAATATAAAAATATGAGTGTACTGCAAAAGGAAACAACGATGCATTATTGCGTTGGGATATTTGTGAGCCCATATGTACCCAGTGCTAAAGTTGTAGTCTGGTGGGATTGCAGTACATTTCTTCTTGGACACGTCCCACGCACAATATGGATCTCGTGAAAGGATGCATTCCTGGCAGCTGGCTCCGTAGCGACCGCAGTCAGCGAGAGGGATGCGCTGCACCTCAAGCTCTGTGCCAATGTAGAGATGACCCTGGCACAAAGTAGAATAAAGAGGTGAAAGGTGCCATCTGGCTCCTATCAAACATATCTATGTGAACAGCCTTTAAATTACTTTCTGATTGTAAAGTAAAAATAGTCATTTGAAAGCTAAATATATTGCAGTGGAATAATATGTCCTACCACTGCAGGCTAAAATTGGCCTGTTTTAAAGTGAATTAACTTATTTAAAATGTGGGCCTCTTACCTTTTTAGAATCAATGGCCATGTTGATGACGGGACTATCATCATGAAATAAAGAGTACTGTGCTATGATAAAGGCTCCTTCTATGGCATGCAGCACCTTCAGGACCTTTCCCTTCTCTGTAAAGGAGATACAGGAAAAACAGCATTGGAAAAGACACATATTTGAATATTTGTTTGATAGCAGCAGAGATGTTTTTTCATTTATTGGTATAACACCATATAATATAATTATATCCATATAATACATATTAGTGGATATTTAATAGAGCTGCTTATTTCCTTTATTTTTACATTTAGATTACATTTGCCGTATCTACTGTAACATGTTAACATAACTAAAAATACTAATTTAATAACACCAATCGTAAAACTATACGATACTATGCATTAATAATAGTGTAATGCCTAAATTTTAAAACAATTAAAGCAATGATTTTAGTATGACCTGTTATATATTTTTTTATTCAGGCAAAATACAATAGAATTTTAAAATCAGCTATTTGTTTGTCAATATACTATTTTTGAGCTATTTCTGCAGTGAACAGTACCTGTGCCCAGATAAATGATGCTGTAATGTTCATCATTGACAGCAAGGACCGTGTCAGCCACGATATGTGTGAAGTGGTCTTGAACTGCCAGGTCTAGAGGAGCTTCGCCGACCGGGATGATCATATCCTCGATCTCAGGGTGATCCTTGATCACGGTCAGGAGCTTCTGGTTATGAGCCTGAGTGTTATTCCTAAAAGCACACTGGATAAAGGTGAACCAGACTAATTAAAAATTTGGCTCTGCCACCTTTGCTTTGTAGATACATAATTTGATAAATGTTCAGAACGTAATCACACTGCATGTATAACAACATGATATTCAGTTGGCAATTAATTTATTAATTTAGACTAATTAATGTTTCAGTGTTGTACCACTCCAGGACGGGGAATTGACAAAGGCGAGTTGTAGCCCTTCAGCTTGGATGTAGAAAAGGCTTGGTCAATGTCTTCAATGGAGTAGGCACACACTACAGTGGTGTTCCTGTGGAAAGATAAATATGCAAATGGATCTTAAAGGAATAATACAAGACCACGTTTGCAGACTATTTTGGCCAGAAGCAATGATGCATTTGTTTTTAACAGGATCCACTGGTGAGCAAGTGATGTAATGCTAAATGAATTTCTCCAAATCTGTTTCGATAAAGAAACAAATATTTTGGATGGCGTGAGGGTGAGTAAATGTTCGACTAATTGTCATTAGTTATTGAATTATTGCTTTAATCGGGTATAGATAAATGTAATGAGAAAAGTACAGCAGCAAAGCACATACATTACAGTTCTGGTTAATGCAGTTATTTTTTAATGTTTTGACCAATAACATTTTACTATACTTAAATCAATTAAATAATAAAATAAAACAATAAATATAAATTTGGTTGTGTCAAGTGCAACAAGATCCCCAACGTGTTAATGAATAATATGAAAAACGGATATTCATTCAGTGATGTGCTAATGAATAGGTTTACCTGTGAATGTAAATATAGTAAAAAATGAGTGCACTTAGCATGCATTAAGTTTCCAAAATCGAACCAATACTGAGAAATTAAAACAATAAAAGATGTAATATTTACTGATATGGCACCAATATTTGCATATACCTTAAAAATATAAGCTTGACGTGAACACAATTGGCTTTGAGTAAATATCTATCAGAATTATTTTTTTTGGTGTATAATGTAGTCTTGCTGGAGGCATTATTTCAGCAGCCCATGTCTTCCTACTCACATTTAGACTGTACATCTGCTTACCAGGCATTGGAGAAGATGCCGTATATCAACCCAGTGCGCTGATGAGAGGACAGAACAAAAGCCTGCTTGAAGTTATTGTAATGTATAGGAGTTCCAGCTTTTCCACACATCACACGTGCCTTCAGAAACGTAGTGAAAGAGTTCAGCAGCATGTTCTGAAGCCCTCCCTCATCAACCTGAGCCATAGATGCAAAGGTTATCAGAAACCTAGAGCCCGCACAGCAGAGTATATGAAGCAAGAATGCATAAAAGATTGTTACCATGCAGACTCGTCCTATGCGAGCCCTGTATGGCTCTTCATCTAGACTGGCTGTAATGTTGACCTCACTGAAGAAGAAATAGATCTCATTCTTGAGTTGCTCTTTGTGTGGTATCACAGCAGCTCCTGCAAACTGTGGATCTGAGGGAGATGGTGAGAGCAAATGCATTATTTTAAAAGAAACTTGCATTAGTCTTGGAACCTACACCTTGGTTGAAATTAGATTTATTAAAATTTTTAAAATGTCTTCTCCTGTTCAATCTAATATGCAGAGATTGAATTTGTCGTTTGTGAGTTGAGTTCATCAAAACTGCAATCGCTGTAGTGCTGCCATCATTATTGGTGTTTAAAACATTCATGCACATTCACTCATCATGAATGACATAAGACGATTCAAAAGCCTTTCATTCACTGAATGCTCAAAGTGACAATAAAGACTGAAATAATCACTAAAAAATTATGCTTCAAAGAAATAAAAAAAGTTAGCTTTGACATCACAAGAATAAATTATATATTAAAATAATAACTAGTATTATAATAATATAATATATAATATTTCACAATATTATGTTTTCCCGTTTTTGATTAAATAAATCCAGTCTTGGTGAACATGAGTAACTTATTTTGAAACTTTTGATACACTATTGAAATATTTGACATATTTTTTCCCGAATTTTCAAACAAACTCAGTTTTACAGTACTGTACTTTATCAGATTAAATAGTAAGATGACATAGCATAGGTGAATCCATTAGTTCAGTCCTTCATAAAAAATCTTTGCTAATGCAGTTTAGATAACAACTGTCAACTCACTCAGTAACCATTTATTCTCTGTCTTCAGCTGCTTTTTGGAGCCATATGTGCGATGGATAGAGCCAGTCTGTCCTGCAACCGCTGACAGAGCAGAGTACAGATTCCCATCTAAATGAGGAAGAGAGATAAGTATATCCATCAGCCAAACCTCTGTGACTACAGTTCTGTCAGCTCAAAGACTCCCTTAAACTTTGATTCAGATTTAGCAATGTTTGCAATGCTTTGATGCTCAAACTAAAAAAGAGGCCTGTGAGCTCACACACAAAGCAATTTCATGGCAGCGCTGCTTCGACTTCCTACTGACTGACAGTTAGAGACATTGTTACGACATGCTACTTCTTTCGGAATCAGTGTTGACCTTTCAGCTCTGCTTAGCTCGCATGGCATATAAAATTCTCCATTTTATACCTGACATTTAGAACTTTAAAGAGGAGGCAGAGAGCTCTCTCCGTCTTATGGTACTATAGGAATTGTTGTTCTTTTTGGAAGTTGTTGTTGATCTCTGTTTTCTCAGGCACATCATTTATATCCGGTTGTAAAATAAAATTCATAAAACTGCATTACAATCTAATTAAAAACATAGTAGTTAAAAACAAATGACATTCTCTCTCTTCTTCCTTGCACGATATCTTTTCTCTCCCTTTCTTCATTCCCCTCCTCTCTCTCTACCTGCTGACAGACTGATGGAGCGCTGAGAAGGGAAAGGCGCCAAGATGTTAGATGCTGTTGTTTCCTCCGGCATGTCCGTCAATGCACTGTCATTTACCTGGGTGAGAGAGATGATGTGATTATTCACTGCTTCTTAGCCTCTTCATTATAAAACGGCACAGGCACTGCAGCACTTGGAGAAATCAGGCCACTTTTTAGCAGAAAAGATGCTGAAAACTTTTTCCCATAATTTTATTCATATACTAAATGTGCGTTCCACATTTCAGGATGTTAAACTCGTATTTTATTGTATTGCGTTCCGTTCTGTCTGGTTTTCATCCTAGGGAAACTATTAAATGGTTGGGTTATAAATCACACCCACGGCAGAGACACACTAAGGTTATGAAAATGTGCACAATAATACAGAAGCAGTTAAATAAATAGCCTGAATTCTGCCAAAGCAGCTGAGCTGGAAGGGAAAACTTGTCTTATTATTCTTTTGCTCTTTCCTGTAATCCCCCGAAAATGCTAAAGCGATTGAAACAAGTTACATTTTATAAGTGTCTTCACGACAATTTGAGTAATTAAAGGAACTTGAAGTGTCTGCATTGAGCTGTTGTGGCATGCATGTTCTTATAGATAATTTGGCCTTCCTGCTTCTCAGTGCAATTGCAATGGCAAAAATCAAGGGTTTGATTCTCGAGGAAAGCAAGATTATTGATTAAATAAATGCAATCTAACTTGCTTTGCCAAATGCATACATGCAAATATAGACACTAACAAAGGAAGACACTTTTTAATATAAACCACTTTAGTAAGTTTGCTTACAAATGGAGTTTTATATTACTTTAGGACAGTTAGTTGCATATATATTAAATTGCAGGTAAGGCATCTTACCAGGAGCCAACATTTAGGAGCACCTGCTCGTGTCCCACACACCACGAACGAATCGCCAACTCTCTCGATTACTGTGATGAAATTAGCGCACTCTTGCTACAGAAAGATGAAAAAACACAATATGCTTCAATGTGAAACATATAGACATCATATATTATAAACTATAGAAACAGATATAGTTGCTAAACACAGTGTGTCATCCAGTGTGGGCATTTTTACTTTTTTCAATACTAAACTGGATTTTGTGGCCATAATCAAGTCAATCAAGTTTTTTTTTTTTCAGAATGATTGACTTAACAACTCCTAACCACCATCTTTATTTAGATAATTAAAGAAACCCATCACTCATCAGTTGGCTGTCTGTGCCATTACCCTTAAAAAATAGCCTCATTCAGTCAACTCTTGAGTGATGACCTGCTCATCATGGATGACTATTTCTGTATATGTCGAACCAGGGCAGTGAATCCAGCCAGGCTCCATCTTGCATAATGAGGAGCGTGTGGGAAACATGTTCGCAAATGCTATGATTACAGTTTCAGAATTCTGTTTTTATTCTAATCCGGCTAAACCTGGTGAGTCTAATTCGCTCAGAAGGTTTATGAGAAATGGATAACTGGACACTACTCGTGGTTAGATTTGTGAGTGCGCTGAATCACTCGTCTTAAATGAGTTGAGATAATCCTATTCTCACAGCAACTTGAGGTCTGAATTGGCTGAATATTGCGAGATTGAGAATATCGTTCCTCTTACCTTCCATTCTGGTGATTTAGAGACACACGTCTCTTTTGCGTTCTCATCCATTAACGAATTGATCTGTGAGCACATCAAAAACATACTGTTCATGCTGCCTTACGTACATAATAATGTAGTGATAAATTGTTCTCATCATGTTAAAGCTGTATTCTATAATTACAGTGAGGAACAGCTCATAAAGTGTTATGGTGACAGTAAAATGATAAGAAACCGTAACTGTCCCTCCTTGGCAAGAAATGCTTGCTTTTATGCATCCACAAGTAATCGTTTCAAGACAGCCTCCATTATAAACCATTGTTCTGCTCCATAAATAATAGCACGTTTTTGCTACTTACTGAGTACCAGCTATCTAGGTCAGGATTTAGAGCAGTGATAGATATACTTTGGCTCCAGGTTATTGTGTCAGCCCCCTACCTGCGTGTCATGCACTCCTTTATCACTGAAGGTGAGCTTATAGATGACCCCTTGGCCCCCCACGTACAGGACATCAGTTTCCTGTTGGTGGTAAACCGTTGTGTAGTTCTCTGGTTTCATGAAGCGAAACCGAGGTGACTCTATAGAGAAATTGACAGAAATGCAGTGTCTAAAAATGTTTCTGGCAGTCTTTTAATGTATGTATTCGCATACTGCATGAATAAATAATGTGTGACTGTGAAAATAGTAGCTCCGAACAGCCGGGTTGCAATTCAAAAATGGGTCACAGGGAAGAACTACGCAAAATGCAAACAATCAGATACAACTAGACATAGTTAGGATGGCATCTTTTATTTTTGAGACAATAGGCTGCGCAACCAATACTTTGAAGAAATAGTTCACCCCGACATTTACTCACCCACAGGCAAAAGCAAAAATGTAGATGAGTTGGATACTTCATCAGAACAGATTTGGAAAAATGTAGCATTACATCACTTGCTCACCAATGGATCCCCTGGTTGCCGCCAGGATGAGAGGTGATTAAAAACATCACAGTGATCTACAAGTAATCCAGTCCATCAGTTATTACAGTGAATTGAAAAGTTGCATGTTTGTCATCATCATTAAGATGGTTCTTGCGATATACTTGTCCATAATCCGTAATAATGCTTCATGCAGTGAAAAAGTGCACCACCTTTGTTTCCATTAAATACAATCCACCAACATCTTTGTTTAGAATTGTTTTGGACTGTTTACATTTCATCTGTGCATATTTCAGCCTGAATCAGACTAGACAGAAAACAATATTATGGATTAAATATGGATTATGGTTTATACTTTACAGAATGTTATGGTTAATGTCAGCTATCTGGATTCTTAATCGGCACCCATTCACTACAAAAGATCCATTGGTGAGCAAGTGAAGTAAAGCTAAATTTATCCAAAGCTGTTCAGATGAAGAGACATTCATCTACATTTTGGGTGAACTATTCTTTTAACAACAGTTAATTTTCCTTTTCAGCTTGTTCTATGTAAATCGTTTTGCATATTGTAGGAGTTACTAAATGCATGTAAAACACCACGCTGTATTATTTAAAGGATTGATTTTCACTCTGAAACGGGTTTTGGAGCGAAATCATTTGAGATCTAAATGATTAATTCAAATGCCTAAGCCACTTTCGTGGGTGTTTTTCATCTGACCTAAATGAAGAAAACGGTCAAATGTGGTTGTCAGGGGTAACGGCTATGTAAAACTAGCAATTATTTTCACCGCCTTCTATATAGCGGAGATTTGCGATCGTTTCATAAAACTAGCACGTTGCAACAGGTGTCTGTCTCGGTCTGCGCCGGTAGAAATTTCATCTTAATCAATAACTGGCTATTCGAAGCGGGGGCTGGCGAGGTCGAAAAAGCCTGCAGACCGGTCTGATCCGGTTCCTATTTGCATACGAAGGTGTAGTTTTCCATAGCACGGTACTTTAGTTTATGAGATTATTTGTCTCGCCATCGCATCCTCCGTGGCTTCTCGGAAGACGTGCGCTGAATTGAGGATTCGAGGAAGCGTCGTTTTGCTGAAGTGGGCGGTCAGGTCCTCGTCGGAGACTCGCATCGGTCTTTCTCGTGGCTTTCTCGTGTATGTAATCGCAGGTGGTTGTAGTATCACGCGACACCGACGGCGATGACCGTGAGACATGTCGATGTTTTCAAATAAATGTGAATCGCGTGACCCATGTTGGCCGTGTATCGACGTAGAAGGATGCGAACGTGCTTTGAATAAATAACAGTGGTAGGTTTCGTGGAATTTTCCATGGGCTATTCTCTTCTGCGAGTGTGTTTTTTCCTCGCATCGCATGTTGTGCCCTGAGTCTTGGAAATGCATCAGTTGCTGCAGTGCCATCCTTCCCGTTAGCTCGCGCACCTGCATTGCAGCTCTGTAGATTGCGTCCTATGATTCCCTTAAATCAAACCCCCTTGCAGCGCATCCCGAACGAAAACGGCGTCCGAATCAGCAAAGTCATTCAATGCATTTACGAGTTTATTTAGCAAATTGTCGTTTCCGAAAATGACTTATTCCCTCGCCCTCAGGAAGGTTCAGGGGCTTGTTTACTCATACATTCCAAGCGGACTACTCGCTTTTGAAATACAATACCGACACGTCTTAAAGATATGTTGCTATGGATACACAGTACAGCATCCTTCTACGAACCTTCGGTTAGATACGTTTATTTACGACGCTGGCTTCATCGCAATCTGCTTAATTTGTACACATTGTCAGTAGGCTACTTAACTGTATTTTTTCACAGTTTTCTAATATATAGGCTTATAAACTCCTAACCACGATTAATATCACGTATACGTCATAAAATGAAGTCATGACGTGCATACGAGACTCAATCGGTTTTTGTTTTCAAAACAGCAATGTAAAGCAATCAGTGCCCCATCTTGGCCTACTTCCATCTACTAACAATGCGATCCGACTTCTTCTGTTTCTTACGTCCTAATCGAATCGGAAGTCTTATTACGCAGCGGTTTTTATTTCCCCGAAGGGGGAACAGAAGCCGAGCGATTTCTGCTTTAGTGCGAATAAACATGAGAGACCAAGAACGAGAAAATTCCAGAACTCTCCACAGAATTAATATGCAAATGGAAACAATCGCACCGAAGAAAATTAAAGTCTTACCCATCACGGTGAATTTCAGCCGGGGGGAGTTTTCGGCCAAAACCATTGAGAAAAGGGTCGTTAGTGCGAGCAGCTTCATGTCGTTCCGCTACGCTTTAATTGCAGTGACGCCACGGTAATAAAAGTCTCGTCTCAGATTAAGACCGGTGGTGTTTTGCAAGAGTGCGCGTGTGATAAGCGGGCGCCGCCTGTCCCTCACCAGACCTCTCTGAGAATCTGAGGGCTAATTGCCTTCACGTCACACTTTCTGAAAGAGAGAGAATGGAGCGAGCAGACATGCGCTCACAACAGCGATCCCCCCGATTGACATCTCGAGATAAAAGCTCAACGCTTTTTCCTTTATTTGTTTACATGCGGTGCGTTGCGGATAACGTATTTCGCTGTAATGCATTTGGGGGATGTATAGGATACAGTGTTATGCGTTGTCGGCTGGAGTGAGAGGTTGCGTTCTGTCGACAAGATCGACCCTCTGCCCTCCTCTGGACCCCTAAACTTGGAATGTAGATTCAAAAAAAAAAAATTGGGGTACAAAAAATGTTGCCCAAATTGTTACCCTTGACCACAAAACAAGGAACACGACTATGTTTGTAGCATTAGCCAGCAATACACTGTATTGGTCAAAATTATAGTTTTCCTTTTTGTCAAAATTATAGGACATTATGGAAAATCATGGTAAATGAAGATATTTTGGCAATTTCTAACTGTAAATATATGTAAATTGCAGAACTGTGAGTCTCTGTCCTTTCCTGTACACTCAGACAACAACAAAAAAAAAAAACTCTACATGGCTGTCATGAGTAAAAATAAAAAGGGGAAGTGTTTATTGCAGCATTCACTTTAGATCTGCTCAAGTTTTTTTTTTTTTTTTTATGTTTTAAGCAGTAATCACACAGTTCCTTTGAGTTTATGAATGCACTGGCCAATCAGAATATCCCAGATTAGCCATCGCTGAAGCACCATAGTTTTGCTCAGTGTGCGTCTTGCTGACAGTATTTCCGCACTCTCACAGAGTGCAGATGAATGTATGAAGAAATTAATTTCACAGTGTAGACATTATGAAGGGAGTTCTTTAAGCGTCCTTAAACATGCTCTAGACTCAAGTCAGCGATAATGGTACTGTTCTTTGATAACGTGAAAGTTCTTTGCTCTGTTAATTTCTGTAGTCCTGTATAATTTATCTGCTATAATTAACTGAATTCACTAAATTTTACTGTAGCAATTAAAGCAGTAGTAACTTAAATTGTGATCATACAAATTCAGCTGTATTATAAATATTTTATGAGATGACACCCATATCAGAATCAGAATCACTTTATTGCCAGGTATGTTTGCACATACGAGGAATTTGTTTTAGTGACAAAAACTCTACAGTGCAACACGATAACAAGACAAGACAGATATAAAGAGAAATATGTACAATGGTGGTTGTAGTATCACGTGGTTTGTAGTATATCATTGCCTAAAACAACAGGTTTATGATGTGTGCAGTTAGTAAATTAAATTAGGATATTTTTAGCTTTACCCTAGAGTTGGTTCAATCTCTGCCTATATGCTTCTAGAGATTGCAGTAATACATAGCAGTAAAAAATAAATTGAAATAATCCTGAAAGTATGTTGAGATAAAAGTTAAAGTGTACCCCTATAAGCCCAAGTGGGCCCTGCCTGACCTAGTATTTTAACCTTAAAATCACCCAAAATTTTTCACCCTGCTATTAAATGTAGATTATTGTAGTTTGTAGAGAAATAAAGAAGATTTTAGTATCTACATTGTATAACTATATATACATATTTATCGCTGTATATATGAATGAATGCCTGTGCTGTTTTTAATTTGATAATTTTTAATATCCCCATTTGTCTAATTAATTCAGTCAAAACAGTTTCGAGGATAATTTTGTCTCAATTTTGTATTTAATTATGTATGTACGTAATATATATGTATGTACATTTAGATCATACAGTAAATAAATATGGGAAAAAATGTCTACCCTGGTGTGCTGTACATTTTGCTTTGTCAGGTCTTGCCAATACTCAGATTTTTGACAGAATCAGCATTTAGGATCAGCTCGCTCTGCGTCTTGCCCAAGTTATTGTCCTATTCATCAAACTCATCAATACTCCTGAAGCTCAGATACAGTAAACCAATGCATCAGCGGAAGAGCGGGCCTGAAGAGGCACTGACCTTTTCTTCTTTCTCATTCAGTGTTAGACTGAGCATCAAAAAACAACCTTTATCATAAGTAGTTTCAAATGATATAGCATATGTAAACTGATATATTTCAGTTTTAAAGCTTTTAAATTGTGCAGCCTTTCAAAGGTACAGGCCATCATCTGATTTATGGGTCCCTCTTTTGCTCCACCTAGTGGCTAAAAGGCGTGAGATCCATATACTTTTGGTAGGCCACATAGTCCCTCACATTTCTATAACAGTCTATAAAAGGGAGATCTGAAAACACTGTAATCACACTTTACAGTTTGACTATAGGATCATGTTGACCGCACAAATGCATTAGTAAATAATAAACATAGTGTAAAAATTATTTTCACTCAGAAATGCCTAATACATTTCATAAATAACTACAAAGTAATTAGTAAAAAAAGAAAAAAAAATCTAAAAATGTGCTAAATGTTTTTCTGTTATAATAGTTACAAAAATAGTTTGATATTGTATTGTATATCTTAATAAAAAAAGTATTATTTTAACTGTTACTTTAACTTAAAATACAATTTTAAGTTAAATTGTAATACATTTTTGGAGAATAAGAAGCATTTTTTAATTTGATTTTAGTACAAGATTCTGTTTGTGGGCTGAGCACATCTGTAGCCAGACAGACCTATATAACAGATTGAGACATCTAGAGGTAATCCTAAAGGGTTTAAACCACTGGTCATACACGTGATTATTATCTTTTTTTTCTGGGTTATTCTGGGCAGCAGCAGAAATGATTTGCTCTGACTTACTCTGTCTCTCTCTCTCTCTCCCTGCAGAATCCAGTTAAAGCTTGAGAACTGTCTGTCCAACAAATCAACGGCCTGCCTAAAACATCACTGTGAGTCCCCCGTCCTTTCCTGTACGCTCAGACAATAATCTGTCATCAGCGTAATAAAACATACCCCTCACAGATCAATTTCACTTTGTTATTACACGGAAAAAACGGCGTAAATACTTTAATATCAAACCTAAATCGTAGGTAATCAGATGAGAATCAACAGGGGAAAATTACTTCTCTGTTTAACAAACAAGACAGTGACTGATGCAGATAATTATGCAGATTTCTCTCTCTCCTGACACCGCCGTAACATCTCATGTCATTTATCCTCCACGATCAAATGAGCTAAAGAAAAACTGCAGGCACTCAAGGTTATAGGTGCTGCATTGATGAAACAGATGGAGCTTACATCTGGATTATTTTATACTGCATACACAGAGTAACAAAGAGGTGATCACAATGCCATTTAAAATTACCGCTGTCAGCTGTATTAATGAACCTCCCCGCAAGTTGTTCAGACTTTCAGAAATTAATTTTTACCTAGAAATGAACTTGAATTTTTAATGAGGAGGTTTAAAATGGAACACTATGGAGTAAAGATAGCAAGATGAGATCGTTTTCTGAACAAGCAGACTTGCATAGTCTTTAATAATCCAATGCAAAACATGATAACTTACAAATGCATTAGCAAAAACATTAAAATGTGGAAATATAACTTATATACATTACATAAGTTGCAAAGCATCTTAGGTAAATAACCATGTGTGGTCATGACATTTGTGCATAGCCATTTCACTTGATGTTGTTAAAAAAAAATCACAAAAGACATATTTGAATGACCCTGCCAAATGTTTGTCATTTTACAGCAACCTATAAGAATAACGGCTGTAATGTACAATAAAACCACACACAATATATAATACAATAACGCATTTCTGTCATTAACGTATCCATTTAAAATCCTTCACTTTTTAAAAACATATTAGTTTACTTATTTTCTGTTGTAATGCTACAAACTACAATAGACATTTATAGGCTGTTAAGACTTCTATAGCAACATACATAGTTCTATGGGTTATACATTTGTGCAACAAAAAGTTACAATATCTAAACTGCATTCTAACAGTTGTCAGATGCATCATTGTGTGGCCTGCTCTGGTTTAATTTGGCAGTGAAATGAACATCTCTAAAGGCTAACTGTACCAGAACCCTCTCAAAGGAAGAGATTTTATTCATTATACTAAGAGCTGTGAGCCTAAAAAAATCAAGCAATAACACACCATATCAAGGGCACACCACAATAATATCCAACAGTTATTTAATTATTTATTAGTGGAATATTATTCCACTACACACACGCACACACACATATATAATATTTTTTTAATTATAGCTATTGGACAATAAAAGTATTTATTCTTCTATTATTGTTCGACTTTGGCATTGCTTAGCAATTTTACAGAATTAATTATTGATTAGATATATCTTAATTCTCCACTAAAATGTAATTATAATAAAGAGTTAAGTTATTAAACCTACTTACATTAATGTCATCAGGCCTACAAAATATAAATGAGATTATTATTATTATTATTACTAATTAAAGTTGAGTTACTATACCTATTTACATTGTTGTCAATCAGACTTGTTGTGTTATTATAAGGCTTTGTACCTTGTTGTGTTGGCAAGCTGCATTATGAATGAGCAGTTGCTCCACTATAAGAGTTACTACAGCTTTAAAGGCTCAACTAATTGTAACCGTGACCATGAATTCTCTATTCCAGCTCAAATCAGCTTCATTGTGAATCTCCCAGTGTCCCCACCATCTCCACCTCCACCCATGGAAGATCGTGGCACAAAGTCTATAGTGGCAGTGTGTTTAATCTGACCTTTGCTCTGACTCCAGAAGAACATAAACACAAAACAGATCGCCACAGAGCTGAGGAAAGAGAGAAATCCCATGGTGGTAGCAATGATGAGGGTTTTCGCATCAAATGGGTAAGGACTTGACACCCGTGCGGAGGAGTTGGTAGAAGGGGGTAATGAAGTTTCCATCCACCCCTCGTCTGAGAAATATGACGCTGTGCGGTTTTGTGGAAGCCCCTCCACTTGCAGACTCACGGAGATGCTGTCGTTGCCTGCTGCATTAAATGCAGTACATAGATATGTTCCACTGTCCTGTACTTGGGTGTAACGCACCTCCAAGCTCCCATTAGCAAGCACTCGTACTCTCCCGACAGAGCTAAGTGCAGTCTGCTGGGCTGACAGCCAAATAATAGAAGGTGATGGATAGCCGTCTGCTTTGCAGTCAAACCGTACACTCATGCCCTCCACTACACTCACATCCTGCTGCTGCCGATTTAGAATCTGCGCTTGTCTGCAAGTAAATATAACCGGGAGATCAGCCTCTGAAAAGTCACGAAATGCCTTCTTGTGCTGATTTAGAGGCGAGCAGGTAGGTTGGCGGCCATCGAAATCCAGGCGCCGCCGCCTTCGCATGACCCAGAGTAACCTACAGTCGCAAGCCAATGGGTTTCTGTCCAGCCTCAGGGTCTGCAAATTCCCTACAGAGTGGAAGACGCTTTCTTCTATTGTGGACAGACGATTCGAGGACACATTGAGCAGACGAAGGTGGACCAGACCCCTGAAGGCACCCGGCTCAATACGCAGTAGGTTCCCACCAACTAGGTGTAACTCTTGGAGCCGCAGAATCTCCCCAAGAAGGTTGCCCTGTATGGAGGTGATGGGGTTGTAGGACAAGTCAAGGTACTGCAGGTAGGTGAGTGGACGCAGCGCAGCATAAGGTACAGCGCTGAGGTTGCAGCTGCTTAATATTAGGGTGGTAAGGTTGAGGCCTACCAAGCTGTTGCTATTTAGCGTCTCAAGAGAAGGCCAGTGGAGGATCTGCAAGGTACGCAGCTGGTGCAGTCGGCGGAAGGCATTGTTGGGCAGGACGCTTATGGTCAACTTACGCAGACGTAGCTTGGTCAAGCTCTGAAGTTGCGACAGAGCCTCGGTGGGGATGGAGGTTAAATTGCTGCGGTCCACATTCATCTCCTTCAGCGCCTGAAGCCCAACAAATGCCCGTTGCGAGATAAACACCAGGTCATTTTCTCCTGCATCAAGCTGCTGTAGATTAATCATGTCCCGAAATGTGTAATCCAGAAAAACCAGGATCTCATTCTCACTGATATCCAGACGTCGAAGGTTGGAGAGACCAGAAAAGACTCCAACTGGGAGGATCTTGAGCCGGTTGTTCTTAATCCTCAAGTATCTCAGGTTCTTCAGCCCCTGAAATGTTTCCACCTCGATCATAGAGATTATGTTCTCACTTAGGTCCAGGTCCTCCAGCTTTGACAGGCTGGAGAACTGACGCCTGGCCAGCGTTTTCAGCTGGTTTCTTGAAAGATCTAAGCGTTTGCCATAGTTTGGTAAGCCCTCAGGCACACTCGTTAGGTGTCTTGAGGAGCAGTTGACCTCCAAAGTGTCAGGGTAACATGTGCATTTCTGCGGGCAGGTGAGGTCTGCAACTGATAGATTTATGCACCACAACAACAGGACTGTCCATGCGCCCCGCCGGCCACACAGATCCATGAACATCTTACCTCCTTCCTGCAAAAAGAAGAAAAAAAAGATAATACTTTTTTTTTTTGAAGACATTCTACTAATAGTAAGTAACTTTGCAACAACATGTCAATCAGCAGTCATTAGGGTATTAAAAGACTGCTTAATATCTTTTAACACTTTATTTTTGTACACAACATACAACATACTATGAGAAACTGTGCAAATATGTCAACTGCTACCCCTAAACCTAACCTGAAAGTCTACTCTGAGAGTAAATATACATGTAGTTACAAAATAACAAGAATTAGTTGACATGTAATTGCAAAGTTACTTATAGTTACCAAAATGTCTAAAGTAGACTATCAAAATAAAGTGTAACCAAACGGTCAGTGATGTGTCAAATATGAGGAAACATTTACAAAAATTAAAAGTAAACCCTGTTGAAAAAAATATATGCTGCATATGTTGGTTAGGTATGAGCATGGCAGCTATTCGTGAGCTGGTATAAGCTAGTCACTAGCTTCTGCACAAGACCAGATCATAACTTTAAACTTGGTCATGACCAAATAAGGACCAGTTAAAATCAGCTCAAACCAGCTGCCGGCCTTAAAGCATACCTAACCAGCATGTGCTCTTTTTTTCAACAGGAAAGTTATTAGAAATGTAATCTTCGTAAAATAATTTTAATTCACAATCTACAGTACATGTGGGTGCATTGTTTTTCCGTGTATTTCCTCCAAAACATTAATGCACATTAAGAAAATAAAATGTTTCTCATAGAAGAGGTCACTTTAAGTCATTTTATGTATGAAATGCATTTCCAATTATGTATTTTTGAATACATTAATAGACATGGACAAAAAAAATCAGTGTGTTGCCATTAACCCAAAGGCATCTTGACCAATCAAAATGAAACTACTAAGCAATACTAGGCATTAATCTACAAATACAAAAAGTATTTTCTAGAGCTATAGATGTGAAATAACCAAATCAGAAGACAAGCTTACTTGCTTTCCCCATAACAATTTTTTTATGTCTATTTCACCAAGGGACCACTTACCAAGGGACGTTTGTGGTGCCAGTTCTCATAACCAGATGTTTTCAGGTTGGTATCTATGTTGGGCTCAGAGGTTGTTGAAGAAGCATTTAGTCACATTTAGACGTCACACTCCAAAAAACCTGAAACCAGAGAAAAGAGAAGAATCAGCAAAAAATGATTGATACTGTGTTATGATGATTGTACTAACAATGCTCTGCTTTTAGACAGACCGACTGATCCAGACACAGCTGAAGTTGTAAAACAGTTTTTCATTCAGTTCTGATTAAGTGCAACAGTGGAATGCTTTATACCTGTTTGGGTGTGAGACTGTCATTTGAAAGCACCATCATTAGGTAAATAAAAATGGCAGGCCATGTGACAGCTGCACAGCAACACGCTTTTTTCCCTTTCTACTGCTCTAAAGCGTCTGATGTGAGATGACAGGTGTGCAGGGCACTTTCACTATAGTCCAGCTTAACCTCATGTCACAGGGTACAGGTGCCCAGGCCTGGACACAAATTAGGAATTACCCACCCAGCATGAACAGACATTTAGTTTAATGGATAGAGCTGTGCCAAATGACATTAAACAGAACAGAACACTGGACTGCTAAATAATATGTGCATGGAATCGTTTCCACCAAAGAATATGAAATATAAAAGGGTATTTGTGACTATATACATTTCTGACATTTTTGCAACTGAAAAAAAAAATGAATTGTGAGAATAAAAATTATGTATGTATGGAAAAACTGATTTGCATATAAATTAATTCAGCATACTCAAACTGAATCGAGAGTAAGATCTGAACATACATGCATTGAATTAAGAGTAAAACTGCATCTAAAACGTAACTATTACAGCAATATAACCTTACACAACTTGCACTGAGCTTGCAATGCAATGGACTGGGATCTGAGATTGAGATTTATTCTTTCAACAAGCGTCTTCTGTAATTTAGTTTATTTATGTGTTTGTTCACTGAATGCTAAATGTCTCATGCATCTGCTGAAGTCGATGAGCAGCACAGTAATCGTTCATTTATCATTATCTCACACAGTTTTTATTTATGGCTCGCCTCTAAAAGTCTGCTTATTAAGAGAACATTCTGCATCATAAAGATTTTTTGCTTTAATTTATTATTATAGGTAAACACTTCACACATAAACCTCAGTAATGGTGACAAATAAAAAGTTAAATTAAGAACAAAACTAAGCTTTAAATAAAATATTAGAAAGTAGCAGTGATAACAAACATCAGGATAAAACAAAAACCGCAAACCATGTGAAAACACTTTTTTAAAATGAGAAAATTCATCTCTAAATTATCACATTAACACCTGTTTTGTAATACTTAAGTTACATTACTTCATGAATCATAAGTTTACAATGAATTTGTAAACTTTCCAGTAGTCCTATAATGAATGAAACAAAATGGGTATAAACTCCTACCTTGTCGTGACAAATGATCTCAATTAATGCAGTCCTGCATTACACCTCTCCCACTGCTTGCTTGCTTTTTATAGCCTATTCACATGGGTCTGGGTTTCTCACATCTCCTGTTTACACACAAAGCTTCTATTTTGAACTTGTTCCTGCTGAAACCACTTAAAATGAGGTTGACTTGTTTCCCCGAATCCAGTGTCGTCCCCTGTCTCTACACAAAGGCCTTATACTGGCCAAATAAGCTGACTCATAATGCTGTATCTAGCGAAAGGAGAGAGAGAGAGTCAATCCTGGCTTGGCTGTTTTGACACCATATTGGTTTTCTACACAGCATAGAGCCTGGCTTACACAAATTAAAGGTGCGAATCCCTCTCTGTCGACTTGTGAAAGACACGGTGCAGCAGGTGTACGAGATCTGAACATGGAGGTGTTGAAAGTCATTTTCTGTCTCCTGCCTATAACATTTTCACACTGTCTGACAGCTAAGCTCATCTTTAATGAAAGCAAAAAGAAATGCAGTTTAAGTGATTTGATGTCAAAATTGTTTACAATTATATATATATATATATATTTATTTATATGTAACTTTTTTGTTCATTAACTCTGTCAAATAAAACATTTGTGGCCCAAACTCTTAAGAAGATGCCTCTTAGTAAAACTTTTGCATAATCGGCTACCCCGACTGTCTACATACCAGCTTTGGCAATGCTCTTATCTAACAAACAACACTCCGCCAAACATTGAGTGTGCCCTTGTCGATCTGATGCAATGTCATCACAGTTAGCCAGCCTTCAATAAGCTAAACACACACACACACACACACACATTGTGTTGTTTTCTCATATTGGGCCTGACTTTCATACTTTCATGTCAACAATCAAAACTCATCAGAGTCAGGCAGGCTTCATTAGGTTACAGTAAATGACATGGACCTTTGCCAGGTACTATAAACAGGGGAGCAAAACCTTTCCTCTGCTGCTGTAGCTGTTCCCCTGACTCCATTAGAAAACCACAACACTTAAAGCCTCTGCAGTCTGACTCCAATTTGCACTTCACTGACTCCAGCCGTGCAAATGGGCTTACAACCATGCCAAAAGAAGTTCTATTGAGTTTTAACTGTGTATTTTTGTGCGAAAAGGTCAGGAGAGGGAACGTGCCAAGCAAACAGATGAGGAAATCCAGACATTTTGAAATAAATATTTAACATTAGGATATTCACAAAATGCCAGCCAAACCCACAAGAGATTTTATTTTTATCCTTATTTTGGCTTATCTTACACTAACCGTGCCTGAACTTGCAGGAACTCTACAGTGACAATATCAGAGGTCTCTGACCTGCATATTTAGTGCGATCTCTAACCCCTAAGTGCATCCAGGGAATGTACTTCACCTGTCTCTCGGAGCCTGTGCTATTCTGGTCCCAGCCGGGTGAAAACTGCCCAGAGCTGCTCTTCAATCTCCAATTAGAATTCCTCACATCAATTCTTCACAGCAACAATTGCAACTCAGTGAGAAAGAGGCTGTTTATGGCTCCTGGCCCTCCACCCCCGCCACAGAATGCAGCCATGTGAATGAACGCAAGTATTAAAAGCTTTCTGAAACAGGTGTTGTTTAGCAATGGGAGATGATGACAGATCTTCTGGACATGGAGTATTTGTTCCCTTCGAGCTTGCCCGGGGAACGGAAAAATAAATATAACAGAGAAGGTGAGGTTCACACTTGGATGCACAAACCACAGATGCTTCCTCAAAGTGTTTGTATTTCAAGCCCACAGTGAATTTACAAGACACTTCTACTCATCCTTCTGTAATCCGCCTTTTGCTGAAAGCCATAAGGATGGAGTTTAAAGGCATCTCTGTTGTTTGCCTGCTTGTCTACCATATAGACAAGCATTTACAGTCTAAGAGATGAGTGACTGATTTTGCTGCTTTAGTCTAAATGACTGTGAGAAGAAGATAATGTGACAAAATGTATCATTATGCATTATCATTTTTGTCCTAAATTCACTTGAAGTATTTAAAATGTATTTTTTTATCATTTATTTATTTAGACAACAGTATTGGATTTTAATACTGGACATCTATCTGTTACCAGCCATAACATCATAATTATTGTCTTAAAGAAACAGTTACTCAAAACTTAACATTTTCTAAAAACTGACAAATCCATGATCCATGATAATGCTTTCTACAGTAAAGAAGTGCCTTCCCCTATTGTTCTCTCACATCAAAATCTACCAACATATCTGTTTTGAACTGTTTTTACTTACAGTGTTTGATCTGAACTTTTTTTACTGGAGAAAGCAATATTATGATGGGTTTTTTCATTATAAGCACACACCTCTTATACAAGACGAGACATTAATTGATGGACCAGGTAATGTGGATTATTTGTGAATTATTATGATGTTTTTATCTCTCATTCTGACGGCACCCATTCACTGCAGAGTATCCACTGGTGAGCATGTGATCTAATGCTAAATCTATTAAATCTGCTGCAGTTGCATGAACATTATTTAGTTTTGTGCAAGAAAGCAGAAATAAAACTAAATTATAGACACATAATCGCTTTAGGTACTGCTCACAGAAAAGTATCTAAAATGCCTGTTTTACTCTAACAAACAAATATGAATGTTCATGCTTCTTTGTTTTTTCATTAATAATGTGGAGCAGCTGAGAGAGGTCATGCTGGGTTTAGATCACAACAGTCTGAAGGACAGATTATGATAATTCAGCTTTGTGCTGGTCACTTTAGTCAGTGCATGTACATTGTGTACCCCAAAGAGAATCAAACATAATACAATAGGAAAATATGTGTGGGAAAAAAAATGAACCTGAGTTCCTCTCACATGTTCCTACTGCCTGCCAGAAGGCAGCACACATACGAGTACCAGTGTTTTAAACAAACTTCAACAGAACTTTTCAAGGACATTCAAGTAAGGTGACCTCAGGCTAAACTGAATGCATTAATGTAACTGGGTCACTGTACATGTGCTCAAGTTCATTGTTAATTTTAGCCATTTTGGATGACGAACATTTGCATATACTCCGTATAAAATAAACATGTGAAACATGCAGCAGCAAAAGCATCTGCAATTCAGTAAACATGCTGGTGGGACTGTGAAGGCCCCGATTCAGATTTCATTCCAGTGATGTACTTGTCTTGAAGAAGAGAGAATAAATCAAGTCTGCGTCCATTGATTTTAGTGTGATTTCGAAGAGGTCACACATATGAATGTGGTTTAGGCTCATATGTCATCTGTGAAAAGCTGAGAGTCTGTTTCACCCACGTATGTATTAGACGTCCATAGATTTTAATCCATCAATTGAGGTTGCAACCCAGTCACGCTGACAGATTGCCTCCCATCCAGGGTCACAGATCCAGCTCACAACTGAGACGTCCTTACAGGAAAAATAGCTATTGCTTAGTTAAAAGATAGGTCTGGTCTATTGGGAAATTTCACCAGTGAGACCTCTGCATCTGGCTGCGCGTTGTAATACAGGACACCCATTAGCAGGGTCATATGGTGCCCTGGATAGTTCAGTGTTTAAGCAGTCCTAAATAGGTCTGTTTTAGGGCAGCAGGATTACACAAAGAATCAGGATGATGCTCACAATGTGAGGCAGACTTATCGGGGCCCCAAATCGCAAATTTAGTCCTGCTGTGGTTTATTAAAATGGCAAAACTGGTCAAAACAGGGCATCTGCACCTGTTCGGTGATATTAAACCCTGCTCCAAAACGACCTCATATCGGCAGACCTCATAAATCACATGCCGTTACATATGAGGGCGTGATGAGAATGTCGAGTGACCAAGCAAAACAAACCAGTGATCAAGTAAGTGCTTTTACCACTCCGCCCCATCAACCGGTGATAAATCAGGCCCTGCTGTGCATTACAACTCTTCTGATTAAAGTGCTCATCTGGACCGGCCCCAAAGCTTGCGCTCCTTTAGTGCTGGCTCACGCGGGGCGCGACGGGAATTTGCCGTGCAGCACATCATTGGCGGTGCGGGATGCTGTTTGAAATCTCATTAGAAAGAACTTGCACAGTTGATTAGTGCTAATTAAGCCATCTATGACTGCCATGCATCTCAAAAGCCTCAGTGTCCATGCGACCTGAGACAGAAAGCACAACACACCTGGTCCGCACAGTTTGAGCTGACCACTGGGGTCCCGGCTACTATTTTTAGTTGTATATTTGACTCCTAAACGAAAAGCTATCACATAAGTTATGTGCTTCACAGGACTGATCTGGACCTGTCATGTGGGCTTTAAGAAAACAATGCAACAGATCTATCTATCTATCTATCTATCTATCTATCTATCTATCTATCTATCTATCTGTCTGTCTGTCTGTCTATCTGTTTATGAGTTAGTGAACAATGCTTTATCAGTTAATCAATTAAAGTTAATAAATGAACCAACTAATTAGTCTGTCATCTACTTATTCTTTTTTTAATCTATCTATCTATCTATCTATCTATCTATCTATCTATCTATCTATCTATCTATCTAGCTAAAGTCAGTAAGTCTAATCCATGCTCTGTCAATCAATAGTCAATAAATCCATCCATTTATCTAACTATCTGGTTAAACCAATGCTTTCCTGTTCCAGCACAAACTAGCTGCTATTTGTAGGCAAACGATTGCAAGCATATTTCTTTTTTTAAGTTTATAAAAGAAACAAGGGCAAATCCATTTAAAAAAATCATTCAAACGTTAACACGTCTTCTACAATATCACGTCTACCTTGGAAAACAACGTAAATAAAATGATTTGATTACAACTGTATATGAAAAGCCGTCAACTTTATTGTGTTTTTGTTTTTTTGTTTTTAGATTGAAATAATTGAATATAAAACAAATGTTTGGCATCCATGTTTGAATGTGACAAAATGAGTTACTTCCAAATTAGTCGTAACCCTGAAAAACTCCAAGCAAACATAGTTTTAAATATAGTCTGCATAAACTATCGCAAAAAAACACACACACACACACACACACAAAGCGGAACTCACCCGCTTCCCTTACGATATCTGCATGGCAGCGATATCATAGCTCCCCAAGTCTCTGTCCATCTCGGTTCGCAGATCCTCACTTCTGCACGATGTCCTCTAACATCGTGCTCAGAAAGACGACGAGCATGTCTTGAGACAAGACCCGAATGTTTTTAATCGCTTTGCTCCTTCATTAATTCCTTCTGTCTACGACACATCCCTCCAGGGTCTTGTAGGATAATTGTAAGCTTAATTTAGGCTGGCTGTTCTCCGCGCTGACGCTCCTCTAACTTCCAGCTCCCACCTGCCCGTTTCGGTACGAGTGAACATCCGAACCCCAGCGGTTTTAGAGAGCAGATCGGTGTTTACTGGTCTGTTCGGCAGAGCTGATGAAGGATAACACCTCGTGAGGGCACTCTGAGAGAATGACAGATATTTGCGCGGCTTGGCCAAATCTCCGGATTTAGGTAAAACAGCAGATGGTTGCCTGAGTGAGACTCGTGGCTTGTAGATGGTAGAAAACATCTCATAGGACACATGTTTGCTTCAGTCCATTTGCACGATGCGAAGGCTCGCGGTGTTAAACTAAATGCAACTTTTTTTGTGGCGAACTGGTTTTAAATGCATTGTATGTAAAGGTGACAGTAGCCTATTCAAAACTTAGATACATTAAAAAAAAATAATTTAAGGTAAAATGTTGTCGCTTTATGGTAACAATGCGGCGAAGGTAAAATTAAACGAGTTACAGAATGGCACAGATTTTAGTCATAAAAAATTAATGCAAAAAACTCATGGCCTAAATATCAACTAACAGATAATGCGCATAGGGAATTGTGGGTAGCCTATGCACATTTCCACATTAATAATATGTGATTCTATAGTATGTGATTCAAATAGCATTTTATGAGATTATTCATTGTTTTTGCTCTAGAATCCATCTATCTGTGCAACATTTTGCAGTAAAATTACATTGTTATGTTCTTTATGAATACATATTTTTAATTCTATATGGGTAAGGTAACTTGGCCATTTGTCAGTGAGCTTTTTTCTTTTTTGTTAACATAACATTTTTAGTTTTGGTTTTTTACAGCATTGGCTAATACTGTGCAATTAATAAATCACTATTTGTTTTTGTAAGGCCCTGAGTCAGATGTGCAGGCTTGCGACCAAGATCCTCTAATATGCTGACGATGGTCAGATCTCCCAGGAATACTGCAGGACTAAAATAGCTTTTATTAAATAATATTTAAGAACTGTAGCCATTCACCTTTCTTTTAGAATATGCAAAGTTTCACCATCTGTAGAGAGACACTAACGTTATATAACTTGTGTTAAAACATCTCTGTGGTTAATCAGTGTGGCAGCTCTTTTAGCCCTCATGCCAGGATGAAAAAGCCACAAAATCACTAACATTAAGACTACAAGTGTCTTTTAATGGACATCACACGACATTAACCAGCGCTTTTAATGTAAAACATCATATTTAATTCTCTAATTAGTGAGGAGGAAACATATTGCACACAATGAACCATAAATGTTCATAATTCTGGGCCTAGTGTATAAATGAAGAACAGAGGTGTGATATTTAGTCTCAAAAACAATTAATCAGGCAAGCCATGCCGTAGACACTGCATACATTTGCTCACAATCATCCCAGAGATGATCCCTAATGGCAGCAGATTTATTGCCACATGGTTGTTTACTTCTGTTACAACCCGATGGTGGAACAAGTCAAACGGAAACATAGATACCTGCACTGGAGAAGCACACATTAGTGGTTTGGGAGAACAGTGACACCCTCCACATTGCCTGTAGGATTTTAATTAAATCTGGCCACTAGAGGGAAAACATTTCAAATGAAGGAAGGGACTGAGAGCAGAAACGTCTCTAATATAGGAAACATTCACCTTTATCCTCATTTAATAGCTCCAAGTTCTTTAAACTTCAAGAAAGTAATACATCACAACAAGACTGGCCTATTTTTCTGAACCCTTTGCCTTTTCATCATAACAGTGACATATCATCATGTTTGCGTGCTCAGCCAGTAGCACTTCTTAAATGATCTGAATGAACCAAATGCACTTATCTTTAGATATGTGTATATTTAGAAATATTTAAACCTTATTTAGTAATCTATATAAAATTAAAAAAAACTGTAACTAGTGCTTTCAAACTAAAAGGTTTTGTTTACATTATGTGTACTATGTATATTTATTATTTATAAATACACACATATAAAATATATGTATATATATATATATATATATATGTTTATATATATTTAAACGTTTATACATTTATATATTCCTATATAATCTTATATTTTATATTATATATTTAATATATTAACAACATATTTTCTTCGATTTATACTTGCATGTGTTTGTATTTATATATACATAATAAATTTGTTTTGTCAGAAATTACTATAAATGATAGCGTTTTCTCATTACTGAGTGTTTTTATTTCAGTAACACCTTACTTAAAGCCTTTGTATGTAATCAATTATAAAGGGTTATTAAAGGTTATGATACATTATAATTATTCATAATGTTCCTTATCGTAAATAATTTAAAATGCATAGGGTAGCAATTAATTAATGAGTGTTATAATGTATTAACTGTGGTTACAATTATTAATGTGATTGTTCAATACATTATAAGGTGCCTACATAATTCATTTATTATGCCTAGGCATAATTAATGCATTAAAATCATTTTTATAATGCATTATACATAAAGGCTTTAAGTAAGTGTACCATTTTCTCTTATTTTCTAAAATGTCTTCTGCAGAGCTTGGTCTTGGTATAAAGCCAGGAAATGGGATTATTTGCTTTTACTTTTTTTTTTTCTTCAGTGTTGTAAACAAAGCCTTACTGCTGTTTGTTGTATATTTAAAAAGGATTGTCAAAGGATGTTTATCTCGTATCCCAGCACAACCTTCTGAAATCTACTACATCATTCCCAGCTGAATATCTCTCTCTCTCTCTTTTTTTTCTGTGCATCCACTGACACAACAATCTCTTGACCCGCCTTTATAAATGCCGTACTGACCTTGGCTTAGAGTAAGACGGGATGCACACTGATTCGTATTGGTCAAATCCTGCCATCGCAAACCCTCAGATCCCTGTGCACGTGGCAGATGGGACAGTTTTGAAATTGTGAATGTGCTCTTGCTTTTCAAAGACTGGTTGTCACGCTGCAATGTATAGTTTGCCAGGCTTCTGTGTCTCTAATCTCCAGCATGTGGACATCTGTGCATCAATGGTGGCAGCACTGGGAAAACAGAAACAAGCTCTTGTGATGGGATTTATGAATGGAGTGTCTCTGCTTCAGCACTTTTTATACACAATATAATATAATTAAAATATATAATGCAAAATTTAACTATTAAAATACTACAGATATCCATTAAAACAGTGAAATTCAAATGAAGTGTCCGGACTAGGTAGTGTTTTTAGGACATACAATACAATAGTGCCCACAAGAAAGGGAAGTTTGATGTATGGCGCTGGAGCTCTCAGTCTGAACAGTAAACTTTAAAAAAAACCTTTGAATCAAAAGTCTCGTGACAGTCATGGGAGCAGACACATGACTGCAGCAAGGCATTCTGGGTTTCTTCAGTTTTGTGGTTAGACTGGAATGTAAGGTAACACGAAACAGATGTAGAGTTCGCTGCTAACATCAGAGTTAAGGAGCTTTTGGGGTTTTTTTCATGTGTAATGTGAAAGGACATTTGTCATCATGGAGCTATTTAAATTCCTATTAATACAGCTATAATGTATGCAAATTAATATCTGATATTTCATCAGGTTAATATGCATGCATTGCAGTGTTTTTTGTTCTTATGAGCGTTTGTTTGTAGTGTTAATTCTTTGTTTATTGTACTGAATAATTTCACGACAGTTTAATTGTGTTCACACAAAAAATACCCGCACTCACAAATTCTAAAAAGAGATATATAAGGCCTAATCCTTAATGCTGTAGCAAAAACACACTTGAACACACACACACACACACACACAATGCTGGCTCTGATCGGGATCAGATGAACAATAAAAAGCAAAATTTTTCTAAAGCATGAATGAGCAGGTGTGCATTACCAAAAAATGTTTCATTTAATGTATGCGGTCAAAGTCAATCCTTCCTTTTAGGTATTGCAGTTTAATATATAATATCAAATTAATTCCAGTGAACACTGTGCTATACTGAGAAACTGCAGTAAATGAAATGCACAGTCTGAAAGAGCTTTCTCACTACACTGGAGAAAAAAAGAGTAAAGGTTGTTGAGTTTAAGTGCTAGAATATGTTATTATTATTATTTCATTGACTATTTTGTATATTCGGTGAATAATGCTCAATCACATGAAATCTATATCCACTCTGTACCGCAAACAATTTGCAACTAACACTTTTTTGTTTCCTTTAAACAAAGATAAACACATTCTTCAACGTATTCTTCTCAGTCTTGTCACTATGTCAGCAGGCTGGGCTGCTTTTGGCCTGTGATATTTATGGGTTGCTTACATGTTTGTGAGTAACCTGCACATAGTGTGAACAACTAACATCAGGGGACTTTCCTCAACATACATTTATAACTTAGTGCTGACCGCATGCTTATACAGTAGACATCATGGGACAGTTTTCACATAGACCTCATGCAGTGACACACTGCACAGGGAACACAGGTTGTTGACTAAGAAGCGGAAGTGTTCATGACAAGCTGGCATGGCCCTAGGAGAACAGAGCTTAGAAAGAGATGCTATATATTGATACCTTCAAATCAGTTGAATTTAAAGTCACGTACCATATGTCCTTTATTTATGCCAGCAAAAAACAGCTGATATTGTGACTTTACGGAAGGTTAGTCTCCAAGATGAGAAAATGTATATCACTTAATCCCATCCATCTTTTTGCGGCATCCCAGAAGACATTCCCTAAAAAAAACTGGGTGGACTGTTTCTTTTGTTAGCGTGACTAAGACCATCTAGCCTGCTCAAAGGTTTAAATGCTAATGAGAATCAGTGGCGAGAATCAAAAACTGCTGTCAGTAAGCAATTGCCAATACTTTTAAGAATATTTAACATAAAGGAAAAGGTGCAGCAAATGCATTATGTAAAACTAATGGTTGTTACGTAAAAAATAATGGATGCATTGAAACTTGCTACTGCTTGCAAATTAGTTTTCCAGGCAACTGTAGCTTATATGCAAATTATATGCAAAACCAATACAAGGTATTTCTAAAATAGTATAATTTCTGTTGTTGGTTTTGGTTTTAGTACATTTTATTTTAATTTCAAATAGGCTACTGATCTCTTTCTATGACCTTGGCACAGGATACATTATTCCCAACTTCCACTTTTCCTAAATCCGTAACCTGACTCCTGACATCATTGCTCTGAGCTGGTGTGTAAACGATTCCAGATGAAGCGGGTCTTCCTCCTTTTCCTGCAAGAGGAGCGACTTCCTCAAAACTTCTGCGTATAAAGAGGTCGTCCACTAACCCAGTTTCAAACCAGCATCCATCTTTTGTTCTGAACTTCTGGAAATCGTCCAGGTAACCGAAGTTCCTCATCGCTCTTTTTTTAACCCATATAAAATGGTTTACATAGCTTTTATGCTAAGTGTTGCAAATGGCGGTTTTAATTCCTGTAAAAAAAAGGGTGAAAATTCCAAACATTTGAAGTTGTGGGTGCAGCTTTGTTGCAATAGCTTTCGCTTTCTTTTTATTCTTCGCACATAACACTAAAATATAACAACACGGTAAGCTCGTTTCAGAAGTAACGCTTAAACCTTCTTTCTCGAAACTGACTGAATAGGTTTCGCTGCGGTGAAGTTTCACTCGTTCGTGTTTGTGGTTTACAGTAAACACTGTAAACCACAGTGGCTGGCGTGATATAGTTTACAGTGCGGCTTTGCACCTCTGACTGTGGGTCTGTTTGTCAGGGCACAATGTTTGCGTTTGGTGGGATCACTCTGCTCGTAGTGGTGTGGTGTGGACTGGCTCACACTCTGGAGAACCTCACACTGGATGAGGCATGGGAGAGCTGGAAACTCACCCACAGGAGGGAGTACAACGGCCTGGTGAGTAACAGCCTCCGAAGACAACAATACAACAATATTTGTTTCCTTAGCCTACCGAAAGAGTTAATCAACTAGACCGGGTTTGTGTTTTCATGAAAAACCGTCTGTTTTTCCATTGCCTGGAAAAAAAGAGAGAGGAAAATGACCTTGTATTTTTATGACTACATTGATTGGAATGTTCTGGCTAAGTCCCTTTCTGTGCTTAACTATTAGCTCAGCTATTTGTATATGTTATATAGATTTAGTTATTAGGTGCAAGAATGTAAAAATGATATGGAAAAATGAATAGTGTAACCAGAAATGATAATGTACTCACCCAAAGGTCATATTCGGTGTTAATAAATTTGTTTGCTCATTCGAAAAGATTTGTAGAGAATTAGCATTGGATCATTTCCTCATCAAAGAGTTTAAACAGCTGATGAAAACATTATCATCAAGTAATCCACATATGACTCCAGTACATAAGATGAACTCTTTGCGAAGCAAAAAGCTGCATGTGTTAACAAACAAATCCATCAAGATATTTTTAAAGTCAAACCATTGCTTCTTCTATTATTCGACTTAATATAACGTTCATGTTCATGTAATGTATCATCAGCTGGTGGTTTATATATGGTTTGAGAACCAAGCACTCGAGCCAAGCGTTCACATGTGTTTTTTTATGGTGGACAGGATGAAGAGTCTATTCGACGGACGATTTGGGAAAAGAACATGCTGTTTATTGAAGCCCATAACAAAGAGTATGAGCTAGGGATTCATACCTATAATCTGGGCATGAACCATTTTGGAGATATGGTAAGTGCCCTAATTCAATTTGCTAATATTTTGCTGCTGTAAAATGTGTAATACATTGTTTTACAAACATCTTCCAGTCTTATGTGTTGGAAAACAGGTGTATATATGTAAGCCCACACCCTATAATTTTAATATGTCACATTTTTAAGAGTGCGTGATAATGCTTTATCAACAAAGTATGTATTATAAACGCATGTTTACCGAAACTAGATCCAACTTGATAACTAGATCCAACTTGATAACATTTTTGAGGGTTGATCAACTATTTTAATCAAGGTTTTTTTTTGTCTAATGCTTATCTCTCTGCAGACTCTAGAGGAAGTGGCCGAGAAAGTCATGGGACTTCAGATGCCCATGTACCGGGATCCAGCTAACAGATATTTGCCTGACAACACAGTGGAGAAGTTGCCCAAATCGATTGACTACCGTAAACTGGGATACGTCACTTCTGTCAAGAACCAAGTGAGGAAATAACAAAATATTTCAGTAATGTTGTGGTAATATTTCATCATTCTTAGAAACACTAATACGATCAACCCTATCCTCAAGTGCTTTCTCACAGAATGAGGGTTAGCAACTAACTATGATCCATATGATCATCTGTTGTTTCAAGCCAGCTATGGATATCACTGTACTTAAGTGCCACCCAGTGGTCAAAACGATTATTTCTCTACCGGTATACAAGTGTTCTCAGTGTTTTTTCTCTCGCTCTCTCAGGGTTCATGCGGCTCATGCTGGGCCTTTAGCTCTGTTGGGGCTTTGGAAGGTCAGCTGAAGAAGACCAAAGGTCAGCTGGTGGACCTCAGTCCTCAGAACCTGGTGGACTGTGTGACTGACAATGACGGCTGTGGCGGAGGATATATGACAAATGCCTTCAAATACGTCAGTCAGAATAATGGCATCGATTCAGAGGAGAGCTACCCCTATGTTGGAACAGTAAGAGTCAGCTTTCCTAAACAACATTTATTCAACGATTCATTTATTTTATTCTGTAAAAGTGCAAATACGGTTTTTACATTGCTTTGGTACTACATTCAATGATCATGCCTTTCAAATTACACTGCTATTAGTGTTTTGAGATCTGTGACAAAATATACTTGTTGGGTGGCAACTTTTGCTACTCTTATGGATGAAGGACTTGATTTGAGACACATATGAACTATTTTGGGGGGGGGTTTGTGCATTTTTATGGGCACAGCTCCCAGATAGTAAGGAGATCTGCATGGAGAATTTGTAAAAAGTTAACTAAGTTTTGAGAAATGTGTCCTAGCGACTGTATATATATATATATATATATATATATATATATATATATATATATATATATATATATATATATATATATATATATATATATATATATATATATATATCACAGTAATGATTTTTCATCTTGCTACTGCCCCTGCAGGACCAGCAGTGTGCCTACAACAGCTCAGGGAGAGCAGCCACTTGTAAAAAGTATAAAGAAATTCCTGAGGGTAATGAGAAGGCACTGACTTCTGCCGTGGCAAAGGTGGGACCTGTGTCAGTGGGTATAGATGCCATGCAGTCCACCTTCCTCTACTACAAAAGCGGTAATTAACATATCATCTACAAAGTGTTTTGTTGTTCTGCTGAAATTTTTATAGTGAAGTAAAAGACTAAAATCTTGTCCCCTTACTATGTAAAACCCTTTTCTAGGTGTGTACTATGATCCCAACTGCAACAAGGATGATGTCAACCATGCAGTTCTAGCTGTTGGCTACGGAGTCACACCAAAAGGCAAAAAATACTGGATTGTGAAGAACAGGTAAGGAAAATATGCTGAGCGCAGAAAAAAAAAAATCATTCATTCAATTAAATGAAAAAATATATGTAATGTTAATAAAAAAGTACTTGTAAATGAAAAAAATACATTTAGAAATATATAAAAATAAATAAATCCCCATGTTGTCACATTCAGCATGTAATAGTGTGAAATTCTCCTAATCCAACCTATTTTTTGTTTCGGTTCCTGAAGTTGGGGTGAAGATTGGGGGAAGAAGGGATACGTCCTGATGGCTCGTAACCGTAACAATGCATGCGGCATTGCCAGCCTGGCCAGTTTTCCAGTCATGTGAGAACTGGGACCAAACTTGTCTGCTGCTGACAAAAAGGGACTTGATCACTATCAGTGTGCTCCAACATTGACCGGGGGAAACATTTTTTAAAAGATGCAGTTGATTTGAAAACCCCAAGTTTAAGTGTATTTTTTCTTGTGTCTTAAATATCTTGTTTTTAACCCTATCGGTGCAGTTGAAACTGTTTTGTGCAATATTTGAAATTCATAAGGGAAATTTTGATATTGTGTATACAGTCTGTTAAAGTTTTTTTTTCAGTTCCCCTGGTGGGATATGATTTTTGAAACATTTGTTTTATTATGTTTTAAAATGTTAATAAACTGTTTTTGAGTATATCATATATGGGAAAAGATATCTTAATCTCATCATTTTCATAATTGTTTTACTTCATTGAAGCTCAATGTCATTTTTATTATACTACATTTAATACCAAGACAATATCACACCTCTGTACAGAAATATTATGTATAATGAATATTATATATATAAACATTATATATAATAAACCTTTATTCCAAATTAATAGAATTTATCCTTAAACAATGGTATCTTTATTACGTACATGCGGGTATGACTTAGTTTTACTTGTGTTGAGGTGGAAGAGAAAGCATCAGAGACTTTATTTTGGGAAGTTGAAACCAAGAGAAGTAAAAAAAAAACCAACATACTGAACTAAAAAACAGTCTGGGCTATTTAAACAAAAATCATGACAGTTATGTGTTCAATGGTATGAAATCAAATGACAATAACTGAATCACTTCCCCATTCGCCAGATGAACAACCCAGCTTTAACCTTTCTTTTATTTTTTACCCACTTCTTCACATTCAATAACTACCATTGAAAATCTAAAAACTTTATATCATAATTATACTACAAAACAAGCAACTTTACCTTCTTGTAACTGGAAATGCTGATATGAACTAATTTGTTATAATTTATTACAGATTCTCGTAATTCTGTGATGTGCAAATAACAAGTAAGTGCACTGCGGATGTAAACGTATGTAAAAAGAACAAATTAGTAAGGTGAGAAATAATGAAACAATGTGATGAAACAAAATGACAATTGCAAAACTGAATGCATTCATTAGCCACTGCATATTCTCTGTATATTAGAGGCATTAATTCGTTTAATCGATTAGCGATTAAATAAGAATTCATTTCAGAAAGCTTTGCACGTTGTGGGATGTAACGTGACTAACTTTTTATATTGGGTACTGCTGAACGCACCACTTTCAGTTCTGCTTGTTTGTTTGTGTACTTTCTGAATTAATAAAAGCCGTCTGCTTAGTAAATGTTTCCCAGAGCCAAAATAGAACCACAGACCGCATAAACAGATGCATGTTTAGGAAACACAACATTCAGAATCCACAAAATACTTTTTCTGACAGACAAAAGATATGTATCATTTTAGCACTCAGCATGACCTGCAAGCTCTAATATTAACTAGAAATTCCCCTCATCGACACACATTTAATCTTTTTAAATGTAGCTATACATTTGTCAGCAAAAATATTTGTCAAATCACGCTGATGACTCATTTTATAAGCGAACGGCAAATGCTTCACGAATGGAAAATAAGTCATGCTGCCAATTGTTCCAGTTCCTCAGTGGTTGCGTGGCCCAGTATAACGTTAGCCCAGTGGTAAGAAATGTCATTCTGAGCACAGCATGCTCTTTTCGGTCCTAAACCTTGTGGCACATACGCTCAAAGCCAGATGCCAGTTCAGCAGGTGTTTTAAATGTCATGTGCTTGCTCGTCTAACCACATGGTTTCCTCTGGCTGCCTTCCTGTTTCCTGTACACTGTCATGTATCATGTAATAAATTGTAATTATGGGTGAAGGCCTCAAATGCCGGGTTATATATTACCACTAAAATGAAAAATAGTTACTGTGCATCGCTTGAGGAATATCTTGTTTAATATAAATTCCGCTAGATGGCGATCCGAACACAAAATGTGAGAAAGGATGTAGAGTTCAAAAAAAAAAAAATTCTGATCATAATGCCTACCTGCACGGCTTATTAAAAACATATGTGTATTTCCACTAATTGTAGACGAGTGTCTTTAACAGTTCAGTTAGCTGGTCAGCTGTGAGCTGTGAGTGTATTTTCTTTAGAGTTACAGGGTAACTTCGCTGGAAAACCCCTTTAAAAAAAAACTAGAATATAATTAAACAAAGCCTCGGACGCATTTTTAGGTCACTGCAAGTTGCCATGCGTCGTACTATTGCGTATGCTTATTTTTAATATCAACAGTAGCATATTTATTTTCATATTTGACCATTTGATTAATAGTAAATACTAATATTCTTTAGCTAGTCTGTTGTATTAATCAAAACTCTGCATGGTATCAGCTTACTGGTTAGGTACTAGTTTAGTTTTTGATCAGATTTTTATGTTTGATTGCAATAAATATAGGCTAGACCAAATGTTTTATAACAGGGCGAAACAAAAAGTAAGCGAGGTCATTTGTGTCATATCACAATACGCAGAGATTAGCACGTGATGGAACAAAATAAAAGCAGGAACCAGGAACTCAAAACGTCGATCATCATCTCCTCTACAGACCACCAGAAGTGTAGCTGAAAGAGAGTGCACAGGTGAGACGAAACACACCAGCTCGGTATCGTTCATGTTATTCGCTTTTATGTTTTTTTCCCCCTTGAGTTTGTAAGGCGTTCCTCCCAAAAAGATTCTCTTTCGGTTTTAATTAAGGTGGCAAACGGTGATTGAAAACATTTCCTCAGATGGATTTAAAGCGTATCCAGCGTTTTATTACTCTTCTTTAGTCATTTTGGGTTTAAAAAAAACGTTAAAAAATACTAAAGTTGTTATGTATATGTGCTGTGAGATGAAGCATCAGGTGAAGTCGATCAAACAATAGTATTGGTTTAATTTCCGTTTCTTCCTCCTTCTTCTGGCCGGTTTGTTATCTTCTTCGATTTAAACGGTTAACCTTTTGGAATTGCCATTTTGCCTCATTAATCTGGTTAAAAGTAATTTTCATTATTTAGGGTTAAAATCAGACTTGTAAAAACGACCCGAGACATAATGGCCTGCTTGGTGTCGCGATAGAGTAAGAATTAAGCAATTATGTTTATTGCTTGCATAAATGCAGCACATTGAGTCTGGATTTATAAAGTCTTTTCACCCTTTGGATTTCCTCTACCAGTTTTACAACATTTGGATGCTTTAACTTCCTTTTTGGTCAACCTCACTTACTTTTATTTTTACTCAATTTGTTTCCTTTTTTTTTTTTTTTTTTTTTTTTATGTGACGTTAAATGGCTCATTCATTAGATATGAACACTTATTTTAACTAGCACTAGATTAACCAACGGTCAACGTAATGCAATGTGAATAAATTGGCAGAAACTTTTGCTGTTTGAATGCATGTCAGTTTTAACGAGACATTGTGTTCTTGTCAGGCCATGATGTTCGGGAGCTTGCTGTTTGTCGTGTGTTGTAGCACAGCACTGGCCTATTTCAACACAAATCTAGACCAGCACTGGGAGCTGTGGAAGAAGACCCATAAGAAGTTTTACTCCAGTAAAGTGAGTCTATGAACTTTTTAAAAAAGCTCACTCCCTTACGGGTTCGAGTGTTTTTGGCGCTAGAATGGTTTCGTTACTGTAGTTTGAAGTGGTGTTCATGCTGTCCATGTTTTGGAGTTGTATCAATGTCAGTTTTTGAACTGGACGTATTTACCAAAGATATCTGTAATAAATGCAGCGATGGCAGTCTGACAACTCTCATGTCATCCCTGTAATTTGAATGTTGTTGCAGGTTGAAGAACTGGGCAGGAGGGAGCTATGGGAGAGAAACATTCAACTTATCACTCTTCACAATCTAGAAGCCTCCATGGGCCTGCATTCATATGACCTGGGCATGAACCACATGGGTGACATGGTTTGTGTTTGTTTGTTTGTTTTGTTTTTTTTTTGTTTTTTTTTTCGTGATTATCTTGCTTCTGGCATGTCTTCTGGCAATGATTTTTGTCTATCAGTTATAATGGAAAATAAATATTAAATCTGTTTATGTACTCTACTGGTGATTGGTTGTTTCATAAATGATAATCTTGTACATCAGCTTGTGTCTGTTTCACACTCTTGGTGTTTTAGAGTAACCCTTTCATTGCTGTAACGCAACTGTAAGAGGTTTAAATGCTTGTGTCCACTTTTCTAATTAATATCAATAATGCAGCTATAACGTAACTTCTTCTTGACCTTTTTCTCCCTATTTTTCATGTTGGTTTAAAGACACCAGAGGAGATCCTGCAATCATTCGCCACAACCCGTATCCCTCTTAACCTGAAGAGACAAACAGCAAGTTTCGTGGGCTCCTCTGGGGCTCCTGTCCCAGACTCTCTGGACTGGAGAGAGAAGGGATATGTCTCCAGTGTGAAGATGCAGGTGTGAATGTATTCTTCTTGACACTATGATCATTGATATCCACTTAATTTGTTTTTGTGTACACAATATAAACGTGCTAGGTGGTTATCTTGCGTTCGCTAAAGTAAATGGTTTGGTTTATTCAGATGTTGGTCTTATGATGTCAAGTGAGTTGACCACATTCTGTCAGAGCTTGACGTGTGTTTTTAAATTTCACTTCCTTCACTTTATTTGTCCAGTCAAGTGTTTGAGGGAGTTTATTTCCTCTTTCCTGTAACTTCCTTTTATGATGATTTGGACATTTCAGAAACCAACAACTGAGAACTGATTGGTCAAAATGCTGTTGTTGCACCTTCACAAGCCATTAGTTGGGGGAGGGTTTTTTATCACGTTTCTCTCTGTTCTGTCAGGGTGCCTGTGGTTCATGTTGGGCATTCAGCTCCGTCGGGGCTCTTGAAGGTCAGTTGATGAAAACCACAGGAAAGCTGGTGGACCTCAGTCCTCAGAATCTGGTGGACTGTTCCTCCAGATACGGCAACAAGGGCTGCAGCGGCGGTTTTATGAGTTCTGCCTTCCAGTATGTTATTGATAATGGGGGAATAGATTCAGAGTCATCGTACCCTTATGAAGGAGTGGTAAGTTGTGTGAGAAAATCTCACAATTTAAATCTTTTTTTAATACTATAATCTATAATTATGGATCTTGATGCATAATCCAATAAATGTGTCCTGCAGCAAGGGCAGTGCAGATACAATCCATCCCAGCATGCAGCAAACTGCACCAAGTACTATTTCGTCCGTCAGGGAGATGAGGAGGCCCTGAAGCAGGCTGTTGCCAACGTCGGACCCATTTCAGTGGCCATCGACGCCACCCGCCCTCAGTTTATCCTGTACCGTAGTGGTGAGTGCTTTTTTTTTTTTTTTTTTTTTTTTTTTTTTCTCTCCTCTTCTTTGCCTTCTCCTGTTCCTGTTGCATTTTTGTTGTTGTTGTTACCCTTTATCTTACTGTCCACCACAGGCGTTTACAATGACCCAACATGTACAAAAAAAGTAAACCACGCAGTGCTGGCTGTGGGATATGGTGCTACTGCTGGACAGGACTTTTGGCTGGTCAAAAACAGGTACAATCCAAATGATTTAAGGTTTGATCATAAATTGACTTGGTATGACTCTGATTTTTGAAGTGTACCGCCTCAAAGGCTTTGTAAAAAGCAGAACAGTGGTTTAAAAAAAAAAAAAAAAAAGCATTTAGAGGACTCTACAAATGCTGATTGTTTTGTTCTACTTTAACAGTTGGGGTACTGGATTTGGAGATGGTGGCTACATCCGTATAGCCAGAAACAAGAACAACATGTGTGGCATCGCCTCGTATGCCTGTTATCCAGTTATGTAACTGCAACACTTCTAAAATAAGTTTTAATCTAATTTCTTTGTAAATGCATGTTCTATATGTGGGTTTTATTAATTTTTTTGATTATGCCTTAATGTTTTATGACTCTTACAAAATAAATGTATTTTATCCATTTTGTTTGGCTTGCCTCTTTAAAAGGTAATGAAGTGTGTGTTATTTACATTTGCAAAAACATCTACACCTTCAGGCAATTGGCCATATACATAAGGTAACATGAGGGGTAACAGTGTCTAAATTGCATAAATTTGGACAATGCCATACACCTACCTGGTCACACCAGAAAAAGCTACAATGTTGTCACCATAGGATGATGCCTACCATATTGGATACAGGAAGTCTTCAAGCTTAGTGGAATTCCAAAATGGTCTATAAAAAGTCACCACAACACACACACTTTTTTTTTTTAGAAATAAAAGCTTAAATTATTTAAATCAAAAGATTAAGACAATATTGATTTTTAGTAAATGAGACAGATTTTATGACAAACATCTTATGGTCACATCTGTAAAGAGAGAAAGGTGTTCACATTAGCAGAATGAGATTTAAGAGCAGGTAGGAAATTTGGGTTTTTTAATTTTTTTACTCGTGACAGGGCAAAACAAAGAAAGTTATGTCGTCATGACGATATGCAAAATCAGCACGTGATAGAAGACTAAAAAACCAAAGCAACCAGGAAATCGTTCATTATTGCCTCCCTCTACAGACGACCAAAAGTGCAGCTGCAAAGGTGAGAAGACTACTTTTTCTCCCCACATTGTATTATGTATAATCTTTTTAACCAAAGTACGGGTTTTCTCTCCAAAAGTTTCTCTTTCGGTTTTAAATAAGGAGGGTTTTTTTGTTTGAAATTTTTTACGTTTACCAAAAAAAAAAAAAAAAAAAAAGTGTAATTAGGCTATTTTGTTTTATTTTCTTAAAATGAGCTTTCTTTTCAAAGAGGTTCGTAATGGTAGTATAGCGTGTCTTGTCCATGATCTTTATAAAAAATTCACCCAGGCTATAACATCAGATAGCCAACGTAAATTTTAACATAGATTCGTGCAATTTCTTCGACCTGTAATTGTAATAAAAAATCTTTTAGGATTCGTCTTTCTGCTTCTCAGCTTTTGACGCCACGTACTTAAAATGCTGTCAAGTTTAAAAGTACGGAGTGTCTATTTACACTAATCGCAAATACCCCCAGCAGGAGTTGGGGAGCCATGACGTCACTCTGTAGTCCGATCGGCCGTTAGCATGAAACTGGTTCCCTCAAAAAAAGACATAGGCTTTTCGATTATTGCAACAACAAAACAAAAGCTTTGTGTTCAGTCATAGTTAAGGGAAGTCACATGTTTTGTCCATCGAAATAATCTTAATAATATAACGTTTATAAATATGGCTTGTCTGAATAAAAGCGCCAGAACTTAAAAGCTAAACTTTTATAAACGAACTACAGCACCCCGGTCGCTCGCCTTCAACGTCACCGCTACTGCGCTCCAGACAAGTTGTTCAGTGAATTTAGTCTGTATATTAATTTTAATCCTGTATTCATATAAACTGGAATTAATGCAAAACTATAACCAAACTTACACTAAAATGAGATCCTTGTTATAAATACTATATTATAGTAAAACCAAATAACTTTTTAAAGCACGTATGTCTGTACATTTCGAAATAAGGTGCATTAAAAGTTAATACAATCTTGATATTTTAATTCAAAACGTGTCTTCGCGTACTGTTCAGTAAAATTCTAGTGCATTTAGTCTATTAAATAACAGCAGAGTGAGTGAGCCAGGCAACTAAATAAAATATCACATTTCAGCTATCGTTTTGTTAGGGTGGATGCACAAAATGTTATTTTATCTTTCCTTGTGGAAAATTCTTCCCTACTTATTGCAGGTGGCATTTATTTGCACCTCACTATTGTAGTACATCATAAAAAAAGGAAATTGAGTGTAAATGCATCAATAACGTTTCACTTTATCTCCTAAGGAAAATGCTAAGAAAAAAATGCTATTTTCACGTTGTAATTAGCATCTAATTGCTACGCTTAGTTTAAACAGCATATATTGCTATTTGCCCTTTAAAGATAGTGTAAATAGCCTCTAATGCTATATATTGATCCTTAGTGCAAATAGCCGCTCCCCAAAAATATGTCTCAACAGTCTACTGTTTTCCAATTTGTTTGCTTTTTAAAGCACTAATTTGGCCAGCAGGTGGAAGATGGGAGATATAGCCTGCGTCCCGACGTGCATTCTATGTGATATTAATAAAGTTTAATACTATTTAGTGCAGATAGGGTGAATAGTATGCACATTGGGACCCAGGGATAGTACAGTATGTGTGTTGTCAGGATTTCAGGATTCTCACAAACTGAAACAGCTGTCAACGTAATGCAATGATAATATATTAGAAAATAATGCTTATGTTTGAATGCATGTCAGTAGATATGATGGGAGTTTTTGTTCTTGTCAGGACATGATTCTCGAGACCTTGCTGTTTGCTGCGTGTTGTAGCATAACACTGGCCCATTTTACACAAATCTAGACCAGCACTGGGAGTTGATTTACGCAACAAACACATTTTGCTTGTTATCAAAAGAAATAATCTACTCTAGAAGGATTTACAGATTATTATTGATTCTATTAGCACGTCTACCTGAAGTTAAGTTAGGGCCACAAAAGCAAGCATGCGCAGTGCCGTTTGTTTATGTTGTCGTTGAAACCACAAACATTACGATTGTGTGAATCACAGACCTTATTTTAAGGGATCTAACCAAACCCTCGTAAAAAAAGAGAAAATGTACCTTTATCGCAGCGAAATTTATTGCTGGAAGTACCAGTCGAAGCAGCGCCAAAATTTATTGATGCCAAAATTGTTAATAAATATTCACACTGTCACACTGTCGACACGTTATGCTTTTTAAGATTATTTAGCCAAAACATTAAAAATTATTACATTTCTTTAAGGCAACGCCCGCGTATTCACTTATCTATTTTAATATTACTCTCATGAAAATGAACAGAGGTATAGACTGTGTCTATACGAATAAAAATCAGTACAAAAAACAAGATAACCCAATATTCACTGTAGTACAATCATGGTAATTTTTTAAGTGTTTATCAGTAAAAAAAAAACATTTAAAATGTAAACAGGTATGAAAAATGTTTACTCGCTTCCCGGGGTTTCGCCTACAGAGTGACGTCCTAGTTCCCCCACTCAATTGCCAGTGGCTATTTACACTAACTCAGCCCACAAATGTGTGATTAGTCGTCACGACAACAAGACATGATTGTGTGGTATCATCTCCAGTGGCGTGGGTGCAAAAATGTCAGGCTGTCATGTTTTGCCGCGGGTTCGAATCAGCCTTTTGGACTTTTTAGATTTCTAATCACATCAGAAAAGCTATTTATTTGCAATAAAAATTAAGGAAACAATCAAAAAGTTACAAATAAAGTATTGGGTAGGGTTAGGGTAGGTGTATGGAGGGCTTTTTGTCCCAATAAGTGTGCCAACCATAGCATCTGTTTAATAATTTCAATTAATATCAACATTTACACTCAATAATTTCCATTCTGTTTTATAATGTACTTCAAATACAAATAATTGCCACCTGCAATAAGTAGTATAAATAGCAGAAAATTATATTTGCATTTAGTGTAAATGGCATGTATGCTAAGAAAATATTATATTCACTTAGTGTAAATAGCCTCTACTTTGTGCAAATAGCCACTGCCTTAAAAATATGTCTCGACAGTCTGTGCTCTTTTCTGATTGGTTTGCTTTTTAAAGCACAAATGCATTCTGTGTGAATGAGTTTTAAAACCCTTATTGAAAGGTACCCAATTTAAATAGATATAGCTTGCGTCCCAGTGTGCATACTATCCATCCTAAACTCTATGTACTATAGCAATGTATTCTATTATCACCAGGTTAAAATAGCAGCATTTTTAGTTATATGTTATTGATACTAAGTGGCATTAATAATTTTCAGGGTGGATAGTATTCAGTGTGTGTTGTTTCATGCACACTGAAATATCTGTCAACATAATGAAAAGAGAATATATTAGAAATTAATACTTATGTTTCAATGCTTGTCAGTAAATATGACGGGGGTTTTTGTTCTTTTCAGGCCATGATGCTCCAGATCTTGCTGTTGGTTGTGTGTTGTAGCACAGCACTGGCCTATTTCAGCACCAACCTAGACCAGCACTGGGAGCTGTGGAAGAAGACCCATAAAAGGTTTTACTCCAGTAAGGTAAGAAAATGAATTTCCCAAGCATCTGTCAGATTATCAAAATCGGATCCTTTATTCACATTTAAAATCTTCTTTTCCCACTCCAACTTGTTTATAAAGAATATAATCGTTAACAACTTCTGTGTTTTCGTGGTAATGCTTGTTTAATGGGTTTTTTGTTTAAGAAGAAATTTATATTCATTTGAGACTTAAATGTTTTTGTACTAATACTTAGACAAAAGAGAGATGAATTACAGAATTGCACAGAATGTGTATTCACTAAATTAAATTAAATCAAACTCGTGTAAACAAGAAACACCCAACAGTAGCAGAGCAGGAGACAGAACATGAGCATCTTCAGCAAACAAAGAACAAGGAACTAGGAAACGCAAGTTTTACAGGGGAGCGTGTAACCAGTGTAACAATGTGACCACAATGAAACCAATGGGGAAAATGAAACATAAGGACTACGTGTTAACTACAACATGGCACTAAAAACAGGAAGTTGTGTAGATAATTGGACAAAATTATACACAATGCAGCACAGAACATTAAGAATAAGTATAGAATTCAATATTTTTCCTGTTTAAAAGTTGACTCTTCTGTAGTTATATCATGCACTAAGACCGGCGTCCAATGAAAATTTGCAATTTTATAGGCTGATATGTTTAGGAAGTATACATTCATTCCGGCGTAATAATCAAGGAAGTTTGCTGCCGTAACATGGCTGCAGCAGACGCAGTGATATCACGCAGTGCATGTGGAAAATAATCAGCATCTTGCAAGACACGCAGAGGGTCTGGCTGTTTTCAGGTGCTGCGTGGTATCATTACCTCCTAAGGCCATGACAAACATCAGTTTTTTTAGAAATAGGCTATATCTCCAACTCAGAAGTTTCTATTCCAGGGCTCTGGTGCCATGGTAGCACTTTTAGCAGTAGCTTAGCATAGATAATTGAATCTGATTATATCATAGTTTCAATATTTTTCCTATGTAAGACTCTTCTATTTTTGCATCATGTACTATGACGGAAAATTAAAACTAAGCATTGTGTACTCAGCAGCGCCTGAAAATAGTCTCCAGCATTTTCTGGCACTACGTAATATCATGCGCCTGCTGCAATAATGGTACGGCAGCAAAGTTCCTTGATTATTGCACTGGAGTGAGAGTATAGTTCCTATTTATATCAGCCTAGAAAATCAACTTTTCATTTTCTGTCGGTCGGTCTTAACTTCAGCCTCAATTGATTGTTAGGTTATTTAAAATCTGTTTTAAGATCTGGAACTAGTTCAGTTAGGTCTGTAATATGTAATGAGACACTTCAAGCATTCCAAGGCAGGAAGGCATCATGGCAGCATATATGTCTTTGAAAATCTTTGAAATCACAATTCTGTGTTTTCCATTCTGTGACGGTTGAGATAAGAAAATCAAGATGGCATCTGAAAGTGGACAGTTTGTCTATTGTGATGTATATTTCTGACAATTTGCACTTTTGTATTATATATATATATATATATATATATATATATATATATATATATATATATATATATCATATATATATTTTTTTGCTGTAGATCATTAAACTGTTACTCTGACTAAGATGCCTCTGTGAAATCATTTTTTGAGCTCCCTTTGTCTGCCTTAGATTAGTCCTCAATAATTCTTCTCACTTCTCAATAATTTTCTATATTGCTTTTTAAAAATGTCTTATGCTGGCAGGATGAGGAGCCTGGAAGGAGGGAGTTGTGGGAGAGAAACCTTGAACTTATCACCCGTCACAACCTGGAGGCTTCCATGGGTCTGCATTCATATGAACTGGGCATGAACGAAATGGGTGACATGGTGAGAACATGAACACAGCGTCCCTTTTTATCTTTGTCACAGCATTCTTATGTGATTTTTTTTAGATCATTTTCAGTAGCACCTAGAAATTTTACTTCCATGAAATCTATTTTGCTAGGCATAAACTATAATAGATGTCCTGTTGAAAAATTTGCTAATTTCGTCATCAGTAACTCATATTGTTTTTTTTTGTGTCGTGTTGGTTCACAGACAGCTGAGGAGATTCTGGAGTCATTAGCCTCGACTCGTGTCCCTCCTGACTTTAAAAGGCAAAGAAATTCTAAAAGCTCTTCTAGACTTTCTGTCCTGTCTAAAACTCCTGTCCCAGACTCTCTGGACTGGAGAGAAAAGGGATATGTCACCAGTGTAAAGAACCAGGTATGATTATACTATTTTGTGTAAAATATTTACTCATTTTGATTTTTCTCTGTGTAACCTTTTGTTTGAAATGCTAATTTCTCCTGCTTTCAATAGACAAGCAGAGGCCAAACATTTATTTGATTTATATTATTAGTATTTGAAAATCTGTACTAGTACATAGCATAAATGCTAAATGTTTACTGTTTTAGTAGTTTTATCATGCTTTTCTGTCTTCTGTCAGGGTGCATGTGGTTCATGTTGGGCGTTCAATTCTGTCGGGGCTCTTGAAGGTCAGTTGATGAAAACCACAGGAAAGCTGGTGGACCTCAGTCCTCAGAATCTGGTGGACTGTTCCTCCAGTTACGGCAACAAGGGCTGCAATGGCGGTTTTATGAGTTCTGCCTTCCAGTATGTTATTGATAATGGGGGAATAGATTCCGAGTCATCATACCCTTATGAAGGAGTGGTAAGTTGTTTTGCATGGGTCCATGTGCTCCATATTCCATATTAGAAGTGACAGAACCTGTTATTGTGAAATTTTAATGATATTCCTCATTGATGGATTTATCAGTATGATTAAGCAAATTAATTTAATAATAAATAAATGTGTCCTACAGCAAGGGCAGTGCAGATACAATCCATCCCAGCGTGCAGCAAACTGCACCAAATACTATTTTGTCAGTCAGGGAGATGAGGAGGCCCTGAAGCAGGCTGTTGCCAACGTCGGACCCATTTCAGTGGCCATCGACGCCACCCGCCCTCAGTTTATCCTGTACCGTAGTGGTGAGTACTTTTTCCTTGCACATTTTAGACTTATTGCCAGATCAAGGTATTCAAGTTACAAATTTAGGGTATAAATTTGTCATTTTTCATTGACAGCTATTCTAACATTATCTTACATCTTTCCACAGGAGTTTACAATGATCCATCCTGCACCAAAGATGTAAACCATGGAGTTTTGGTTGTGGGATATGGTACGATGACTGGACAGGATTTTTGGCTGGTCAAAAACAGGTACAGGCTGACTTATCAATTTGTGTGAACGTAAACTGACTTGGTCCAATATTGTTTTGAGAGATGTACCTACTTAAATGCATGTAAGATCAGAATATCTGTCTCAAACAAAACATTAAGATAAAAAAATAAAACGCTGATTGTTATCTTTTACTTTAACAGTTGGGGTACTGGATTTGGAGATAGTGGCTACATCCGTATAGCCAGAAACCAGAACAACATGTGTGGCATCGCCTCGTATGCCTGCTATCCAACTATGTAGCAGAAATCCTTTTAAAGATATGAATATATCAAAATAAGATTCAAGATTTCTTGTTTTAGAATCTCTTGTCTTAATTGTAAATGTGTTAAATATGTTTTCTCCCAACTCAGTTGTCTTAAACATTGTCTTAAAAATGCCCTAATATGCATGTCTTAAATAAAATGATCAATAAATGCAAATTTTTAGCTCACTGAGATCAAACCTGGTGTGTGTTATTACAACCATGACCTAATAACGTTTGAATAAATTGGGCTGTTTTAATTAAAAAATATTCCTTGGGTTAGGCAGGACATGATACAAATTTTGCCGTAGTCGGCCAAACTTTTTGTCCGACATTTTGATTTATGTTAAACACATACTTTTTTGAACTCCTCCTAGACCATTGGTCTCATTTTTACCATATTCGACTCAGATCATCTTCAGACCATGCTGGCAAAAGATATGGATTTTGTATCAATATACAAAATAGTTATCATTTACCACATTTTTTTGGAATGTTGTATTGCATCGGAGTGTGTATCTCTGCAATGCTTTGAGATATTGACACCAAACCTGTGCCATTGTCACCTTACACTGACCGTGCCACGTTAATTACAGCGGCATCTATTGGTTAAAGGTTCATTAAAAAGTTCAAAAGAATTCATTAACCATTAATACAATTTTCAGAAATTATTTATAACTTGTCATTATAATGTTATTGTAATACTGGGTAGACAAAAATGATATACAAAAATAATAACCCATTAAATCATATTACTAGAGGTTGTATTTGTGATTTATTAGCCATTTTAACTGAAATTACAGTGAATGGATTTAATTGCTTGTTGCAGTTGGCAGTTGCTGCTTGTGGCTATATTTAATAAAAGTGTATTAATCATTGTTTATTGTTCTATTTCACAATAAATTAATATGACCTAGTAATGAAATACATTTATTCTTGAGGGGTCCTCATTTGGGAGTCAAACTAAAATGGAACCTGAAATTTTACTTTTTTCTTTAGCAAGATCAATCAATATATTTATATTTAATAATATGTTTTATTTTCTCTTTTGCATTTTGAAATAATTTTATGGTACTAATTAATATTTATGCAATAATTATAATCAATTTGTCCCATTGAAAATAGTAAAAAATTAAAAAATTCAATTTAAAGAAAGAAAAAACATGGAATTTCATGTTGTAACCACAATTTCATGTATAGGGAATTGAGTGTGTATACATATGTATGAATGGATATGGTGATTTTACACTGAATGTTTTAGTGTCACCACCTCATTGTGACTTTCTTTTTCTTGGCAATTCTTGGCTCAGAAATGACTGAAGGCCACACAAGGGTTGAAAGACAAGGGTTTGTTGGCTCTTCCGCAGCTTAGCTCTCTAAATTGTAAAAGGAAAATAATATGTGAAGATGCAGGTGTCTTGGAAACTATGTTAACTGATATCTGCTCAAATAGCTTTGTGGCTTTTATTTTAGATGTTGTTTCAGATGTTGCTCTCATGATGTCAAGTGAACTGACTACAGTCTTTGTTAGACTTTTTTTTGTTAATTTCACTTCCTTTATATATGTTTGTACAGTCTGTGTTTGAGGGGATTTATTTCCCCTTTCCAGTAACATCCTCTATGATGATTTGGAAATTCAGAAACCAAAAACTCAAGGCTGAAAAATGCAGTTTCTGTAGCAGAAACAGTTTTCCCACACTTCTCTCTTCTATCTGGGTGCAGTTGGCCGTTTAGCTCCGTTAAGGTTTTTGCAGGTCAGCTGATGAAGAACTCAAGAAAGCTGGTTGACCTCAGAATCTGGTGGACTGATCCTGCAGTTACAGCCACAAGGGCTGCAGTGGTGCATTTATGAAGCCTCACATCTGTCCACTACAGGAGCTTACGATGACCTAACCTCTACAAAAATGTGAACAATGCTGTTCTGGCTGTGGGATACAGTGATTGTAGGACATTACTTTTTGCAGGTGAAAAACAGGTACAGTCAGAGTGACTGTAAAGTTTCATGAGCGTAAATTGACTGGGTATAACTTTGTTTTGGGGCTTTGGCGTATTATAGTCTAATTTCTTATTGTAAATGTGTGTTCAGTTTTGCAAATGTATTTTATGAATCTTACAAAATGAATATGAAATTTTAAATCTTGTCTTTGGCTTGTGCTGACATTTAAAATGAAAGTATGCTATTACTGGTTGGCGTATTTATTTAACTGGTCAGTGCAACATATTTTAAGATTAGATATTAAATAAATGATTAAGATCAGCACACAGTTATGGTTTTGAGTTAGTTATGATCTTTGTTTATTTTAAACAAATACACATGAATCAATCAGCCACACTCAGATACCACAAGGGGTAAAGTCTGAATAAATTATTGCATGTTGGACAATGACATCTAACTGTTTAATGAGAGCTTTTGCAAAAAACGGTCTTCTGACCCCCATCATATTCTTAACCCCTGGTACTGGAAAATTTGGGGTTAGGATTTGGGGGAAGGCTTGGGATTAGGCAATCAGATTTCAATGAGAGGAGTAATCATTAGCAGCAAAAACCAATGACTTGTACATATATAGACACAGACTCTTTCAAAACTGTTTTTGGATTTTGGGCACCTCAGGTTGCCAGTTGGTGGTAAATACAACATATTTCATTTTTTCATCATGTTTGCCCATTCATGTTGGTGTCATCAACCTGTGTGTGCATCTCGAGGAGGAGACTCTCCAATATCTTGAATTTGGATTGCAATACCTAGTTCGACCACTACAATTTTTCATACAGCACTTGTAAAGTAACAAGTGTTCAACTGGGATTACAATTTTGCTTTCTACAGACCAGTTTTATTCTTCAGCACTTTAGTTTTTTTCCATTTATTGTCAGAAAAGAAAATGTCATGTTCAAACTGTTGATCTAAAATTAGGTAAAATTAGAAACACACAATTCTCTAATGTCATTATATACTTAAACATTAAGATTTGTATAGAAATTTCCTGTAAAATCTGTTCATTAGAAGGGTGTATTTAAGTTTAAAAAAATTGCTTAAGGGGGCATTTTCTCCCACTCTACTCTAAGCATATCTTATTTTTTAACTTTGTTGCCTAAAAGGGAAAAGTAACGTCAAGTTGATTTATGAGCATAAGAAAAATAATAATAATAACTTGCTACCTTTTAGTCTGCTTATCTGAACTATTACATTACAATGGATCTCAGGATGCTGACAACGTAGGCTATATGTTTTCCGGGTGATATAGTGAATTAACTCGTCTTTATCCAACAGCAATTCATTTTATGCAAGTGGGGTTTTTTCACTCATGTAACCTAAGCAAGAAGATGGCTGTGTTATGCGATAATAGCAAGATAGCACGTGATGGAACAAAGTAAAAGCAAAGCGACCAGGAACTCGTTCACCATAACCTCTTTTACAGAGTCCAGAGGTGCGGCTTAACAAAAGGTACACAGGTGAGGCGAGATACATCAATTCATCTATTTAATAAAAGCCTTTGTGTGTGGGGTTTATATAGAAACGCTTTCTCGTTCTGTTTTAATTAAGACACTGACTGACTTTTAATTAAGACAGCTTTCCACAGGGATTTGATTGTGTGTATTATCCGAAGCCCTTTATGTTTTTAAGATAACGTCAGATTTTAAATTCAATTTTGCACTTTCTTCTGTAATAGGGGTTAAAAATAGAAAGGGTAAACGTACGGCAACAGACCTCTTTGACCGCCTCGCCTCACTGCTTTTTCGGCTTCTCATGCTACGTTTTAAATGTGCCTCGACTTTCTGTGTTTTTCCATTTTGTTCGAGTATGTAAATCATATCGTTCTGTGTGAATGGCGTTTGTATCTGAAGTGCACTACAGTTTTAAAGTAGAACAGTCCCTGTTCCGGCCAGTAGGTGGGACTGAGAGCCCGTTTTCAGTCGTTAATTCAAAGTCCCAAATCCTAACCAACCTTAATAACTTTCATGGTTTTGTTCCATTCGTGTTAACATATAAATGGACTATATATAGTTTCAAAAGTCATTCGGTTAAATGACCTCTTCATATTGTGGCTGATAATGCAGTGAGAATATATTATCAAATACTGATGTTTGAATGCATGTCAGTTTTAACGAGACATTGTGTTCTTGTCAGGCCATGATGTTCGGGAGCTTGCTGTTTGTCGTGTGTTGTAGCACAGCACTGGCCTATTTCAACACCAATCTAGACCAGCACTGGGAGCTGTGGAAGAAGACCCATAAGAAGTTTTACTCCAGTAAAGTGAGAATAGGATTTTTTTTATTAATCTGCCAGATGATCGAAAAAGATGTTCTTTGAGGAATACAAACAACATTTCTTCCTCATTTCTTATCAAACTGGCAAAACCTGATTCGTGGGTTTATTTGTTATATAAATAATTATGTATTCATTTTAGACTTAAATATTATGACTAGTAGTATCAATAGGTATGCTGTGTGTGTGTGTGTGTGTGTGTGTGTATATATATATATATATATATATATATATATATATATATACACACACATATGTGTGTGTGTGTGTGTGTGTGTGTGTGTGTGTCTGAATATTATTATTGTATTAAACAGTGAAATTGTCTGTTTTTTATGTTGGCAGGATGAAGAACTGGGCAGGAGGGAGCTATGGGAGAAAAACCTTGAACTTATCACCCGTCACAACCTGGAGGCCTCCATGGGTCTGCATTCATATGACCTGGGCATGAACCACATGGGTGACATGGTGAGAACATGAACACAGCGTCCCTTTTTCACTGCATTTCATTGTGGTTTTTGTTTGTATGCACTTGCATCCAGTTTGCTTGATGAAACCCCCCCCCCTGGCACGCAGTTTATTTCCTTGTTTCGTTTTTTTCCTCACAAAGCTATTCTGTGCAAGGAAACATAATTTTTTTCATCCAATACATTTTTTTTACAAAAGGTTCTAGACGTTTAAGTTGATATAGCGTCTAGAAGTTGCACAGCCATAAAGTTTTCGGGAGACATTCTCTACATCAGATGCAGTGACAATTTCATCATCAAACTTTCTATTTGTTTTGTTGATTCACAGACAACAGAGGAGATTCTGCAAAAGTTAGCCGCAACTCGTGTCCCTCCTAACTATAAGAGGCAAACACCAGAATTTGGGAGCTATTCTAGAGCTCCTGTCCCAGACTCTCTGGACTGGAGAGAGAAGGGATATGTCACCAGTGTGAAGATGCAGGTGTGATACTATTTGTTGTTGGGGTTTTTTTTAACACAAAAGCAATCTTGTTTAGATTTTTGTCTGAGTAGGTTTTAATTGATAGACCGAAGACAAAAGCATTTTCAAGTATTTCAAGTTCACATTATATTTCTATTAAATGTATGCTGACATTCAAAAAGTGTAAATATTCCATTGTTTTTCTGTTTCATGTTTTAGTAGTTTTATCACATTTCTCTCTTTTCTGTCAGGGTGCCTGTGGTTCATGTTGGGCGTTCAGCTCCGTCGGGGCTCTTGAAGGTCAGTTGATGAAAACCACAGGAAAGCTGGTCGACCTCAGTCCTCAGAATCTGGTGGACTGTTCCTCCAGATATGGCACCCATGGCTGTAGTGGTGGTTGGATGAATGAAGCATTCCAGTATGTTATTGATAATGGTGGAATAGACTCAGAGTCATCTTACCCTTATGAAGGAGTGGTAAGTTGTTTGTGTGGGTGAAGGTGAAGAAGAAACTAGTGATAAATACAGAAACATGTTAGAAACATTTCATATTAGAAGTGTCAGGAACCGTTACTGCAAGATTGCAGCAGATTTGTGAATTGATGTTTCCTACAGCAAGGGCAGTGCAGATACAATCCATCCCAGCGTGCAGCAAACTGCACCAAATACTATTCTGTCAGTCAGGGAGATGAGGAGGCCCTGAAGCAGGCTGTTGCCAACGTCGGACCCATTTCAGTGGCCATCGACGCCACCCGCCCTCAGTTTATCCTGTACCGTAGTGGTGAGTACTTCTTTCTCACCACATTTCATTCATACCAATTTCCAAGGATCACATCGCAAACTGAAGCTACAACCTTTTGTTGATAGCTATTGTAATGTTATTTCACATCTGTTCACAGGAGTGTACAATGATCCATCCTGCAGCAAAATCATAAATCATGCAGTGCTGGTTGTGGGATACGGTGCGATTGCTGGACAGGACTTTTGGCTGGTCAAAAACAGGTTCAATCAAATTATTTTTCAAAATATATATCATAATACATGTAGTCTTGTAAAAAGAGAACATCTGAAGTATTGTAATTGTTAAAATTTACTTTAACAGTTGGGGTACTGGATTTGGAGATGGTGGCTACATCCGTATGGCCAGAAACCAGAACAACATGTGTGGCATCGCCTCGTATGCCTCCTATCCAATTATGTAACCAAAACGCTAAATATAGATAAGATGTAAGAAATGTATTATTTTATAATCTAATTTCTTAGCTGATGATGCATGTTCTCTATACTGTTTTTCTGTCATGACCACTGTTGTCAAAGATGACTGACAATTAGCATTTTGGATTGGAAGAATTGGTTCTGTTCTGGGCAAGAACTCCCTGCGCATTCATACAGCCTAGCATGGATAAGAGCAGGGAGAGCAGCAATAATGCCCCAGGGCAGACAGAAAAACTTAAATGTATTACAGATTTTATTAAGGTTTAAAAATGTAATATCATTTTAGAAATTAGTCAAATGAGTTAGTTGATGCAAGCTTGACTAACATGATCTGCCAGAATAGACACTGACAAATAGACACAAATAGAAGTATAGACATTTGATTTTTTTTTTCAGTTTCAGTCGTTTTTTTGTTTTGGAAAAAATCCAGATGTATTTTAGGAATGTATTAACATTACATTTTAAATCTGTTTTTTTTTTTGTCTTCCAAAGCTCTAAAAAGAAAAAGTACTTTCACTCTATTCAGTATGTGTACAAATGACTTTTTAATTCAGTGAAACATCACAACAGTCTCACATGAGGTATTAAAGAATTTTTGAAGATCAGCACACAGTGTGCAGTTATGATTGACATGTAGATTGTTGTGTTTTGTTTTATGCCTTCAGTCTGCGACTGTGAGTGTATTATTAACTTTTTATATACACTGTTATTTGTAAGTGCTGTTTATGTTGTCTTTTGGTATACAGTTTTGTCCTTATTAAAGCATTCTCACACTTTATCCACTTTGTGGATGATATGTACAATGAATTTTTAGTTTAGCCAATTCAAAATCTTTCTCCTCGTTTTAGTCTGGGGCCTATTATCCTATAGTCCATGTTTACATTACAAAAAAAGAGAAAAGTTGGGAGGTTGGGTCAAGGCATAGATACAAGTACAAGGATTTGTTTTTTCAGATTTGCATCCTGTTTTGTCCTACTTCTCAAGAATGACTCTTTCAGTGAACGTCCTTTCCCTTTCGTTAAGATATACAGTAGGGCTAGGCTGGTGCACTCCTGAGCAGATTCTTAAACAGTGCTGATTAGTCTTTGTGTTACGTGTTCAACAGATATAAGTGTGATTGGCTGCAATCATCATCACTTTACCCTCTTGACCAAACACTCACACAGAAGCACAAGGGAGCATTTGAAAGCTGTGTCTATCAGACAATCTGTTTATGTGCAGATATATCGGGGATCTGCTGACAATAACCTCCCGTGTGCTTCTTGTGAGCGCTTGGTAAAGAGGGTGAAGCATTACAGGCTGCAGTCTATATAGGGTTCAGGGGAAATATTAAATAAAAATAGCGAGGCTGCTGTGAGTGCAGGCTTCCTATAGGACAGCATTCATATTTCAACCCAAAAGCACGACAGCACCGGCCCTTGTGGGCAAAAAGACAGACTGGCCCACCAGGAGTTCTCCAGGTGCTCCTGATTAGTCAGTCTGGGCCTGATGTCCGTGCTATGTCTTTTTAGCCTGTGAAGGAATGGTCCCTCTGTCAGATGAAGATAAAAATGTCCTTCTCTATTCAATTCTCAGAGTCCGCTTAGTCTCCTAGGCCCCATCCACTGACGGAGGGAGATTGCCAGGTCTCCTGGTTAAATACCTTGCCAAAATTGTGGTAGAAATTTGATCAATTGAACATTGTCTAACAACACCTGAATTATCCTCAGGTGACTTTTCTGCAAACTGATACCTCTGACCGCACTGGAGAACCAGGCTTAAGACAAATCACTTAATGATTACAGCTATACCTGACACCTTAGAGAGTCTTAGTTGGACGATATCTCACCCTCTATGAATATTATCACTTGGGATCAAAATCTTTAGTGTTCAACTATATCTGCTGCACAGCAGTAACCTGACAATGCCTTTGAATGGGCTTTAATCTTGGCCGGAAGGAGCTCATACCAAGCACAAAGAATCCCCTGGCATATAAGATACAACAGTTTATATAGAAAAAGTATATAGCAAATGTAACATCATGCCACATTACATCATTCCCCTTTAATGTGAATCACTTATATGGCAAATCAGCTTGTTCCCCAAATCATGATATTACTAATTTCAGATAGATGTTTAGCCATCTCGTCTCGTCATGTCCATGTTTTATTTTTGCAACACTACTAAAGGTTCTCAACCTTTTTACCTACTACATACTTAAAGGTTAGGCCTTCAGAAAAAGGCAATGATTTCATTATTTATGATGAAACTGATTTTAGAATGAATTTGAAAATTATACAATTTTCCTTCACATGCCACTCTCCTTTGTTACCTTATAAATGTGGCAAATCGAAACCATGAATTTGTATTGTAATGATGTGTCATAATACAATAATTTTACTGTATTTCTGATCAAATAAATGCGGCTTTGGTGAGCAAGCAACCCAGTGTATATGAGAACTCCTATAACAGAACAATATAATATAATGTAGTAATTACACTTCATTTGAGAGAGTCTGAACTGCATACAAGTGTTCCTTTGAATAGGTACATTTCCCAAAACATTCTCTGACCCAGTCAGGTTTTGATCTCAAAATTTCACAATCAGTCAGCCTGTACCTGTTTTTGACCAACCAACAGCCTGCTTCAGGCTTGAAGGACAGGATAGTACTTGATGCATATTGTTGCACGCTGGAATGGATTGTATCTGCACTGCCCTTGCTGAAGGAAACATTTATTTATTAGATTACATTCATAATGATAATGGAGTGCAGCTTTGCACTGACAAATCAGTGATGTAGAGACCTGACTGCATTTGTATTACTTAAATCTTACAATAACAGGTTCTGTCACTTTTAATATGGAACATAATCTCATCAATTTCTTGTCCCAAGCAAACAACCACTCCTTCATAAGGGTAAGATGACTCTGAATTTATTCCCCTATTATCTATAACGTACTAGAAGGTATCACAGTCCACCAGATTCTGTGGACCGAGGTCGACCAGCTTTCCTGTGGCCTTCATCAGCTGACCTTCAAGAGCCCCGACGGAGCTGAACGCCCAACAAGAACAACAGGCACCCTCACAGAACAGAGAGAAGCGTGATAAAACTATAGAAACAGGAAACATTTTGCTTTCATACTACATTCAATAGATACTATAGATTTACTGAATTACTAATAATGAGAACTATTCAGATTTTGGTCTCTGGTCTATCAAAGGTCTATTTGCTCCTACCCAAAAAAAACCCCTTCACTATGAAGACATATCCCTTCATCTTTCAATACACAGAGTCTGGGACAGCAACTCTAGAAGAGCCCACAAATTACCCGGAAATCCATGTGGTTCATGCCCAGGTCGTATGAATGCAGGCCCATAAAGACCTCCAGGTTGCTAAGGGTCATCATTTCAAGGTTTTTCTCCCCTGACAGATGTTTCTTATTCTTACCTTGCTAGAGTAAAACCTTTCTATTTCAACCCAAATCTAGACCAGCACTGAGGAAGAAAGCGTTCTTCCTCAGTGCTGGTCTAGATTTGGGTTGAAATGGGTCAGTGCTGTGCTACAACACACAGCAAACGGCCTGTGCCAGTTACTGACATGCATAAAAACATAAATATTTTATCTGATAATACCTTTTCATTGCATTATGTTGACATCTGGCAGATATAGCAGTTTATCTATATAATAGATTATTTCAGTGAATGAGACTTCAGCAACAACAGCAGGTGGTTCATGCCCAGGTCATATGATTGCAGGCCCATAAAGACCTCCAGGTTGCTAAGGGTGATAAGTTCAAGGTTTTTCTCCCCTGACAGAGGTGATAAGTTACAGAGGGAATCCGTGCCTCTCTTGCCTGAGCCCACTGAGTTTTAAAAGCCCTCCTAAAGCATGCTGCGAGTTTGGTGAGTCTTGCATACTTTTCTGCACCTTGACAGTTTTCATCAAAAATATCTTCTTAAATTATATTATGAAGACAAACAAGGCTTTTACAGATTTGGAACGACAATGAATCATTAATCAAGTTGGATGATAAGATTAAAAAAATGTTTTTGAAAAGAAACCAACAACAAAAAAGTCTCTTATGTTCATTAAAACCACATTTAACAAGAAATACAGGTACAACAGCACTATTAAAATATTACAAAATTAAAATAACTTTTTTTTACTTTAATATATTTTAAAGTTAAACATTTCCCTATGATGTTGAAGCTAAATTTTACTCCACTCCTCTGTGTAGCTAGGATGAATCTAAGGGCCAGACGACGGAGGGGGGAAGGTGATTTTTTTTTAACAGGGGAACACGGGCCAAACAAACATTACAGTGGATCTCAGGACGCTAAAAATGTAAGCTGTCATATGAGTATGTTTTATGGATGGTATAGTGAATTAACCCGTCTTTATCCAACAGTAATTTATTCATTCATGTAACCTGACAAAGCAAGCTGTGTCAGATGACATTAGCCATATATTAGCATGTGTTTATAATAGCTTTTTTCACAGATTTTTCAGTGTGCCTGATCTTTTTAGATAACGTCAGATAATCTAGATTCTTCTGTACTAGAGGTGAAAATGAGAAACAGACGATTTTGCGCCTTTTCAACTTTTCAAATTTGTCTCGACAGTTTGTTCAGCTCATTGCAGTTTTAAAGTAGAAGTACTTGTTCCGGCCAGTAGGTGGGACTGAAAGCCCGTTTTCAATGAATCGTTAATGCAAAGCCAAATGCTAAGGTTTAAAATAGTAATATAGTTTTGTTGTTGTCAGGACATGGCGCTCGGGAGCTTGCTGTTTGTCGTGTGTTGTAGTGCGGCACTGGACCGTTTCAACATACATCTAGACCAGCTGTTGTGGAAGAAGACACATAACAAGTTTTACTGCAAAGGTGATTCTATGAATTTCATTCATTTGTCACATGATCCGAAAGATTATCTTTTACCTACATCTAGAATATTTTTTAACCACATGTTCTGTGAGGAATACAAACAAAATGTCTTCCTTGTTTCTTATCAAACTTCTAAAGCTCGATTCATTGACTTACTGGTTATATAAATTGTGTATTACCTTGAGACTTAAGTGTTACGACCAGCAATATCAGTAGTTATGTTATATATATCAACATTCTGTATTAAACCGTGAAACTGTCTGTTGCTTATATTGGCGGGATGAGGAACTGAGGAAACCTTGAACTTATCACCCGTCACAACCTGGAGGCCTCCATGGGTCTGCATTCATATGACTTGGGCATGAACCACATGGGTGACATGGTGAGAACATGAACACAGCGTCCCTTTTTCACTGCATTTCATTGTGGTTTTTGTTTGTATGCACTTGCATCCAGTTTGCTTAAAAAAACTGGTATGCAATGCTACCTTATTTCCTTGTTTTTTTTTTACATGAAGCTATTCTGTGTGGGGGGGACTTTTTCATTTCATATATTTTCTTTACAAAAGTTCCTAGATGATAAAATGAATATAGTGTCTTGAAGTTGCTGTGTGATTATACCATTTGTTGTTTTTAAATAAAAAAAATAGTTTTGTATTTCTCAGGACAGGTCTTTTGTTTCTTGTGATAGAACTGAGACAAAGCATTTTTAGCATTCACCTTATATTTCTTTTAAATGTAGCTTGAAGTCGAAAATAGATTTTGTGTTTCCTGTTTTAGTAGTTGTATCATAATTCCGTATAATGTGGTTCGTGTTGGGCCTTCAGCTCTGTAGGGGCTCTTGAAGGTCAGCTGAAGGCCACAGGAAAGCTGGTTGACCTCGGTCCTCAGAATCTGGTGGACTGTTCCTCCAGTTATGGCACCTTCCAGTGTGCTTCCAGCATCTTACCTTTATGAAGGAATGGTAGGTTGTTTGTGTGGGTCTAAGTGAAGAAGAAACTAGTGATAAATACAGAAACACGGTAGAAACATTAGATGTTTGAAGTCAGGAACTGTTACTGCAAGATTTTAGCAATATGTATGCAGACAGCTGAGCTGGCAGTGTATTTTTGAGAAGCTGTATCCCATTATTATGACTATAATTGGTTTTGGTTGGTCAAAAACAGGTACACTCAGAATGATTGTAAAGTTTTGTAATTCTGAAATGACTGGGTCTGATTTAGTTTTTCTAAAGTACCCAATGCAGTCTTAAAAAGAAAACATCCATTAAAAAAAAAACCCACTGAGATGAATAAATACAAATGCTAATTGTTATCTTTTTGAACAGTTGGGGTACTGGATTCGGAGATGGTGTGGCATCTCCTCATACGCCTCGTATCTGATTATGTAAATGAAACCTATTCTAAAATAGACAGGAGTTAAAGCAAAACAACAATCCTGAGCCAGAGCATTTTTCCGGCGGCAGGGGAAGGGGATGCGATGCCTGTGGTAACTTTAACATTTAAGAAGATACTGTAAGTTATCTCTACAAAGTTATCTCTTTCCTTATTTGTGGGAAGGAAAGCAATAGTTCTAATACCATATTTAAGACATATTTAATGACAAAAAAAGTTAAACAATGCCATTAGATTTTGAAATATTTTAACTAATCTAAGGCTGTAATTTATGATTATTTTAGTAATCAAATAATCTACTGGTTATACTGATTTTGTAGTAACACAAACAAGCTTAGTAACTTTAGTATGACTAATGCAGGCAGTAATAATTGGCTCAAATAAAATATCAAAACCAAGTTACATTAGGATTACATGGTTTTATTGAATAACACTGTTAAAATACATAATGTAATATGAACATTAAAACACTTAAGTACATTATGTATTATAACAAATACCTATAGAGTGTTCCAACAGACTGGTGACGTTTCACTTTACAGCGTGAGTAAAAGACGTTTAAAACCATGTCATTTTAAAATTTGGCCACCTGACAACTCGGAAACTTTTAGAGATCACGTGTGAACAGCAACAGGACCTTTTCCTGTAAAACCTGCAAAAATTTTTGCCATTCATATCATTTTATGGAGGTGACATGATTACTCCGAGCTGTTTACAAAGCTCTGCTTTTTAATTAGTTCTTTCATGTAAATCTGCACGTCTCGTGTTTATAAGAGCAAAACAATCTGATTGGCTAGTAGTGTTAGTTTTCTTGCTAGTGAAAGCTGTGCTCCTCTCACACCATTGGTTGGCGAACTCGTTGACTTGAAAGTGATATCACGTTTTGTTTTTTTTAAAAATGTGTGATTATTTTTTTCCGCAGCCAAATGCTGCATGCCAGAGATCTGGCAAAAAAAAAAAAAAAAATTGTTTTTCTTCTGAAAAACTTTATGCCCCGAATAGATAAATATCTTATTATTTTAGCATCTAAGGTATCTGCTGTAAATTAGTATTCTATATACTGTATGTTTTTGTTTATTTCCAGTCTTTAAAAAAAAAAAAAAAAAAAAAAAAAAAAAAAAAGTTATGTCTTACAATATAAATATTACATTTTAAATCTGTCTTTTTCTCTCTCTTGTAAAGCTTTAAAAGAAAAATTGCTCTCACTCTGTCCAGTATGTTTACAAATGACTTGGTTTTATTCAGTGCAACATCACAACGAACAGTTTCACATGAGGTATTAAAGGATTTTTCAAGATCAGCACACAATGTCCAGTTATGATTGACATTTAGATTGCTGTGATTTTTACACCTTTGGTTGATTAGCCACATTCATAAGGTAACACAAGGGAGAGAATGGCATAAAATGACACAGATGTTCACACCAGCAGAAAGAGATTTTAAATGAGTGATAGGTAAAAGGAAAAAGAAAACACTTGCTACCTTTTCAGTCTGCTTATCTGAACCGTTAATAAGTGGATCTCCAGATGCCAAAAACGCCTCGAGAGAATGAATTCTGTCAGCCTACGTTGTGATCCAACAATCAAGTTTGCTAAAATCATATTTTTATTCGGGTGATTCATATGACACATTTAAAACATAATTGCATCATATTTGTAGAGACAAACATATTTAACATTTATTTTGGTCTCTATTGTCACTTTTACACGGTAACACTTTTTTTTTTTTTTTTTTTTTGGAGGGATAAGCAATCATAAGATCAGCAAGAACCCCTCTCTTGCTCCGATTGTCATTCCCATTTGGTCTTTATACTGATAATTGTTCTTCAATCGCTCTTCTCTCACGCACACACACACACACACACACAAACAAGGTTCTCTCTGCCTGCAGGTAGGGCTGTGATTTAGTTGTGTTCACGGATTGATTCCAGCACATTTGGCTATAAAAACTTAGTAACGCACAGACGCTCCCTGAATGGATGGGATCTTTGGTACAGTTACATCTCAGCTACACGACACATCACACACAGTTGAGGTAGATGAAATTAGAGCTGTCGGGTAGAACAAAAATTGCCAAACGGGTTCCCCTCAGTTGAAAATATCGCTTAAGATTTACATACTGTAGTAAGTCTTTCAAATGCATCTGAAGAGGTTAAACACTACGAGAACATGGTGTGATTTATGCTCCTCTCGGTAAGCGTGTGAACAAAACGTCCACTAGGAGGGGCCAAATACTAAATTACGTTAGACGCGTCTGCCACGAGCTGCTAAACGTGATCTTCGGGACGCTACAAGTCGTCGAGTGATCTCTAACCATCTACCGCCTTAAGTCTGCAAATTATTATAACCTAAATCATTACATCTCTACAAGAAGAGAGGCCCGGCTAACCACCAGTGCTGCAACAGGGTGACCTGGAGAGTTGAGACGCTCACACGCTGACACCCTTTGCCCCTCGCGCAGCACGCTTACAATTGTCGCTCATTAAACTTTAATTCACATCCCCAAACTCCCATTCAACCGCCCCTCCCCTCCCTCACCGTGATTCGGTAATGCTGCTAGCCTCTGATCTGCCACCCCTCCCCGTGAAAGCCCTAAGCCCATGGGCCCTACCGAGTGCCGAGCACCGGCCTCAGCCGCCGAGAGGACACAGATAAAAAGGGCCTCTTTGAAGTCGGCAAAAGTCGATGGCCTCTTTCATGGGCCCTCTTTCAAGTGTGTGCTGTGAAGGGGCCTCACTACATGCCCTGCAAAGGTTAAACACAGGGGAACGTGAAAGAGCATTGAAAAAGGGACGATCTCTCCCTCGACGGCCCACCCCGAGAGACCACGGCACAGCACGTACAATCACCGTACAGTAAATGTGGACTGCAGTGAGGAGATCACAGTTCAACAGCCTAAATATAGAATCGTCTCGACTTCCCAGCCACTTGTGTGCTGTTTTTTTTACGATCACGCTGAGTCTCGATTTGTTTGGTCGAGCTGTGGCCTAAAGGGTCTAGACATGCAGCACACGTGAACGGGGAACATGGATGGTAGCTTGGCTATCGAAGTACTAACACAGCGTTCAGGAGATGAGAAACGTCGGACATTCAGGGAGGACAAATATTCATCTTTGGTATTGGGACTCCTATCAGAGATAGGGTCATTTTTCACACACAAACAACACTCTGTGAAATAAATACTGACGGTAACTAGCAAATAAATAAAATAAATAGCTAGAAGATTGGAAATAAATACATAAATAATTATAAATACACAAAGTGGTTCTCAGTTCATGTTCAATTCAAGCTTTCTGTGTGTATTTTGTCATCAGGTTCTTTGAGATTTTGAGCTTTTTCCGGTAACGAACAGCCTTCGGCCAGATTGTGTGCTTGAAATTTTTACAAAAACAAACGGACTTCTCCATCCTCAGTGTGACATCTAAGAAATCATTTGAAATCAGATGGAAAGTATGCAAGAGCGTCCTGGATTCCTCTTCGCAGCCATTCTGTCAGCGGAAACTCACCAACAAGTTAAACGTCTGTTGCAAAAAGAGTCATGGCTGAGTTCCTCCTCGAACTGTCAGAGAGGATGCGACTCCAGTCCTGTGCTGAGACTGTAGTTGTCCCACAGCAGATGTCTTTTTTGGACTATGAGGCCTGGCTTTTTGTAACGAAGGTGTATAAAAAGAAAACAAGCTCTCAAAAATGTTCATATTTTGGTTTCAGCTTCTTTATCCAGTAGTTTTTCCCTTTAAAAGATTTTCTGAAAGATTCGTTTGCATCCTCCTTTGTTTCTTTGGTCATTAATTTTCCATTTGTTGTAAAATCATCTCTCTCTCTTTCGAGAACTCTAAAAATATCATTTTGACTGTCATGATCAACAAAGAAAAACCAGAAACATTTGCACTGATTTTAGACGCTGTAACGAATTACAAAATTAATAGATTCAATATCTATTCAGTAGCTTTTCATAACCTTCCATATTGATTTGTGAGTGATTTCATAAGCCCTGATGCGTCGGGCCCATCCATTGCGATTAACGCTAAAATAATCGACGCTAAAACTACAATCAGATCCTGTCTCATCTAGACATTGCGAACATCAGACTTCATCTTTGGTTTCATATGCTGTTGATTTGTATACAAAAACACCCTTGATTAAAAATCTCAAACTCTAGGAGCTACAGGTAAACCTGTGCTGTGCAGAGCGTAAAACGGCTCATTTTCCCATCATGCCGTGGAGCAGGTCACAGCTGGAGAAGCAGTGCTGGACCCCGATGAGCCAGTGGAGGATGGGCGGCCCTCTTCGGTCCAGCGGTTGAGGTTTCTGCGGCGAGCGTTCATGAAGAAGTTGCTTACTGTGGAAAGCTCAAGGCCAAGCTGCTGAGAGATGGTGATCTGCAGGTCTTTGGTCGGTCTGTGGTTCTCTCTGAAAATGGCCATGAGAGTGCGACGCTGCAGGTCCGTGAAGACTAGCCGGGTGCGCTTGGGCCCTTGGTTGCGCTCTAGTTTGGATTGCTCCTGCTCCTTACGCTTACAAGCTGCAAAAAGGTAGAGAGAAAAAAACCCATTAGTGTACAGATAAGACCTGAAAATCTTAATTGGTCTTTCCATTATTATTAGCGGTTTATCTTATCTAATAGGCTCCACACTCCACACAAAACATAAATAGTGTTTGATAACGGCCTATTCAGTGCAGATTCTTAACATGCATCTTTTACAAAATGCACAAAAAGAGAACGATTCATCAAGGAAATGATAGTAAAAGGCTGAAATATTCTCAGGTTTTTAAGATCTCAACATTTTAAAACGCTAACCATTCAATCTGAAATGCAACTAATTTAAGGGATAATAATCAAGTAGTTTGGTTTTGTAGAAAAATATACAAAGCCGAAAGCGTTGCATCTGAAGTGCCACCAGTTCGAGATTTGCTATTGTAAAAGACCTTTGCTGTTGTACATGTAATAATGGTAAACGTTGCATCTAAAGTGAAACTAGTTTGTGATTTGATGAATAAATCCTTTGCTACTACAGAAAAATATGCAACAGATCGGGAAATCATAATCCAAAGCTACATAAAATAAATAAACTATTGCATGTAACATGAAACTGAGCAGTCCTGTGCAATAGAAAAAGATGCAATAGATCAGTTAGAGCCAATGTTGTCAATGCTCTGCATTTTCATTTTGCGATATTTATCATACATCGCTATTAATGTTATATGATATACAGCTTAATTAAATACTGTGCTGGGTGTAGACTAGACTATTGCCTGAAAACCAGAGAGAGTCTCTATCAGACAACTGCCAGCTTGATAGATAGATAAATGTACTTTATTGATCCCTGAGTGGAAATTCAGGATAAGGGAGATTAAGTGATAAAGAGAAAGACTGTAAACGTGCTGAACAATAATGATCTATATCAAATACAACAAACCAGAAGAAACAAAACGTCCTTGAAACGCTGAATGTTCAGTTCAGCATTTGCCTCTTCATCATATTCAAACTCCTGATTCTCTCGATCGGGCCCACTTGCTTTCGCCAATACAACGGCGACCATTAACTAAATGCTTCCTGATGTTGTAATCATGTGTAAAAGGTAGGAATTACCATGCTATAAATCCTGCGCTCCACACCACACTTCCAGACATAAACATCCCCCCATAGAGTTCTTATGATCGTGGGAGCAGGCCCTAATCATGATGTATACCACTTGTCTCATGTAGCTGAAACGTGATCGAAAGCCTTTTTCATAAACCACCCCCACCCCCAATTGCCTATCACCCCCCCTCCCCCCGAAGCCGTACTCCCTGCCTACTCCACACCCTGCTGATTTTTTTTCGGCCAGGGGCTGATAGAAATTATTGATTAAATCTGTGCTGCTCAGACTCCCCGACCTATAGAGGAGCTTTAACCCCTTTAGTGCTGGATGAAAGGGGAGCTTCTACGTGCCAAACCACATTTATTGTCAATCTCTGCAGGGCGGCAGAGATCCAAACTTAACTATACAATTTTTATAAAAAATAGTTTGAGGCTGAAAATGTAAAAGTAACAGCATCAGTGAAAAAAAGCCTCTGCTATTTAAGCCGATTATATCTCTGTGATTCCTTAAGACAAGGGCTTTAGGCTTCAGTGCTTGTGTGTGAAATCCCAATGCTGTCCGAATGCCGAGCTTTAGAGTAATGATCTCTACCCTGCCCTGCGACTGAATTTCTCTCTGTTCATCTCTCTCCCAATCAAAGCTCAGCCAGTTTGTGAAAACACACAGACACAAGCAACAGAACGCATCCACACAAAAGACCTGAGGAAAAACTGAGTAAGAGCAGGAGAGAAACAATTCAGGATATCTAGGAAAACAGGATACGCATTTTAGGTCAATAAATCTAGCTTATAAAATATTAAAATATGCATTTGTTATACAGTAAATGCAGCGTGATCCCAGGCCCTGTTTGCACTAGGAAAAAAAATAAATAAAAAGTGTCATCATTTTTCCTCCCAATAACGATGGTGAGTGTCTAGAAAGTGCTGATGGATTTTAAAAGGATGGGTATTTGTTGTATAATCGCATGTTAAAAATCACTGCATTAAGCTGAATCATCATTAAACGTGTCGGTAAGTTGAACTCCTGCTGTCTTCGAGAGAGGAGGCGTGTAGCCGCATGCATTCTAATGTTTGCTCACGCCGTCTTATTCACAGGAGGTGTGCGCTGGAGCCTTCTGTGTTGCTTTCCCAAGGAAATCAATACTAGCTAGTAATTAAACAAAGGGCATGGTGAGAAAAGTCAACACTCATGGAAAGTGGGTTATATAGGGAAATACGGAGGTGTCCACTTATGCTTTTGCGCCCAGAAGCTGTGAAAAAATCCTCAAGAAAAGGTGGTGATTGGCCAACAGCAAACTCACAGTCAATATCAACTCAAATGCATGAAAAATATTCTAATTAATAATCCCATCCTAAATTATGCATTATGCATACATATATAAAAAAGGTCATAAATAAACAGGGCTTATGTTATCACAGCACCGCTCATCGTCCTCAACGAACATTTACTGCCAATTTACACAATGGCATGTTTAGCGACTACCACAGAAAACAACAGCAGGACACGGTAACGCTCAGGCCAACAGGGCATTGATTGATTCCATGTATTTCGTTGCATGGAACACCCCTACGACTGAGGGCACAGTGGTCACCAATCAATATCTGTAGTGGTAATGCAAGCAGAATAATTCATTCTGAAGCGTATTTCATGCTTAGGTGATTGATTGCTTGGGATTCGGAAAGATTTCGGCAGAATCTGCGTGTCTGTGTTTGTCTCCCACCCCACAATCCTCAGTGGCTGCTGCAGCACGCCAGCCGACATTTTGAAAACCGCCCCATCCCTGCATCGCCACCCCCCCCACCTTCGTCTATTCTCATGTTACTGTTTTTCTCTGGATCTCTTTGTGTGCTTTGGACAACAGTTAAAGTTTCAGCCTCTTTAATGTCAAAACATTGTAACACGCCGAGGTTTGAAGTGAAATATGACTTCTTTTTCAATAATACACACAATGTTCATTTCACATTATTGAAACGTTTAGGTGCCAATATTTTACAGTATGTTAAGCAATTGTTGGTCAAAAGACGGTGTTGTATTCGTGGTACTTTTCATGTATTGTGACTGAATAACGTAAATGTTCTTTGTTTTTTGCTAATCACATATGTACCACTTGCTACTGTTTTTAACAACACTGGTCCAGATTTACTACTGATTTTGAGGATCTCACAACAACAATCCATTTTAAATTCAACTAAACAAGCGCAAGCTTTTTACCTTCCAGACGTAACGAGGCCATCCTCTGAAACTCTGGCTCCTGTAGCCAGCGGGACATCCTCTTGAAGGTTTCGCGGCCAGACTTGAGTTTCCCCCAAGGTTTGGGGTTCCTAAGCAGGTCTGACAGAGTGCCCTGAGACCTGCACAGAACCCGCTCTGCGAAAATGGCCTGTGGGATGCTGTACCTCTTCAGTTCAGTGATGATTCTCTGAGCCACATCTTTGGTGTTGATCTCTTCCCCTCCACCGCCGTTCTGAGAGCTGGCCAGCATGCCCTCCCTTCCCAAGCTGGAGCTGGAGGAGGAAGGGGAAGAAGAGGGAAGATCCCCTAGTTTGGAAGCCTGTTGGCTCTGAAGGTGGTGCTGATAACTCTGGTTGTATATATGGGGGTGGTAGGTGGGAGTGTGCTGATGGGCATCCATTTTGTTTAGCTGGTGGCTGACCCCATGCTCGCCCCCCAGAGAGGGCGGTGACATCTCCCTCCCAAAGTCTGGTGCTGTTCGACAGATGTTACCCCCATTGCTGCCCATATGGACCTCATGGCCACCTGGAAGCATCTGGCTACTGTGTCCATTCTGACTTCCCAGGCTGCCATAGCCATGCATGGCGGTCTCTAGGCCTGCACTGCCCAACGGTGGAGACAGACCCTGACCCAAACCAAAGTCTTTTGCGTACGGGGTATAGTAGTTTCCTCCCAGGCCTCGATCTTCTCGCATGAGAGTGAAGCTGCCGATGACGTTGCTCACAGGCAGGCAGGGATGGTGATGATGATGGTGGAATTTGTCATCAAAGGGCTGTAGGGGTGTCAGTGTGGTGTAGGTGCTTCCGCAGCTGGTTGGTGGGTCTCTACCGTACCCCAGAGTTGCCATGCTGTGGTCATACGCGGCGCTCTGGTGGTCTGACTCCAGGCCCATGGCGGGGCCTCCCAGAGAGGGACGAGGGAAAGCAGCCGCGAGATCCCGAGAGTGCAGCATGGCTCGGCTGTCCTGACTGTGTGCCAGCTCTACGTGGCTGTGCACGGACATCTCACCCATATTACCATCCATAACTGTGCCTTCCTTGCTCCACTTCTTCTTTAAATTCCAGCTGATGCGTTTTTTCTACCTGTCTAGAGTGTGGTTTCTGTAATGCGATCTAAAACAGTTCCTGATGCTGTTTATATCTCAAAATCTGATTTCAGTGTACTCTCAGAGACATTTCATCACAGTGGCACCATCTTGGGTCATGCAAGCAAATTCTGTGTTCCATCAATGCTTCTGAATTTATCCATGTGAGTCTTGCTTTTGTCTTGTTGACCAAAGCTGAAAAAGAAACCGGAGGACCACGATCACTGATTTATTATTGATGATTTATTCAGCTTTATTGATCAGTCGCAAATATCACACTACTTGAACGCCATGATGATTAATTCCGTCACAACTAACTTTTTTGTTTATTAACAGCAACCTTATTTTGCTTATAAAATGAATCATTCAATTTTAACTTTCCATACATTTCAATGAACAATCGTATAGTTGAAAAGGTTTAAAAAACAGTTCGAGAAAAATTAAGCAGCTAAGAATCGCTTACCTCACAACGTAGCTTATCCGACACGACGGAGAGAAGCGAAACAGCCTCTCCAAAACACAATCAAAAGCCGATAATAGGATGGGTTATTCTATACACCTGCAGAAATCCCGAGTTTACCATCACACAACAGTCGGTTTTACGTAACAACGACTTTTGTGTGTCATCAGCACATTTCGGTGTTCAAAAAAAACAGAGCAACGGCTCGGTCCGGTCCTTCACTCCCGTTATCCGCCAGATTCTCGCCGGACCACAACTGCCGAGGATGCAACACAAATGACGCGTAAGGCCGTGCGATTTTTGTCCGATGTCCGGACTTCGTTATGCCGCAACCGTGTCAAAAATGAACGCCGATGTGCGTCTAAGCATCGCGCTCCGTCGCTGTCATTATCTCTGTGGTTTTGCCCTTCTGTATCCTCATCGATCTCGGCCCCAACTCTTTCTCTCCTCTCTCTCTTCCCCCAGCCCCCCTTCCCTGTACGTCACACTCTTAAAATCTGACAGATGTGGGGTGAATTTACAACCCTCGTTAACTCCTTCCCTCCTGCGGACCTCAAGAAGCCATTGTCTTAGGTGGGGCTCGTGACAGTAGTCGAATTAAACAGTTTCAGAAGAGTTGAAATAAAAAAAAATAAAATAAAAAAAAATCGGGAACATTTTTTGGGCGCAATCTGTTGAGGTTCTCGCGTAACCCAAATCGCCGATTCCTGCCGTAATCGCATTTATACAAATATTAAATATCTTAAAACACATTATAAACAAAACACGCGTCTTTTGCCGTAGGCTATAAGCTGCTTTTAATATGCACATTTTTACCAAAGCGACGAATACTGATGGACCCGTATGCTTTTTAGCGTTTGATACTAACGAAAAGTACTCGGCGTACTGTTGCTATGGTTACTTCTTCGGGCCGACGCGATTTTGCTTTTCTGTTAGCTAAAATTGAAAACGCGCAGCAATATTTTGAGCCTAAATACACGATGTGATGTTTACGCAATATTTCGCATTTAGTTCACAGCCCTTCGAGAACCGTGTTCAAGTTTATTTTGTCGATGATAAATAATAGCTACGTTTAGGACGTTGCACGAGAGAAAAAAACCGCGCAATCCAATCAAAGGCCAAAACGTTTATGTACCGTTAACTACAGTTTTATTTTCCCAAGCTAATGGCAATTAACTGAAGCAACAAAGCGCAGTGACAGAGAGCGGTTCTTATCAGCTGTCAGCTTACAGTGTAGTGGACAATTAACATAAGAGTTTGCTCTTCAATCACAGAAGTGCTAAACAAGATCAATGCACTTGATCTACCCAATGCGCACCTATGACCTCCTTTCCAAGAGCACACGCGACCTTTGCTAAACCGCGCTATCTAATAATCAACAGAATTACACTTCTGTCATGTTTCCATAAAAAAGGGGGGAAAGCCATTTATGCGACGCGAGATTTTGCGCGTCGGAGAGAGAGAGAGAGAAAGAGAGAAAGAGCTGGGAGTTGATGCGGGTAGGTGTTTGAAACTTGGAATATTAATTATATCTGTCTGTCAGTTTAATTTTTAGAGATGAGCAGTTCTAGCGCTTGAAAAATTTTCCAGTGCGATGTGGGACCGCTGTCTTCCCGCAGCAGATGCTGCACTATCGATCCGCGCCGAGCAGGGCCGAGGGAGGGAGGGAAGGAGGGGTGTGTGTGCGTGCGTGTGTGTGTGTGTGTGTGTGTGTGTGTGCGTGCGTGTGTGTGTGCGTGCGTGCGGAGAGTGTGTGGCTGGAGGTAAAATGGTCAGCTCTTACCGCAAAAAAAGGTCTGTTTGAGGGTCGAGGTGAAAGTTCACTCACTGCGGCTGGAGAGCTCGATAGACGTTATACACCCGAATCAAAACAAGAGTGCGTTGATAACCCTTCACGCCCTTCAGAATCTGAAATTCTGATAAATAAAACACAATCGTTTCCCTTTAACCTTTTAATAATTTTCTTGTGCGTTTTAAAGTCATCTAGAAAATAATGAATAGCAAGTGGACTGAATGGGATTTTTTTTTTTGCGCGCGCGCGCGCGTGCGTCAGTAAATTCAAGTGAATCGTGATATTATTTCAACGTGATTTTGTATTTTAAAATATAGATACACGACAGTAATGATCAATATGGACGGTTGTGTAACAATGACCTCTCTTTTTCTGGCACGGCTTAGCCACCGTGCTTTCCCCCCCGCCGTATCTATTAATATTATTGCTATTTCAAAATAATTTTAATGTGGCACTATCCGCACGAATTAGAGACGGAGAGAGCTACAAGTTCTGCGCCACGTAAGGCGTTGCGGAATATTATTCACCGATTCTCTTTTTCTGTCTGGGACACGTATCAATGATCAAACATTGTTCAAAACAAACCGTGGAAATCAAAACAGCGGCCAGCGAGTTGGTAAATTATTTATACCTGTCTATTGAGTTCTTTGAGCCTTTGGTCGAGCCACGTCCTCCTCCCGAGTGGTGTGTATCAAGAGGCCTGCAGGTTAACACGTACATGAGGCTAAACGAGCAGAGCTAAGCAGACAGATACGGACAGTGTGTGTTCTTTGAAACTTGCTCAAGAGTTTGACTCACATCATAATATTAATATATTGTCTTTGCGGCAGAAAAGACGGCGTTAAATCGCTCACGTCTCTCGGCGCGTAACATCAAATAAATGTATTTTCTGCAGTGGCCTTAATGCGTAAAACTGAATAAATGAAATCAGAGAATCAGTTTCTACATTGAATACATTTCTACTTCTGTTACGAAAGCACCTTTAGAGTTTAAACCGACTGTGCAAAATTGATAGATTATATAAAATATGCTTATGGTATTTACGCAATAACTGTACAATTCATAAGTATTCTACGCATAACGAGGTATAGACTGATTTGCTTTCCTTTGGTGTTTTCGGCCTTCTGATAAATTTCAAAGGCATACATGTTATTGATCACATGTGGAAACAATGTTGTTTGTGCGGTTTCTTAAAACCTCGGTGTCTGAATAGAATTTATTCTTTGCATTTAATTCGTGAGGAGACATAAAGCGAAAAGAATCCGTTTAAAGTGTAAGTTTCGTGCAGTCCAATTAATACGATTTATAGAAACATCTTATGGAAGATAAATAGTAATAACTGTTTATAGCTTGCAGCCTCATACGTTATCATTTTAAATAATATTGTTTTAAAAAATGATTGTGCGGTATAATTTGATAAATCTAGATGTTCCTCTTCATCCATGTTTATGTCGTCTTTTGACTGCAGCGCTTTAGACTTACAAAATATTACAATTCAAGACTTTAATTAAAAAATAGAAGATAACAACAACAACAACAACAACAACAACAAAAAACAAGTATCCCAAATCTGCAAGTGCAATAAAAAAATCAATTATGAAATTGTGCAGCAATTGTAATAAATACATTTAAATACTTAACCTACAACTGTCACTTATTCCTTTCAGATTTAACAAATTGCATCAATCTAAAAAGAGTATTATTAAAACGTATATATTTTTACATTTTTTATTATATTCAACAATGTTTGTTTTCATGCGTTATGTCTTTTGTTTCATTGTTAATGTTTTATATCAGCCTTAACATATTGGCTTCCGAAACAAGTGCCTAAAAGCGCAAAAATAAACGAATTAACAATTATACTCCCTAAACTAAAACGTGCATTCAAATGCAAAATGTAAAAGGCCCAAAACAAATTCATTTTGTCCAAAAATAATAGGACGCATGGTGAATAATAAAAAGAAGTCGATCGATGAAAAAGTCAATAACTCAATTAACATGCCCGAACCTCACGGAGAGCAGGCCCATGAAACATGGAAAATCACATGGAAATAAAAACTTTGTGCGCCTGACTGTAACTTTACAATTACACAAAACATAAACGGAGGGTTGTATAGCCGCAATGATAAAAGTTTAAAAACAAATGCATCTATTATTGTTTTCTATAAATATTAGTAAATTACATTTCCAATATTTTTTTTTAAATGTAACATTGTGGGGTGGGCGTTCTAACGGGCTGCACCGGAAAAAGATACGAGAATTCATTCACGAACCTCTCAGTGTGTTCGAGCTCAAGGTACATTTAACTTTCTTTACGTTGCAAAGTTTAAACTCAAATGGAAGTGTAAAGCCTAATTTTGTGACTATAAAAAAACAAACAAATAAATAATAAAATTCTAACATCAAGTTCACGTAAAATAAGCTACATTTTACATCACGCGCGATCTTATGTCTAAGAGCACCTTCATGCAGTACAGCTGTTTATACTGGCTTTATTTGTTAGCTGAAAAATAATTTATGGATTTGTTCAAATAGCATACAACTTAAAGCTTCCCCCTCACAGATTTAATTACTCAAAAGAATTTACCATTACATAAAACGCAGGCAGCAAATCCATCACAGGCCTACCTACAGGCCTACATACAGGTAGGTTGCCTATTTTATTCGTGTAAGGGTATTTTATATAAAGGTTTTGCATAAAAACACTTTTCAGACAAATCCTGAGAGATATTTATAATTTTCAAAAATATGAAGACGAGACTGTATTAAGGGAGTCTGCCGAATTACTATGAAGGGCGTGCTCACATTCGGCTTTTAGTAACGTTTCAGTAGTCACATTCACAAACGTAACCACAATGTTAAAGGATAATATTTTCTATGATTTTACGATTTAACCTCTGAGCCACAGCAAGTGTTCAGCCGCATTCAAATGGGCGCGCGCCCGTGTATTTGGTTCTGTTTATCGATTGGGAAACGTGGGCGTGCTGCCAACATGCAGGATGGCAATCTATTATTACCATTGTGAATTATTAGCAATCGGAGTCTAACAACCGGCCGTGTATATAATACAGCGTGTTTAATATAAATTGCCAAAAGATTTCTAATGTCTCACGTGCTACTGCGTAGCGTTTGAATTCGACTGAACCTGTTCAAATCACTCAGTAAAACAAGCACGGCGTTTTAGTCTTTAGTTCAAATTTAAACGACGTAATCGTGAACGCAACACGATGATGCAATTTAGATGAATCCATTTGAAATTAAAGCGCCGCCCAATCACATTTAATTCAAATCTTAAAATTCTAAAAATAAAATGGCGTAGGATTTTTGCCACTAAAATAATTTGAAGACGCGCGGCCTTCTTCAAAACAAAACTACAGCAGCACTAGAAAAATCCTGATCCTCACGATGCTAAACATACCAGCACATTTCCATCTCACGTTCATTCCACACAACAACAACAGCGGCAGCGGCAGAGCACTTCAGACACCCACATGCATTGCACAATATAAATACAAGTCTATGCAAACACAGTGATCTGATTTTGTCCATGTAGAACACAGCTTGTGAGTGAAGGTGAAGTGAACCTTCGCATTGTTTATGCGTTTATAAGAGTGTGTGTTCTGTATATCCCGTCTAATAGATGCTCTGTGGGTGGGTGGAGGGTCTGAGATTGCCTTGTAGTCGGTTAGCATCCTTTTCCCTGCCCCTCTCTCTTCCATTTTTTTTCTCCTCTTCCCCACTCTCTTCTTCGCTCCTCTCTGCGGGAGTTAGCGTCCGCGTCCTCCATCCCATCTTCAGTTTTATCATAAGAGAATGTTTTCCTGTCCCTAGAAATCCCCCATTTTGTGAGTCCCCTCTGTGTCCCGCATCCGTCTATTTCCACACAATTTGCCCTGTATCCATTTTGCTTTGCTCCTCGGCGATGTGGTGTCTTCCCTGTCTCAGTGTGTGTGTGGCTAGATGCGGTTTCTGTTCCTGCTCTTTTTAATCAGCATGTTAATAAGAAAGGTAACTAATCAATACGTTCAATGGCCAGGCGATTGATACCATCTCAGCCTCCCTCCCCTCTCTCTTTGACGCACACACACACACACATATACACACACTATGAGCACAAAGGCTAAATAGTAAACAGAAATGTATACAATAACATTGAGGGAATAATTACTTTTTTGATTTTAAGTTTAACAGCGATCTGTCTGATACTGGTATCTGTAAAGAATCTGAAGTGTGTAGAATAGGGAATTTAAGCATGTGCTTTATTAAATGGCTGGGATCTGCAAACACAAAGGGATGATTTTTTATTTTTTTTACTTGTATCAAAGCACATGGTGATACACGTCTTTTCCAACATCAACACCAAGAGTAAAAATATCTCTTAGTGAGTATGTGTGTTCTTCACCCCAGGGTAAGGTCTTCTACTACAAATGGCCAAATCCAACAGGATGGAAAGAGAAAAATGGCAGAGGATAAAGAGAATTCCCTTTACAGAAGAAAATGTTTGGGGGAGAAAAACATTAAACGCACATGCAAACACAGAATGGCCTTTAAAGCTGACATTGTGCAGACCTGCGGTCATGCTTTTACTTCGTGGTAGTTTCTTTGCGGTGTGTACATAGCAAAGTTCTCTTATGTTTGCCATCGGTTGACCTTAACTGTTTGCATGTTGAGCTGGCAGATCAGAGAAACTAGATTGTACATTCTTCTAAAGATAAAAGTTTTTTTTTTTGCATTTTAAACATGCAAGCCTTTTTTAGATAAAGGGTACAACTCAAGGATTTTGTAAAAGGAATTTTCTGTGTTTAGTGCAAGTTATCTTAATCAATAGCATTTGCCAGCACTTACTTTGCAAGCGAATGGGGTCAGTTTTGGAGGATTTAAAAGCAGAAATGTGAAACTTATATTCTCAAATGATTCTTCTGTTAAAATGTATTATTTGTATGTATTAATATAATGTTTTTACAGGCACTATATTGTCACTGCAACAAACACTGGAAAAAAATACCATATAATTTTAAACGCGAAGTTAGTTAGTTATAAAGGTGAAAGGTTAGTTATAAAGGTGAAAAAAAGTAATTTTCGAATGACAGAATTTCATTTTTGTTTCAGCTATCCATTTAAATAAAAGGTAAAAGGCAAACACTCTCATTTAAAAATATACAGTATCATATACAGTAATATTAGGCTTTACCCATCAAATGTGGCTTATTTACATGCTTGGAATTATTAATGACTAATTGAAAAGGCCTAAGTGCCATGTTCCAGAAATCTCTGATATAACAGAAGCCCTATCATATTTCTAGCACTGATGCGAGCTTGTGTTTCAGCTCACGGCTCTCTCCGAATGTGGCGTGTGTGTGTGAGCGTCCCTAGGGAGGTTTAGAGTGACCACTGCCCCCCTGACCCCCCTTTATACTGTCACCCCACAAACCAAACCTCCATCAGAAATGCACCAGTCACCTAGCAACAGAGGCCTAGCAGTCAGAGGTCAAAGACCAGGGGCTATCGTAGATATTACACACACTCCAAAAAACGTTAATATAGAATCTCAGAATTACAGTCATCCATTTTAAGAATTAAGTCACAGCATTGTTTATGCTTTACATTAAGGATTCATTTAAGCATTGTCAAGTAAAGCACTCCAAATCGCCTCCACACACGCACAGGAAGCACTTAAGTATAATACTCCTCTGGGCATGAAAATAAAAAATGTTAGGAATGAAAAAGTGTGCCCGTACACTTACGACATTTAAACTTCTTTGTTTTCCACTGAATAACAACAAAGGGCAACGATGACCATTCCATTTCATCCAATCAAGAAAAGGTCACTGACCTCTGACCCCAGCTGACCACAAGAGGAGGATGGGCACGATCCAATCACCTTAAACAGTCCGAGGCAGCACGTCCAGGATGGAAGGAGGTAATGAAAAGAGGGGGGTTGATAAAGGGAACGAAGAATGGATGGGTGCAGATGCAGCATTAATCTGTGCCTTGATCAGGGCCTGCAGCACCTTGAATAGAGGGATGAAGAAGACCAGAAGGATGAAAGACACATCCACCTCGACTCCATCTGTGCTGTATTTTAATCTGATGGTGAAATGTGACGAAATTCACTTACCGCACATTCAGCCTGACATCATCCCGACACAGGAGCCACCACTACGAGAATTTATGACCTTGATGACCTAAGCCGCTTGATAAGAAATACTGTTACCAGGTACAAGCTTCTATGCATTTCAGTTGAGGATACGAGCTCGGCAACTGTTTATTCACAATAACATACATTTAAGCTAAGCTTTTAAAAACTCACAGGGAGTCGGCGCCAATAGAATTATCGTGCTACGGGCGACCCAAGTTCGAATCTTTCCTGATCCCATCCCCCCTCTCTCTCCCACTGTCAGATCTAGGCCAAAACGGCAAAAATAAATCTTTAAAACCTCACAGTGTACACTACACTCCACAGGCTCACAGCATCCAGGAGAATATTTTAACGATTCATAAAAGATCAATCAGTCTGCAGATAAGGTTAGGATCATGATTTTTTGTGCATTACAGCACACCTTGAGTGTATATTAGCTTGCTTGGTTTTGCCAATAAGCGTTTGGATTGATGTAATATCAGACTTAACAAGCAGAATATCTTAAACACTAAAGGCCTCTTTAGGACAACAGCCATAGACTGTAGTTGGGGTAACATATTAAATTTTTGACAGCAATGGCTGAGGCTGAGGGATAGAAGTGCAGCGTGTTCAATGAATTTTGAAGCTTTTTTACCAACAAATCTGATGTGACACATTTTGTCGAGCCAATCTGAATTTCTTTTTGTTATTTTTGCCTTTATTACAAACAGGCAGAAGTGGGCGAGAGGGACGGTATTGAGAACTCGGGATCTTTCAAAAAACATACTAAAAATCAGCAAGGAAAGTTGTGAAAATTACATGATCTCTAGGACTTTTATACAGTAACAGCGCATGCCATTTCTACCATGTTAAAGTATGATAATAACAATAACTACAACTTTAAAGTTTTTATAATCATTAGAATTCTAAGAGAATAGGGAAGTCTACACCACATCTATAACAACAAACTATATATTTCTACGTTTTTTTACCTGATACATTTTTCCATCTAAAGTTGAATACCGCATAAACGTTTCAAAATAAATCGCTCGATTAACCGCTGAATTTCAAAAAGAAAAAATACATTTGTTGCAATAGTCATTGTCTAATAATAATTTTTGTACTGAATAAATTATGACCTTCAGAGTGCGCAGACGAAAAGCGGTCATGTTATCTTATTTTTGGAGCCTGCTATTTGGGAACGCAATTCTGGGAGTTAATTATAACGAAGCACATTGATGAGACTTTGCTCAAACATTTTGAAACAACAAAACTAGCATTTCATATGCTGTGCAATGAGATCGATCTGTTGGATGGTCCAGTTTTATGCTGTCCCGTTTTTTTGAAGCGCATTAAGATATTTATTCTGTAAAAGCGTGTACATGTTTTCTTACAGGATAAAAAATTGATCCTGCTTAGTTGACCACATATAGGTTTTTAGAATGTATGTGCATCTTGGTGTTTCAATCCAGCCTTTTTATGTGATACACCAAAATGTGGTTAAAAATAAGTGAATGGAAACATAGCTATTTATAGAATTTTTAAAAGCATTTAAAGTTGCAGTCGACATACTGTTATTGCAAAGTGTTATTATATTAAACAGAATTTTATCATCTGCTGGTGCGGATGAAAATAAAGTTACTGTTGTAGATATCATTTCTGGTGTAAACAGACCTTAATGTTTTCTTCTAAAAGCTGACCCAAGTATTGCTTCACAGACATTTTATGAAGGCCAAACAGGCCAGCTGCTCACAAACAAGCTTGAGATTAGGCAACTGTCACTCCATTCAAAAAGAAAAGGCCGTTCTGTACACACACACACACACACACAGATGGTTGGTCAGCACGTGCCCGAAGGAGGGCAGAGCAGTGACCCTCAGCTGGACACTATGGCCAGGTCAGTGACACTCAATCCCTTCTTTCAGGCCAGCTGCTACTAGTTCTGTGCTAATGGCACCTCCCCAAAAACACGCATACACACACACACACACACACACACACACACCCCTTAGGCCCCCTCAATCTGCCTACACTGACCAGTGAAAAGGCAAGGATGGGGTGGGGTGTAGGACAGCTGGACACTCGCCACTCTCCTGCCTCCTCAGGGGGAGTCCTAGTGTGTGTGGGTACATGTGAGCAAGAGAAAAGCTTAATAGCCTAGTGTTGATGAGAGCAACTGGAAGCAAGAAGAAGAAAAAGAAGAAGCGAGTCTGGCACACATAGACCCCACAGAGAGACAATTAGCAAGTTAGCAAAGACCCACTTTAGTTTGCCACCTGATTTCCACCTTGGATTTCATTTTCTTGTAAGTACTGTGACAGAATCTATCACCTGGCGGCAAAACTGTGTCATTTAGCGTTGCGGCTACTTTGGCTAAAGTACCCCAGCAACCGCAGGTCCAATGATCCACAGCTCCAGGCTGTCCAGTACCATGGGCCGGGCTGAGCCAGACAGTCGATAAATCAATAGGTCACTCACGCACGCACACGCACACACACACACACACACACACACACACACACACACACGTCACTGCAGGGCTGAGAGGCCACATGAAACTACCATTGATTGAAGGGGGTAGGGAGAGCGCTGATGGTCAGAGCTGTGCATGTGTGTGAGGTTATGGGGCTCACCTCAATTCCTAACACTGCAATAGGGAGTTTAAAATGGCCTCTGTAATGCTTACACACTTAAACACACTCACTCACTCACTCACTCACACACACTCACACTCACACACACACACACACACACACACACACACAGCAGAGATTAAAGATTTTGTTTCTGTTACCTCCTATCACAACTCAAAACACACATTCTAAGTGAATAAAAGAATTTGAGTTTTTCAGACTATATATACATGTTCAGTTTTATTTTGGGGTGTTTTGCCTTTATTATGATAGGACGGTGAATAGCAGACAGGAAGCAAAGTGAGAGAGAGAGGGGGCGGGATCGGGAAAGGACCTTGAGCTGGGACTTGAACTCGGGACGCCCATAACACAAAGGTGTTTTGGCATCAGATTACATTATATATAGAAAGTACATTGGTTTTTGGTTGATTTAGATTTTTTGTTGTTGGTATTGTTCTGTGCTGTTGAAATTGGACAATTGTAATTGTTCATGCCTGATTCTCCTATTTTTATTTTATTTTTTTCCCACTCAAAGTTAATCTTTAAAAACGACAATCATTTAATAACATTGTTAAAAGCAATCTTTAGTGAATCTTGAAACAAATCATCAATTTTTCATTATAATGAAAATATGTCTTAATTTATAATCATTATAATATGTCTAAAAGTAGCATTTGAATTGATAAATATTAATCTTTAGTGCTGTAATTTTAATTTATTTTAACAAAATGCATAATTTTAATTTGGGATATTTATTAGTTACATAAAATGTAAGAGTTAATCAGAACTGGCCAAAATAGCCACACATCTCTATTTATAATAATTTTAAGCAATTTTAGAGATTTCTTCCAAAGCTCCATCGTAGCGCTGCACAATTAATCAAATTTCTTATCGCAATTATGGATGCCACAATTGCGTAACCGCTCAAAAAGGCAACAATTGTTATTCTGAGCACTTAAGAAGTTGTTTTTTCTTTCTACAGGGCCTCTCCATTACAGAAAAGGGGTTTCCATTGTTTTCATTATAGTTTAAGTTTAACATTATGATACCATGCACATTTTTACCTTTTTTAAATAGACCTTAAAGAAGAAACCAATCCAACGAATTCTTGACATTTGAGGCTTAATACTATAGAAAAGCAGAGAAGTGAAAAGTGTAGAAAAGCGTTTTTCGGTTTAAATATTTTCAGCTTGCTTATTTTCATTTAAAATTTGAAATGCAGTTGCTTTAAGCAATGGTATAAACATCATTCAGGGTAAATTTTGTTCATCGTAATTAATAATCGCAATAAATATTCTTATTTTTGCCATTTATGGTTCAAAAAAGAACCATCCATGGAACCAAGGATTTTAGTTTGATTGTTTGTTAGTTTTTTAATAATGTTTTTTTTTTTTTATATAATGAAAAAAAGGCCTTTTTAAATTATTAAAATGATCTTTACACTAAGAAAAATTATTTTCTCTATAGCCTTTTTTATTAATAAGGCTGTAGGCTGATATTATATGTAATTATTTATTAGCTTCACTGAGCATGTTATTTCGCTTTACCATAAAAATAAACTAAAGTTCTATGTAACGACTTGTTTAACCATTCGACTTCTTTGAATGCGATCCATAATCACATAGATTGTGTCTGAGAGGATTCTTGTGTTAAGTTGGCCGGCTTCTAGTGTTAAGTTGTCTGCTGATCCTTTCTTTGTTGCAGTGTTTTGCTCACTCATGCGCTCATTGAAAAAAGCCTTAGCCTGTTCTTCTCCGGCTCTCTTTTATGACCTCGTCAAGTCAACGGCTGCAGCATTGAACATGTTTACTTGACCTGCAAATTGGGGTCAACGCAAAGTAAAGACCCTTACAATTGTGCAAAGAGCGCAGACAAACAGTGAACTATTGAGACACAGATATCGTGTTCACAAAATCCAATACGCTTTTCGGGGAAGCAAATGCAAATTGCATTACGACAAAAAAACAAAAACACTTAAATACAATAGCTATAACGCATAACGCTTTTGGGTGGCACTTAAACCGACACAAGCTGCCAGGGACTAGCACAAGGTGGCAGGGAGTAGAAGACAGGTGTAAATAAACGCCGGGGCTCTGTCCTTGCTCTGTGAGTTGCCATGGCAACGGCTGATAGAGCATCCTATCGATCGCACTGTCCAGTCTGAATTGTGCAGCCCCTGAACCCGCGTTTTTTCTCTGTGTGGTGATGGGTGTGGATCAATACCTGATATTGTATGCCTCTTTTGCCCTGCGTCTCTCATGGCTTCCATAATAGTGGTAATGATAGTGAGAGGGAAGCAAACAGAAAAGGAGGAAGCCTGAAACAATAGTAAAAACACAGCTGAATCTATTTCGTCATAAACGAGAGAAAAAAAAAAATACTTCCTTCTTGGACCGATAGGCACGCTCTTAAAAACAATAGACAGCCATCACGACACTTCGCCTGTGTTACGCGTTTTACTGCGCCCCGGCACGGAAAACATGTCATATCCGATTTTTCCACACATCTCCCGGTGTGCATATGCGAACAGCCACACGCCATTTACCTAATGTGAGGCCGTTTAGTCCAGTCATTGCTTTGACTGTTACACAAATCAGAATGGCCAGGAAGACCAGGCTGCTCCGGGTTCAGCAAGAGCTTGTGAAGGAGAGAGAGGCGCGGAGAAGGACCTGCGGGAGCTCGTTTAAATCTGGCCTGAGGGATCCCTCCAGCTAGGGGTCACGGTTGGAGTCACAGCGCACTGGATTTAAAGGTGGGGCTCCTTAAGGTGCCTCTGTTGCCCCGAGGCACAGCCATCACAATTCCTGCAGTGCTGGAAATGAAAGCCGGTCTAGGACAAAGGCCCTTTCCTTGCTTATGGCCACTGCTCAGAAAAATTACTCAAATGATTGAGATGTCGGTTACATCTTTCTTTTTGCCTCCGTCCACCTCAGCAACACCCTAGTGTGAGTTTAAGAAGAATTACTGAGAGGTTTGACTTCTTGAGTGAACGTATAAAATTAGTTTAATATTATGAATTATACATAGACTAAGAGCGCTTACAAATACTGTCAGTAAAACTGCCAAAAAATCATCGACACGCAAAATACTCGAGCGACGCGCATTTAAGCAAAACCGGCTCCTGAATGTTGTTCACCGATCATTTTTTTTAAACGCATGAACTTCCGTCATCCCAGGCTGAGAAGTCCTTGATCTCCAGAGACTCGACTGAAGTCGCTCAAGCTGTTTTTGTGTTTCTATCAGTGCTGCATGGATTTGGCTGCTCGCCTGCAGTACTGAGCTCTGTGCAGCGGTACAAATGTAAATCCGTGCTCCGCGGGGACGGAGTGTGAGGGGGAGCGGAGTGGCTGCCCTCGCATCCCTGCGAGATGAAAACCCATCCACTCGGAGAGGCACATCGGCTACCAGGGCAGAAGTCAGCCGCGGTGGGGCCGGGCATGTGGGAGAGAGGAGTGATGGAGGGAAAGTTTTCTCTGCCTCAAGCGCTCTGCATATGTTGTGAGAGTGAGAGCCTGCAGTGAACTTGGCAGCACACTTCAAAACTTTATGGAGCAGACGTGCACACTGCATCCTAATACGAGCTGTGTCTTGATTCGTGATTCTGGATTCTTGAGATTTGTCAGACGCTGTGCCTTGCATTTTTTTTTTTTTTTTTTTTCAATTCTTGGCTCGCCGATATAAGATTTTGCTCGCCTACATTTTGTTTAAAGAGCAGTTTCTCATTGGGTTCGCTTTGTTCTCAAAGCGCTCAGATTAATCATAGTCGATGTTGATCACATTTGGGTAAACAGTGTAAATATAGGTGCCAAATGTTTACATAACCACTTTTAACATTTAAAAAGATAGTTCATCCAAAAATGAAAATTCTAGCATCTAATCACCCTCAGGTCGATCCGAACCTGTATTGCTTTCTTTCTTCTGTGGACGCAAAATAAGATATTATTTGTCCATACAGTGAAGGTCAATTGAAAGCCAACATGAGTTAATAATAACAGAATTTTTTTTTTTTTAATATTATTTTTAATAAATTATCCAATTGCTACAACATATAAATTGTTAAAAAATATTTTTAGTTATTAAAAGTTATTGATTATCTACCTAAACGTCTACAGAAGAAGCTCCTCACAACGAAAAAAAGTAGATACTGACCTAAAATCAGTTCGTATTTTTAAATGCTGTTTCTAGTCAAATGTAAGACAGATAGCGCTGGTCCTGGATCTATGGGTGGCCAGCTTCTGTATTCAATTCAAGGTCTACGTTAGCAAACCACTCTGTCCTGTCCAGGAGCTCCATTCACTTCACAGTCAATAGTTATTTATCATCCAACATATTAGCGATTGCAGTGTCGATATGAAGTCCAGCGCTGAAATTAGTCAGTGCCAAGTCTGTAACTACAGCCCAAGGTCAGACACACACTCCATTGACAGGAGTGATGGTCCGCAGCTCACAGGCACATACATCCACCCCAAGGTCAAGTGTACGGTGCTGCTATTTCAGAGGGAACACACGTGTAAAACACTCCGTCATGTTGAGAGATGCCAAGCATGAATTCAGCTTGATCGTGACACGTTTTATTTCATGTTTTGGATACTGATCAATACGGTAAAAATGGAAGCCGCTTGAAAAGATCCTACGCTTTTTGTTTGGTCGTAGATATAGGTGCAGTTTTAGTTCGTGTGTGGTTTCTCAGCTTTCAAAAGGTTCTAGCATACACACATACTAACGAGAACTTTTAAAACGCTAATATGAACTACTTAGGGATAAATAAGGTAGAAAGACGTACCTAGGGTACGGCGACAGCATTGCGCGTTTCTTCTGAGAGAGTGTGATCTAATAAATTCGGACAGTCTCGTTATTTAAATGAGACTCTTCTTAACACTTTAGTTTAGAGAGTGAACAAAGACAAAACAAGACACTATCACCGACTACATGCTGTGTATATTAAGCAGAATCAAAGTGAAACTATATTCTGCATTTTCATTACAATGGAAACCCATTTAAGCATTTTTGTTTGTTATTCAAGCCTTCTTTACAACAGAAAAAAATTTAACTGCACTAAAAGTTTAGCTAAGCTGAAGAATCGCTAATCAGCAGCAAAACATTTTCTACCCTTCTGGCAAGGTCAGGGGATCACAGTCCCCTGCTAAATGTCCGAAGCCCCCCCTCTCCGAAGCCCTGAGGGGAGATATCACCCCCCACACATAGATACAGAGCCTGACAGCAGCTAACTTGGTTCGATTGCTTGGTCCAAACTCCACTCCGCTACCCTCCCCCTTCCCCGCAGGCCTCTTTTTACATCGTACTTTCAGGACCAAACTGAGATATGTTTGCGTCATCGATGTGAGGTAAACATGACTACTAGCAGCTGCTGTAAACTGGGCAGAGAAAATGCTAAATGTTTCAAACTCTGATGTCAATACCAAAAGCTCCTCTGTGAATGGGCAAAGGGGCTTTTGAGGTTTCTGATCAGTGACAAGTCAAGTCCCAAAGACAGAGTTTTGCAGCCGAGCCTGAAACTGCATATCTAGAATTGTTTTTGGGTTTTTTTTAGACGCTTTTGTCTCTAGCCAACTTCTTAGAACACTCAGGCAATGAGCCAAATGTTTTTTTGGAAATAGATAAAATGAACGCTGCTGTAAACAAGGGACTACTACATACTATCGTTACAATGCAATTGTAGAGTGTGGCAGCAAAACAACCATTGTTGCATATTTTTTTAGATTTAAAAAAAAAATGTAAAAAGACATTTGCAAGTAATAATATGCATTTGATTTTTGGCAGGTGACCGTCAGCAGGTGCAAAAATGCAAGATTTAGTCCTTGACCTTGCAACCTACGTTTGGTGCTAATGCTTTTGTAGATTTATTTTTTTACATGTATTTAAACAACTCACCAACGTCACCAATCACACAGGAAAATGTTATGTTGTGTAGCTGTATAGATCAGCATCAGAAAACTAAGACGAATCTAATTTAAAATATCTGTAGTCCAATATCTGTACTTCTCTAGACACACAAACTCATTATTCATTAAATTATATCTCTCAGGTTCAAGTACATCAATAAAAATGTCTGCTTTACTACAGAAAACAGCATGCTATTTTATTGGAATCACTGCTTTAATACAAACACACAAGCACAGTGCATGCTGCCATCTAGTGGACTCATTACATGTGTTCACCGTAGCGTAGCTCTAGTGAATAAATCTTGCAGAGCTGTAACCATTTACAAGCACTGAAAGCAAAATATGACTATTTTAAATCTATCTGATAGAAAACCGACATAAACAGCAAAATACAAAATTCATTTGTGCACCCCTCGTGTTATCATATTCCCTTGAACCATACAACTTGTTAACAATGCATTTCTGCAACTAAATTAATCTTTTTTTAAAAAAATGACGTTGCTTTGTGACTACTGTGATCGCACAAGTCATTGTTCTTTAGGTACACTGACTTTGCGCCTCTTCAGGGATGCTAGCTGGGGATCTTGGCTTAGCGGGAACTCTAACTGAGTGATCTACAGAGAGAGAGAGGAAGTGTTTAGTTGCGGTGAATTACAGTTAATCAAAACAGGAATCAGACTCATTTGTTTACTTTACATTTTTCATATTTCCTGATGAAGTCATCAGAATGACACCTTGTATTTTGCATGTTAAAACTGCTCACGAAATTCCAGTGATTACACTGGCAAAAAAATCCAACCAACATGACAAAATACAGATATGGACCATGGGCAGTGTATTTCCTACCTGAGGGGCAAAGATGCGTCCGCTCCTGGTCTTCCTTGCATGCACCTTCTCTACCAGACTGTCCGTCTAAAATATGCAGCACATCATTTAAAACAACTTCCTCTCAATCACAGGCCATTAAATCAGACTGGTAGTTTACTTGTGTGTGTGTGTGTGTGTGTGTGGTGAATTGTGCAGTGCTACCTTTGCATTTCTTAGGTTGAGATCCTCCTTGCTACTTCTGTGACCCTGTTGTGAGGTTTCCTGAGTTTCTGAAAATGTGACAGACCATGAGCGACGGTGGCTGGGAGTCTGCTGCATTTTCCTTCATTTAGATTCACGCCGAACTGGCAAAGCAGAATCCAATATTCACCTGAGTATTCAATGCCTGCATCGGTGATGACGTTTTCCTTTGTCCTACACTCCTGCAAGCAAAAACATCCATCTTTTGAGATTAATCCTCACATTTTGTAAAGGTAATGCAGAAAAGGAAATATCTGAAAGATAAACTGCTCGCTATTAAAAGAACCCACCTGCTGCACTGAAGTCTCAGACAACACTCCATCCTCAAACACGTTCAAAGACCATTTCGTAGTACTCACACATACTACCTCCTTCTCATCAAACTGCTCATGCATGTGAAAGACATTGATCACAGCTGTACATCATTGAGTAGTTTTGTTTTTTTTCCCCCCCAGAAAGATCAGTAGATGTCTACCTCACCGACTCAAGTCTGTTTTGCTCAGTGGAGACGTTCATTCTGAGGCTATGAAAAGGTGTGACCACCTCTCCCATGGTCAGATTTACCGGTTCCCTCTCAAACAACAGCGTCTCATTGTCATCGTCCTTGAAACCAGGTGGCTGATACTCCTGAGGGGTCACTGAAACAGAAATACATACTGATTCAGAGCAGCACAGTCACCAATACCAGAGGTCATCAAACATTTTGCAATAAAAAGCTGAAAACAAAAGTAAATACTGCATCATATTCAACTGTATTATATTCATTTTATTTAATCAAATTAACTTATATTCTCTGTACTGTAATGTAAAAATGTAAATATAAAAAATATATTTTAGAAATGAAAATGTTTCAATGGATTTTTTTTTCATATTTTTTTCCTCCTGTGTGATATGACATGGCGTGTGAAATGAAAGGTCATCATCCACCAAATCTGAGCCACAGGCCTTTGTTTGTGCATTTCTGATCTGTATGTAGTGTGAAGATCTGAAAAGTATCAAATGCTTTTGAATGACTATAATAAATATTGGGTTATTTATAAATTGTGTTAATAAATATTAAGCACAAAAAATGATCACATACTAAAAATACAATAAATGAAATTGTCTGTTTTTCACAAAGCAAGCATAAATGTACCCTCATCATAGTAGAAGAGTTTCATGTTGAGGCAGATGTTGTCAGGCAGCGGGCCGAGATGTTGCATCAGCATGTAAAGTTTGCGCACCAGCAGCATACTGGATTTCTGGGTGTTGTCACAGGCCATTTTACTCTCACTGTGCCCATTTTTGCTGGAAACACAGACAATTATTATTATTATGCAATACTAATATACTAGTAATTGATAATGCTGTAAAAATGTAATTGAGACTTTCTATACCGATACAAGTTATGTATTTTAGGTTGAACACAGCACTTTAGTGGTTGCAATCTATAAACTACTTTTGATAACTGCTCAGACAGATAAGCCACCTCTCAAAGTCCATCTGAGGTCCGTTCTCTGTGTACTTGATTTTAAACTGATAGCATTCAGTCACTTTCTACAACAAAAGCAAAAATGGAAAAGTAAACATGGAAATTCAGTCTTAAATAAACAAGGTCATCATGCACTAATTTAATCATTGTTGTATTATATTCAAATGCTAAGTAACATTCAAGTATGGTGTATGATCACCTGTGGATTGTCTGGATCGCAGTAAATCTACAAGTAAAAAAGTACAATTTTTATTTAACAAATACTTTTAGAAGACAGAGTATATATTTTTTTAAACTTCTGTATGCAAACTGATTACTGTTCTCAAATCCATAAGTTAATACTCACAGACAGAACAACCATGCGCAGCTGATAAAGTAAAGCAGATGCAAAAAGGTCCAGAGGTTACTGAGATTGATGACCAATATATATCTGGTTACTAAACTGGTTATTACCCATAAAAATGCACAGAACAGTGCAACAGCACAGACTTACGTATCTTCTTTGAAGTGCATCAAAACATCCCTGCAACCTGAAATAGTAGAGGTAAGATACTCTCAATTCAGCTTATTATACTTTCTAATGATGTATGTACTTTATTAAGGGAATATTACCACTGCACAATCTGCTGAGCACCAGGACAGCTATGCTCTCGCAGTATCAGGACTTTCAGTTCTGTCAAAAGAAAGAAAGGAAAAATAATAATAAGTTGATCTGGATTTCTGTTACCTGTCAAACTCTGATGTATGACGTTCACCTCCAACATATTTGTTTCCATAGGCCTTTTCTGGGAAAAGCCCTCTGAGGTAAGTGATGCTTGAGACAGCAATGGCTAATAGTTTCTTCACAAGCACCAGAGATTGTTGTTCTGTGGACACCACAGCAGGCAACATCTGACAGCTCTGAAAAACACGTTAAAAAACGTGCTGTAAGACAATGGACAGTCTAGCAAAATGCCAGGACAAATTATAAAACTAAATTACAATCACACAGTACGTGGTATTGTGCTAGATGTGGAAAACAACCCACAAAAAACTATTTTTTACCTGAACAGGGCGCAATTTCTGTTCAGAAGCCATGATGACTGCAATAAAACCTTAAAATTAGCATCGGCAAATATAATTAACGTTAGAAATTTCCATATTTTCAGTTACTTAAAAGCACATACATATGTAAAGTCGAAAGTGAAAATTTTAAGTGGTTCTGATGAACGTGAAATAATGCAAAATATACTTATAAACGATGATAACGTCAGTCCGTATCAACCGACTTCTAACCGTCACCGGATGCGCGCGACCATCGATCGAGTACGCGGGTCCTACGTGACGTCAGGCCAAAAACAAGAGAGCCCTCAAATATCGAAATAAATAAATATTGCTCCTTTGATACAATTATGAAGATAATTAATAATACTTGAAACGTTATGATCCTCTATTGTTGTAGTTTCTTTTAACTGTTATGCACACACACACACACACACACACACACACACACACACACACACACACACACACACACAAAACACTGTCGAAATCTTTGTTATTTAATATTTGGTCATCCCTGAACTCTTGGCACTCTGTTTTGAGTTAAAGCCTTTTTATTCTTATATTCTGTATGCATATGTTGGAAATAATATAAATCGAAATATAAAACAGTATAGGATAACAACAAAACATGTCTTTTCTTTTTTCTTGTCTAATTATGTGTAACTACCATATAAAACCCCCCCACATATGGGCTTATGAAAAGTTAATAAAATTATGCAGGGTTTTTTATTTTTTTATTTTGTGAACTGTTTTGGGTTTTAAAATAAATATATAAAAATATATTTTGTATATAAATATATTTGAAAATGCTGAATTTTTTATCATCAGCTTTTTAAAATAACTAAATGCACTGATCTATATGTCATTATTACCTCAGGTATGCCATTGTAGATTTACTCATTGAAACGTCATGGCATGACTGATGAATGAAGTCAACTTAGGCCTAGGCCTTATAATTGCTATTTCAGAAATAGCACTTAAAAGGTCTCTCCTGTGTAACAGGATTGTCGCGGGCATAATCCATATTACTAAAACTGTCATTTATTGAGAATTTATATTAACGTCTGCTGAAGATTTTAATACCGTTTAACAGTTTAAATTACCCCATATTGTTTATTATTGTGCGAACTCGCAAAGGCATTGTAGCCTACTATTGGTCACTTTTTTATTATGATAAGGCTTCTGGATATCTACGGGCTGATTCTCCTGTCTCTCAAACATCAATCCAGATTCCTATTGGCTCTTAGGCTGCGTGACCATCCTCCAAAACCACGTCACTGCAGCGAACGCCATTTTGATACTGAACACCGTGGGTGGACCAGATCGAGCACGAATATACAGCGAAATATATACTCAAACACGTTGATTAATTGGACAGCAAACGGCGAGCAACCATGTCATCAGATAACCAAGACACGGAGACGCATTCGGAGCAGATGGAAGAGACTCAGGTGGGGATTAGACTCGGGCTGCGCCTCGCTCGGTGCAGTCTCTTGTGGTGTCTGTCAGTTTCATCCACTATAATGTCATTACGCTTAAATACTGTTATATTAAAATGGCTGCTTGCTTCTTGCTCGTTTAAACCTTAAACACAGAAATCTTTCTGACTCTTTGCGATTTGATTTCTGAGCTGTCACCTGCATGAGTTCAACAAGGTGATAGACGAGCGTTTCACAAGCATGAGCCTCCTTTTGATTTGTCAGGCAGCTCAGACGTCACGAAATAACAGCGTCTGATTGGTTTATCCTGTCACTTTAGATTTTGTCACGCCTACCTTAACCTGATGGTGTTAGTTGGGTTGTGTGAACGAAAATATCTGGGGCGCCCATTTTTCTTATTTCCGCAAAATATTGTCAAGCCAAACTATGGTAACCAGTTTCAAATGTAATTTTTTTTGAAGGAGCCATGATTAGTTTATTTAAAAATCAGAAGACCTTAATTGAAAACACAAGTCTTTGTTGACAATTTTGTGCTAAAATGGCATGTATACGTGAGAAAATGAGATTCAGGACATGACCATAAATCCTAAGTACTTGCAGTTTTGACTGAGGGGAACATAATACCCTTGTTTGCTCTTTTTCCAGGTGATGCTGAATATAGAAGCTCATAAATTACTTGTTATAGATCCAAGTGAATCAGCAACTTAGACTTTTTATTTAGAAGAGTAACTTATGTTTCTTCTTCAACTCTTTTGTGGTTTCGACAAACTGGAAAAAAATATATCTTAATAATGCTAAAACGTGTTTTAACATTTTAGCAGAAACTAGTTTGAAATATAAAATGCTGTCTCAAATGTCTTTTGAGTTGTATAATCTAATAGCAAACTGTTTAGATCCTGCATTTGTGTTTTAAAATGCTGGTTTGTATGAATTGTTTTTTAATCATAGGGTGTAGCATGTAGAATTAGTTACTGTGTCAAGATGATTTACAAACCTGTTTTTCTGCAGTATGCTTTCTGCTTCAATTGCATGCAAATGCATGTGTCTTTTAGCCAGCACAACAAGAATTAAAGTTCTCCTTGTTGACACACGGTCTAGTCATTTGCAAAAATGGTCTTTATCTTAAGTCATGCAGTCATAATGGAAGCGTGCTTAAACATCTATACTGCAGTCTGTATCATTAGTCTTCCTTTTGTTGTTTACAATCATACAGACCTCAGTCTAAACACACCCCCACATGATTCCTCAGCTTAAGGCAAAACTGAGGATGATTCAAAATGCCAAACAACTGAGGTCCTCAAATATTTGTCTTTTAGTAACCTTCTGTAATCTTACGTTTTGCTGCCCCGTGCAAGACCCAGAGAACGATTTGGCTGTTTTACAGTTACAATACATTTACAATTACAATATAATTATCTCATCTTCTCTGAGACAACATGTGAAGATGTTTACAAATAGTCTACACTCAAATTACAGAATTTCCAGACATTCAGATTGAAACCAAAATGTAGTTTCCCTATCGAAAAGTGAAGTCAGAAAACACCTGGGAATTTAATGCCAAGCTAAGCGGTCTTGTTGCACCTTGCCCTGAAATGTGATTAATGACCGCACCTTTTGGGAATGACTGAACGAACAATAACATGATGAAAGGGCTTTTGTTTTATTGTTGTTGTTATATTGTGGGTGTAAGATTTATTAGTTTGTGTTGATTATTAGTTTCTTCCTTCTTCCTCTTTGTAGTTATAGTAAGACTAAATCAGAATCAACTTTATTGCCAGGTATGTTTACACATACGAGGAATTTGTTTGAGTGACAGAAGCTCTACAGTGCAACAGGATAACAAGACAAGACCGATAATAAAAAGAATTATATACAAATGTACAAAAATACAATATATACTACAAATGAAAGCAAGCTACTTTTTCTGTTTTTTTTTTTATTACTTTTAAACGGCAAGGATTTATTAACTGATCCAGCATACACTTTTACACTGTTACAAAACATCTATTTCAAATAAATGTTGTTTTTTAAACTTTCCATTCATCACATAATCCTGAAATGTATCTGTGTATCATGGTTTTTCTACAAAAAACAAACAAACAAAACAACTGTTTTTAATACTGATTATAATTAATCTTTCTTGAGCAGCAAATCAACATGTTTCCTGAAAGATTATGTGACACTGCAAAGTGGAGCAATGGCTGCTGAAGGTTCAGCTTTAACATAACAAGAATAGAAAACATTTCAAAATATACTGAAACAGAAAAGAGTTATTTTAATATTCACAATAATAAGTGCTGTAATTTTTGAACAGCAGAATTTTTCAATAAAAGCGTTCTAATATCTAAGATCTACACATCACAATAAATGTTTTTCAGGAATCCCAGGACACAAACTCAAACCCAGTGCGGACAGAGGAGGCCAAATTGAAAGCAAAGTATCCCAACTTGGGGCAAAAGCCAGGTGGCTCGGACTTCCTGATGAAGAGACTGCAAAAAGGGGTAAGTTTAAAGGATGTTTTTTAAAGGCATTCATTAACATTTTTGAAGTTCCAGGTGCTTGCAGCATAGCCAAAACAGGTTTTAATTCCTTTTTTTTGTCTCTAGCAAAAGTATTTTGACTCAGGAGATTACAACATGGCCAAGGCAAAGATGAAGAACAAACAGTTGCCCGCCGCAGCTGGTCCAGACAAGAACATTGTCACCGGGGATCACATTCCAACCCCTCAAGACCTTCCTCAGAGAAAGTCCTCATTGGTAACAAGTAAACTGGCAGGCTAACGTCACCCATAGCTTTTGAATAAACCCTCTTACCAAACTTCTAAAACCTCCCCAGCCCCACCAGACCAGCTTCATCAGGACTGGTTATCAGTTTATTTGGTTTTATTTGTTTTCATTTGGGTGTAGAGTTTTGCTGTCATTTTTGTTTCACTTCAGTAGGTCTAACCAACCCAGCTCTGTTATCCTCTTCAAGTGTCCCACATAGAGTAGGTATAAACTAAACCCTCAGTACTTCAGGCCCCGGTGGAGCATGATGCACTTTACTCTGTGTACCCTGTACATCAGTGATATTATGAACAAAACCCTGAAGACTTCATAAAAATGGTGTTCAAAAGATGCTTTTAAACGTGTCAAATAATTTGAAAATGATTTAAGATTGTTTTAAAAGGCATTGTTTTCTATATAGGTAATACTTGACAGCCATTGGCCCCAGATGTACATTGGCAGCCCTCTTTTTCATTCATAATGACAAATGAATGAATGTTTTGGAGAATTTCTTTGAAAAAGTCAGTGAACAAATGGCCAGAGCAATTTTTGGTAAAGAGTGGCTGGTAGCCTTCATCCGCTCTTCTACCTCTCACTCTATAAATATGGCTCAGTTGAACCAAATAACTGCTGCTTATGACTGGATTGTTTTACTATTTTCAGCCCTCACCTTCCATGGTAGGATCTGAGCAAGCGGTTCCAATCAGGCTGATTAGATTATTGTAATCACAGCTTTTGGGTGTAAACAGAGAATGTTGTAACTCACTGATAATAGCCGAGAGCAGAAATGGTCTTTGAATGTGGCATGATAACGAAAGGGGCTTAAGAAAATGATCTCGTCATCGCACAAAGCATGCGTTAAAAGATAAAGTATGTTCATAGAAAGTAGTGGCTATATGTGTTGAATCATTAGGGCATCTGGAGTCATTCAGCTTTTATGTACACTAACAGCAGTGTATTTATTAATGGGATAAATGTGCGATATTTTGTAATATTCAACGCATATGTAGTGTGATGCACATGACCCCTTTGATCATAATGACGACGTAATCATCGATTTGATCCTAAATATCTTTGTGTTTTCTGAGGAATGAGATGCGGAAGGACATTTGCAGAATTAAGCAGCACCTTTGGTTCAAGATTTTACATTTAACAATAAATTCTTTACTTAAACTTGGATAAAGTTAAATGTTTTAAAATATAAAAAGTATTCAAAAATAAAACCTATAGATTGCTTTGAGATGCAGCTTGTTATGAGCTTTCAAACCACATCAGTCACAGATTACTTTAGGGAATATTATATCCCGTAACCCATTTCTTTATTCAGTTTTCTCATCATTTAGCAAAGTGTCCTTCAGAGGGCACGGATCGATCAACCTCTGCAGCTTCTTCAAAGTCTGAAGAAGTCTGTGCAGGGCTGTTGTAAATCATCGGAAACTTTGTAGTGGATCTTAACAGCTCATTTATTCCAGGCTGTAAGACTTTGTACACTCCTTACAGAGTCCTAGTATGAGGATAGATACATTACAGAGCAAATCTACACTCAACCTAGGCAGTCAATCCAGGTGTCTAAGTCAGGATTTGCATAGTCTAATCAAGTTGCCCCTTCTAAAACCACATACTCGCCTACATGTGGCCCGAAGATTAAAAAAAAAATGTGTCTAGCCATGTGAAGTTAACAAAAACATGTATAATAATGCATGTTCTTCTTTGGTAAATAATTACTGTGCTATCACTATGTAAATCTCACTAAAAGGTGAGTTACATGTAAAGGATTGAATGTTTTTTCATGTATGGTTGAGGTGCTGGTGGCAGTTGGCAATACATCAGGGAAATATGATGGTCTTGCACTTAGTTTTTGTCACTTGATGGTATGTGTGGATGTACAATGTTTCCTTTGGGGAATGCGTTATTGCACAATGCTAGGAGATAATCTTATTTTGTGCTGCAGCCAAATTGTAAATAGTCAAACTGTGCATCTGGTGTCATATTTGTGCATTTTGTCTTGCATTATCTGCCTGAGTTGTCTTTCCAATATACACCGAGTTTGTGTTTTATCGTTTATTTGTTAATATTGTGTGTCTGAATCTCTCTGCTTTTTTTGATGCAACGCGTTGACAAGAATATCATCAATTCTAGTGGGAGAAGTATAAACATTGGGGTTAAGGATGCTCGTATTGTAGTTTAAAGACAGCTTTTTAGTCGGTTGGATTCAATTCGGACTAATCTAAAACCTTTCCACTGTACTGCAATGCGATATTCGTGGTAACTACACATTGACTCTAAATCTACAACTTCAGGCGCTCTCTGTTAGACACACAAAATTTATTCTTTGCATACTTTATGGAGCTTTTAGTGTTTGTTTTATTTTTGTGCCCCATTTATATATTCTTTATTGTTTCAGATGTTTTGCTTGAATTACTTTGTGTTTGAAAGTGGATTTCCAGAACTTTCCAGAGTCATCTGGTCTCGTACAATTATATTTACATGGAAGGATGCTGAATCACACAGTAAAGATAGATGTTTAAAATGAATACTGGAGCTATGTCCGAACTTCAAATAAAGTTTTACATTAATAACAAAACCACCGAATGGTACTTTTTCATTTTTCTAACTATATGTGTACTTTTGTGATATAAAAGTTTTTTTTTTTTTTTTTTTTTTAAATGTGTCTACTAGTCAATGTGACCGTTTCTATTTTCTATCCAAAATTAAAATGGGCTCTTGTAAAAAATTTTAAGTGATCCTTGAGATCCACTAAAGATTGTGCTGCTTGCAAAGTGCTTTTATATTCTACACAGTTCTACAACTATTTCTCGCTAGAGGGAGCGCCACGCTTGGAAAAATCTGAAACGAACCAGACCCATCTCGAAATGGGCGGGACAAAAAAAGAAAAACACAGGGTGGAATTTTTAAACACAAACACAGGAATACAAATCTTGTTTATATGAAACATCCCTGGTCGTTCGTGAACTAAATGGTGGTTAATCCTATAAAACACCTAAACGTTGAGGCATTCTGACATGGAATGATTTTAAATAGCCTATTATTGCCGTTTTACGAAGAGCACGTAAACATTCTTATTGTGACGGATTTGGGGGCTTCACACGAACGCGAGCACATTTTACGTGCAGAACCAGTTGTACCCTAACGTTTCGAAAGCGTAGCTGCGTTCGGTACGTGTTTCGTCAATGATTGGTCAACGGATAAAAGTCCCGCCCACTAGTCGTCCCACACAAATAAAAGCTTCTCCCAAACGCTTCCGCTTTGCAAAAGTAAAATGTAATGGGTTAGAGTGTAGTTTCAATTTCGCAGGACGTTTCCAACTAAATACGGCGTCGATAAATTGGATAAATTGGATTAAAAGCATTAATGTAAATTAGCGAAAATGTTCACTGGGAGTAAAGTTTCAAACGACAACGGCTTTTGGCCATGCATTGGAATAGCAGCTCTTAACGTCAACAACAGCTCGAGCAGGTTTAATAGCAAGCCACTGGTAATGCCAGAACTGAAAACCCAGAACCAGTTCACGGGGAACGGTGTCCAGGGCTCGGTACCGTCCTCGCCTGAGACGGACTGCGAGGAAACAGACGCATATTCCTCCATCTACACCGCCCTGGAAATGGACACTCGAGACATTATTGACATTTTCTTAAAAAGCTTTACAGGACTCCCTCATTCTAAAAATGGAAAAAAACAGGTTCTGGCTACGATGAAGCGGGTTGTGGATAGTCTCGAGGTGAAACACGAAAAGGCTTACAAAGGTAATTTCACAAGTGCTCGCTTCCTTTTAGCGCGTAACGCTCCGCGGCTTCCATTTCGCTTTGTTTCATAATGTTTATGGGTTGATAAGAGAAGGGCAAATATTGTTTAAAAGTCTCACGGCCTCACCCTCAATGCACGCACCTGGCTAGGCAGGTTGCTCCACTTCGTGCCACGTATTGCTACATTAGTGAGTCAGCAGTGGCCTTTAACGTTTCGCTCTTTCAGGTATGATTGCACGGCTGAATCTGGAGCAGAAAGGAGAAGATGTGAGTTTTGTCAAGATTGTGGCGACAGAACTCTTCAGCGATGGCATCACAAACTGGGGTCGCATTGCCAGCCTTTTGACTTTTGGGGCAATGGTATGCAAGCATCAGAATGACAGAGGACTTGGCAAGTGTGTGAGTCTGGTGGGGGAAGAGATCTCTTCCTATCTTCTCACAGACCAACGGGACTGGCTGCTCAAAAACAAAGCATGGGTGAGTGTTTTTTCCCCTCACGATAGGACTGCATGTGCTTTTTACTTTGAGTTTTCCTTTGTTTGTAACCTGTACCTTGTGTATGTATATTTTTCTCCTTTAGGATGGCTTTGTGGAATTTTTTCGTGTCCCGGATACAGAGGCAGCTGTGAGAAACACACTGATGGCCATTGGTAGTGTGGCAACATTTGGAGCTGCACTTGCTTATTTGATACGGTGAATCCAAATGGACTTTGAGACAGTTATTGAAACACAAAAAGGACTCTGAGGGAACCCTTTTTCTTTGTCTTCTCGAAAACATCTAAGAGAAATCCAGTTTGCTTTTTGTTTTCAATATTTTCTTGTTTGGATATCAAGTGTACATAAAAAGTGGATCGAATTGAAAACTATTTTTTTATTAAAAAGTAAAATTTAAAATGGTCAGCTGTTCAGATCTCAATTGTTGACATGCAGGTAACACTTTTAATGCCAGCTTTTGTGTGCGGTTTACACAAGAATTTACACGTTCAGCAGTGTTCTGTGTTCTAGACATTATATTTGGCAAAACTGCAAATTTGAGAAAGACGTACATTTAAAAATTTACATCTGTTGCAACTCATTTATTGTTTTTAAAATGGTTTAATCGGCCATTAACATCTTTATATTTTCACAATGGCACTTTGTTTCAAAAATGTTCTTTTGCGATCTAGTGCACATGTATCCACATATGACTTCAGGTGCTGGCTTTAGCTTTAAGTAAGCTTTAAAGCTTTTATCTAAAAGCTTATGGTGGTTCTGATTTTGAGTCCTAAGCTTAGGGCTATGATAGCTAACCACAAGGCTGCTAAATGTTTTCATTACCTGCAGGTTGATCATTTGGATACACAGAAGTTTGAGAAGTAATGGTTGTTGATCTAATGACCATTTCTGAACCGCAAATTAAACCTTATTTTAAAATTCTTAGTTAATTAATCCCTCACCGCCATTAAATAGGTGGCTAGGTAAAGTACAAACTGCATGTGCTTTATTTAGCTAATCATTAGTAGCTTCAAAGGTTTTGTAGCTTTTCACCTGTACTTGTCATTGTAGCAGACTTGTGTAAAATGGTGGAAGTTGACGATTTCTGTGTATGCTCTCAAGTCACTGTTATTGCAGCCTTGTGGGGAAAAAAAGTAGCACTGTGCAAAGTTTGTCAGTCACAAAGAAACTCATTGATGTATGTGGACACCATTCGGGAGGGGGAGTGGGGGATTCATGTATGTTATTTCAAAGAGTTTGCTTAGCCATTTTCTTGAATCACACTTTATAAACTGTAGGGCCCAAGCATATTAACACTTCATACACATCTCCCTTGCCATTCTTCTAGCTTTTGCCACGAATGGTTTATAACCAAATCTACCAGCCATTGATGTTTATTATTTTCTGTATGACTGAGTGTCTTGACTGTAATCTTAACTCAAAATATATCTTTTATTTTGTCACCTGTAATCTGTCTTAAATTATTTTTATTCTGAGAAATGAATAGCAAAAAGTATTAATTCATTTCCAGCTGCTCAGTGTGTAACAGGAAGCATGACGTCGTAAATATGACCTCAGTATATATGTCATTGTGTTCGGGATCTTAGAGGAAGTTTGTCAGTTGATTTCTTAATCTCTTTGTTTGCTGTACTTTTTGACTGAAGCTGCTAGATGTAGCCAGTTCGGCTCGATGTGGAAGTAATGGTTGTTAACATCATGACTGTCACACGGCTTGCATGATTTACTTTACTAACTCTAGGCTTTCGTACAGTGAGTCACTTTTTAATGCTGAATGGCCAGACTCTTAAAGTCACATGAAGCTTGAAGAAAGCTCAGCAGATTATATTGTAAAAAAAAAAAAAAAAAAAAATTCTGGCTCAAATCCCTGTGAATGAAATCAGATATTAGTGGCTAACATGGTAATGTCCACTTCCTTATTGAATGACATGCACTAGAATGGCAATTTATAATGCACTGACGTTCTGGAAATACCTTAAATACTTTGCATGTGTGTATCTCATACCCATGATAAGGCAAAGCCGGATAAAGGAAATGTCATGATGAGCGAGGTAGTGGGACTGCAGTCACTGTCCAGTCTTGAATTAGGAATACAGCCTGCATGGCTTAAAGGAACAGATGTATATAAGAAACATTGTATGTATCGTGGTTTATGACATTTGTGCTCAATGCCATGTCAAATGGTAAAAATAGTGAGTCTTAATTGATTTGTTTCATTAGCATTCCCACATTTGACTAGAAAAAACCTAAATGAATGCCATGAAGGGACAGTTCGCCCAAAAAAGTATATTTGTTTTGTCATTTTTTTCCACATTGCTTTGTTTCTGCATGACTTTATTAGAACACAAAAGAAGATATTTTGAAGAATATTTCAATGTTTTTTTTTTTTTTTTTTTCAAATCATATCTTGTTTTTGAAAGACGTTCAAACATGACTTTTAATTTACAATTTTAATTTTAATTAGAATTTTAATTTTGGGTGGACTACCCCTTTAACTCTTTAACCCTTTCGCCAGGCATTTGCTTATAAAAACATCTTATACAGGCTTTTTTTTTTTTAAGGTCCAGGATATCCTGCTGGAAAATCAGATTAGCCTGCATGCTTAAAACATTTTAAGCTGATTTGCGAACATATCTTTTGACAGAACACAGTTTAGCCCTTCATTATGAAGAAGCCTGTATTGGTTTTTCTGGCTAAGCCTGACAATATTTGTGTGAGTGTTCTTGTTTGTTCAGATTGGCTTCGTGTCTGGTTACAGGCCATCCGTGGGGTCTAATGAGGACTATGGTAATGACACACACTGGGCCTCACCTGATCCTCCAGCTCACTGCGGCAGCACCTGCTGTGGTTACCTGAGCCAGGTGGCACATGGCTGTTAAACTCAATGGAATACAGGTAAAGCCATATGACAACACATATCTTAGTCTGTACAAACTTGGTAGTCCATGGATTGTTCTATTTAAGAATCGCATAACAGATTAAAAGCCACTCATTTGTGATAGCATTATTTCCTTAGCCAGCGTTTCTGCAGTTGTAGGCTTTCTAAAATAACTTAAATAAATCGCAGAAACAATGCCGGTGGCCATACTCATCCATTTAACCATCGCTGAGCTGTTTACCTTCATCAAAGTTTTCTTTATTTCCCAGTTCCCAGTGTGAATCTAAAGGCTCTTAATAAATTTGCAAAGTGATACTTAGCCGTAATGTGGTCAAAACTGCGACTACTTCAACTGTGCAGTTATTGAAAGATATTAGAATGCCCTTTGGCCAATAAGAATTGAGCGTTCTAGACTGCCGTGTCATACAATGGACTAATTAGTGTGGGAAAAATCCAATGGAATATAATGCGAGTTAATGTAAACAATGGGTATATCCAGACTGCGTGTAATATTAGAAACCACTTTGTTAGACGTAATGTCTATTGTTGTTTTTGAACGTGGAACAATAGGAGGGGCAGCATGCACTACATTGTATAAAGGAAGCAGGCAGAATAGACCCAAATAGCACTTAAAAGAAAACCTTTAATAAAAATGTGGTCTCATTTTAAGGGAAAATACATTGTATTTATTTATTTATGCTATATTGTGTGAAACACAGTGTTTACTGAACAGTTATTTTAATAAATATTAAAAACTTATTCTACACATCTCTTTTATCTCTTATTCTACAATCAACTTTTTTTTCACAGTTTTTGTGATTTCCTTTTTTTTTAATGTAGTTCCTAGTGTTTAGCTTTCATGTTATGGTAATCCTGTTGATAAAAAAATTCATAGTCACTACAGACCACTGCTAGATCATTAGATCCGTGACCTTTCCTCTACAGCCTGATTCCACAACAAAAACACGTCACTTCCACACAAAGATATAAAAGATAACCGCTCGTAAAGATAACCGCTCTAAAATCAGAAAAAGTGTTTCGCACCCTCATCCCTCAGGTGATGGTTTTCTGCGTAATGTGTGCATTTGATAAATGTTTCTAATATTTAATCGGTTAAACAGTTCCATGTAGTTTATATTAGCTCATTAAGAGAAAAATATTGTTCTGACTCACTGTTAGCTTGGAGTCACTTGACTTGTGCCTTGGATTGAGTGTTCCTTGGTTTATTTACTGTGTACACAGACACATGAGGTAAAACTCACAAGGCACATGTGCCAGGCCGTCGAATAGAATACATGGTGTAAATAAACGAATCTTATCTCATCTGATTTCCTTATTCTAGCCCTCACTCATTTATGTAGTCTTGGGTCATTTATTCCAAGCACATGTAAATGTAATACAAATGACGTCCTTCAAATGGAAGAGCTTTCTTTTTTTACCCAGGTATTTATACCAACAGATATTGCTCAAGATTGGGATTATTTTTGGGAAGAATGTGCTTGGTAGTCCGACATGTTGAACTATGTTACATTGGTGAGGCAACTGGACATTTTCTACTGTGCACTATTAACTCAGGTGTTTCAATGGCCGGTAAAATATTCATATAGTGTTTTTGATGCTCTTTGAGTTCTCTAAGCAAGTGGTTAAAATAACTGTTTACATAGAAGATTATTGAGTGAGCGTCAGGTATAGCCATTATGGAAGACTAATTCTTAGATTTAGAAGCCAGCATGTTTGTGGAGAGGTTTTACTCTAAATCCTCATCATGGCTGTAAACCTGCTGACCTTATGATGTGTGGTTGACATGGAACTGCTCCATGCTAGTCTTTAGTGGTAATGTGGTCTGGTCTAGTTCGGACTGGTCTGATTCTGTTCAGGCTGTAAAATGTTTGAGTTGAATAAAGACAAAGGTTGTGTTGACCTATGACACACATTCATTGTCAAAATAGCTTATGACTCAAACTCAGAGCATATGAGACTGACTGATGTTGTGAAAAAAAGGTATGATAATTGTTGTATACCGTTATATGACGTTTGACAAAAAAGACCTTAAAGTTATGAAATTATTCAATAATAATTATGCATTATTTCGAAATACTCTAAAGAGTTTCTCTAATAATAATTCACTTTAACAAAGCCCTTATAAGCCCTTATGACTTATGGTTTATAAGATTTATGACTTACAGTTTATAACATTTTCCACGTTGTCTGCGCATTATGTATATGTCTGCTTTTATCCGTATATATATATATCATATACTGTACAAGATTCTGTGTTTTCATAAGAAAAATAAAAGAAATGTTTCTTCCGTACAAATGTTTTAGCTTTTTTATTATGTACAACCTGAATTCCGAAATGCAGGGAAATTTTGTAAATTGAAAACTAAAAGAATTTCGAATCACTTGAGCCAACGTATTATTTACATTAGAATGTAGATAACATAAATGTTTAAGCAATTTTTCAATTTATGCATAATATGGGCTTGTTTCAAATTTAATGCCTGCTACAGGTCTCAAAAATCGGGACAGGGGCATGTTTACCGTAATGAAGCCGCTAAAGAGTTTGTGGTCATCTTGTTAGTGTTTTAAGGTGAAAGATCTGGCCATGCTGTTGTAATAGCTGCAGTGCGTGGTTTTGAATTGTTCTGCTGAAATACACAAGGCCTTCCCTGAACTAGACTTTGTCTGGATTTATAAAACTAGTAAATCTAGTGTCTTGTCCTCTTTTATTTTTTGTAGGCAAATTATTTCACCAAAGCAGAAATCTACTTTACTTTCACTTTTGCTTAAGATTCTGGCAAGATTCGTTTCTCTGTACTTTGATTACTTTCCAAACCTGCAAATGCTAAGAGAAAGGACTTAGTCTTGTAGTCTGTGCGTTATAATATAATGAAATAACATTTTTATTAGTACGCAGTGTAATTATGCAAAATGTCTTCCAGAAAATATAGAGTAACATAAATGTATGATAATTGCCAGGTCTTGAAGAGTCACGATCCTGCAGAGTTTAGCTCCAACACTAATTAAAACAAACCTGCAGCTAATCAGCATCTTCAGGATCACTAGGAACTGGCTGGAGCTGGACTCCACAGGACAGTGGCCCGTGGAATCTGACACACGTGTCAGAGGGATGACGTTCAACAACGGTCCATAAACGGAACACACACCGTATGTGGCTTGTACTTTGATCTATACTGGAATGAGGTGTTAAAAGTGAAACGGTTCAATTATTACAAGCTGTCCAATCAACATTGTGGTAATCGGGATTAAGTGGAGTTTTTGTTTTCTTTTGAGTTAAGGGGAAATCACGAATACAGTCTTATGGAATTTTTCTTCTTTCAGCCGAGTTCTCCTTTCTGCTCTTTAAAAAGCTGATAATTATGGTAATGTCTGGATGCTTGGTCACATGCAGTCATATGAAAATCGAGAAATAGATATTGTGATTTTTTTTTTTGTGGGAAAACTAGGCCTTTCTTTCTTTCTTTCTTTCTTTCTCACTACTAGATATAATGTACATAAAAAAGGGAGATTGTTGCCTTTGGGAATGTGTACAAGGAAACTGCCGAAACCACACCTATTTACATCCAGGAAGGTATCAGAAAACCAGGATTCCCCTTCATCTTTTATTTGTCATTATTTTGCATGATGCAAAGTTTTTTTTTTATTCTTTTCCCATGTGTCAAAATGCATGTCTGGAATAGCAGCCTAAATGCAAAGTATCGTGTTTGGAAAAGGTGTCGACAAGGAATGTCTTGCTGCAGCATGTTTGTTCTGGGTGTGTAAGATAACTCTGCCTGTGAAGAAATGTAAATGAGGAAACATTTCACTCTGAATAATAAATGCGGAGAAGTTTTATGTTGCAGATGATAAAATGTAAACACATGCAAGGGACGATAAATATAAAGATATCGTTTTTCACCTGTCAGCTGTTTTGCATGTGCTGCACAATATTGTACATAGCCAAAGGTTGTCAGCAACTTGCAGGTGTCCTTGTTTCTTTGCTCATATATATGAGCATATAATCCATATACAGCTTGCTACCCTAGACTATTAGAGTATTGAATATTTTTTGCTGCTATTTTTAAAACTTTGGCTGAAATTGCACGCACGGTGGTTCTAGATGATGGAAACATGTTATCTCTGCTTAAATATTACATATATTTGTAAACTGAACTAAAATTATTCAATCATCTGCAACCACTGTCCAAAAAGTGGACACTGTCCTGAATAACAAGAACAGGTTGCATAGTTCATTGACTCAAAAAGGTTTTCAGGTGGATTTCTCATGTTTTACGTCTGCAAAGCTTACTTAATACTTCAGCTTGTTGCAAGAATTAAGCCCAAGCAACATTGAGCTCATGTTATTTATGCACTAATAGGACATTGACCTTGACCTTGAAAGTAACTGTAAACACATGAGAGCTTGTCACTGCTCTGTTCCCACGACCGACTCTTATTTCAGTTGATCGCTTTTCTTTTTCCCATGGAAGGGTTTAGTTACTTAGAAACACATTTCCAGCAGGGCTTTGTTGTGATTTTCACCTTAAACATCTGAATATCTCAGCAGTAGGCCTGCAGTTACAAATGCTGCTCTAACCCCACAGAAATGTACCATGTACACAGTGGGGCTACATTTCTGTCATTGTTAAGTTTCTGTGATGTCACTTATAGCATGACACAACTTGTGCTGTTTTGTTTGAAGATACCTGTGTTGGCCTAGACTGATCTGGCAATGACAGCTTGATGTTTTGATGTCCTTGTACTCGTGAAATCATTGGTTTTCTTCCCACACCTTTCTGGGAAATAAAAGCTGGCTTCTTCAACCTGAGAGTTTTCCAAACAATGACGACAAAACTACCAGAGATCTCAGAAAACAAACCTTTTATGTCATATTAGAGTTTAATTGCTTCATTTTGCCGCAGTATCGTGAGGGTTCTTCTAATCGAAAAGTGCTTTGTTGAAATATCAGTGAAATTTATGGCAAATAAAAGAAGCCATGTGATTTTGTATTTCAGTTATCGACTGTAAAGAAAATGACCTCTGATAGGAAAAAAAGCAGCTGTGGTTGTCAGAACATTGTGGTAGCGTTTTTTTATGATTATTTTAGATATTGAACTTAAATGTACAAGGAAGTAATAATGTTAAATACCAACCTACAGAAATGCTAAAATATGTATCGTATCGACAATACACTGACTACAACAAAAAAACACAGGTTGTAATTAGAAATACACAGCTTTTCCTCAAGCCGACGAAAAATACAAAGCACTATCATGGTAACACACAAAAATGATCAAACAAACATTCATTTAACAAAAGATGTAACAAGACATTGATTAACAAGACAGTTTCTGTATACCTTCTTTATGACTTGCAACATTCCCTTCATTCTGCCTTTTGTTTAGTTTTTTGTCATAGTCATTGTTTGCATACTTTGCCAGTGTACATTTTTCTAGGATAGGCCTGCGTGTTCTTTTTCAATTAACGACACATTTTGCTATTGCTCATTAGAGGAAAAGAAAAGCCTGTTTTCATACCGAACCAGTACGTCCGTTCTGATTCATATTCATTTAAAATCTTATGTGAAGACAAACTGCATCTTCATTAGACATAACAATGCAACCACAAAGCTTTAAAGGAATATCGGAGTTTCATTCTATAAAAAGGTGACAAGCTCCACCAACGGATTCATAAGTGCGTGCAGAGGCCTGTATAGCTTTATTCTGTCGGTGCCTTTCATAGTTTCGTTCTGTGGGTGATGAAGAATACGTGGTTGTGTTCAGCCAGGTGCTGGTATGCGTCGCACCCTTCAAATGAATTTGGATTTGATAGATACGTGCCACTAGTATACACCTTAACTTCTTTCCGTTCGAAGACCAAAAGCACATTTTAAGCCAAAATAAACAACAAAATCATATATTAATATCAATCAGTCAGTTTATTACTTGTGTACACTTTGAAAGTGGTTTTAGCTTATGTTCGTGCAATCAACTTTGAAACTTTTATGATTCCTCGCACATAGCCTATGGCAGGTTATGCATTCAGGTATGTATTAAAGAACATTATGTGCTTGACACATGGGGCGTGTATATCAGCGTGTGTTTGGATGAGATATGTCTTGTCATTTTAACTGCCCACCTTTCAGACACTTGTGCCATGCTGTGGTGTTTACTTCTGTATGCACTCTGATACTAGACACTTTTAAACTGATATATGGCATATTTTCACACTTTGGTATATAATTAAATGGAGATTTATACACGAAAAGTGATGCTGTTGATAATGGTTTTACTGCCTGTTTGGCAGTTTTAAATATTTTGCACTGATAAACTTTTTTTTTTTTATGTATAAGTGTGCCAATTTCTCCGGTATAGAAAATTTTCAACACACCTAAACAGTTAGTATGTCTTTGCCTTTTAGCTTTAGTTTTGTGTGACTTTTTGATTTCTCACAAAGCTGTTACACCTTCTATTCATTAAAAGGTGAAGAAAATGCACTACATTTTATTTATTTTATTTAATAAAATAAAATAATAATAAATGATCACAGACTTGGTGAGCAAAAGCATGAAAAACAAAATCTTAGATGAGAATCAGGGCTTGACATTAACTTTTTGGCTCACCAGCCACTGTGGCTAGGGGTTTAGCATTTTCACTGCCTGCTGTTTTCTTGTTGGTAAATTACATTAGGCCACTTTATATATTAGGCCCTTTAAATAGGTCTAATGATTTATTTGTATGCAGTATTAAGTCATATATACTTAATACTGCATACAAATATTTCTATGTCATTTGACCTATTTAAAAGTGTATATTCCCCTAAATGTATTAAATGCGTGCATATTCTTTCATAACAAATTCTTTCAATTCTCTAATTAATTTCACTTAATAAAATAAGATGATGTTCCCAATCATATTACCACTGTTACCAGTCATATGAAATCAACATCTACATTCGCCAGTAGGTGATTATTTTTTAATAAATAAGTCACTGAAGCTTTCAAACGATTCGTTCAGACGGTTGATCCATTCAAGAACGAAGCAAGTACCTGTATTGACCACTGAATCATTGACTCAAATGATTCAAACTTCAACAACTCGACTCATTCATTAACAAAAAAAAAAAAACCCAAAAAAACTTATTTGTGGAAAAAGCCAGATAAAGTTTTAAATGTACGCTCATGATAAATGATGCTTTAGTCTTGATCTGAATCTCAAAAGAGTGTTTTTAACCATTGGTATATTCTGCTTTGGGCAAAAATCATGATGTGACTGAGCGGTGGGCTGGACGTCTGAGACATTACGTCACCATGGATTCAGACAAGAACATTCTGTTCTGAGGTCAAAACATGAGTCCGGTCTCTGAACATGCCCAAACAGAACCGGTGGCCTTATGTAATATCACCATGTAATGCTTTCGACATGGACAGTGATGCAGAAGGGAATGACAGCTCAAACAAAAGCAAGCTAAACCTAATTTATAGACTCAACAGCATTATATAACCCAATACGTTAAAGCATACGTGCCTCTTTGAGATTTGCTTTACCAGTTACTGCCAACTCAAGCTGGACTAGTTTGTGTTCTCTTGTGTTTCTCTACACTTACTGATTATAACACTGGACAACAAACCTTTATAAGGAAACATTTTATCCGCTGTTTCTATTTGATGTCTAACATTCCCATGGTCATCTATCATTTCCTGTGATCTAGCCTTTCATTTCAGCGGCGTGTGGTCTGCCGGTCTAAAAGGGGCATATGTAACACCCCCCAAAGCTCGTTTCCCGGCAGCAGTGTGTTTTCACATTCCAGAGCTGTGAGGTCATATTCCAATTCAACTCTCCGAATGATATCTGCGCTCAGAGGCCCAAACAACTCTCAAAATCTTTCATATGGTACCAATCACACCGCCCATGATGGAGCCTTTGAGCTCCGTACCGCACAACAACAACAACAAACAGACTCCATTCTGTAAAAACAAGCGATGTCAGTGCAGTATAATTCAAGTTAGTTAAGGGGGGGGGGCTTCGATTTCTTCTGTGAATGAACATACGCCGTCTCAGTTTCACCAATGTTTTTGTATCCGACAAAAAAAAGACGGCAACGGGGGAGAGAGAGAGGGAGAAAAAAGGAGACGAAAGCAAGACATCAAAGACAAAAAGAAACCGAATGCCATTCTGAATACAAAGCTCTCATTGAGGTCATCAGCATTCTTTTAAAAGCCGAAACCCACTCAGTTCTCCACAGAAATTCTAGAATCAGCTGGTTCACGTGATTTTAGGGCTGTTCTAGAACTATATGTTCTGAATAAAGAATGAATGTAATCTGGCAGAGGGATTACGATTCCATAATCTGGAACCAGCTTCTTCCTTATTCCTTACTTGAATGCTATAGAACACCTGTACATTTCCTTTGGCGTGGGAGGAAGTGAATGCAGAGTAGGAATTCAGAATATTTTAAAAACCTTGAAAAACAGATCTGCTTGCTTTTTAAGAGCTTACATGTAAAGTATGTAAACTTTGTAGTTAGGATTGGGTTTGTGGGTGTGCGCATTTTACCTTTGGTTTTCAAATGAATGTAAATGGGTTGAGAAGGAATGACATTGAATGTTTGCTTTAAACACAGACTGCAGCTTTGTTCCAAGGACAATTGGGTCCTGTCAGTGCTGCATGCACCATACTTTCCCAGAAAACACTAGCGAAAGCATATTGTCTATGGTACATTCAGAGATTAAAAATACAATGGGCACCATTTTGTTAAATTACACTCTATGTGTAATGATGTTTAAAAATCTGTGCATAATGGCCATCGAGGGAAATCTGGATATAGGGATTCTCAAGTGTGCGTGTCTGGATGGCAATAGATTTAGTAGATTTAATAATACTTTAACCTTTTCCAGATCATATATGGATCCATGTAATTCACATGATCTTGACCTCTTGGGGAATTCTTCTCAGAAACCAAGGATTGTTTACTTTAATCATTGACATGATGATATTTTAACTAGTCCTATAATGAGTACCTGTTATCTCATTTAAAGAATTACAGTTTGACACAGTGTTGTTGTTTCACATTAAACCTTCCTAGAAACAGAGTGGTGGTTCTTGGTCTTAAGGTTTTCCCCCATGGACTTTTGCTAATTTTTTTTTTTTTAAAACCGTTGAATTGGTTTGAGCTTGGCATTTTCCCCTCAAACCTGCAAAGGTAAGTCCCGAGGCATTTGAGGAACCATTGGCCAACAGCCAATTTTCACATTTGTTATATTTTAAATATTGATCTACAAAATGCCTGATGCCTTTAATAATCAACTGGCAGCAAATCCTTGTGTATTAAATAGTTAATAATGAACTTGCTTAATCTGAAGTATGTCTCTCATTTAGGTATCGGTTAGAGAGTGGCCATCTGAACAAAAATCGGTGTAACTGGCCTGGCGAAAAAATGGTCTGAATGCTTTTTTGGACGTCATGAGTCTTTCATGACATACCGACATGCAAAACGTGGAATGTTGTTTCAGAATGCTGCTGTCATTTCTGATTAATACAGTACATATCTGAAATATGGCAAGAACTTAATCAGGTTTTTTTTTTTTAATGCTCCACAAGATTCATTAAGCAAAACATAAACAAATAAAATAGAGTTTATTTATTGTTATACTATTTATAGAAACATATTTTGCTGACACTTGGATGCTAATGATCCACGACGACAACTTTAATAACAAGGAGAACAGCAGCCACATTGTGTCGTAAGATAGGTCATTAAAGAAAACGAAAGATTATAATTTTTTTTTAACAATTTTAGTGGATATGCGTTTGGGTTTATGTACACCATTAAATCATTTCACGTGGCAATTGCTGCTTTTTGTGAGTGTTGATTTTATAAAATTATTATTTGATTTGTTTTTACTCTTTATCCAGTACTAATCCAAAAGACTGGAAAAGCAATGGGAACATTTTCAGAGCAAATCATTTGGTGAAAATGAGACTTTCACAGAATGACTCATATAGTTTCCTGTTGTCATTTTAATTGGCCACTTTACAGCTGGCTTAATGCGAGAGTTCAGCAGATGAACTTGAATAATCATTTCCGGACGGTCGTCTTCTTCACCGCAGCTCTGTCTCCTCCTGGCGGCCGCGGATGAACATCCTCGTTCTACTGGTTTGGTCTTGAACAAGATCTCTACATCGATTACTCTCTTAATACTAGTGAGTCTGACATTTATTCAGCTGTCAAGCTGTTATGATATGATTTTTTTTTTCCCCCCAAAACCGTCAGATGCGTAGCAGTAATATTTTGCATTACGCAACAGATTGAATTGCTACGCCGAAATATTGCCCACTGCTCTGTTTTAACTTGTCATGCCATTCATTTCAATTATACCCATACCGTCTCAACATATCCGTGAAATAGATTTGAGGTGTCAGGATGAGTTTAGCTTTCAGCAGGGCTCCTCGAAAGACTGCGGGAAACCGCATGTCCAGAATTCTGGATGCAGAGGAGGAGGATGAGTTCTACAAGACCACCTATGGAGGATTTCACGACGTGAGTGATGAAATGTCACCTGTGCGGCTTGTCATGGGCTTGGGTTGGCACTTTTCCGGAGCTGTAATACATTTATACTCGAGCACGAACGTTTGGACTTGAACCTGTGAGAATATGCCCCGTCACTCTGATTTTGTTGCGTTGAGAGAACTTGAGACTGTCAGGAGATCTCTATCACGTGACTTGAAGTGATTGTGATTTTATTTAGTTAAAATAATCATCATAATCGCAGAACAACGAAGTTATACACAGTGCATAATATTGTGTTTTTATGTTGATTATTTTACAATTAGTTATTCTGTATGTTTGGTTATGTGCTACAATTTCAATTTTTGAATTCAACGTTTTATATAGAGATTTCCACAATGCATGCTGTAAAGCAGCTTTAAAAATCTATTATTCCAATAAGTTAGATATAGTATATTGTATAAATTATATATTCTAACTGAATGCAATATAAATATAGTCACATACATGTACAGCTGCAATTCCTTATGCATTATTCAATATGTTGTAATATATTAACATAATATTATTATATATTGTTCTGTACAATTGTATTATTTAATTTGATATATTCAATACATAATTATTATATACATCAGTACATAAGGATAAAGTAAAGTGTTTAATTTGCCCTTCCACTCTTTGGAAATATCCTCATATTCTATTTGAATAGAGTCTTTGAATAGACTTTTAATGAAGGCATGTTTTTTTTTAAATTGAGATTTATACGAGTAAAGAAGCTTTTCTGTTGGCATATGGCTTGTTAGGACAGGACAATGTTTAGTCGGTATATAGCTGTTTGAAAATCTGAGGGTGCACGAAAAAAGAAAAAAAAGAAAATTGCCCTTAGAATTGTTCAAGGTTCTTAGCAATGCATATTACTAACCAAAAAGTTTTTATTTTTACACCAGGAAACTATACTACTACCCATACTATGCCTATTGCTGCAAATATACCCTTGCTACTTAAGTTTTGTGGTCCAGCGTCACATATCTTATACATTACAATCTAATTGAATGCACTCCATGCATTATGCAAATAATATACACATGTCTAGTGTCTCCTTTGTGGCTAAAGTGTGATTTTTGCAGGAATCAGGTGATGAGGAATATAAGGGTGATTTGTCTGAAACAGAAGATGAAGTGGACAGCGACTTTGACATCGATGAAGGAGATGAACCCGATAGCGAGCAGGAGGAGGATGGACCACGTCGAAAGAGCAGGGTGGTGACCAAAGCCTACAAGGTACAGGAGAGTTGCTAACAAAAAGAACCATAAAACCATGATAAAAAGCTACCATAAATAGCTTCAGATGACTGGGAATATAGCGCATGAGTACTATGGACTAGTTTTATGGTTCACTTGTGATGCTTTTGCATCCTTTTTGAAGTTTCAGTCCTTATTCTTCGAATTGTATAGGAAATAGTGACCAGTGCATTCTGTACATAAAGTTAATGATGACAAAATTTTCTTATTTACACCACTTGTAATCCCAGAACCTTGTGTTTGTGTAGGAGCCAGTTAAAGTGGTGCGGCAAAAACCAAAACAAAGGAAACTGGCTGAACTGCCCAGGAGGACAGACAAGACAAAGATAGACAAATACAGCCCCCCTGAACTACAGGAGGACATCAGCAAGAGTGAGACTTTTATTCGGACATACATAAAAGATGTTTTGTCATTAGTGTACGCTTAATTATTGGGTGAACTATCCCTTTATGTTTTTTTTAAGACCTTAGTTCATCTTCAGAACACAAATTTTTATATATATCAGATATATATATATATATATATATATATCAGATGTTCTGATTGATCAGTTTTTATTTGCTTAAAATTAGACTATTTTTCCTTATTTTTCCTAATCAGACACAAACCGTATTCTATTTTCTTTTTCCATTTTTGGGCTTTTTGTCCTTCCAAGCAATTGACTGCCACGAAAATAGTTTCTGTGGAAAAAAAGCAAACAGTGCGCATCAACAACATTTTCCAACAGGAAGTGAGTAGATGTTAATGATAACAGAGATTTACAAAACTCATAGCAATTTCTACGAACAATCTGATTGCACATTTACAATATTCTCATAAACCACAAACAAAATATCATCAGCTTCTGAAGTCATTGTTTCCTCTTCACGTGAATTAGATGATTTCCTGCGCAATAAAATGTGTTTGTTGGGGAAGCTGTTTACATTTCTTCTTTGTACGGCTGCAATTTAAGCACGTGACGACAGCATCATAAACTATGGAGAGCGTAACGGTAAATGTTAGTAAACTTTGAAATTGTATTTGTCTTAGACAGGAAGTCGGTGCGTCAGTCAACAACGGAACACACGCGGCTGACGTACCTGAGGCTGCAGGAGAGGCAGGTTGCTCCGCGTCGAAGAAAGGGTACAAGACATGAGCGACCTTTGACCCAGGCTGAACTTTTAGCAGAGGCCAAGATCACAGCAGAGATTAACCTTCGATCACTGGGTGAGAAATTGATACTGATAACTACGGATTGTTCTGTTTTCTAAATTTTAATGCTAATAGATGTTCATTTTGTTTTTGTTTTTGGCAGAAAACTATGAGCGTTTGGAGGCAGATAAAAAACGTCAGGTTCATATGAAGCGTCAGTGTGTGGGATCCGTTATCCGATATCACTCTGTGTTTATGCCGTTGGTGTCTGACGTCACTTTTAAAGAGGAAAACGTGGATGTAGAGGGGTACTTCATCTGGTTCCTCATGTCTTACTGAATGTCTTTTACTTTTTAGACTTTAGACTTTTATTGTTTTTGAGTGGGTGTTTTTATTTATCTAACATTTATATTGCCTGCCATTTAAAAATATGTAGATAAAGTCCTCGAGTGTTATGTTTACAGGTACTCCGTCCTTCATTCATTAATTTGACCTAAAAAGACATCAAATGAAACTAAATCATATGTGAAATGAGTCATTTTGTTTTGATTAATCTTATGCATACAGACATTATTTAAATTTTTTTCCCTTTTTTTAAAAATGTATTATTATTTAAACACTTAAAAACAATATATATATATATATATATATATATATATATATATATATATATATATATATATATAGTTTTTAAGTTTTAAGTTTTATATATATATATATATATTAAATTAAGTTTAATTAAGCTACATGTTAATTGTTAATTGTGAATGTTAAAATTTGGAGAGTTAAAGATTATATATACATGAAGACATTTGCAAATACAGATTTAAAGTTTTTCAGATATGATGTTTTTTCCTTGTGCATTCCAATTAAACTCAAACTGCTTTTGCAAATAAACTCCTTACACCCACACACATAATATATATATATATATATATATATATATATATATATATATTATTACACATAATTTGTCTATATCCATCATTTCAAAATTGTATGTTTTATAAAAACTTTGTCCCCTATATTTTAATCTTTAAATATATTTTATCTTCACATTTAATTAACAGTTTGGACCAAGACGCCCAACAGAATCCAGGGCCTCACCCTCCACAAGCTTTTTCCCAGTCAGAGTCAACCCTTACTGCGCCACCTACTGTTGTCTCTGCTAGCACAGCAGCTGTAAACTCTTCCCTGTCATCAGGGCCTGCCAAATGCTCCCGCACCTACATCACGTTCAGTGATGATGAATCCTTCCAGCGTTTCTTTCCCCAGTCCCCACCTCCTCGAATTCCTGTCCAGGAGATCTGCCCCGTTACCCATAAGCCAGCGCTCTACCGAGACCCCATCACAGACATTCCCTACGCAAATGTACAAGCCTTTAGGATCATCAGGGAAGCCTATAAAAAGTATGTGGCGGCCCACGGCCTGCCCTCCACTGGCACAGCAACTCCCGTCGACACTACAGCAAAGAATCTGCGCCAGAAGATCATTATTAAACAAGGCATGTAGAACAATACACAAGATGCTATCTATCTATCTATCTATCTATCTATCTATCTATCTATCTATCTATCTATCTATCTATCTATCTATCCAAAAATAATAAATGTCCTTTGCCGACATGAAGTACAACTGCCTAAAAATGTTTGCTGCCAAATCTTTGTCCAGTGTATTTGTAATGAGCTGCATAGTTAATTGTGATTTTTGCAAAATATGCTTACTGTAACTTTATCTATTTATTTATTTTATGCACTGTTTAATTTAACATGTATGAATTCATAACGTGTCCGTATTATGTAAAACAGCATTAAAGATTGCTGTCGTGTAGCCTTTTAGATGTCATTATTTTTTATGATAATTAAAAAATGTCTATAAAATGTGTTTGCGTTGGAAAGAACTCACTTGGTATTTAATGAAGCCAATGTGTAAACTTAGACATTAAATTCAAAACAGAGCTTTAATCAGACTTGTGATACCGTCTGCACACCCTAGAGGTCACTCCTCTCTACTAAAATGGTAGGTGTTTAATGAGTAAACCTGAGTTACTGGAACAGATGACTACGTGGACCTTCTCTGCAGTGTCAGCCTACTCGCTCTCTGTCCCTCAGTTTCATAGTCATTAATCTCTCAAAGCCAAAATAATGAAATGCTGACCTCATGAAGAGTAGCTCGTATCCCTGTCTCAGCTCAACCCAGATAGCAAACGAAGAAGGGAGGGCTTAAGGGGGGAACGACTACCGGGGAGGGGAGGGGGGGGGGCGAGTGAGGGGCTATTCTCTGATTTCAAACAGAGTTGCTGTACAGAAGATCCCAGCAGCTCTGAGTCCTAGTGAGGGTAGGTAACACACTAACTCTCTTTCCTTAATCTGTGTCTCTTTTAGCACCAGAACCAAATTAGTATATGTTTTCTGGACACTGTGTTTAGTTATGTATAATAAGCAGGATTCTGACTGACTATAATTTATTTGAAATTTGAATTGCATTCAGCTCATAATTGCATGAATAATTTTTTAGGTGATTTGTTTAAGCTGTCAGTGTAGTTTATGGATAGAGGCTCCAGTGGGTGGTTTGTAGTGTAAAGTGCATAGTAAAAGGTTAAAGGTCAAGTAAGTAGGCTCACTTGTTGGATTAGTTGGATCGTTGTTTTTGGTTTAGATTAAGGCTTTATGGAGAAAACAGTTTTGCAGAGTGTGCCTGCAGATGCACAAGTTGATGTGAGTGCATGTCGAAGCGACAAACTTGTGAGTTTTGTTTAAATACCCGCTGATTGTCATCCTGTTTTTTTGGTGGCATAAGGTTCTAAGACACATTTTTGTTTTCAAAACAGCCCTTATTTGTCCTGGGCCAGCCTTGCTTGCAATAATGCTGCACACTGCAGCTTTGCAAGCAGAGAGGATTTACGCAGCTGGAAGTAGCTGACTTGTGAAGCTAAAATTAATCTGAGGGTTGATTTGGAATTTTACACTTGGGTGGTTAGACTTGGTGAAGTCAACCTACAAATAGTGTGAAGCCTTATGAGCTGTGTGTCAGCTGGAAAACGCTCCCAACGATCAAACTCCTTAACTGAACTCTGGATCTGAATAAGAAGATTGTTTTTAGGCTCTTGCTGCACGTCAGGAGAGTTCTGGACACTTGGCAAAGTCACTTTTGGTGTTTTTGGTGGATGATATGGTATCCGATGTGTCAGTGCCCAATATTTGTTCAACGTCCTTCTGATGTACCAGAGGGGGAATTGGGTTTCTGAGACCCAACCAAAGTTTTTGTCATATGGACGATAATAACTTTAGAAGGAAAAGAGTCAGCAGAGTCAGGTTGCTTTTGGAGATGTTTAGTCAGTTTGCAGTTTGAAATTGCCATGGTGTGCAAGAAAAAAAAAAGATATAAGAAAGGGCTATAAACAAAGGTTCCAAAATGTTTTATGACATAGAGAGACCATGTTGGGTTCACCTTTTAACAGAATTTTAATTTTTCTGAACAGAATTTCTTTTTTGCTTAGTGTAAAGAGGGTTTTGAGAATCTGAAGAATTTTTGTCCACTGGAAATTTTCCATAACAAAAGATTCTTTACAGACCTTTACAGTTCTTTAGATGTTCCTCAAATTAAGAAAATGTGGTTCTTTTAAATATGGTTGAGTAATGAAGGTTCTACTTTGCAACCTTTATTTTTAGGAGTCTGTATGTTTTGCCTAGTTCTGTCAGTATTTTCTTTTCAATCAAACAGGTTCAATCGCTTGAAAAATTCTATACACATGTCATTTTTAGATTTAGTTTGTTTGATTTGCAATTTAATCATTACAATAATTAATTTAAAATTATTATTTTGATTAAAATGATCAAATACACACAAATTATTGAATTAATTTAAACACAAATAATTTAAACTCCATTCACAGAATAGTAAAATGAAAAAAGTGAACTTTTTGAAAAAGTTCAAAATCTGTTTTGATTTTTTAAAATTACTGTACTGACTAAAAATAAAGTGAGTTAAATAAATATTTTCTTAATTTGGAAAGGTCAAATGTTAGCTGCTGCCTTGCAACAGTGAAATAACAAGGATTCCATGTTGAAGGACTAATTTAAAAAACCCTTTTCACAACTAGTGAGCCTGAACAGGTGAAACTCAGCTAATACTTTTAAGGCTTGAGTTGGTGTCTTTTGGGAGCTCTGAGAACAGGTGTTAGGAACAGGCAGACTGCCGCTCTTTCCTGGGATATGTCGGCAGAAGGCCTGCTTTTGGCCTGTATGTTTATTGTAAGATTGTAGAGACAAAGTAGTTAATGGCTATTTATATTCCCTGAGCCATCAATCTTGCAGACTGACAGGTTCTTGAAAGAATGGTGTCAGATGCATTGCCAATTTCTGAGAGCAAGGTCATTGAGGAGTTCACATAAAATAGTGTAATTTGAATTTTGTTAAGCCGTAGCCATATCAAGCAAACTTCAAATCACTTAATTCTGTGATTGTTATTATTATCATTTATTTTGTTTTATTTTTTTGCATTTCTAGCGTTACCATTAGTCTAGCTAAAGTCATCTTAACTTAAATCTGAATAAACAACATAATTTTGTGCAGATGATTCAGAATTATTCTTGAAATGAAGTTATGATTGACGTTACCAATGGTAATGCTTTACTTCTGAAAGTAAACTTGTGAAGGGCTGATTGATGTGTACAATCTTTAGTTTTTATTTTCTGTTCTTAGCTCTCTGATCCTGTGTTTGTGTCACTGGCTTTACAAATTAGTGCCACGTTACTCTGGTCTAACACCTCTGATAGACAGACAACCACAAATACACACCCAAAACAAACACAAACAAAGATCTGTCTTAATGTAAAATCAGCCTTTGCTAACTTTAATAACGTCCATTATTAATTACATTTTATTTGTTTTTAATGATTTATTTCGCAAGCATCAGGAGTGTATGAAGAGTGCAGAGCATTACGGACCCTTGTGATTCATTGTGCGATATGTAGCAGTAATGTTCATTAGCATATATTTATAAACCATTACCTCACTGGTCTCCAAATGGTTTTACCACATGACTGCAAACATCGATCGCCCCAACTTACTTACAGTTTGTCTACAAAATTGAAAAGTAGTTCGATTAGAAATATTTACACATCAAAAGCATCCGAAAGGCTACATTCAGACATTTTTGGAGAGCTTTAGCATCTCAGTTTTTTTACAAGCAGATGCGGTAACTCTTTAAAGTTATTTGTGCAAACATGCAAAAATCGTTTGGTATCAGTAGTCTTTTCTCTGTGTAAAAACTATCTAAGATCAGTTTACAGAAGATTTTTAACATGTTCCAACATGTAGTTAGAGGCGTAGGAGTTCAGGTCAGTTACACAGCGGCTGTATTGTCTGCAGTTTGTGTTGTAGATCTAGTTTGGGTGTGGTGGTCTGAAACCATCACTCTATCAGTCTGTTTCACAAGGCAGACGGGCGGCAGCATGGGCCACCTTCACATGAGTGTGAGCCAGTGATAACTCCTCACAGTTCTAACCTTCTCCTCCTTGCTGTAACCCAAAACCCAAGCGTTACTGTTCAGAGACTAAAAATAGACAAAATTCCCTCTGTCTCTCTGCCTTGGAATGAAAGAAGCAGTGAGTACTTTCCTCACGGTCCCATATGATCGGCGAGTCTACTGTAATTACATAGTGTTTTCAGAAAGTCCTATCTCTGTTCCCAAGTACATTGTACCTTCAGACCCCCAAAAGCTCTTCCTGCACACAAATGCTAGCCTTGTCCTTTTAATTCAACCAGGCTTTGTGGCATTTAACAATGTAAGCAGTTCCCTATCATGCCCTTTCAGTGGCTGGCTCTTTTGGCCAGGCTGAAAGTGACTTGGACTGGAAAGCTTAAAAGGTTTTCCCATTCATTCTCAACTTCTACAGAAAGCACTGAGGGACTGAAGAAAGCAAGCAGCCATTATCGTGCCTTATTTGCAAGCCAAATATAGTAAAACAAGATTTTCTGGCTTTAACTTTATCTCTCTCTCTCAGGGCCCGCTGTCTCTGGGCGAGCTGTGTGAATTGAGAGTACCATCGAGCAGCAAACATGTCTAAGAGCGATCCCCGAGACATTGATGAGGATGCCATCCTCAGGGGCCTCAGCGCTGAAGAGCTGGAAAAGCTGGAGTATGAACTGCAGGAGATGGACCCTGAGGTTTGCCATAGAGTTGTTTAAGACTAAAGCATGGAGTTTACTGAAGGGTTCCTTAAAGGGATAGTTGACCCAAAAATTAAAATTACGCCATGGTTTATTCACCTTCAAGCCACCCTAGATCTGGATGAAATGCCACTAAATGATTTTAAAGCCAAAAAAAGTCCATCCATCATAAAAAGTAATCTACATGGCTCTGCGGGGTTGATATAGCCTTCTGAAGTAAAGGTATGTGTTTGTGTGAGATTCATTTTTTTGAGCTTCAATATCTCAACCACGATTCACTGACATTATAAAGAGCCAGGACCTTTTTTAATATAAGTCCAATTGTATTAATATGAAAGAGACAGAAAAGACAGTCTTTTACACCCAGAATGGCTTGAGGGTGAGTAAATCATGGTGTAATTTCTTATTTTTGGGTGGACTTATTTTTGGGAGTTCACAGCTTTCATAGAAAATCATGTAGTGTTATTATTGCTAAATAAAAGGTCCTCTGAAACAATTTTCACTACAATTGAGACACAAGATGGCATCAGTGGCATTTGTATGAATGAGTCCAGTATGTGACAAAAATTAGTGGTATTTATATCAGTGATCTAATTTAAACCATAGTATTTAAATATTAAATATTAGAAAATATATGACTGCTAAATGCACTGATTGAGCAAGAATTCCAGAGAGCTGTTATAAATAAGCATTGCTGCTGTACTTGGCAGTTCTCCGAATGCATTTTGTTTTCACAGTCAAAGCAGTTTTGGCTTTGGGAGATTTTGACAATTTTCCCCCTATTCGGAAAAAGATTTTTTTAGTTTAAAAACATGATTTCGGAAAGGATGATCCAATCAAGTGTGCGTGTGAATGGGAGATTTTTGATTTTAAGCATAATGATTTTCTTGACCTTTCAGAATGCCATCCTTCCAGCTGGGTACCGTCAGCGTGACCAGACCAAGAAAAGTCCCACAGGCCCCTTTGATCGCTTCGCCCTGATGGATTTCCTAGAGAAGCAGGCCATGGAACACAAGGACAGAGATGACCTGGTGCCCTTTACAGGCGAGAAGAGAGGTACCACCAACACTGGATTCTTTCAACATAACAAATATTCAACTGAAAGCAGATTTGCCACTTGTTAGCCATTATTCTGAACTTTTTATTGATTTAAAAATGATTCATTAATGATTATATTATATATAATTTTCTAATTATAATTTGTTAATTAGTTTCTTTCTTGTGTTTGTATATTAATTATGAGTGAAGTGAGCATCTCTCTTTCCCTCCACTGTCTGTAGGAAAGGCCTTCGTCCCTAAACCAGGTTCAGGACAAATCCCTGCGGAGGACCAGATCACTCTGGAACCTGAGCTGGAGGAAGCACTGAAGAACGCAACAGATGCTGAGATGTGTGACATTGCAGGTGGGCTTCACATTTCTGCTTAGTTCCTGTTGTTTTTTTTTCACATGATATAAAACAACTTACGATATCCGGTCGGGAGAGCTCGAAAGATATGCATTACAAATAATCCTCGCTTTAAAGCTGTAACGTCCTGTAAACGGCTCTGACTGTAATCCAAATTTTGATCCTAGACTAAAGACTAATCCTCTGTTTGCTATTGTAAACAGCTGATCACAATACCTCGTGCGTAACATTTGTCTGTCGAACCCTTTCTGTTTTCATCTGCTTTATTCGTGTTGTACTGCTTTAATCAGTATCTCGCATGACAACCTTTTAATACATATATATACTGCATAAAAGAAGCAGCCTAGCTGACTTATATGTGGAACGTTGTAGGTCATGCACAGAATTATACCACACAGTATCTATTTCCCCAAGCTCAGCAGCTCACCAAAATAAAATGAGCAACAGCCAACTAGTCAACATGAGTAGAGATGGAGTGAAAATGTTGTATGTGTAAGTTGGCTGCAAGTGGTCTGTAGGGTAGAAACACTCTATGATTGCGTGCGGGCAGCGTTTAGTCAAACATAAATATCACTTATCTTCCTGCTTCTATTAAAAATGCAACACGAGACACAAGGAATTATTCTTGATTTAGCTCACTAAAGTGAAGGGAAACCGGTCAATAGTCTAATTGTCCTTGAGCACTTAATAGCAAGCCTTTGCCCTTAAGGACATTTAAAGCTGTGGAGTTTTGGAGTGTGTCACTGGCTGCAGATTTCCCAGCAGAGCCCCTCATTCAGAACACGGTTTTAACTCTGGAACACGTCCAGTCCGGGATTAAACTGTCAATAGGGTTTTGCCGTTGGTGATTTAATGGATGAGTCTGCTTTTGCTGAGATGCAGGGTAGCTAACTGGATTTCTAAATAGCGCTGGTGGTTTTAATCTGGTTATTGTATGTGAATATGGAATTCAAGCTGTAGTACAAAGGTAAGATCTGATCTATCCCAATCACAAATGTATCTGCTGTTACTCTACTGTAATTTTCACCAGTCCAGCCACTGTTAATTGAAACTTGAAGGGGGCGTGGATTTACTGGTAAGTCAGCGCCACCTGCTGTTCAAATGCAAGATGATTTGTGGCAGTATTTCTTACTAGTTATACTTGCATACAAAACATTAGTTTTTATTATTTGTAATAATAATAAAAATAATGATTTAAAAACGTATCATTATATAATTGTAATTATATTACTATATAAATGTATCAGTATAAATATCTATACATTTATTTACATTTTAATAATTTTGTATATAGTTATTGCATCCCATAAGTAGCCTGAAAGCATTGAATGTTTATGTCATTATCTTCTTGTATCCTCATAGCCATCCTGGGAATGTACACACTCATGAGCAACAAGCAGTATTATGATGCCCTGAACACCACCGGCAAGATTGCCAACACAGAAGGCATCAACAGTACGTATACATACACTGAACCACTTCATGTCAAACGAAAGTTTTATTATATTGATAGTTTTCCTTTTTTGTTGAATTTACTGAATGTTTTAGGTGTGGTGAAACCAGATGTGTATAAGATCTATCCCGACGAGCCTCCTAATGAAACAGATGTAGAGGACACTCTCCGCTGCATCCAGAAAAATGACAATAGGCTGACAGAGGTCAACCTCAACAACATCCCGGTACATCGGTGTAATTATCATGCAGACTAGACATAATGCATACTATAAACACATTTCCTAATTACTATTTCTAGTTTTCTTTGCAACTGATAAATTACCATAATTAATAAAAAAATGAATTTGCTGCATGAGCAGAATGGACTAGTGATAACTGTTTGTGTTGCTGTAGGACATTCCCATCCCAACCTTAAAAGCGATTTTTGAGGGTATGAAGAGTAACACACACGTGTTTAGCCTCAGCATCGCTGGGACACGCAGCAATGACCCCGTGGCCTATGTAAGTCCTGAAGCCTCATTCATTTATTCCTTCATTTCTTCATTCTCATATTTTTTTCAACATTTGTTGAATAGTTTTTTGTATCAAAACTATTCAGTTTTAGTTATGTACACTAAAAATCACATTTTTCAGCAAGGGTGCTTTAAATTGAACCAAGTTTACAAAACAATTATACTGTTACAAAATATTTCTATAATAATAAATGCTATTTTTTACACTGTTTCTACAAAATAATTCAGCAGCATTGAAGACTGTAGTAATTGCTGCTAAAAAATTATCTTTCCCATCACACAAATAAATTACATAAAGAAAATAGAATTTATTTTAAATTATAATAATATTTAATAATGTTTACTCTATTTTGTAACTGAGTCTTGGTGAGCTACAGAAACATACAAAAATATCTTACTGACCCCAAACTATTCAATAGTTATTTTTAATATTCTTAATGAATATTTTCTGCACTGTTTTCCTCTGCATGTATTGTGGAAGTGACGGAAAGCTGATGTCAGTTGTTTCTCTGGCTGTGTTCCTTTAAATCAGGCTATAGCTGAGATGTTACAGTCCAACAATACCTTGCAGAGCCTCAACATTGAGTCCAACTTCATTACTGCACAAGGCATGATGGCCATCGTCAAGGCACTGCGAGAAAACTCCACTCTGATTGAGATTAAGATCGACAACCAAGTAAGAGACCAAAACCCTTCTAGAAACATCTCGTGGAACATGTTCTAAAGAAAAAATGAAATTGTTCATGTGTGTTCTCACAGAGACAGAAACTGGGCGACTCAGTTGAGATGGAGATTGCAACTATGTTGGAGAACAACCCCAGCATCATAAAAATTGGTTATCATTTCACTCAGCAGGGCCCGCGCGCGAGAGCCGCGATGGCCATCACAAGAAACAATGATATCCGTGAGTGTGTTCTCAAACAACTACTGTGGCTTGTGCTTGTCTGTAGCTGAAACCCATTTTGGTGTTTGTCGCTACATTGAACTTGACGTTTTCTGTATTTATCCCATCTCCAGTTCGCCAGCAGAGAGTAAGATGAAAAGACGATGGAGTTTAGTTCATTTAGGAGGTATCAAACTTCTCAATATGCACTCTTGGAAATCGTACTGGCGCTCCAGTAACAGCCAAGACAACCCCTACAGATGACCCTGATACGCTTTTACCATTCGCCAGCGGCACATTGTGGATATCATTACCGCCAGCTTGACAAGACTTCATTGCTTTTTGTGGATTTCATCAAATCAAAAGCTCTAATCTAATAAAATTGACCTGCTCTTTAATACCTCAGTTTGCAAACTTGAAAAAGACACCAGTTGCTCAGTTCATTTTCTGGTTATATGGTGCTTCCGTAAAGGTTTTTTGTAAATAATTGAAATAAAATATTACATTCTATATTGTCTAATCAGACTTCAAAGTTTCATTAAATTACAATACCATTAAGTACAGATTTCAAGATGATTACTGAAAATTCAGCTGTGCCATCAGAGGAACAAATTATTTTAAAATACCAAAAAAAAAGAAAAAGAGGAGTTTCATAGTATTACTATTTTTACTGTATTTCTTAAATACAGCTTTGCTCAGAACTTCGTTCATAAACTTTTTAAAAAAGTCTTACCAGTCCCATATTTTTGAACAGTAGTGTAAATACTGTAGTTTCAAAGCAGATGCTCACTGTACAAAACAGCTTCATTATGATTTGTAGATCTGGACTACAATTTTGATTAGATTTAGATGATGCGTTATTGAATTAATAGAAGACTGAGATAAAATAATGTATGAGTCATGCCATAACTTTGATTATATGATGACCTAAACCCAGAGGCACAAAACAAATGGAACTATTCAATATCCCATGGCAGGGCTTCCTGCTCCCCCTCCACTAACCTATTTTTACACGCAAGCCACCCAGTCATGAAACCCAGTCTCTTGGGTTTGAGTTACAAAGCTCCAAATATACCACCTTCCTCAGAGAGATTTATGCTCCCCCTTTGAACAGAACTTAACTTATAAAGATTCTCAAGAGTCACCTCCTCCACCACCTTTTTTTTATTTTACAGATGTGACTTTAATCATACAAGGTTTCGAATTTGGCGGCTGTCTAAATTTACAGACCTACTTCAGATTGTGAAAAACTAATGGCATTTGGCAGAGGGTCAAACAGAACGAAGCAGTTGTTCACCGTGCAACCAACATTCTGGCATTAAAAGTAAAATAAGATATTTGTGAAAATATTCCACATGAGATTCAACTCAATGAGGTCACAATCTCCTCACTTTATTCACACAGAAACATGACATTGCTAGTTCAGAAACTGTTTCAACAAGATGGCAAGTACATAGTACTAATACACTTTGCAAACTCTTCTCTAGAAAGAATGTCTTGAAGTTTCAACCTTATTGTATATAAAGTAGGTCAAAGAGGCACGGACGTCATATGATGTCATATGAGAGTTGTGCCTATCAAGACAATATCATCATCTCATAAGCGGCTTAGTTTAAATGCACCCTGAAGCATTCCTGGCAGTTGTTAAACAGTATTGAGTCTGCTATGAAGATTCGCTGCTAGGAGGTAACTGATCCGGTTCTTCTTCATCCGAGTCAAACTCAACATTCTCATCTTTAACCCATTTACCACTTCTGTCCTGCAGCCACCCCGAACTAGAACAAACAAGTGAGAAAAAAAGGAGAAAAAGATTGAGAGGTAATCTGTGAGCAGCAGTTATTTAATGATTTCTACGTGGGTGCTTCGGATGAGATCATTCGGTTTTAAATGAATAGTACACACACCCTCGGGTCATCCAAGATGCAGACGAGTTTGTTTGTTCACAAAAAATAGATTTGGATGAATGTATCATTACATCACTTGCTTACCAGTGAATGGGTGCCATCAGAATAAGAGATTTTGAAGAAACTCTGTTTTCCCCACTAAAGCTTTTTCAACTTAAACCACTGCTTCTGTCCACACTACACCTTCATGATATATAATAACACATCCACCTTTTTAATTTGAGGTAGTGTTCCAGTTCTTTGCGTCTCTGCTCTGTTACAGGCTCACACACGGTGCTGGATCCCTTCTTCTCCTTCTTTGTCTCTTCTTTCCCTTGAGTCTGTCCCTGTTGTACTACAAATGACACGTTAATACAATGCGTATGGAAAATGTCAAATATATAAGCACAAAATGCCTTCAAATAGACATTTGTTGTACCTGTTGGACTACTTGTTGATATGCAGTCAATACTTCCTGTGCTAATGGATGAATGTGTCGATGAGTTAACATTGTTGATTTGATCTTTGCTGTCTTCTTGGCCACATTCTGACGATTCCAATTGTTTACTTAACGAATGGAGAAATAGATCAAATAAACATGCAAACAAATTAATTAATCAATGAAACTAAAAAGACACAAAAAGCCTATATTAAAAATCAGACATGTAATAGATGGTTACCTGGCCTTTCTGTGGCAGCTACTGTATGGAGCAGTTCTGAGTAGGGCATGATGGGTAATTTTACGTGTTTGACTCAGCAGAGGAGCTGAACTGGAGGGTTCCTGTGGACAAGTGACAATGCAATATTGTAATAATGTATAATAAAATAGTAATATTCATAAAAATAAGTAATGTTCTTATTATATATGTATGTACCGAAAGGTCTTAAAGTGTCAGACCACACTAAAAATCTATGATTTAAAATAATCTGTGATAAAAATAAATCCTTGAAATATAAAATTAGAAAAACATTAAAATAAAGAAGAAATATTACGATGTAAAATGAAGAAGACATATTTAAGAGGCCGTAAAATAAGTTATTATTAAATGACAAATTGTAAATGACAAAAAATGAACTTTTAATGTCATATACATGATAATAAATGATGATACAATTGTGTAATGAGATTTTGATTAATAAACTGGTTGAGGAATTGAAAAAAGTTACCTGTCGCTCATCTTCTGCTTTGACATAATCTTGATGTCGCCTTTTATCTACTTCATGTTTAAGTTGATTCTTTTTGCCGTAGAACCATTTCATTCCTACAAATTAATAGACCAAAGAGGACTTAAAACCCGAATTGTGGTTTATAGAGAAGCGGAGTAGATGGATAGGTCCAATCTCACCTTCGAGGTGTCGCTTTCCCCTCCTGTGCACCATGAGCATATCAACAGTGTCAAACACAGGACGGTGAGAACACACAAGGCAGCTGTATCTACAGTAAAGGATCACATATTCCTTAGTGATAGGGACTGTGAATAAAAATGGGTCAGATTCTGACTTCTTTCTGCAATACAAACAAACAGGAATCAAACAATCACCTTCCGTTTTTCATCAGAGTAGCTTCATCATCTGGAATGAAGTTAGAGAGAAGATCTGCAACGCGTCGTTTCTTGTAAGAGAACGAGAGACAGAGGAAAACAGTGAGGGACTAGTGCATGTGTACAAAAAGCACGTCTGTCTGTTTGCTGTTTTTATTATACCTTCAGTACGTTTAGCTGACTTTGATCATCACCCTCCCTTTTAAAAGACATGGCGGGCTACCTGCAGTCTTATTCTTTCGTGTATTGACGCAAAAAATACTTATTTCTTTCTCACCGATAAAGTACTAGTAACGTTCCTATATTCCTGTTTTGGTCTGTGGAATTATGGGTAGTGATGTCTGATTCGTGAACGAATCGATTCTGACGTCCGGAGTCTAGTTAAAGCAAAAACCTTTATATCTTGTAATCTTCATCTTGGTATGCGATTCATTCTCGTTCAATGCACGTAAAAGCAAAGAAAACACGCAATGACGTGAAGAACCGATGAATATTTTTTAACCAATTCATTGTCCGAAAGAATCGATTCGCTGAAATGAGTCGGACATGGGCGGACCTTACGTTAGCTGACGCCATGGCAACAGAGGCTAAGCTAATCTATTAAGGGCTCGGGACAAATAAGTTTTAAGAATGTCTGAACTTAAAATGTAACCTCAACTGGTAATATTTCTCTACAGTTTATATGGTTGATATATTATTTCATGTCTTGAATTGTTCGTTTTTGATGCGCCACTGTTATTTTAGCTATGCTCGAGCAGTTAACAAGTTAAAACCGGTGTGTCTGCGTAGGATCGAATTATTTATCGTAGTGTGTTTTATGTACTAATGCTAGTTAAATGTCGTTAAAACATTTGCAGTTATTTCGGTTAATGTCGTCCGCTGAGCAGATTATTGTAAGAGCGTGATAATTAAATCGGAGTTTGTTTGTTTATTGTTGCAGACTTTATTTCTCCCGTTAATTTGACTCATAACAGAAGCTGTTATGTTTAATACTGCCGTCATGCGTTCAGCAGCCGCAGATGGTCAGCTGAAGTTCATGTTAAGTCATTATTAGAGGAAGGCTGAAACTCAGGTCATGTCCGCGGATCACTCGGCGTCAATGGCCGGGACTCACGGCCTCTTGCGCGGCCAGCGCACCCGGTCGTACGGCAGCCTGGTGTCCTCCTCATTATCGCCCCTTAGACAAAGACGAATTGAGCATAAAGTCCAGCCGGGTGAGACCTTGCAAGGACTGTCACTGAAATATGGCGTGTCTGTAAGTAAACACAAAGCAGGTATTTGAGGACTTTGACCTTATAAACTTTTAGTCGGAGTTAATTGCTTAATTGTAAACATAATGTACTGTACTTTTGTCTTTGCAGATGGAGCAAATCAAAAGGGCAAACAGACTGTACACAAATGATTCGATATTCCTAAAGGAGTCCCTCTTCATCCCTGTGCTGGTAGAGTCTGTGTCTTTCACAAATGGAGTTGAATTGACCCAGGACGAGACAAGTCCAACACAAATACACGCTGAGATTTCTGATGAGATCCCCAAAAGCAGAACAAACTCTATTTGCGAAGCGAACGCTGATCTGTCACCAGTGGAATACCTAAAAAAGATGGACAGCTTGATCAGTCAGTCCAAACAAGCAGCTGTGAAGACCTGCCAGGAGGGAGAGAAACAGTAAGTTGTCAGAATGAAATTATGACTGCTGTCATTATTCTTAGGGTATTACAGAGCTCACTCATTGCAGTCGTTTTGTTTGCTGTCAGCTGAGCTGTTTAGTTTCAGTTTAGTGAAAGAATCATGAGTCATATGATTCGGGAGAGGTCACAATGAACATCATCTGATTTTTTTTATTTTTTTTAAACCGCAGAAAAAATGGTGTAGTGTTTAGGGCTCATTCATGCCAAGAATGGTACTACAACGATGTAGATATATTTAGTATTAAATTGAAAGCAGCACCAATGCACTAATGTGATGAGGAGTTAAAGTAATTTAAAGCCAGACGACTATGGTGGTGCCATGTGTGGTTTTACCTGTGGTTATCGTGAACTAAGTGTATGATACTGTGGAAGACTCAGGTAAATTTTTTAATGGGTCATGAACTGAGAAACCAAAATTCCCTTGTTCTTTTGACAAATAAGTCGTCTTCTTACTATAAAAACTTCTTGTAAGTTTCAGAACTCAAAACTTTCTTGTTATTTTAAAAACTACCAACATGCTTCGACATTGCGGTGAATGTGCAGGACTACACACACTCTTTCTGCTCGCCAACGTTAGGAAAGAGGGGATAAACCTTATTTAATAAGGATCCAGACCGCGTCGGCGAGAATTTGTTCTTGGTTCACGTCATTTAACTGTGGATTCATTTGCAAGTAAGGCACGATTTGACATGGGATTTTAAAAAAGATTGAAACTAAAAGACGATGGTCTGCTGCATATACTACTTTTGCTTTGTCTTTTATTACACATTGTTTAATATGTACTGAGTATGTACGCTGTCAAACACACAACTCTTAGCCAATCATAGCAGTGGTGGGCGTTTACTTCTGAGTCCACAATCAGCCACGCCTATTCAAACAGGACAGGACAGAAAATAGCCTATTACTTCTAAATTATGTTTTTTGATGTAAAAATCTTGATAGCATTATAAGTGGACCTCAGAGAATGGTACTAATAAAAAAAAAAAATAAGACAGTTCATGACACTTCTAAGATTAGTGTTCTAACACAGTAAGAATATTCATGTTTTACCTCTTAAAAAGAGGTTAATTTTTTTTTTTGCAGATTTTATTGATTGTGTTGAAGTCCATGTGAAATCAAAATGCTATTTTTGCTATACATTGCTATTTTTGTGGTAAACAATTCATGCATGCAAATCCATCCACAAAATCTTTCATCCAAAGCTGATGCTCCTCTCCTCTAAGATGATTGGCCTTCTCTGATGACATCAGTTTGACGGCTTGGGCATTCGTTTCTGAATTAAAAACACCTGCTTTACATCCAAATGATTTGTAGTAGAAAAAAAAAACCAATGTCCTCTATTTTCCTCATTCAATATTCTGTTTCGCTCGCAGACTTCTGCTTCACATGGACTTTGGACAGTCTCTGATGTTAGTCTCAAATATTATATATATATATAGTGTCATGTATGTCCACACATTGAATCTGGCTCCGCTGCTTTATAGTTATTTTCCTAGGTGTGAACTCACCTTTACTTTGAAGCAATTTATAAACACATAAATTGCTAATAAATATTTACAAAGAAATGGCAAATTATACATTAAATTAAACATAAATTTTGAAGTAGAGAAACTTATGTAGTTTTTTTTATGTGAAACTTTAATAGTATTTCTTTTATCCACAACTTGAAAAAAAAAAAAAAATGTTAGCGTGTACAGACTTATATGGAAATATATTTTGTAATGGATCAATTACAAAAGCTTATTTTCATTCACATAGCATAACTTAGTCCAGTAATGAAATCACTTAAAACGTTTCCTTTTACATTTAAAGGTTTTCATCTCTGGAGCAACTCCATCACAGCAGTCTGACGTCTGACAGAGCTTCCTCCCAGCAGGCCATTTTGGGAGCTGTTCCCATTACAATCACCAAACGGTCCAGGAATTTGAGGGATAGGGAGGATGAGATCTTCCAGCTCTGATGTAGGCATTTATTAGGACTCCTCTGTTTTCCGTGTTATTTATACAAGTCGATTGTTTTAGAGGGCTCATTGGTTTTCATGCCGTTATAATGTGGAGATTGCTGAAGTGATTCGCAATAGTTTTTTTAAATTAAAACTACTTTCAGCTTTAGACAGGTATAATCAACGTAAGAGCACTGTAGCTTGATGCCTAAAAGTAATAATGTGAATAATTCTGCTGTATTTCATATAAGCGTAACCAAAGTAACGACAGACAGATCTGCGTGTGACACAGATGACTGCATTTAAATGGAATAACTAATTGGGAATCTAGCTTGAAAAATTTATATTGATTTTAATACTACCTCACAAATACTTGCTAGAAATACTATTATAGTTTTAGAAAACTGAAAAGTATGCACTTTGAGAATGTGCCACTGGACGTATTTCTGTCAAACTTGTGAACACGATGCATGGTTTTGCACTGCAGTCACATGCTTGGTGTTTTTCTGTTTGGTTTACATTGTGCTAAAGTGTCTAATGGCCTTTGTGGTTGCAAAAACACGATAAAGACTTTGACAGTGAAGACTCATTTCCTGGACTTGTTCATGTTTTGCATCAGTGATATAAATGTTGTGATATGAAATGCACAAATTAAATGCCATAATTATGTAGATTTTGGTCTTTTAACTTTGAAGTCTTGAGTGATAATCAGTGGAAAAAGGTAACAAAAAGATTTCAGCATGTAGCTAAAACATGTATTGTGTTCAGCATAACTGAATTGCTTTAGTATGTGATCCCGAACTACAAAACCAGTCTTAAGTTGCTGGGGTATATTTATAGCACTAACCAAAAATACATTGCATGGGTCAAAATGATAGATTTTTCTTTTATGCCAAAAATCATTAAGATTTCAAGTAAAGAACGTGTTCCATGAAGATATTTTGTAAATAATTTAGCAATATGCTTTGCTAGTAAATTCATTTGAACAACTTTAAAGGTGGATTTTCAAATAATTAATAATTAAAACAAATGTTATGTTCGTACAAAGCATTAGGGTGTGTTTTACAAGGTTCTCCAGGTGACAAATGTAATAATTTAGCTTTTGTAAAAGGTTACTTGTCATAAATATACAGTCTTTATAGACGTAGAATGTTGTCAGATTAGCCCACTGCAAATAATGGTTTACAGTGAAAACAGTACAGTTGTGTTATATCACAATAATAATTTTTCTATTTTAAGATGTAATTAGTTCCGGTGCTGACAAAGCTGAATTTCCAGCAGTCTTCAGTGTCACATGATTTTTCAGAAATCGTTCAAATATGCTGATTTAGTTCTTGAGTAACATTTCAACGTTCAAACTCTTATATAATACATTTTCAGGTTTATTTTAACACAAAGGTTAACAGAACAGCATTTATTTGAAATATATGTCTTTTGAAACGGTATAAATATTTTTTTGTCATTGATCGATTTAACATGCCCTTACTGAAAGTATTAAAAATAAATCTTACTGATCCCAAACATTAGTGCGTTGCAACACTGATAGCAAATTACATTAGGGCTGTGCAGAAATATTTATTTAGTGGTTGTTCCCTTATAGTACAGCAGATGCCCTTAGGGCTGATCATGTCAAAATATAGTTGTTGACTGTGTAGTGCCAAGCTCAGATTTATATCGTAGCCATAACCACAGGGTAACACTAGATGGCAGTGCATATAGAACGTGTTTGTGTTTTTCTGGTTCTTGTTATTTTGTTGTCCTGGGAGGTAAATGATCAGCTCAAAAATGTTAACAGTTTTGAACAATTCAATGTGCTCTAATTTACAGCAGAGTAGCTGAACCCCGGTGGTTTAAACATCGTTATGAAAAAACAAGCAGTTTAGAAAACTGCTATCCAACGCAGCTGGAGTCCCAGAGCTTTAAAAAAATTGTTCAGATGATACTTTTATATTTGATCTGAGCTCGCTCAGGCAGTGACAAAATCAGGCCACTGATTGATCTAATATTCATTAACAGCCCAGCAACACTATTTCAAAGGTTGAGTTGCTCTCGGTCAGTCACTTTCTGCCTGTTTGGTTGCATCGTGTGCAGTCTGTGATAACGGGTGTTCCTCTGGTGAGTGTCTTTCAGTGCTTTGCTGTCCTCATAACGTCCCGGCCTCCAGCAGTTTGTTAAGCCCGTTGCAGATTTTGGTGAGGTGGGGTTTGAGAGGCCCGGATGGGTTGTAAAGCTGGGTGAGGAGGTCAGGGTCAGCGTAATGGTTGAAAACGTGGTTGATGCGTCCGTGGGATTTTGGTGTGAGGTGAGTGTTTACAAGCTTCAGAAGCATGTCCCTACTTTCTATCAGGATCTCTGACATGACCGCTTTGTCAAATGTGAAATCCACCTGTAAAGGGAAAAAAGTACAACTCTGGTTACCAACAAGGCTGCGCTTAGAGCCACGTCACTTGCTTAGTTGAAAGCTGGGTGCAGTTTACAATGATCGGTTGACACATAACAAATATGTGCTTGTGATTTTGGAAAGGAAAAGTATCAATGTGCCAAAGAAATGCTTAAAAATACTTTATTACATGTGTTAAACAATGACTATAAAATGATTCAAAATAATTACATTTATATTAATAAAACAAATATAAGAAATGTTTTAAATAATGTAACTAAAAGTTTTTGTGAAAAAGTAATTTCTCCTTGTGTTACTTGTAACGTGTTACTTAATATTAATGCAAATGACTAAAATATTTAAGTTGTCTCAACAAGCAGCTGAGTAAGTTTTTTTTTTTTTTTTTTTTTTTACAGAGAATATACAGTCAGAGGTCACTAACCTTTTTTTTTTTTTTTTTTAAATAACAAAATATTAAATATTTTCATATAGCAACACACTGTCAGTTATGCAGCATTACAAATAGTGAAATGCTGTAAATCAACTTTACCTGAATTTCATGAAACAAAGAGCCTATATTCAGAAAACACTGCTTAAAAGTATCAGATGTGTGTGTTGTGTACCTCGTGGAAGCTGATGGCTGTCATGGCTCCCTGATGCAGTTTCTTTTGGAAATTCTGGGCCAGCTTTAGCTCTTCCTCATTGAATCGATTGTGCCTGAAAAGCACAGCTATCTTCACTACCACCTTAATGAGGTCTTTCACAACTTTCTGGGCCACTGAGCGGTTCCCAGTGTGCTCTTTTGACACACGGTAAAGCTCATCTAGAATCTCGCTGCTGGTATCATCGATGAACATCTGCACCACAGACTTGTTGGCCATTTGGCTCAGAATCTTTTTCTGGGCCCTGAGAGCCATGTCCTTGGAGTTGAAGGCCTCCATGTCTTAAAAAGAAAGAGGAGAGATTAATAGTAATTCAACATTCTGATATTTTTGATTTGTTATTTCAGCATGTTTTGAGTTACTGTAATCCCTCAATATCTTATATCTGTTATATATCTCTTTATAAGTATATATAAACAGTACATATAAGTACATATTATATAAGTATATAAATATGTGAAATAATTCGATGTCTTAAGAACTAGCATAATAAAGATTTATTTATGATAATCTAAAAATGTGTCCTTTAAAATGGCATATGATTAACACATGACTTTGTTTATGAAAAATTCTTATGACTAACTGCATTTTCCCCTGTACTTTATTTCTAGTTATGTATTGTTAAGGCTTTCGGAGATTAGAGAACTCCCACCATGGGGAAGTCCCCTTGCAGTCTTACTGTGTTGTTCATCAGGGGAAAGCTCATGCCATTTAGGACCTCATCATTGCCCACACATTTCATAAACAACACTAATTGTTCTCAAGATGATGTGTCATCATATGCAGCACTCTCAGTGCTGCTCAGTGACATCCAAACATCTGTGACCAGTGCATGACATTCTGGATTTTATCGAGTTTTTCAAGAAATAGTTCACCTGAAAATAGAAATGTAGTAATTAAAAAAAAAAAAAAAAAAAAAAAAAAAAAATATATATATATATATATATATATATATATATATATATATATATATATATATATATATATATATATATTTTTTGTGCAAATTTTGATGATTCCAATCATTTTATTAAGTAACAAGTCAAAAAGCATTGTCTACGCCCAAAAAAATCCAAAACGTTACATTTGTTTTGGACTCTTTTCGCTTATGAACATTCTTTTGGGTGTGTGTATAGTACAATAAAATGCACTAATAATAATTTAACTATCATTTACATGCACATCCTTCTGCATTTAGGCTGTAGTCTCTGATGTGCAATACAGCATAGTTTTAGTATTGCTTCACAGATCGTAAGGAAAACGTGCAAAGACGTGTATGAGAGAAAGACTCATTGCATAGTACTACAAGTTCCTGCATGAATCTGAAGACTGTATCATGATACAGGCATCTGTGTGCTTAAACATTTCTTCAGTTTAATGTTGCAATTTTAGAGTTCTTGCACATTACCTTCATTAGATGTTCTTGTCATTGGTGACGATGTTTCTAAAAATCCTGTACTACATTACAAATTTGTGTACTCATTTGTGCAGTGCTTCCGTAACAAATGCAATAACTACAAAGTACATTAATGTGCAAATGACCTGCACTGTGTTCTTTTAAATGAATCGAGACATGCCAAAAGTGATGCATCTCATATCTCGGAGCCGCCATCAGCTGTGTTTTGCTTTTTAAATCCAATTCTGTTTATGGCAAAGCAACCTGATTAAATTTTAATGCAGTTAGTTTCATTTCCTAATGAACTCTATTTAATTAGAAGCACTGAGTGCATTAGAACAGTCATTACTTTACGTTCTGTGACATGGAACATCAAAACAACTATATAAATACTCATTTGAACAAATCAGCATGTTGTACACTTCAGTTGAACTGTGAAAGCAACATAATCCTACGGTTTAACACTCACTACTTCTCATTTACTCTAATTGATCTAATTAAAGCAAATTCGATCTGATAATGTTTCCCTATGTGGATATGTAGATGCAACTTTATGTATGATTTTAGAAAATAAGTATGAAATTTGATTCTGAAACTTAATTCTGCTCTGGACTTAAACATTTGGTCAGATTGGGCTTATATTGTTTTCTGAACAAGCATTATATGTGTAATAAGTCAATTTTATTTAATAAAAAATAAACCAAATTAGATAATAATGGTAATGTACATTTTGTATTTTAAACACATTATTTAATAAAATATAAATTAAACATTTTAATAAATATTATCATTTAAAATATTTGGTTAAAATGCAGTATTTAATGAATAATAATATAATTAAATGATGTATTAATTTAGTAAACATTTTTTTAAATTAATTAAATAAGACTATAAATTAAGTTAAAGTTAAATTGTTGTTCTCATACCTGACAAGATGAGATATGAGCAGCTTTACCTTCATTTGATTACAACTGACTGTACTCTTAGCTAAAGAACATCTAAGGTCAAGCAAATTTATTCGTTTTATACCTCCACTTAGAATCAACTAAAATGGCCATCTGTATCCACTCTCCCGATTGAAAGGTTTGTCACAGACAAGGTAAATATTTAGCATTCTTCAGATGACTTCAGTGCAGAGCCCGAGGCTCTGTGTGTGTGTGTGTGTCCACGTGTGTAAAGCCCAGGGGATTTACAGGATGTGAGAAATCATGTTGTTCCTCCATCCTAAAGACCACAGTAGTCACCCTGTCATTACAAAGCGTGCAGCAACTCACAACGCCAGCCCGAGTGACAGCACAGAAGAGACGGGTCAAAACCTGCATCTGAGTTGCAAAGGATTTGGCAGCCCGCTGTTCGGGGGGTTTTTATTTAGAAGGGTCAAACGTGACTTTACGATAAACGTATAAAAAAAATGAGAGTTCCGGAAAGTACTGGTTTGAAGTGGGTGAGTGGGAGCGGTTTGTTTCTGAATGGCTCTAGGGTAAATTGAAGTGATAGATGAAGATAAAGACAGGCCTGCCTAACAAAATCTCCAGCTTTTAGATCTCAGATATCAGAACAGTCTTAGACCGCCATGAATTTGCAATTTGGTTTACGATGATGAGAAGATAAAGAATTTCTAATTTGTTATTCGGCTTGCTGGCTGAGGTGGACCAGCTGGTTAAGCTAGTTATGAAGCCTGAAAGGACAGCGGACCCCATAGGTCAGCATCCGAAACATGCTGGTCTTTTCAGCCTGGTATTCTCTAATAATAGACAGGCGTTTAATCATCATTATTTCAAGAAAATCATTAAAGAATCATGCCTTAATGTGTCCGCCCAAGTTTTAAATCATTCCTACGCCCATCTACAGAGACATGCGTGTAAAAAAGCGTGCGTTTGGTGCTTGTTCTCAATGTGCCATGTGTTTCCTCTTCAGTATCTCCCTACAGCACCTGAACAGTGAGAATTAAGCTTGTGATGATGTAATGTATTGTGCAAAATTTCCTCATTACCCAATACCGTCTGTTTTTCCTTCATTTGTTTATTTACTGGCATTTTCATTTTTGCAATGTTCTTTTTCTTTGCAAAGTTAGCACTCGTATGCATGTGTGCGACTGTTTTGCTCAGCCAGAGTTGTTTTTTAATATCTTATCACAGAGGAAGTGAAACTCTATGGTGTTTGCCATAGCTTTTACCCCAATCGTTCCGTTAAACCCACAACAGCTACATTCTCCCGACACATGCTGCGACAAGAAAAAGCACAACCTATCCATAGCCAGAGTTCACCGTGGTTAGGACCCTGAATATGACCCTATTTCAGTAGGTATGTGTTCTTCATATTGCTGGCTTGTAAAGGAAGGCTGGACGTTGTTTTGTTTATAAAAGATCCACCGAACATCAGCTATCCCAGTGCGTTTTAGATGTTTAACATGGGAGTGGTTGAACAGAAAAACAAGTTTCAACTTGATGTTATTGACTACAAACCTCCGGGTTTCCTCAGCACACACTTTTAACCAAAACAGAACTGTAAAACCTGGTGATGAACAGAAACCTGGTGTACTTTTATCTATTAACAACACCTGGATGGGTGGCTGTGCGATTAATTCACTAAAGTAACATCATCTAATGTGTACATGATCACGGCGCTCTCTGAGGTGATGGAGGAGAGGGCAGAGGTCAAAACCCATAGAGACTCACCTGGCTTTTCTCTCGTTCACTCTCCCTCTTCTGTTCAAACGCTCTGTCCTCCCTCTGCGCTCAGATCAGGTGGTTGAAATCCAGCGCGCGGGTGATGAAATAATCTCCTCAGACAGGTTAAATAAAAGAAAACTCCTCTACAAACTCTGTCTTGTGCTCACACCACTGTAACAAGATAATTTGACTTGTACTTCCTTGAGGAACTAAATGTATAAGACACACCCCTGAGTGCTCTCTCCCTCTCTCTCTCTCTCTCTCTCTCTCACACACACACACACACTATCTCTCTCTCTCCACCCTGTCAGTATGTTAGCTGCTGACATGGTGTGTCTGCTTGCCCTAACAAGTGCAACCCTTGTAAAGAATTCAGCAGTAATCCTGGATGCGACCCAGTGAAAGGGGAGGTTTTAGTGTCTTTGTGATCTGGTATGCAGCCACTGTCATCACTGACATTGCTATGTTTCTCACTTAACTGTGTTTCTCATTTAACAAAATCATCAATTGTCCAGACTGTAATAGTTCTGCAATCATTTTCTGGTGTAAAATTGTACAGACACGCAAACAAAAAGACACAGATTGCAATTAATTGCATCCAAAATAAAAATTATTGTTTATGTAAGGTATGTGTGTGCGCTGTTTATTTTGTAATTATAAATACATACACACAGTATATATTTAGAAAATATTTACATGTATATTTTTATATTTCCTTATAATTTATATTATTTATAAATATATTTCAAATAGAAATAATCATATTTTTCTTATATATACTAATTGCATTTGTGTGTATATTTATATTTAATAATAATAAATATACACACCACACACATATATTATGTGAACAAAAACTTTTATTTTGGATGCAATTAATTGTGATTAATCATTTGACAGCATATATATATATATATATATATATATATATATATATATATATATATATATATATATATATATATAGTGTGTGTAAATAAAATGTGATCTGTGTGTTAGAGAGTGGTGTTGTTGTTGCTGCTGCTTCTGCTTTCCGATCAGCGTTTCCATCTTTTCCTGCTTACAAAACCATGAATTCATTTTCAACTGAATAATATTCTCACTTTGCATGGCTTGGACAGTTATTTGTTTACCCATCAAACCCTACAGACGTTTCATTGATTTTTAAGCAAATGGGATTGCTGAATTGCTTCCAGCTGCATAGTTCACAGATTTTTGAGCTAGTTAAAATCATATTTTGTATTATGGAATATTACAAAAAAATTTATTTCAGTGCCATCATCATTTATTTTATTGCTTCTTTGTAGTTTTAATGGTTTGACAGTTTTAACATAGGAAATTGCGCCCGAAAATGTTATATTTTAAAGCTTTGATAGCCTAATCGCCTTTGGCTTGTTCTCTTGATGTTTTCTTTCTCCCTCCTACTAGTTTTTTTTTTAGAAGTTTGTCTTCCTAAAATTCTCCAGCGACGCACGTATCTTAATATATTGCTAGTAGACAAATTAAAACTGTGAAAAATGTATAATAAAGTTTATTTCTAAAAGGCCACGAGGCTATATAAAGGAAAACATCCTTGTACACAAACTGAACAAATTATATTCTTAGGCGGCCAATTGTTATATATTCCATTATACTTTAGTTGCCTAACCGCAAACATTATGCAAACAAAGACTGTAAACACAAACAGAGAAGTAAAGTTTGACATTGATGGAAAGCTGGTTGATAACAGTGCTTTATTTGCTTTATTTTTTTTCTGTGAACCTCATTGTTTAGTCACTGATGTTAGAAATCGATGTACAATGAACTGGTCCTGTGTAATAGAAAGTCACCCTCAGGGCTAATGTCTGTGCATTAGTAATGTCTATATACTAAAAAAGCCTGCTTATCTGTGAATGGAAACCATCTGGACGTTAGCCCTAATGCATAAAGACTACAAAAGTAATGGATGCATTTGGCTTAATTTGTGAAAGTCATGCTTACAATCTGTAGTATCACTTAGATCCGTCGCCTCGACAGAAATCTCAAGTTACGATGGTTTTCTACTCCATTTGTACGAAATTGAAATTGAAAACATGACATTTGTATTTTTCTGCAAAGCTAAGTGTGTTCAGGCAAAGTAAGAATTAAGCTCGTCTCCAAGACAACAGACAGGAAGTGTCGCTTAAGTGGTTTCCTGATGGCTTCCCCTTTATCGCTGAATGATATCTGACATGTTGTGTGTGTGCAAGTGTGTAATGTGTTCCAGAGATAAAGCAATGAATATCCAGCTAGCTACAGTTTTTAATGTATTTTGTGATATTTGTGATAATGTATATGTCATGACTGTCTTAATCTAGTAAAAAAAAAAAAAAAGCCCCACATTCCCAGATTTCAGATACATTTTCTTATATCATTTGTGTTCTTTCTTTTTTTTTTTTTTTTGTCTCTAAGCAGAGTTTGAAGTGATATTAGCTAATTTTATTTGTGGCTTAAGAGACAGAAATAGTTTAAGTGGTAAGTATGTCATGCTAGTGTTTGTTTCCTGGTTTATCTTGTATCTCAGTGTGTTTACATGTGTGTGTGCGCGTGCGTGCGTGCGTGTGTGTGTGTGTGTGTGTGTGTAGGTCTGTCTAAATGTAGGTGTATGTCTTCGGGTGTGCATGTGTTTACATGTTTTATTTAGGTCACTTGGTTTTATCTGATGTGTTCGCTCTTACTTGAGCAAAGCATGTTTCACAGCAATATTACAGTGCTCATCAAACAATAAAACCAAACGTAAGATGTAAACAATCCCATTTAACATAAGAGGTACAACAAACTCTTTGCTGTCACAGTAACCGAACGAATACAGGTATTCAGCACATGTATCATAGTGAACCTATACATAAATGCTGTAACTGTACATGCTAATATACTCAATACAGATAGCTTTTTAATATAGCACATTTGTTGATATTAATAAAACATTGAATTACAATTATTCAAAGACTTTAAAGAGGAAATATCATATAGCATGCGAACTGCACTTTCTTTTGTTATCCAGGCTTCAGATGTCCTTTTATAGTTATCTGTGTTTTATGGCACAACTAAATGAAGTCTGCATTAAAAACCTTTGTGCTTGTGTTCGTCCGTTAGCATTTATTCGCCAGATTTAATCCCAGAATTTTCTGCCGCAGATGCAGTTTTCTTACCATTCTAGAACTGATCTATCTGTATTATAACAAATACAATTTTCTCAATCTCTCCTGGCTGTTCACAGCAGATTGCAGGCTGTGCTTCGCATGGGGAGGTTAGCTGGTAATCGGGAATACTGGCTTCTGAAGCTGTGCTTTTTGTTATTGAGCTCTGGAGCTGCATTCTCCTGGCTGCCAGCAGGGGGAGTGCTTTCCTGCGCATTACCAGAAGCGTTCTCTGCCTTCCCTCCTTTGTTATTTCTTGTCTTTTTAACCTTCTCTTTGTCCTGGGAATCATTGGTGAATGTGTTGGGGTCCGGAGCGCCCTCTAGTGCTGGCAGGGTGTCAGGGGGCAGGTCAGGGGGAGAGGGTTTGCCCTCAGCTTGCTCCTCATTAGGGGTGTTCATGTTTGATGGGGAATGTTTGCTGTTGGTGCAAGTGGAACTAAAGGAAAAGCACATTGACGAAGTAAGAAACACAGCAGCTAAGACTTTTTGTTATTTTACTGGAGAACATAAAAAACATGGTGGAGTGAATGATTGGCAGGTAAGTCATATTATATTTCATGCATCAAGAGAGAATATTAAATGAGCATTTTATGTTAGGCCGTCATATTTTAAATGCTTGCTAAGAAGACCAGCTGCCTGCATATGTTGTGTTTTGTGTTTGCTGGCATGCTAGTCTTCTCGCTTGGGCTACCAAAACTTCCTTAGTCATCTATTGTGCTTGTCAACCAGTTTTACCAGTTAAGTTTTGTCCAGCAGGATGGAGCCCATAGTGTTGTCTTTTCAGTTGTGTTTTTCCAAACTCACCCATTTGAGCTTCTGTCGTCTGAGTCTTTCTGCTCATTGCTGTATCTGAGCTCTGCTGGAGTCTTAAATGAAAGATCTTTCTTTCCCTTCAGCCAGTACGTCTTCATATAACCTTTACCCTTAATCAAGAGAGATTAGAGTTGATTTCACGCTAATTTAAGATGTTATTTGCTTGCGGTATGAGTCATGCAAAGTAATACTTGATTTTTTTTTTCGTAGAGCACTTGTGAAAATATGCTTAAAATCATATACACCCACATGAAATGAAGCAATTGAAATAGGAAATGGCAATGAAGTGTTTTATTTTACATGGAGTGAGTATTTGGTTTTAATTAAAGGACTTTTTTGCTCTGTTGTGCGCTTGTTCTGTGTGAGATCCTAATATGCACAATACTGTTTGAAATTTTGGGATCAGTAAGATTTTTTAAATACATACTTTAATTCAGCAAGGACGTATAAAATCTATCAAATATGACCGTGAGTACTAGGTTAAAAAAAATCAGTTTTTAGACAAACGCTGTTTTTTTTAACATTTCTATTAATCAAAAAATCCTGAGACAAATATAACAATATGACAAACTTTTGAATGGTGTACAAAGCACAAAGCTTTACTGCGCATAAGACGAGGTTACCTTAACAAAAATCTTTCCTCGTTCCTCGATAATGTACGGTTCATGCTCCAGATGGTCTTTGGTGGTCTGACTGATGTGGATTTGCATGCCCTAGCCGCACAGAAAGAGAGAGATTATAATTAGCTTTTTAATTAACTGCATAACTTAAATGAATTTCAAATATTTTCTGTCGCATGATGAGACAGTTTTGTTTAGTTATTAGAGGCTGTTCATTTTTCTGTGTACAGGATTTAAAAAAAGTGTCTCACCACGCCATTAGATTCCATCCGAGAAGCCGTGTTTACTGTGTCTCCAAACAGACAATACCTGGGCATCTTCAGACCCACCACACCTGCGACTACCATTCCCGAGTGAATACCTGTGTGAAGACCACCGCAAAAGAGTTTAAAAGGTAAAAAGCACTTTCTCACATTGTGTGGCATGTAGAGAAAAACATCAGATGAAATGGATGCAGTGGCTTTGTTATGTGGTGCTGTGTGAATCCGGATGCACCCACCGACACGGATCTGGATGTTGTCCCCGGTGGAGGGGTCTTTTAGATGGTCGATCGAGCTCAGCATGTCTAGAGCCATGTCACAGATGTGGTGGGCATGGAATGTGGTCTTATTGGGCACACCTGCCACAACCATGTAGGCATCCCTAATAGTCTCCACCTGAGGGGGGAAAGAGCATTTGTTTCATGCCATTTCACTCAATTTTGAAGAAAAACCATAAAAAAAACCAGATTTTTTAAATATTTAATACTAGAAAATAGAAATGCATTGATATAAAAATTGTGAAGATGCATCTAAACAGATATTTTACGGTTTTATATTAAAAATATAAGTATACATCCAAAAATATTTTTCATGTCATGTGTGATATTAAAAAATCTTAAAGACATAATGTATTACAATTGGAGATTAATTTTGAAATTTGCTAATATTTTTGAAAATATTACATAAACTACTCAAAAGTTTAGTGGGATCTGTAAGGTAATTAAATTAATTTAATAATTATATACTAATAATTAAATTAATTATTTTATTTTCAGCAAGGATCCATTAAGTTGATCAAAAGTGACAAAGTAAAAAAATAATTCTATTTCAGATAAATGTTACAATTTATCAAAAAGCATGAAAAAATGTATCTTTGTTGACTAGACTAATGGCTGCTGAAAGTTCAGTTTTGCCATTACAGGAATAGATTTTTAAATAGATTTCATAATAGTATAATATAAAAGTAATATTTTGAAATATGACTGTTTCCACAAATAAAGTTCTTTTAAATACATACACCAAGACGTTTGAACAGTCATGCATCCACTGATTTGTATGCATTAAAAATCTCTAAAATAGGCAGATAACCGAAATGGCACTGATATATTTAGTGCCTCCATTGTAAAGAAAAAGCAGACCACTTTCTTGAAGGTCAAAGAACTTGAGAAGCATGAGAAGCTATTCTTTTGTGTCATGCGGCTTGCTTATGTTACCTTGTAAACATTGTGCTTTTCGCTGAGTGTATCAAAAACGATGTAGATCTCATTTAGCATGTCCACCACCTGCATGGGGGTGATGTGGATGCAGATCTCATTAAACTTCACCACATCGCTGAACAGGATGGTCACATCTGGGAACACCTGGAGGGAGATAACAGATCAAGAACGCTGCTTTAAAACAGCAGAACAGCGCTAGAAGAAAAACAGACGGCTCCTTATCATAATTCATTATCTCTCTTAAGATCTCGCTATAGCCAAAATCAGTCAGTACTAGGAGAAATTCATATAAATTGCGTGCTTTATTGTGCCAGTTGAGTGTGTACCTGACATGTCTCCAGTGCTGTGATACCCTTGCGCAGTCGGTCTGCCACTGCTTTGGGGATCATGGCATACAGCAGGGAGTCTCCTCTCTTCTTCTCCTCATCCAGCTTTTTAATGATCTCCTGCAGCTGTGCGTACTTCTGCTGCTCCTGTAGGTGGCACAGTAAGAGTCCGGCCTGTCATTTGCATGTTATTTCTGGATGCATAGCCACAGCCAGAGACTCTCTGCTTATTAAACGACTTAATAGACTTGAGTCAGTCCGTGCCAGGAATTCTGCTACATGACTTCTTTTATATGAAGTGAAATAAAATGTGTCTCTTTGAGGATAGTGGTGGATTACAGTATTTGTAAGTCTAGATTTTGAGCGTGGTGGCATCAGTGCTGCAATCATACCTGGTCAAGTGCCAGTTGCAGCTCGGCTGATTGCTGTGTTCCTGCCAGGATGAGCTCTCTGCTGGAGTCGTGCAGGTTTAAATCATTGACGTAAACACCCATTTTTATCATGTCCTCCACTGTCTCGATACTGTACAAAGGAGAATGTGGTTTAAAATAGAATTTTTAAGTATAATCTCACATCTTTTTGTTGTTCATGTATATAGAGACAGTCTGACAATTGCAGACTCATTATTACACATATTATTTAATTCGCTAGAGTTAGATGTGTTTATATAGAAAAGTAGTTTTTAAATAGTGGGTAACAGGTCTGTCCTGATTGTCTCATGCACAGTAGGGAAAAAGCTAAATAACCATGTAATTGTTCATATTTGAGAAATCAAATGAGCTTAGTAACTTTAAAGCGAGGACAAAATACATATTTTTGCTGAAATAAGTATATATATAATATTTTTGCCTTTGGGTCCTGAACAGTTTTGCTGCAGTATTGGACTGCGTCCAATTTAAAATATGGATCATTAAGCAAAACCAGGGAGGTCAGAGAGAGGGAGAGAGAGAGAGAAATAAAATTAAATCAGGACATTTTGGGGGATATGGAAGTTTTAATATTGTAAGCTGATCTCGGGATTGAACTAAAATGGTTTGAGTGTATGATACGGTCCCTTTGAAATGACTAGATTGTCAGGTTTATGTGGCAATAACTAAACTACTGTTTCCATTAGCTCAATGTTGTAAACGAAAATGAGATTATGAGCGCTTACATGGGAGTTCCTAGAAAGATGAGGGAGTCCCATTGAGGGACATACTTCATCTGGCCCTTGAGGTGGAGAGGCTTTTTAGGGGGCTCCCGCATGTCTTCAAATATGGTTTCACTGCACTTGCCTACACGAGAGAGGATGTTTCATTTTTCACTGCATAGACAGAAGATTAGCATTCATATGGATGTTTTAGAGGCGCTTTCTGAGTCAATTTTAGTTCCCAAAACACACAATAATGACTGTAATTTTATTGACTTGATAAAATTCCTCGTTGTTTTCATGCCATTGGAGCTCATTCAAAGCATCCCTTTACTGTAATGTGTCTAACCAGTGACAGTCTGAAAAGCCAGCAGCTCGATGTCCTCTCCTCCAGAATTAGCCGAGCTGTTGTACTGAGTCAGAGCGCTGCTGTATTCCTGATCTGTGCCCTTCATTTCTTCCATCACTTTAATATCTGAGAGAACAGCAGAGGCATAGTGACAGCGATGTTTTATTTCTGTAGAGTCAGGTTGTGTGAATTACTACATATTGGTCAGTGTTGTTTTAGGCCCATATGGAACATGTGAAAACTTCAGAAAGCTCTTCAGCATTGTTTACGCATGGTTCAGTGCCGTACAGTATAAATCTAGTTTAGCAATAGTTTAAATGTGTAGTCGAGTGTGTAGTACTGACATTGAATTCTACAGATTTCCCCCAAAATACTAATCACAATCTAATATTAATCTATATGGACTATACCTCTCTCTTCCTTCTTGGGCTTTTCACTTTCCTCTTTCTCCTCTGGTTCTTCTTTGCTGAGTTTGGGGATGTTGACCTTCTGTTTGCTCTCTACCACAGCCTTAGACAGCAGTTCAAACACATTGTTGAGGTGGGTGTAGATCTAAAAGAGCACACACCAACAACACGCTTTTTCAGGACATAAATGCCAAGAGCAAGAAAAGAAAACATAAACATTTTTTTTGATGCCTCGTCTAAAACTCTTAAGTTGTCGGTTACTTTCATGCTGCTTTGGCATTGGATCTGTTCCTCTATCCTTTCGTTCACTCACATTATCCCAGCTGAATTCCAGCATGGGCCGAACCAGGGTAAATTCCTCATTGACCTTTTTGCCCTGCAGATCAGAAAACACCTCTTTCAAACCGTCTCCGATCCGATACATTGTCATGTCCCTACGGAATATCACGCTGAAGGGGAACATGTCAAAAAAGATTCCTCGCTTCATGGGCAGTTTCTCATAGCCTGGAGCTGTTTTCTGCTGGGGCATACGGTGCTTAAACGCAGCATTGTCAAAATTCATCTTGTACACCTTCAGAGAGAGTAAGAACATCAGAAACGTGAGAAATAAAGAATAACAGAGCGGCGTTTGTGTACTCAGAGAAAGGCAAATGTCTGGACTCCTACCACATATGTCATTTTCTCTGTTTCCTCTTTAGACAGAATCTCCACCTCTATGTCTGTGTTGTAAAACTGTCGGCCCACCTGAGAGAGCTGCCCTACAGAGAAGTCACAACAGACGCTATTTGAATTTTAAACGGGCAGAGGCAACACTGTGGGCTGACTGACCAGCTTTCATTGCATAAGATCTAGTCAAACATCATTTTGCCACATCTCTATTATCCAAGATTTGCTTTCAGATCATTATTTTACTTCAGATCTCTCAAGAATATTAATGTGAGAAAGCACACGTACAGAAGTCACCAATAAGCTCATCCTATTAATATGATAACTGTTCAAAGAATAAAAGGTGTAAAAAGCAGATTCGTTAAGTACATATAGGGAAGCACAGTAGAAAGCTACATAGTTTTTGCATATAAATTATATGAATTGGGATTGGATGAAATCAGGCAGATATCTCAGTGCTTGACCTGTAATAATTATTATACATGTTAATTTCTTCCCTTGAATTGACCTTAGTTGTGTCAAATTTTCAAAGACTCTTTCTGCAAGTTACTTTGTGCTAATAGGTGGCTACAAACAGCTGTCTTTATAAAGCTATTATAAAGTACCCCTATTATGGATTTTTAACAGTGTGAATGAAAACATCCTGCAAAGCTTTAAATCTGAAAGTGAGCAGTGTATAAATTCTCTCAAAAGAAAGTCGACACTTTATCTTTAAAACAAGTCAGTTTTAGTCCCAAGCTGTTTCATGTTGATGTCATTAACATATCGCCTGTCCACATGTTGGTCTGAATGAAAATGCAGATTTATTCTTTGCCACTAGGTGCCACATTTGGAGCATTTTGACCTTGCATGCAACCTGCTGTTTGGGACTCAAACAGACCTTTCATAACTCATAATAGGGGCACTATAAAAAGAATGAGTGTCAAGAGACTCATTGAAACATTCTTTCAACAGATTTTTTTAAAGCATTGATTCATTTAGGAATCATGCATGAATCACTGCATTTCGCATTTCGCCTTGAGATGATCATTTGTTAACTTTGCTTTGGCTTTATTTGAAAACTTTTACATTGGCGGAGCAAAAAAGTAACATGCATCTAAAATTAGTAACTCAGCACCATTACCTTTGACGAACTGTGTGAATCCTTTCCTGGTTGAACGGTAGTGCAGGGTAAGACTCGTCTCACATTCTTCCTCTACACAGAAACTGGGCGGCTGGACTTTTGGAAAGGAGAAACGGAAGTACTCATGCAGGTTATCTAGCTCATTGATGAAATCTCGTACATTGCGCCCCAGTACCTGAGACAGAGATATTAGAATAGGTTTAAAATACGTGTGCAATTATACAGTTAACCATTGAGAAAGTGTTTAACCAGTGTTGTGTCACTTAGAACATATTTGCAACAGAAGTCTTTCATGTTCACCATGGCTACGTTTATTTAATCAGTTTAAAAATCTGAAATATTATTCACATTTTTTACAGTTAAGAATAAACATTTTTAATTTTAGTATGCCATTCCATAAAATGTCATTTCTGTAATGACCAAGCTGAATTTTCAGAGGCCATTATTCCAGTCTTCAGTGTCACACAATCCTTTAGAAATCATTCTGATGTGATGATTTGCTTATTATTAATGTCAAAAACAGTTGAGCTGCTTAATGTTTGTGTCATTGGATACTTTATATTTACGGATTCTTTGATGGATACTAAGTTGAACAGCATTTATTTGAAATAGATTTTTCATTTAAACTGTGACGTTTGATCAATTTAAAGCCACCTTGCTGAATGAAGGTATTGATTTCTCAAAAAACTCCCCAAAAATCTATGAGTACCTGTCAAATACCATGTTTTAAAATCACCTTTAAGATCCTCTCATAGCCATAGTTTCCTATCCGCTTGACCATGTAGACCCCGAAAGCATACATCAGCTCATCGTGAGTTTTCCCCAAAACCTCTCCAGCTGCCTTCGCCAGCCTCAAAATCAGATTATCACTAGAATAACAAACAGCAGCATTTTTAACCTAGACAGGTGCAGTCTGTGACACTTCATGTATCAGAAATGTGACTCTTAGGACTTACTTGTACATCTGGTGTCGAACAAATTTGAGGTGCGGGATCTCTGCTCTGGCCTCGATTAGCCTCCATACGTCCTCTCCATATGATTCATTAATGTAGTCATTCACCGCTTCCAAATACAGGCCATACATCTTCAGGGGGTTTAGAACCTCCACTACACTGCCCCAGAAATCTGATCAGCCCGCAGACAGCACAATACCTTGATCTGAGATGCTTCAGTGACATCAAGAAGCTTTTAGTTAGGCTTTTAGACGGCAAAAATCAATATAATGCCCAAATAGACAAGGTGCATAAACAAGTAGAGATTTACAGAGGACTGTACATATACCTCATCTCTGATATGATTAAACTGTCCGGTTTAAAACGAATAGATGCTCACTTGATATTATATTGTTGCAGACAATTTTGTGTAATCTATGAGTCTGGGAGCCTCTGTGTTGCTTATCCATCCTTTTTTGTTGTCTATTCGTGTAAAATGCTATTTTGTTTGATCGATGAGTACTGTTTAATGTGCTGTGCTGTTATAAACCATCTCCCCTGTG